>NW_027466853.1:3030000-4230000 GCF_046128005.1 Genypterus blacodes
TAATTGTTAGTAGTAGTATTTAATGTTATTTACATTTAGATTTAGTTACGTGGTAATAACAGGTGGCACCATCAGTAAGAGGGTTTGTTCTGCGAAAGACTTGATGCTTGCCACAGTGCTCATAAGGAAGTAACCAGCACTTGATGACACTTGCTAAAGGTTAAAGGCTGTTGCTGAACTCATAATCTTCCGCCCTCTTATATTAGGTTCCCATGACTCGCCTCAATGTGCAATATAATAAAACAATACATGGCAAAGCACAAACCTTGCCTATACATTTTTCTGACTATACTTCCCAACATGTTTTTTGTTGTGAAGCTTGTTGAAGTTGAAGTTTAGCCTTTTAAAACAAAATGAAAATCATTTCAAAACGAAGAGTCATCACATCTTGTTTCCTTTTTCAAAAAAAGGTGTCTTTAATCTAAATAAAGCTGGTGAAGTTGTTAAAACCCCAGAAGCAGAGGAGGAGGAGAGGCTTGATGACGTTGACCAAGTTTAACAGCACAGCAGAAACTTGTAAACGACCTCCAAACGACTCTTCCATTTGTTCTGTGTGTCTACCTGGTGAAAATGGGCGGAACACTAAAAATAGATGAACACGGGTTGAGTTTCAGACTTTCCCTCTGGGCCTCAGCTGAGCGACATGTTCAGGCCTTTGACAGTATCAACTATCTGTCAGGGCCAATTCACGCGTCCATGTCATCTTCAACAAATGAGGCTCAATAATACGAGGCTACGTTTAAAATCTGTGCAAAGTTAACGGTGATCGATTAAACGCGGCCCATAATAACAGCTGGCTAACCCATTTAGCTAGCCACATGCTAACTCCAGCTGCATAATTACATAAACTATGGCACACATGAGTATTTGATAGCCATGTTTCAGCCACAGCGTGAAAGTTAACTTTAGTAAGTCTGGTATCTTAGTGTCAATATAAATATCCTTCCCTAACGACGACATGGTTAGCTAGCGGTGCTAACAGAGCTAGCTGGCTGGCTTTCGAGACAATTCGAAAACAAAAGTTATGCAGACTGAATGTTAATCGTCAGTGACAATATAACTCAAATTCATATAATAAATAATAATCATACCCAGTAGCCATGTTGAAGGGCGACAGAAAACAAATCGTATGATTAAAAACAATTGTTGACGCAGTTCAGTGATCTGCCGTGCACACTTCCTGGAATAACACAATACTACGTCACATCCGGGAAAGGACACTCGGGAATTCCACACGCCTCAGTGTGAAACACAAAGATATTGATTAATGTCAAGCGCAACATGTGACACGATTTCCCAATACCCATGTGTCATATCCAATATGAGCCACCCGCATATTGAGCTCATAGGTTCGATGACTTTGGCCTCTTTTTCCTCATATTTCCTCATTAAACTCGATCATCTTCAATCATCTCCATCCAAGTTTGATCATTTACAGATTTACAGACGAGTTTGAAATATAAAGAACACGTCAAATACCACAAATATCACACGAATTTAAATAAAAATACATTAATAATACCACGAGAACAACAATAATCCTATATTATAATATTTTATAATATATTATTGTGTATTATATATATAATGATAATAATCTGATTACAATCATTATATTACTATAATTTATTTTTTTCACACACATTTCCACGTATGAATGCTGCATTGTATCCTACCTTTCGTCAGATTTTAACACAGAAGTTACCACGGTTTGTCCCTAACAAACGCATTAACAGAGGGACGTTGGCATTGTTTGGAAAAAAATATTTTTGGCACACCATCAGCTGGAACTGTATGTCTGTCAGAACGCAAATAGAACAAATAAGTAAATAATGAAGGCGAAAAGGATATCAAGTAAATCCCTCCCTCTCAGCTGATTGGTTGAATTGGGAGGCCGAATCTCTCACCTGATTGGAGGAGATATCTGTCATCAACGTACACGTCGCCGTTACATCATACGTAAGGTCAAGCGCGAAGAAGCATGGCCGCTGTGCTGAAGTGTTCTCGGTGGTTGGTCGGAAGGTGTTACAGGCATGTTGACTTTGCTAGTGGTAAGAATAATTTAGATCGGACACATGCACGTTGTTCTGCTTTAACTTCAGACCGAGTGAGGCGCTGAAACGCCCGCTGCGGTGTGTCGCGTTGAACAAGTTTTTTGGCCATTCTGCTTAGTTGTCCACCACAGGATTAATTTCACAACTTGCTGGCTAATAGTCTCGTCCTTGTTTCTATCCTATCTTACTCTCTGCCTGCTAACAAACATTATGTATCTTGTCTTATTGTGTGTTACTCTTTGCATCGTGTACGTGAAGCTGTGTTCTGCGCAGCCTGCCAATCTAACACAGATGAAAAGAAATGATTACGGATCAAATTTAAACATGGATTCTGCACATTTACAGAGCGTTTTGTTTGTTTTAAAGAATTGCATCTTCAAAGTTCCAAACATAGTAATGTAAATGTCCACATACATCTTTATAATTCAAAAGGGTGTCACTGTAATTTTCACTTATCAATGTTTACTAAGAAAGTAAACATTGATATGGTTTAGGTGTTATTACTTTCAACCTGAAGGGCAAATGCATTTGAATCGCAAGAAGAGCTCAAGCCTAAAGGTCAAACGGAAATGTGAGGATCATACATTGGACTTTAGGGACTTAACACATTTGTCACCATTTGTTGGAATTTTATTCAGATGAATTGGTTTTTGGTGCTCACTGATCTGTCATTTTGTAGTCTCCACAAGGTCTATGGCCTCGAAGACACAGGTGGGCTTTATTGGCCTCGGCAACATGGGGAACCCGATGGCTAAGAACCTGCTGAAGCATGGATACCCTGTCATTGCCACCGACGTCTTCCCGGAGTCCTGCAAGGAACTACAAGAACTCGGTGCCCAGGTGGGAAAGTAGCGTATACAGTCTTATTTCATTTTGAAACCAGTTCTCCCCTGACCTGTGCGTGCATGCGTGTTTGTGTGTGGTCTCAGATTGTGGATAGTCCTGCCGATGTTGCCGACAAGGCGGATCGCATCATCACCATGCTCCCTTCCAGCCCCAATGTCATAGACGTGTACACGGGACCCAGTGGAATTCTGAAGTATGTTTCACCTTCTCTTATCCTCTGTATTGGACTACCAATTCTTCTAAATCCTTTGCTTGACTCAGCAGGAAAGTGAAGAAAGGCTCACTCCTCATCGACTCCAGCACCATCGACCCGGCAGTGTCCAAAGAGATGGCGCTCGCTGTGGAGAAGATGGGGGCGGTCTTTATGGATGCACCTGTGTCAGGAGGTGAACTTGAACCTTGAATCTCAGATTATATTTTTTTGATATATCGTAACACATTCATCAACTGTGCATACAAATACAATCAATGGTGGCACTTCTTGGGCAAATGAGACGACAGCATTTAATTTAGGGATTCTAAGGATGATCCTACTCTTATAGTATCACTTATAGTTTTACATACTTTGTTTGTACTTCACTTTGCTCTCTTTTCCTCCATCACCGCTCACTTACTTCACATCTACTCTGTACTTGGTGTGTAGAATGTTCACACAGACAGAAATAATAGCACTGTGTAGTTTGCTGAATATACATAGCGTGTTGTGTAATCATAGCATGAGGTGAGTAGATCAGAGGTCTCCAACCTTTTTTCCTCAAAATAAAGGTGTCGGAGAGCTACTCATGTTTCACATTACATTAAATCACTAGTAACATTTATTCACATGGCTGATTCTCCACCCAAACCAGCGGAATAAGTGTCTTTTGTGTGAATTTGAATGATTTGCAAAATGTTGATATCCAACACAAACATTTTGTATCATCAAGCACTTTAATAAAATTAAATTAAGTTTATTCTATATATATAATCATGTGTCAAGCTCACACTAATAAATTCACATCATATTAATCTCTATCACTATACCTTTGATATTTCACATTTTCTGTCTGTCCACATATCACTGTCACAATTTCCCTTCACATTTCCTGTAATTCTAGGAATTCCCTGTAGTTCCCATTTCATCTGTATTCACATGCATTCAGATTCTATTCTGATGTTAGTGAGATGACAAACAGTGTGTGGTGTCTGCTGGAGTGTATCTCTTATGGAGCTGCTTTACCGTCTCTGTTCTTAGCCTTAGCTGTCGGAAAGTCCGTAAGAAGTTGCTGTGTGCTGGACAGATGCGCTTGCACCGCAAATGAGACACACACACACTTTAATTCCTCATGAAAATAATATATTTTGTGCCTTTTTATTGGGGCTATTTTCTGTGGTCATTGTCAAATCCGTTGGCGCTTGCTAGCCTGCTAACATCGCCTCATGTTATGGTATCACCGATGTAAACAAACTTGACAGCAGCTTCATTTGTTGGACTGACAGTTGATTGGCTTATCATTTTGTGACAGAAGGGGGTGGGATGTCTATGAATTTGATTGGATAGAAAAATAGATAAAAACAGGTTTACCAAGTGCGTGTTGTCAAATGTATGTATTCTATGAACCTTTAGCGAGCTACTCATAAACGGGTGGAGAGCTACTGGTAGCTCGCAAGCGGTGTGTTAAGAGACCCTGTGTCTGTCGCCTCGCTGTCTAGGGGGTCCACTCAGAAACAGTTTCTTTGAACTTGTGGCCCCCTTTACGTCAGGACGGGCTCTTCTCTTTGTATTGAATTTGGTCCATTTTACGACGCTTTAGCAATGATTTATACGCTTCCGTCCCATGGCAGTGCATGTGGACTAAGGCCGTCCTGCTTTTTTTATGAACCTTCTCGATGTGCAGTTGACAGTGTAAAAACGGTGGCGTTCTCAAAGAACAAATGTTTTTCTTCAGGACAGAAATGCCTGTCTGGGGGGGAAAAAAACAAAACTTCTTCACCTCCTTCATACTCTTATGTAATTAGACAGTAGAGCCCCACGTCTCCTTTTGATGGGGGGAGGGGCATCAATGCTCCTCCGCTTTTACGTTCTGTCATTCCTGCTTCTGCTCGTGACTTTTCAAATGCTTCGGCAAGGTTTTGGCTGCTGCACAGTTGAGAGAGAGGAATGATTTTTATTGGAGAAACCCTATAACCCTGCATCTCTGACCAGGCTGGGCACTGAATATGTCCGTTGGACTCGTCGGATCTGCAGTGGCAGACGTGTGCTCCCCTTCCAGGCAGGAACCTCCTCTGTAGTGGCTGTTGAATGGTCTGAATTTGTGGGATGTGTTTTTGCAGCTCTTTTGTCGTTTTGTCGCCATGGAGGTACGTCATGCTTTGCCAATTTAAGACTGAGGCAAGATGTTCCTGCTCCTCAGCCTTTAAATTCAGCCGTGGATGAAGAGACTGTAGCCAGGTCCCATCAGAGGCCAAAACACTCTTAATACGGAATCCAAAATTTAACAAAAAGAAATTAACAATGTAAAAAGCATTGATGTGGTAAAGTTACATCTTTATTTGTACATGTATGCAAAAATGTATTCAACTATAGCTGTGTGCGTACGCTGTAGCAACACATGCACAGCAGAATTCCGTGTTAGTGCTGCATTCACGGCATCGCAGAGTTCACAAGTTACACACATGTTAGTTTTAGACTCTCTGGATCACAGCGATGGACCATTCAGCCAGTTTGGTCACAATGTAACATAAACCTCTCATTAGTTTGGCCTAAATGAGTGTTACACCATTTAATTTTTCATTGATATCGGGAGTTAAAGGTGTCAGAGGTGAGTTAACTGTCATCCATGTTCAAGCTGTTTTCTACCTGCTTCTTGGAAGAAAACGGGGGTCCTGTGTTTTATCGCCACATTCTGTGCCACTGTGGGTTTAAATGGAGGTTATTTGATCTTTTTTGCAGAAGAATGATATTTTATACATCCTCTTGAATGCACTTAAATGTGACCTGCAGATCAAATATCGGCTTTCACAGTTGTACGTGCCACAGTTCTTTGCTTTGTTGGTGTTTTTTTTTTGTGTTTTAAGAAGCATTTTATTGAAAGCTTTGCATCAATCTGACTTTTGTATCATGAAGCTGGAATTTGTGTTTTGTTCCATCTAACCTGCAACACTCAGCAGCCTTCACTTTCAGGGATGCCACATGGGCCTCCTGACACAAGGTGACATCACTTTTAATCCCATATGAGCCAATAAGCAAACAATGAGGTCCTCCACAGCACATCTAAAGACAACAAGGCTTTGGGCCCAAGCACCTCTTGAAATGTGTTTGTATCATATATGTGACATCGTGTCATATTTATGTGAAAGCACATCATTCTTTTGATAAACACTAAATCATTTGTAAAACATTAGTTTCAGTGAATTTAACACCAAGTTCACACGTCTTTCCACAGCCCAAAAGCATGAAATACATTAATAACACTGAACGAGTTTTAAACCTTCAAACAAAATGCGTGTCTGTACATTTCTAGTAAAGACAAAATTTGACCGCATCCAATTATTATTTGTTTAGTTTTACCCACTTCTCTCTTCCAGCGGTCACTGATGGCTGACGCTCTAACGCCGTCCGCAGCATGTAAACGTGACTTCCTTCCTTTCCCAGGTGTGGGCGCCGCCAGATCAGCCAAGCTGACGTTTATGGTCGGGGGAGCAGAGGAGGAATTTACTGCAGCCCAGGAGCTACTCAGCTGCATGGGGGCCAACGTGGTGTATTGCGGTCAGGTCGGAACCGGACAGGTATAAGCGCGCGCGCACACACACACTGATACGATCGCGTCGTTGGATAATAGAGCAAGATCTGCTACTAATTGACGCCGTTTGTGTTATTTTGTTTCAGGCTGCTAAGATCTGTAACAATATGCTTCTAGCCATCGGAATGATCGGCACCGCAGAGACCATGAATCTGGGAATCAGGTGGATCTTTCTCACTCCCAAATGCCAGGAATCCTGAGCGTTTAATGTGTACACGAAGCAGCTGAGTAACGTCTCTATATCTTCACTCTTAGGCTCGGATTGGAGCCCAAACTGCTGGCCAAGATTCTGAACATGAGTTCTGGGCGGTGCTGGTCCAGTGACACCTACAACCCTGTGCCAGGAGTCATGGAGGGCGTCCCCTCCGCCAACAACTACCAAGGAGGCTTTGGCACCCAGCTGATGGCAAAGGTGTGTGTGCGTGTGCGTGCGCGTGCGCGTGCGTGTGTGTGTGAGAGAGAAATAAATGTAATGTTGGGCTCTGTCTGGTCTCCTCCAGGATCTGGGCCTGGCACAGAACACAGCCACCAATACAAAGACTCCTGTCCCTCTCGGCTCCATGGCCCATCAGCTGTACCGCATGATGTGCGCGCGTGGTTACGCTGCCAAAGACTTCTCCTCCGTGTTCCAGTTCCTGCGTGAGGAGGAGTAAAACCAACCCGGCCCTCAGTCCCTCCAGGCCTTGCCCAAACCGCAGGGACTGAGTGTGTATAGGGAGGACATTTGTGTTGTCCTTGTGAAGGAGAGGACGCACTGTGACAAAGCTTGTGAATGCCTCTCGGCAACTGGAACCCTGTTTCCTGTGTGATCTTGCCTTCTCTTTTAAAGCAACACTCCATCACGGTTTTGGAGGAAAATGAATTATCAGAAGATGTTAAGGTGTGTGTGTGTGTAATCGTCGATGCTAAAATGCTGATGATGTCTCTACATACAGTATATCGGTCGATTGTTTCATTCCTTATTGTTTGTGGGCTTGTTTCTCTTGACATTGGAATTGTTACTTAGAGCGTCTTATCCTCATTGGAAATCTGGTAATAAAAGGAATATGTGATGTATGAAGCTTTGATTAATTTCATGCACTTGCCGAAATTTGGTATTTTGTTTGTCAAAACACTGGGAGATTTGGACAGCCTAAACAAATAATTTTGTCAAATGACAGGCCAATAAGAATGATTCTGATTCAAATGGATCTGGGTGAAGATCGCTTAAATTAAATAATTGAAGTTAGTTGAGACAACCATCAGACATAATTAACGATAGTTTTGTGTTCTATCATGCAGTAGGATGGAGCTGAGTAACAAACCTCTGGGCTGCTGCAGAGACACTGGAGGCCAAACTGCATGATGATTCAATGTGAGAGGCTGGATTTACTCCGAGGTGCTTGAACCTAAGGCCTGGTGTCCTGTAAATCTACAATGATGCTTAGATTTGACATCCATCCTTTAATTCTCACACTTTTTATTTCATTAGGACTCGTGAAAATTACTTAAACTTCAACCTGAAATTGACTCTGAGAACTAAGGATTTTGATTCGTATCATAAAACCTCCTGTGAATATAAATTGGATAATTCGATTCAGGTTTTTGTTTAGTCCCCTAATTATAACTTGCTCCTGTGCAGATTCCAGTCAAGGTTTGATGGCTCCAGTCCGGCTGTGTGACGGTCCAGGTATTTGGCGCTCCTGCGTGCATGGGCCCCACCAATCCCCATGGTCCGCCCCTGATGAGAGAGTGTTGATATCAGACATTCTCTTTTAGCTCACTTCTCATGTTGTTTCTCCTCCTCCTCCATCCAGTTTGGCTCTGCGTTCCCTCGACAGGCGCGGAGCAGGGGGCGGCTCGTCTCTGATCTCAGCCAGCCACAGAGAGGCAGGAGGGGGCCGGGATACCAGAGGTCACGCCGATCACAAGACAAACTCATAAAAAGTCCATTAAGCTGCAGACTGAGAGCTGCGTTGTCACGGACTTGGCAGGTCCCGCAAACACACGGAGTCAGAAACGCTCAGTCGAGTGCTGCTGCGAGTCCTAGCTCGAGTCCTGATCCTGTAGTGGAGAGGCGGGTGTGTATGATGCCTCCTATATTCTAAAGTATCACATCTACTCCTACAAGATGTCGGGTTAATGTTTACAACTCAGTGCTGAATAGTTCTAAATCCAAATCTAGTCGATCTGCTTTAGTTTGTTCCACATTGAGACTTTTGCGGCAGATCTACGCTACTTTAAAGCCCAAATTCCCTTATTTTCCAAAGAACAAAGGAACTTTTCTTCTTCTGCCTTTTCTTCCAACAGACCAACTGTCGACACATCAACACAACACACCGCAAATATCAATTTTGGACTATTTGAACAGCAACTACATCATCTATGTTTAACCGTCTAGGTCAATTTATGATGTGGCCAGAAGTCTGATCATGTTGATCTTAAATTAAGGTGGTACTTCACTTTTATGCTCACAAATAGAATCAGAATAGAATCGAATCCGTTTCTATACTATAACTATAACGGAGTAAAAGAGCGAATTTGAATTCAATCAACCGTCATTTCTTCAATTGACTTGAGTGTCGTGTGTGTGTGAGAGAGAGACATCAAAAGTTGAACAAAACTTCATGCAGTGCGCGCGCGCGATCCATTTTCAGTGGAAGTTTGGACCAGAAAAAGTCATACAGAGTATTAAGATATGAACTCATTTCGCCTTAAATGCTGTGAGAGCAAGAGCAAGAGCAAGAGGCTGTGAATTGTCCAGCGCTCTCTCAAACACACACACAACCCACCCTCACAAACACAACCTCGGCCTACTGTGGCTTTTTTATTCCCGCTTTTTCTTTTTCCTTTCTTTTACCATAAACGCAATTAAATAGTGTTGACATGAATGAAACATCTCTGTTGGTTTTGACCTTTATTGACATGAAAACGGTCTCCGAATAAAAGACAAATATCCCCACTGACGTAAACCCATACTATAGTGTGATAAACGTTTCCTCGGCTTGTAGATGTGTATATTTCTCACGAGGTCGTAAAGGTTTAGCTGCTCTAAAGGTGACGAACCGCTGAAATAAATCAGGTGTCATTTTACCTGAATAAACTGGAGCGGAGGGAACAAACGGAAACAACACGCTTCCAATTCTATGCGTCACCGCAGGATCGGGATGCGGGATTAGATCTTTTATCTTAAACTCGAGTCCTAAAGAGAGATGATCTGTCACACAGACGCGTCAAAGCAACATGAGGAATAGCTCTGTGTTAAGTTAAGTTCTTGTTCGAAATTTTTGTTCTTATGTTCAAATAATTTCTCTACATTTTATTTAGATTTTAAATTGAAGGAAGCAAATGTTCTCTTTATTACTTTGAAACTGATTTACATGGAGAGGAACGATGTCTTGTATAAATTGAGCACTTTGGCGGTGAATCTTTTTCTCTGCTGGCTTTTCTGGCATCATGCTTGTCCAGACTACAAGTTTCAACTTGACCTTGGCCTCCAGCCGCTTCAGCCACTCCAGCCCGGCTGGAAACCACCGCTGCCTATTTCCCTCAGGGTCTTCGAAAAAGGTTAAACAACAACAATAATAATAATAATACAACCTTCTTTCTTTCACTGTATCTCTCGCTCCTTTCCCCCCTCGTTCTGTATAAACAACGATCTCCAAAATGTCCTATGCCTGTTTGCGCACTGTCATGTAAAAATAGTTACGAAACCAGCGCGGCTGGTTTTAACGTAGAAGAAAAATATTTCAAACAAACGGGGGCTAACCTTTGGCTAAATCCTGGACGCTGATCTGGCCTTTTCACTGACGCATCGCCGGGTGAAATGCACACTTTCCACAACGACGTTTGTTAATGACGATATGCGCACTTCCAACTGTAAATCTACAGAATATCTTGTTGCTTATTTGTGCAATGCCTCTCTCTCTCTCTCTCTCTCTCTCTCTCTCTCTCTCTCTCTCTCTCTCTCTCTCTCTCTCTCTCTCTCTCTCTCTCTCTCTCGCTCTCTCTCTCTCTCTCTCTGTGCCATTACGCCAAAAGCTTCCCTTTAATCTAATCAGTAATTTTAAGAGCATGTTGGCTTGGTTTTGGTGTGTGACTCCAGGCACACGGAGTAACGAGCTCATGCTTCCGTGCCAGTTTCTTTTAAAATTAAGTCGAGTTTCATTTGAATTCGCATAAGCGAACTCGTCCTTTTTTTACTCCCAGTGTGTCTGCTGGCGCTGTTGGAGACGGCGTGCGTAATTGCGCATCCATCATGCATCAGTTTTCCAAATGTTTACATATAGTAAATAAATCTTGTGGTGATGTCACTCAGAGGAGGCAGCTGGACATACGGCGACATCCAGGTGGGATATGAGCAGGAATTACGTTAAGAGAAAAATTTAATTGAATTGGAGCAAAGCTGTAATGCCTCCGAGCGCGCGCTTGATCTGCACTATCTGCTGTCTAGACTTCGGATCGTCTCCTTTGCATATCACGTGCTCGGCCTTGGCCAATAACCTCGCGATCTTTACTCACTCGGGCATGCTGCTATCGTTACTCTGCCCGAGTCCCTATCTACTCTCAGTCGGGTGGGTTTGGAAAAAGAGCCCGGGCGTCTCGATGCGGGCCAGGCTATGACCGCCTCACTGCTGCTCCACTCGCACTGGGTCGACCCGGTGATGTTCCTCTACGACAGCAGCCTGGAGGAGAGAAGCAAGAACATGGAGGGTTTTACCGGAGGCAATTTTGCCGCGAACCAGTGCAGGAATCTATTAGCGCATCCGACCTCGCTGGCTCCGAGCAGCACCTACGCGGCTAGCGAGGTGCAAGTCTCCGGCATGGGGGAGCCTGGCAAACAATGCAGCCCCTGTTCCGCCACCCAGAGCTCGCCCAACGCGTCTCTGCCTTACGGATACTTTGGCAGCAGCTATTACCCGTGTCGGATGTCACACGGCGGCGTCAAGACCCGCGCGCAACCCTCCGGCTATGGCGACAAGTACATGGACCCGTCGGTCCCCAGTGAGGAGTTCTCTAGCAGGGCCAAGGAGTTCGCCTTCTACCAGGGCTACTCCCCGGCCCCCTACCAGGCCGGGTACTTGGACGTCCCGGTGGTTCCTGCAGCCCTAAGCGCCCCCCCGGAGCCCCGACACGAGTCTCTGCTGCCCATGGAGCCCTACCAGCCCTGGGCCATCACCAATGCCTGGGGCGGGCAGGTTTACTGTGCCAAGGAGCAGCCACAGTCTAACCCGCTGTGGAAAACGTCCTTACAGGGTAAAAATGGGCATTATGGGCACCTCACAACGCAAATGTATACATGTAAATGTGTGACTGCACAGGGGCGCACTAAGGGGGGCTGTGCGCCCCAGTGCGAGCAAGTACTGGGCTCATTTTCTCAGCCTTTTCACAGGAACATATTATTTTTCCGCATAAAATATGTGATAAAGATGGGGAAAAATTGGCCTTCCCAAAAAACTCAAAAATTCCCAACGTGGTCAGGTCTATTAAAACAACAAATACATCTAATTAATTTTATTTATTATTCAGTAGTGTTTTATAAGGATTATTTGAAATACAGATATATATTCAGAATATATTTTTGTTTTTTGATCAAGCAAATTTGAGCTAAATTCACACAAAAGTTAACACCTTTAAACACTTTTTAAACATATCTGCTTCATGTGTGTGTTTCAGAGCAGGTTTGGATCATTTTCACTTCAGTCTGAAATCAAAGCACATGGAGACATAATTGTAGATTGATCATAAGTGCAAGGGGCCCTTTTTAGCTGGAGGGCCTGTAGTCAAACGCTTCTTCCTTTGGCTTGTAATTAAGTCCGCCCCTGATTTCACATTTGCACAATTCCTCTGCCTGAACACAAATATGCGTGCAGAAGCTCGTATACTCGCACCGCACAAAAATTCCCGTCAAACAAGCAGAAAATGCAGGAATTATATATGTTGATTTGCTTCCAAACTGTCTGATGTTGTTGCTGCTTTTGTGTTTTTTCAAGACTCCAGATCTGCTGGAGGAGACAGCTCCATCCGTCGCGGGAGGAAGAAGCGCGTCCCGTACACGAAGGTGCAGCTGAAGGAGCTGGAGCGGGAATACGCCACCAACAAGTTCATCACCAAGGACAAGCGAAGAAGGATCAGCGCCCAGACCAGCCTGACGGAGAGACAAGTGACTATCTGGTTCCAGAACAGGCGAGTCAAGGAGAAGAAGGTGGTCAACAAGTTCAAGAGCTCCAGTTAGCCGCGGAGGAGGAGGAGGATGAGGAGGGACGAGACAGAACTTTAATTTATTGTGTAATGAGCGATGTACCGTGGCTGTTTCCGGCCTTCATGTGTCCATCCCCGCGTCTGTAATTGGATCCAGTCTATGCGGCCTGTTGACGTGCGGAGGATCAGAGATACGTATGAACGTGATGGAGCGATATGGATATGGATATGATCAATCAGTCAATCAATCAATCAATCAATCAATTATATTCACCGAACCTTCTGCTTTATTCTTCCCATGTAGTTGATGGAGGAGCAGCAGATAAACTCAGCAGGCTGCAACAGGTTTGCGTCTTCAGGTGTAAACAAACAGTCAGGCTGCGATCCAGCAAAAACTCTTTACTCATGTGATATTTTATAGCGTAATAATGTAATATTTGATATGTATTTTATATATATATATATATATGTGACTTTTGTTCTTTCAGTTCATCAGTGTGAAGATTTCCAGCTGCAGAGCTCAGAAGTTGAATCTTCTATGAGACATAAAAGTTCAACATATATATGTATATATATATATGTATATATATATGTATATACATACATACATACATACATACATACATACATACATACATACATACATACATATGTCTCCTAGTTTATCCTCGGCTAATTTATCCTCTTTGTTTCTTCTTTGGTGCAATTTGAATGGATTTTGATTAATCTAAATTCTGATCTAATATATTGACACAGGTCGATATTCACAGTTTCATCCCTGCCTCGAAAATTCACACATTCAAGTAAACCGTATTCCGAATTAATAAGCATCGAATCCAGCGTGAAGACATGACGACATATAAGCACATGTCCTCTATATAAGGACACGTCTTCTCCACGTTGCATCAGAGTGCAACCCGCCTGTCCGCAGGCAGACCTATGCAATAGTTTCACAATAAAGTATAACACACGCACGCATGCTTGTTAGCATGTACACACACACACACACACACACATACACACACACACACACACACACACACACACACACACACACACACACACACACGCACACACACCAGGCTGACTGCGAGTTAATTGCCAATAACAGTTTGAGAGATGCAGTGTTAGTAGATTATCATGATATTTTTTTATCAATCAGTAATTCTTAATCATCGATTAAGAATTGACCTTAACAGGGACTCGAGTGGTGTAATTGAAAATGCAACGTCCCCTTAAAACAAAGTTAAGATTATCTTAACCATGAACTCTCTGTGTGGGTGTATGAGGGTTAGGGGGGGTGGGGGGGTCTGATGTTGACATCTAGTGGCAAGTTTTTACAAGTGCAGCGTGTGTGCAGCTTCATGCAGTCAGAGAGAGACAGAGAGAGAGAGCGCCAGGCTTTTACATGTCAACAATTACCAGATAGTCATGACAGATGTACATTTAAACAACAACAAAACGTTCGCCAAAGTGCTGTTAAAGTTTAAAACAAGTCAAAGAAGACCATACAGGGAAATAAAACACAACAAAACAAAAACGGAAAACCTGCAAAAAACCTACATGAAGTTAGATTTTGATTTTGCACAAATTCCGATTTCCCATTAATTATTTTTCCTTTGAAAGAAACCAGATTGTAGATTATAGATATGAGAATATTATACGAGTATTACACAAAACTGTAGGAACGTTAGAACAGTATGATACTGTGGAATTAAAATATATACGAAGACTTATCAGATTATTATTATTATTATTTGTATTTGTATTTGTATTATTATTATTATTATGTTGATTGTGTATTTCTCCTCTTAAATGTACGAATAATTTCGCGTAAATCAAATAACAGTTACTTCAGTTTTCTCCGTTATTCAGTTTCAGTTTTATTCCAGAGACACAAATGTTCCTTATTTACATGCGTCACATTCAATCATGCACGTTTTAGTTCCATTTTCCATTATTGTATATTTCCGTTACCGAAATTTATTCCATTTTCAAAACGATGTTTAAATGTAGAAAATATGTTTGCGGGTCACAATTCGCTTTGTGGTAGAATAAAGAAAAATAAAGCATATAGACTGTAGAGGCTCACTTTGATCCTGCGGATTTCTTCTCTTCTTTTCTTCATCCAGACTGTTTTTGTTTGCGATCGACTCGTTTTTTCATTCGTCATTTGTCCCAACATAATTCAGACTGAAAGAGAAAAGTAGTTTGTATTCAATCAAAGTAAATCGAAGCAAGCACATATTGTGTAAAATATGTAAAAGAGTATTAGTGCGCATTCGTATATGATCACTAACGTCAAAAAATAGCGCCGCAGAATACGAACAAACACGCTTCGTTAACTAAACCTATAATTGAATAAAGATCTAGTTCAGATCGATGTGCCAAATATTCACGATTAAATCACAAAAAATGTCAGATTTTCCCAAATTAAATAGCGGCTTCGCTGTGCTTACACGCTTAACGTCAAAACCGGCAGGTTGCTAGTTGCTAGCTACAGTATCGACACAAAATCCGTTGGCACCATTCACGTAGAACTGCAGGCCGGTTTAACACCAGATTCGGCGTCTTGCCCGAGGGCACAGTAGGCGAGCAGAGGGAACAACTGCGTGTGTGTTGAAGTTAACTGAAGCAGGGGATTTCGTGTGTAAATCTATTTTGATATGAGTGTGTGTGTGTGTGTGTGTGTGTGTGTGTGTGTGTGTGTGTGTGTACGTCTACGTGCGTGCGTGCGTGTGTGTGTGTGTGTGTGTGTTACGGTGGAGTTCAGTTCTGTTCTTGACTGTGCTGTCTCCTCATCCTCAGTGTTCACCGCGCCCCCTGACAACAGATGGAGGTACTGCTGTGTACACAGACAGGCATGAATGTGGCAGCAGGCTGCTTATGGTCACCAATGGTATCGTTGTTTAATATCAGTCTGAACTGGGATTATAGTGAATTCCGTATTTTATTTTTTGCAGAATGTAAATGGGTGATACAATAACAACGACTCCAATCTGAATCAGTCATGGATGAAAACAATACAGGCTGGTACTTTTCACTGGCGTCATCGTTTCCTGGCACTGCAAGTACAGGTGTGTGTGTGTGTGTGTGTGTATGTGTGTGTGTGTGTGTGTGTGTGTGTGTGTGTGTGTGTGTGTGTGTGTGTGTGTGTGTGTGTGCGTGCGTGCGTGCGTGCGTGCGTGCGTGCGTGCGTGCGTGTCAGACATAAAGAGTAGAACAAAACTTCATACAGTGTGCTTCAGACCAGATCAGAATATTCCTCGATTACAAACAATCCGAAGTCAATTAAACTAAAGGGTCTTACGGTGGAGCTGGTGACTATAAAAGCAGCATAAGTACAAATAAACACACCGGCATCTCAACATCAGGTTCTTCTTCCTCTGTGATGAGTTTTGAAGCCATAATAGGATTCCTAATTTTTCAAATTTAACATTTTAATTAATCTTTGAAATGAAAAGATAAAGGATAAAGGAAAAAAAAGGCAGGCACATGATTCATAAGAGATTGATTATTGATTTAATCATACATGAAAGTTGCTGTTTCACATGAAACACTTGAGATGAGAAACAGGCAACAAAAAAAACATTAAAAGTGGAATGAGGTCGCATGCGAAGCCTCACCTCCTTCCTTCCTTCTCCCAGAGTACACCACTTCCGGTCAAGTCTCCCCCTTCTCACACGCCTCCGTATAATTTTTATTCGCAAAGGCAGCATGGTGTTTTTAGTTGTTGTCTTTTCCCTGCAGTTTGATGCCATTGATATAGATTTGTTTTGCTTGCTAGAATCGTTTGACTCGTTCACGTCGCAGAGTGAAACCAGTGAACACATCAAACAGCTTTGTGTGATGGTTTATCAAATCAGAGCGCATGGTTCGTGCGAAAATTATCCTAAATGATCTCTGACAAATAACAGTTATAGACGAACAATTACAAATACGTTTCGGTGCTGCCTATTAATGTGGATTCGTGTTTCATGTTTGTGTTTCTCACATTCTTAAAAACAAGTATTTCTGTTCAATTCTACCATTTTATTCCGCAAGATCATTTGAGAGGCCAAATACATTTAGAAACGTAGTGAATTATTATAAATACGTATTTCTGATTTCTGAATATGTGAATTGTTGACATGAGTGAACACATTAAAAGTAACGCAAGTGGAGCGAAATGTCACGTGGGTGTTTCTGCAAGTTTTCTGAAACTGTAATTATGTCTAATCTGGGCTGTACATATTGAGCTTTGACTTTTTTGATTCCTTTTTGAATCCTTTTTATGGAAGCTTTGACATTGATAACAAAATAATGATGAAATTAATCAATCTAAGCAGTTGTTGGTTGAGTTTCCTCCGTAGAGGCTCAGTCGGGCTGCGGGCCTGCTGTCATGGCGGCCTGACTCACTGAGCTTTTTATTTATGGTTTCTTGTATTCAACAGCAGCATAACTTGCAAACGGAGGGGTTAAATATGCACCTATGGGTGCGCAGCTTCACTCTGCTTGGTGAGTTAGTTATGCACCTTAAGTCGAAAATGAGAAATAAAGGCAACGCCCATTTGCAGTTTTTTCTAATAATCTTTGAAAATCTCAATATAACCGCGCCCCCTCCTTCAGCCACATGACTGTTTATAATTTTTTCATTTTGCACATCCTGAATGTTGTGTTTGTCCTATTTTTGCCTGTATGCATGTAGAGTGTGTTTGTATTCACTCTGCAGCTCTTACAGTCATTCACTAATGTTTTCCATTTAGATCATGAAACACATGTTGTAATGTTATTGTTTGGCTTCCAATAAAAGCGTGAATTCACTATAGAAATCGTTTCAAATCGTTTTCTGGGAGTCACTTTTCCTCCTTTCCTCCTTTAACTCTCTTACACATACACACACACACACACACACACACTCTCTCTCTCTTTCTCACACACACACATACACGCACACGCGCGCGCGCGCGCGCACACACACACACACACACACACACACACACACACGAATTTGGAATTCTAATTCAATCTGTCCCCATTAGGCTGTTTTCTGGCTTTGCGTCACCACCGGCCTGGAAGAAGAAGAAGATACTTTATTGTTGTGTTGTTATGCACTTTCGTTTCTTCCTGAGCACTGCTACAGCCTCCAGCCTGCAGGATGGAACGGAATGGAACCGACACACACAAGCAGGAGGAGTCAAAGATAACGTCACATGACGCACGTGTTTGACGCTTCACGCTTATCGCACGGAGCTTTAACCCTGCACTTGTTTACACTCTCGCCTCTTATATCTTACGTCTTTGATGCCTAGGAGGTGGTTTTGGTCTCCACAGTTGTAGTCCAGTGTGGTAGACCAAAGCTGGAATCCCTTTAACAAAATACATTTATTGTTCATATCCTATTAGCGCCTGAGTGCTTGCATTTAACCATAAACACCCTTTATGTGAAGTGTGTCATTTCTTCACGCCAAATGCAGATTTAACTATTTAAATGCTCTCTAATACCATTCTGGGCTGTGCTAGCATCAGGCATCCTGAAAACACACTCTCTCTCTCACACACACACACACACACACACACACACACACACACACACACACACACACACACACACACACACACACACACACACACACACACGGTCAAAGCAGTCAAACTGGACTGGTGCTTCCAAACAGTTGTTGCACCAGACTGATCTAAATATAGCTGAGAGCTAAAGGGATAATACAGAGACGCAAAATCGGAGTAGCCACAAGAAAAGGGCCGCAATATAACTCAAGTCATTACGTTACGTTCAAGTTCTGCCTGCAGCGTCCAACGTTACATGCATATCATAAGGATTCACGTAAACCATCCCAACGCAGGGTTCTGGCGGGTAAATTGCGCATTTGTGCCGCAAAAACGCTCTCACGTGTCCGCAGAGGTTAATGTAAGGGGTCTGTAGGTTTAACAACAACTCAGCCTTTGCATGTTTGTAACATCTTATCTATTTCCCACCCTTATATGGTAATCTATAGAGGGTTAAGACGCTCCTGAAAAAAAGCCCAAACAATCCCGGTCGCTCTGCAAAGTCCGTCCAAACATGCGGCTCCAAAATGCCCTCTCCGTGTTTTTACTTCCCCATACACCCCTGCTTCATAACTCATGACTCTTGACTCGTGTAGCCTACACATCAGCTGAGGCGTAGGCTATCTGTCATTTTGTGCCAGTGGTCACATGGCTTTGGCCCTCTGGAGTGGATAGAGATGGATTCCCCACGTCAGTTTGCACGTCTATGGCTTTCTGCTCCACTCTGCCTCAAAGTGGCTGGAGCTCAGCGCCGCGGAGGAACTATGTGAGGATTATTTGGACGCGTCCAGCAGCAGAACATGGATTTTGATGAGCGGATCTCTGGCTCTAATATGTATTTACCTAGCTGCACTTACTACGTCTCCGGCACGGACTTCTCCGGTTTGCCTCATTATTTAACCCAGAGCCAGACCTCCTGCCCCGTGACTTATTCCTACCAGTCCTCAGCACTACCACAGGTCCCGTCCGTCCGAGATGTGGCGTTCAGGGACTATGGCATCGAAACCTCCAGCAAATGGCACCACGGCAGGGGGAGCCTATCCCACTGCTACGCCGAGGACCTCGCGCACAGGGACGGCTGGACGAGCCCAGCTTCTCGGGGGGGAGAGCTGCTGGTGAAAAACAGCTCCGGGGCCGGCGGACACTCATCCAGCTCGGGCTTCTACGGCGGCGTGGGTAGGAACGGCGTCCTCCCGCAGGCGTTCGACCAGTTTTTCGACGGCGCGTACTGGAGCACAGAGAACACGGGGGCGGCGGCACACGCGGACACGGACAGCAGGCAGACCACCAGAGCGAGCCCCACCACCCCGGCCCCGGGCTCCGACACGGCGGAGAGCTGCAGCCCCAGGTCCTGCTCCGGCCGCAGCGAGGAGAAGCAGAGCAAAGGCGGCAGTGAGTGCAGGCGACGCCGCGCTTTACGCAACAAAGAGCCGAATCCAACGCGTTGCTGTTAAAGCTTTTATGTGCTGTTTTATAAGCACGGAAGGTTTATGGAGGCCTACAGCTTTCCCCTCTAACAAAAACTAAGTTATAAACGACATGATCACGTGTTTGGGTTGAGATTGGCCGTGAAGCATTTTTGTCATTTCGCTCTGGAACAAGAGAAACGAGATACACACTTATTTTATGGCTGAAACTTCTATTCTGAAACATTGAGAGTGAGGCGTTTTTTAATCCGCCCTCGTTCTGATTATGTGTTTACATTAAGTTTGATTTTTATTCACAGGAAAGTTGGAGTTAAAGCTTATTTTATTTATTTATTTGAAATATATATGAATGTAGCATATTTAAAGGTTGAATTATGTTTAAACCCTGGCCATCTTGTAATTTAAAGCGGATTAATTACAATTGCACTTGATTTTAGGGGCTCTGTGTAGACAAATTATGATAATAATTCCCATGAAACTAATAGCTCCTTTATTCCAGTATATTGCCACTATCAAGTCCACGCTTTGTTTATATGCGCTCCTGTAGCCGCAGTGTCAAAGGAAGGAAACACTTGAACTCTAAAGTCAACTGACTTGCATCCCAGTCCAGCTCTCATCGGGTATCGCTTTACTTGGTGTACCCGTTAAATATATAACAGCACAGATGAGGTGAACGGAGCGGCGCTGACCTTTGCTCCTTTGTCTGTATGTATCTGTGTGTGTGTGTGTGTGTGTGTGTGTGTGTGTGTGTGTGTGTGTGTGTGTGTGTGTGTGTGTGTGTCGTCCTTCTTCCCTTCCCTCCATCCTTCCAGGTGGCCAGAGGACGCGCAAGAAGAGGTGTCCGTATTCCAAGTTCCAGATCAGGGAGCTGGAGAGGGAATTCTTCTTCAGCGTTTACATCAACAAGGAGAAGAGGATGCAGCTATCAGGAATGCTCAACCTAACGGACCGCCAAGTTAAAATCTGGTTTCAGAACCGGAGGATGAAGGAGAAAAAACAGAACAGGGACCGTTTACATTACTACACGAATCCTTTGCTGTGAACACGGCAGCAACGACAACAACAGCAGCAGCAGCAGCAGCATAGAGACAATGACAATGGCACAGCCGCTTTACCTGGACAGGACGACACGTTTTAATGTGTCAGACTTCATACAAATTATATACTATTTATAAGCTATTTTCTCACTAAACCGTGTTATTATTATTACGTGTGCTGGTCAGATCGTCCTGGATATTGACCAATTTAAAACATTTGCGTAGTCGTGCAGTAAAAGCCCTTGATGTAGCATGTGTGTGTGTTATCTTCACATGATTCGATGCACACAGAGTCAAAGGGCTCCTGTATTTTCAGAAGGATTTCTCTCCAAATGAATTTTTTAGGGGGTCAATACCCTACATTTTACGCATGCACGTAACCTTATGTGGCCAGACTATTATATTATATAGAACTGTTGGTGTGCCCCCCCTCTCTCTCTGTATGTCTCTTTCTCTTTGTCTCTCTTTCTTTTAATCTTTAAATTTATTGTACAAATACAGCTCAAGATAACTGGAAAAATGAGCTGTGTGTGTTTTGGAGTTACTATAACCTATGTGACATCATTGCCCGTTAGTTGGTTGAACGTTTGAATGCGAGTTTAATATAATAACACCAAACCAAGTCAGTTTCTCCGTCTGCACAAACACGTCACTGAACCCTTTGGCCCCTAAAATTTGGCTCATTTTTCCAACTTTAAACCAAATTACCAACCATAACCAAATACAAGGCGCGCGGCCTTGATAAAAGAGGAAAAGCCCTGGATGGAACTTAACCCCATACTTTGTTTTATACACCAGCACGTGGATGGTATCAGATGCGTGATATATGCGAACCTGTTGCTTTTTATTCCCCCCATGGCTGGAAATAAGAGCTGCAGTTAGAACATGATCTCCATTCAAAAGGCTGCGTGGCAGGGGGCTGGTTTCTGCGGCCTAACATGCTTGTCAGCCTAAGCCAAACAGTCCAGACAGTTGGGATGAATGCGCGCACATTTAGCAGGGTCAGTATGCGCCGAAGAATCCTAGACATTTATCTGCATCGCTGTTCTCACTCCAAACGGCTTATTGTGAGATTTAAAGACGTTTGAAAATCACAACCAAGATGCGTAATTCTCCATCTTTACGCGTCCATTTGACTGCATACTCGTGCAGCTTAAATGACCTGCAATAAGCCAGAAAGGGCCGATGCTCCCAGGAATTCCGCTTTGATTGTCGCACATCCTCCCAGTTGCTCCAGTAACTTGGCCATAAAACGCGGAATCGTCTGGAGCATTTGGAGTTTGGCGCAATAAAGCGTCTGGGCCCAAGGTTATGAACTGTGACTAAGCGGCTGCGACACCGCGGCTGGGACCAGAAAGCTGCGGTCGACGGAGCTCCGTCACTCCGTCTCTGCACCGGAACATATGCTTTCTGCGCGCCGTGCAGGCTTTGTGTGTGTGTGGCCGCTGTTTGTGCCCACTGGGTGGCGCTGCACAGATCAATGTCAATGCCGTGAATTGAGTTATACAAGAGGTCACCACGACAGGATTCACTTGTTAAGGTAAGTGTGTGTGATACAGTGTGAAGATGATGATGATGGTGATGATGATGATGTGAATGTGCGACTTTACACGTTTGGTAGTTTGAAGATGTATATATTTTGTAAAGGTTAGGCCCATTTAAACGGATGTGCGTTAAGAAATACACGCAGTTTTATATCATATATAAATGCTTTATCGGCATTTATGATTCGGTTGTATGTAACTTGGCCTTGTGCAAAAATACGATAATTGGATTTAGTTAGTCACCTTCCAGATGTGTGTGTGTGCGTGAGTGTGTGTGTGTGTGTGTGTGTGAGAGAGAGAGAGAGAAATCAAATCACAACACACTCAGAATCAGAATCAGAATCAGAATCGCTTTAATCGCCAGTTAAGTTAACACTTAAGAGGAATTTGCTCAGGTCCTTGGTGCGTACAAATAGAGACAACAAGAAACAACATTTAAAACAACATATAAAAAAAACACATATTAAACAACATATAAGACAACATATAAGAATAGCTCTTCACATAAAGGACGTTCCTATATTTTATTAAGGCACTTGTGAATTAATAAAACACTATTTTATTATTTATTCATGTCAGTTTAGGGAAGAAATGCACAAATATGCAAAGTTTTACGGAGAAAAAAATAGGAGAAGTTCACACACACACACGCACACACACACACACACACACACACACACACAAGCTGCATGATGATCAGTCACTGCATGTGTTGTGTTTTATGACGTTATTACCATCTGACCTGTTTGTCTTCTCCTTGCGAACTGTTTGGTCAATGAGTTAATATACGAAGAAACAATAATTAAAACCACATATAAAATCAGATTCTGTGTAAATGACGTAATGCCACCAGGGGCCAAAATTCACCCCAAAACATAAAAACGTCGATGCTTTTCTCGAGGTATTTTGTAATGTTTTAGTAAGTATTTTGGTGATAAAAGCGGATACACGGTGTGAGAGAGAGTATGCAGACCGTTCATACTGCAGCAGACCGCTCAGTGAGCCAGGCTGCTTGTTTGTGGCCTCTAATCCCTATTAAATATAACTATTGCACAATAATCACGCTTTTACTTTGAGGTTCAAGAGTAAATAGTTCTGATCAAACTCTGCCTCAGTTTACCTTCGATAGAGAAAGGCCCGTTTAAACACACAATGCTGACACACACTTCTTTTTTTTGGCAATTTGTTTTTATTGAAGCAAACATTGTACATGACATTGCGCATAGTTGTTGGATATTTTGGAGATAATTTTTTATACAGAAAGAGGGGAAAGAGGAGAGAGAGAGATAGAGAGAAAAAAGGGAGGTTGTATTAACACTACTATTGTTGTTAAACTTTATACATAGAGTACAAGTATATTGGAATTGCTGTGATGTCTTAGGGTAAATACAGTTTTTACAGGCCCGCCTGGGATGTAAAATAAAATGAAAAAAAATAAAAAGGAATTGTTCGGTGTTCTGGTAATCAGTCAATGGTCAGGCATAGCATGTAAATCTGTGAAGTAAGACAGAAACGGTTGCCATCTCTGATATAACTTATCAGTGTGGCCCCTCATAGTGTACTTGATTTTCTCGAGCTCAAGAAAATACATTGTATCCTTCAGCCATTGCGAAATAGAGGCAGGGGTGAGGGATTTCCAATGCATGGAGCAGGCGTCATCTAGCAAGCAAAGCTGTGAAAATGATTATTTCCTTTTGTGGGGTGTTAAATTGGCGTACATCATATGGAGGGTATCCATGAGGGGAGGGTTGAACTTGCACACACACTACTATTTTTTTTAATTGAATTAAATCGAAATTGAATAATTCTAAAGAATTTACACGAAACATCACAGGAAAATAAATATAGGATAAATGATGCTTTAAACCCTTCTCAGGCTCAATGCGCAACTCTGCAGGCAAATACGAACTCTACGATCAAAGACAAAGCATGTAGTGTGTTTGTGAGTGTGTGTGTGTGTGTGTGTGTGTGTGTGTGTGTGTGGCTGTGTATGTGTCTGTGCGTGTATCTGTATGTGACTAACAATGAAATGTAGTAATTAACTTAAAGCAGATTTTGTAGTTAATAAATAATTTGTATAAATCCCTCACATCCGGGCGTGTATGAGCTCAGTAAGCTGGTTTGATGGGACTCTTTAGTCCTCTAGGTGTTGCATTCGCACCACAACGACGCCCCCTAAAAGAAATGACTTTGGCGTGAGCAGCAATATGGCTTCCGTCCAAATATGAGCCCCACAAAGAGGCTTCAGAGCTCTAAAACCACCGAGACACCCGGGACCTTTGGGGCTCTGATGCACCCATAGAGCTGCTCAGAGGCTCATCACAAACCCTTCATTTTACACAGCTGTAAAATTGGCCATAAACTGTGTATTGTACATAATTGTTAAGAGCAGATTTCTCTGTCAGAGCCGCCCGCCCGTATGTGCTGAACCCACTCGGTATGTGGCGAGATTCCAAACTCGTTTGAGCTCAAACGAGAGGCAGTGATGCGCCACCACGGATCCTCCATAGTTTCGCTCTTTAGCCTAAAACTAAACGTACGGCATAGCAGAGCATCCGGGCGGCCATGGGAGGAGTCAGCCACCGTCAAGTGTTTTAATTGGCTGCAGGCTACAGTGAGAAGTGGCTATCTGTAATTATTCAGCAATGTTTTGCACAAGAAATGTCAGCCAGAAAGGGCCATCTTCATCCTCCGTCCAATGATCCCACAGCGATGACATGCCCCAACAACCAGGCTGGGAATGCATTTTTCGTGGACTCCCTAATCAACGTGAGAACCGAAGGCGGTTCGTATTACCAAAGTAACGGGGTGTATTTACCGCCAACGTCGGAGTACTCCTATGGACTCTCCGGGGGCTCCTGCTTCCCGGGGATCGGTAAGCGCAGCGAGCCGAGCTCCCAAAGCGCGATCCCCTCGTCCGCTCCGTACGTCCCGAGGATGGAAACGTGGCTGGAGACGTCGAGATCGTGCCGGGTAGAGCATCCGGGAAGCCATCATATGGCTACGTGCTCATTCTCCCCGAACATCAAGGAGGAGAGCGCGTATTGTCTGTACGAGCCGGATAACTGTTCCAAAGGAGCAGCGGCGGATGACGTGCCCTACTCGCCTGCCTCCTGCCCCGTCACCGGCAGCGCCGTGCCGGTCCCCGGCTACTTCCGCCTGTCTCAGCCATACACATCCTCCAGGTTTTACCACGACGGCCAGCCAAGCATGACTCACTTCACCTCGCAGAGACCCGCCCGCCTGGATGCGCAACCCACGCAACCGTCCCAAGCCGCGGCTGCGTGCGCGGAGCCTGAGCGGGGAGAGAACCAGGAGGAGGCGCCCGACGCTGCGCCCCGAGCCCCGAGCAGGGGGGAGGACAGCCGCCTGTCCTCGGAGAGCTCATCCTCCCCCGAACCCACCGAGAGCGGGGCGGAAAGCACAGAACCCCCTGCCAAAGGTGAAGACTGCAGATGCATTACACTCAGAAAATATAGGCAGCAGCAAGATAATGGGATTCATTAAAGCGCCCATTTGTTTGTTTATTACATTTCTGCTCACTATGGTTGCTAGACAACAAAGGGGCTGCGCCGATCAAATCGGCACAGTTATACTGATGATATGAGTCGATCTCAGGTGCGAATTATCGACCGTTTTTTATCTGGTATTTTAAATTGAACATGACTTAGCCCAGAGCCATGCAGGATGAGCTTTATCCGACAATGTTTGGTTTATAAATTGGCTGAATGTGCCACACATGGATTTTAATTTAATTTTCTAAAACAAGAAATAGCACCTTCATACAGGAATTGTTCTTAATTCTAAAACAATGATTTCACATTTCAGCCCAGTTTAATAGCTGTCCAGACAGGTGAGTCATCCTCCAAGCAGGCAAACGTGTCATCATGCACTTCTTAATAAAGGTGCATTTGGCTAGAGACAGTTGTCCTATTAGCCGGCAAAGAGGTGTGTTTGATAAAAAAAATATTTGAATGTGTGTTACATAGATCCACAAGCGTGTTGGCTGGAAGTAAACAACAAAGGCATAGAAATTAGCTGATATGAGGGTCTATAGGTCTATAGCTGTGTTGCAGTACAGGTGGCAGCGCAGGTAATACAATTTATACATGTATGCTTCTGTGATGTCTAAATGTGACAATTTTATTAGCTCATGGATCGGCCTGCTACACACACACACACACACACACACACACACACACACACACACACACACACACACACACACACACACACACACACACACAGACACACACACACACACATACACACACACACACACACACACACACACACACACACACACACATGTTTTGCCTAATAGCCTGTCTCACTTTCATTGTAGGAGATGGAAAAATCGAAAGCAGCACGGCTAACTGGCTCACAGCGAAGAGCGGCCGCAAGAAGCGCTGCCCGTACACCAAGCACCAGACCCTGGAGCTGGAGAAGGAGTTCCTCTTCAACATGTACCTGACCAGGGAGCGACGCCTAGAGATCAGCCGCTGCGTACACCTCACTGACAGGCAAGTCAAAATCTGGTTTCAGAACAGGAGGATGAAGCTGAAAAAGATGAGTCGGGAAAGCAGGATCCGAGAGCTCTCCAGCAGCTTCCCTTTCTCCTGAGACTCCCCCTCCCCCTCCTCCCCCTCTTCCTACCGCGGCCGGGGCGCCTGCTGAGCCCCCAGCCACACAACTGTGAGAGCAGACATAGAACATTTAGGACCCAAACTAACTTATTGATTGTTTTGTTTTTTGTTGATTTCCAACTCTGTTTTAGATGTCGTGGGTGTGTATTTATAAATGGCTACATTTGTAACGTTGATCATTTGTGTTTGAGATGTTCACAGTGTGATCACAGTGTTTCGGGCTTGTATATATTGTACACCGGACTGAACCATTGGAATTTGCATGTTGGACTAAAGCCTTGGGGGTGTTTGTGTTACAGTGACAATGCCTTTGTGTGGCAACTGAAGACCCTAGAGGTTTGAGAATTATTTGCACATTTTGCTGGTCAAATTAATAAAACCATTTCCTGCAACTACACACTTTTTATTTCACTCGCAGAGAAACTAGGAGCTGAACCATAATCACGTCTCCATGCTTCAGTCTATGTGTGCTGCCACAAGCAGTGTGCTACACAAGCACCACACACACACACACACACACACTAACATGTCATGTAAAATAAAATAAGGTGGGGGTGAGGTAAAAATCTTGACCAAAAAATTAACAATTATTTAATTATATATATATAGTAGTTTAGTGTATAGTTTCTGACGCTTTGTGCGCTGTCAGGCTCCTGTAGGCCTGCATGTGGTGGAAGCATCATGAAAAGCGTTTAAAGAGTCTGTGTGTTCCCGAGAGGAGAAGAGAGCGGGCTGGTGAGTGGTTTAGGTAGTCTCATGTTGTTGGGCTATTTTATTTCTCCCACAACACGAAACTGCCTGGATTACCTCAGTTAAACTCGTCGCATAACACAAAGACACTTCTTTATCAGCTGATTATATTAATCAATAATCTGGCACATACTATCTGAGACACGCAGACATCGATTCATAACAAAAACAGGCTGCTGCGCTGCTGTTGTGTCTCGTTTTAAACAGGCATGTGCAGCACTTTGAGGTCAGTATGCATTATATGGAAACAGGCGCAAATAAAAACGCATAAAGGCAGAAAAATGGGTGGTGGATTAGTTTTGCACGTCCAGCAGCAGCAGAGGAGGAGGAAGAGGACAGACAAGGCCTCGGTTATGATCATTGCAGCGCGCCAATTGCCCCTCTGCAGGAAGCGCCGGATGCGTCTGCTTGCGCCTCAGAAAGGACACAAAGGCTTTATTGGTGATATTTAGCTGAGACAGCCAGGCTGTAACCTGAAGAAACACAACACAATTGCCCGCGATAAAGAGGCACCACATAACACCCCCCCCCCCCCCCCCCCCCCTCCCCATACACACACACACGCACGTATTTTTAAACATAACCCAGTTTGCTTTTGTCTTATTTTAAACAACTAAACACGAACCATTATAACTTTCTTAAATCGACTCATTCCGTTATATTAATGGATTCTGATTATTCTTCTTCATTTTTTTTACTTTGTAAAGCAAATGTCCCCCAAAATCACCTGGTTTATTGCTTATAAAACGAAACATTCCCCAGTAAAGGCGCGGGGGTAACGCTATTAAAATATGCGGGGGAAATGGAGGCCATTTAGTTGAGCAGTGGGCTGATTTATTATTTATTGTTCTGTCCCACGGTCACGTGTTCGAAGCGCCCTATCCAGGCTTTGGCAGGATTCAACTTAGCGGCCGTATTGAGCTCCTGGCGCAGGAAAGCGGGGCACCATAATGCATTGAACCTGTTTTTACCGCCTTATTGTGTGTCTGTGAGTGTTTTGTACGCGCTCGCTTCCGCTTTGCACTGCGCCATGTCCGCACTGGGGACCGGTTACTACGTGGACTCGCGTGTTCTTCCCGAACAGGAGGATCTGGCACCGAGGTACTCGTCAATTGCAGGGGTGGAGCAGGCGATGCTGGGGGAATATGGCGGACAGGAGTCATGCCCATTGCGGGCGAAATCGTCTCTGTTTGGCGGGTCTTGGAGCCCCATCCCGGTGCACCCGCCCAGCTCGGCTTACATCCATCACCACCACGCTGGTGGAGACGGTGACGGAATGTTTACGCGCTCCTGGGCGCTGGATCCGATCTCCACGTCCCTGTGCCTAACGGGATTACCTTCCGCCGCGGTGCACTATGAGATCAAACCCGAGCCTGTGATTGGGAACGGAGAGTGCGCGACTCTGGTGACTCCCACACCGCTTCTGTCTGACATTGAACACGGAGAGACGCTGCGTGCGAAAACAGGCTGCGAGAGCAAAGCTACGGAGGAGGAGGAGGACGGCGCGCCCGTGGAGGAGAGGAAGGAGACAGACGCAAGTACGAGATGCTTCATTTATCTTTAGCCTGTCGTCGGTATATCTACCGCAGATGATGTTAGAGCGGACTAAGACATTGATGTTTTGGCCTGAATGCGCATGAGCTAATTAGTATATAGACTTTGAGAATAGGCAGCAGGGGTCAATGATCTGGTCATCTGGGAGACTGAGGCAGCAGAGTCTAGATCATACAGATTTAATATATTCATAGTGTAATAATAATAATCTGAGAGTATTAACTCTCCCTGTCTCACCACCCTCCCCCCTTATATTTCCAGATAACCCGTCGTCAAACTGGCTGCACGCTAAACCCAGCAGGAAGAAGCGGTGTCCCTACACAAAGCACCAGATCCTCGAACTGGAGAAGGAGTTTCTGTTTAACATGTATCTGCCCCGGGACCGCAGGTACGAGGTAGCGAGACTGCTGAGCCTGACCGAGCGGCAGGTGAAGATCTGGTTCCAGAACCGCAGGATGAAGATGAAGAAGGATAACAAGGAGCGGCGGAGGGACAGTTAGTGTTCGTGCCGCCACTCACACTGTTCATGTTTACCTTCGTGTTGTTCTAACGACGCCGAGTTTGTTTTTATATCATGTGTCGGTGTTTCACGTCGTGTCGTCTCGAGTGAGTGAGTGTGTGTGTGTGTGTGTGTGTGTGTGTGTGTGTGGTGTGTGGTGTTTGTTGTATTTGGCTTACAAGAGTCTTAGTGGAACCTGGAGGTGAGTTTGGTTCTTTGCATGAATCCTCCTCGACTACCTGAATGTCTCTACTACCTATGTGCTTCACCTAACTTATCGGCTTATGTTTGTTGGTTTTTCTCTTCTTTTTTTGTTGCTATGGCGATGCTTTCGATTTTTAAGATTTAAATCGATTTGTGGAGAAAAAAAGAAAAAGAAATCACTGTGCACACGTTAAATACCTCGTTTCCTTTATTTGGAAACTCCACTCATGAAAATCATTGTGTTTTGATGTAAAGATTTAAAAATGTAAATACTTAGCTAGAATAATATGCAATGTCACAACAATTTCCTTCTTAATTTATAGATGAATGTATTTGTCCATGCTCATATTTTTAACTTCTATAAAATAACTACTTTGCCTCTGTTTTAAACCACAGAATTGTATCACATTTTAATTATGTTTTCTAGCTTTCTAACATTTGGATTTTGTGGCACAAACAAAGCAGACGAGCCAGAATATATTTTTTGGGAGAATTTTGTTAAATTTACTCTTCAATAATACAAATTGCGCACGTCACCGTTTCTTTCTTTTGAAATTAAATCCTGCAATTACTTTTAATTATTTTTGCAATGTTTGAAATTCAAATGAACCATTTCCTCTGCAAAAACACATGAACACTGCAAATACAATCAACATAACGGAATGAAAACAATGTAAAGAGGGAGAAGTTACCAGCTATTTTAACATTAGTATGGTTACAGGAGCGTGTATATAGTGTGTCAGAGGCCTGTGGACTCCTGAAGGCCCTGGATGACCCTCCTCAATAAAGCCTCCACTGTTTATAAGGTGCCAGAGAGCTGAAACCAAACGAGACAGCAGCTACACTCACACCATCAGGCAAATACAGACTATCTGAGATAGTGATACACACACACACACACACGCACGCGCGCACGCACACACACACGGGGGGCAGATGTGTCTGTCTGCCTTAAAACGTCTAATTACTTTACAACCGTCTAACCACAATTAGACTGTCTCGGTGCGGAAACATCCGTTTGTTTTTTTGTCACACTCTGGGCTTTGAATCCAACATACACACGCACGCGCGCACGCGTACACACACACGCCGTGTTTCGCATAGTTTCTAAATTAAACCCTCGGCTGCGGAAAACAAACTCAAATATAAAACACGAATAAAACTTAAAAACAGAAATGCCATCAAAATAAGATCAAGTTGTTTTTCCATCCAGTGGCGATGTGCTGAGTGCTGCTGCCGTCTCTCCTCCAGCAAGGGGCGCCAGAGCTTAATTCTTCACTCTGGCCTGCGCGATCGCAGCATAAAATGTGACATGTTATGTTGCATTTTATGATCAATTTTGGCTTAAATTAGCGTTAATGTTGCTTAATCGTTCTGTCTGAGCAGGGACTCGAATAAGAAACGCAGGAGACGGTTTATCAAATAGGCTATATTGTATAAATACAAAATTAGTGTCAAAAGTAAACGCACAAGAAATTAAATAACAGAATTCTACAAGCTCTTCTTTGAAGCTTATAAGGTTGAATTGAATCTTTGAAGTTGCCTGTAGATGTGAATGCAAGTGTGAATGAGTTTGTCTGCTTCTCTCTCTCCCTCGAATGCATGAGTGTCCTGTGATGGACGACTGACCTGTCCAGTGTGTGAGATTCACGATCAAACACTAAGAAGGAGCCAACAGTCTTGCAGAAAAAATATTTTTAATCTTAAGCATATAAAAATGCTGATGAACTGAAATGTAAAGCAAAAAGGAAGGCAGAAGTCAGAGCATGATGCAAATGATAATAATGTTTAGTGTGAGACCACAAACAGCAAGGACTGAATTGTTTTTCATCCAATAGCAAAGCTTGTAAGCTTTCCCGCCATCACATGCACCTATCAGCTTTTTGGCCCAGCCGTGACTTCATCAACTGATCATAAGCAGAGATTTCATGGGACTTGGAGGCTTTGGGCCTACACCAGCCTACATGCCTATTTCACTTTGATAAACATAAGTTAAAATGCTGGTTGTGCTGGTTTGTGATGTTATTCTGCACAAATGTGAATAAAAACACACATGTATCCTTTTTGAAGAGGTTTGACCACTACCATCTTTTCACATTTGGTACCAATTTCAACAGGAGGATTTGGAGATATGCACTTAAGGGAGTTCTCTTACTCATATGGACAGTTATAGATGTAAAAGGATAACAAATATCATGTAACTTGGCCTGTTATTTGAAATGTGTGTGTTGTTGAATTTAACATTGAAACATTTACCTTCTGACATTAAATTGCAGGCCAATCAGTTAGTACTGACACGGGGATTCACAACATTTCCCTCTTCAAACTGAAACTAAACCACACTTCTCAAGGCTTTGTGTCCTCTCATATGTTATTCTGCCTCAGCTCAATCGAATATCCACCGGTTGTTTTAATATTATGGTTATATTATTATGGATTATGGGTTTGTATTTTCTTCCTGAACAAAAAAGACTGGGTCATTGACTTTGTTGATAAAAATTACCTAAATAAATATTTGTGTGAGCTCTTGCATTTATTTGAGACTTACATTCTGATGGATTCCTATGGAATATGAGGTACATTTGATGATCACAAATGTATAATTGCTCCCACAGGTCTTGTGGGTTGACAAAGTCAGACTTCACGTTACTGTATGTGCTCGAGGATATTCTCTGATTTCTGGCTTCAAGGGAAGGTAGTGGACGATCATGAACTGTGTCAATGTGTAAAAAAAGAGAATGGACAGATGGATGTAAGTGTTCTACCCTCATTCTCATCAGGCAGAATCTGGACTGGGCCCAAAGTTTGACCACTACCCCCCAGGGAGCAGACTGAGAAGCTTGGGGTTTTCCTGCTGTGTTTATTTTTGGATGGTATATTGTCCACGAAACGCTGTAGTTGGTGGTAATACAGATTGGGCATGGCCATGACTGTTGACAGACTGTTGTTCAAACTGTCCAAAGCTACAGGCAGAACTTTGGGTTTTAGATCAAATCTCTGAATCAAAGTCCAGTAATTGTATAAAAGTAATGGACTGTCTGACATTATGTGCTCAGTATATGGCTATTCACCAAAGAAATGCATCATTTCACACAGTACATTTATTTAACAAGCTTCTGCTGAGAGGAATTAGTCCTTTTTGGCTTCATGCTGCACAACTGTGCCGCTATGTAAACAATGGCAGCAGAGTCAAAGCTACAGGCTAGCTACATAGCAGCTACATATCTAGAGTTTAAGTTACATTGCAGGTTTCCGATCATGTTGAACACAGTGGATGGGTCCATTATGTTACATCCAAACACATTTTCATATGTTTTTATTGACTGTTCTCTTGGGTGGGGGCCCTTGGGAAAATTCTTGCTTTGCCTCATGGTAACGTTCTCTCCCTCATCTGTCTTTCAGCTGCCAGCAGCTCTGTGAGTTGTAAGGGCTCATCAGGAAGAGAACACAGATGTTCACCTTTCATGCCAACACACAACGAATGCACCACTTCTCTGCCATGAATGCATTAATACGTTCGTCTCAGTTGTTTCATTGTTTTAGGAACTTGATATCAGCCACTTAATGCACCATTCACAACCTTTGACATGGAGGAAATCTGACGTAGTATTATACGTCTAAGACTTTGTAGACCCCTGATATTGGAAGTTGTCACTTTACTACATACAAACCATGACATTTCGGTTTTAACATAAATCTTTGTATGTTTCGCGTCATATTGCCGTCGGTGGAACAATGTCCATACAGCATTCCTTTCTGGGTAGTTAATCTGCTCTGTCATGGAGGAAGAAGCCCTTTGAGTCTAGCTGCAGGAAAACAGAGAGTTGCCTGGATTCTGTTTGTGGTGCCCTCCTGTGACCCCTATACATCAAACCTCATGACACCAGCAGACACAAGAGGACACAACTCAGCTCAGGGTGCAAGTCCTGAGTGCTTTAACTCACTGGCTCACCATTAGTCTGGCTTCCAAAGTGGATCGGATGAGACTGATTCTGGTAAGATTATAGTGTAATACTTCCGTATATGCTTTCTTGAAAGTGAGACACCTCCAGTTAAGGCAGCAAACTTGGCATTCAGTCTAACTATTGAAGTACCTAATATATAGATATAATGATATATATATATAGATATATAAGGACAGACCCGCCCTTTATTTGTGTGTGAAAGGAATGAATGCACATAATATAACAAAACGTATTATGTCATCACAAAATAAAAATAAAATATCACCAAAAAGAGTCACAGTAGTGTGCGTGCGTGTGTGTGAGTCAGATGCAGTCACTGAGGCTCCGGTTCATTATTACAGGTGGATAATAGGTGGCTCATAACGGGGCTGAAGTAGCTGTCAAATGTTCCAATGAATCAAAAGGGCGCAATAAATAAATGTAATTTGAATATCCCGCCACAAAACACACACACACACACACAACCACACACACACACACACAGAGAAAGGAGCTCAGCAAAAATATTCAGTGCTAGGGTTGAATATTAACCATATTAATGAATAAATGTCCTTTGTTTCAGCTGATCAGAAGTAATATAAACATAATTTAACCGTCATTTAACAAATGAGAAATCCACACACCCCTCCTTTACCCTGCAAGCCTTTTTGTACCTCTGTATAATCGCACTGGAAGTTTCTATTGCACACCCAGCCATTCGTGGAGAGGGAATCTCTCATGGATTTGCCTCTCCCGATGTTTCTTCCTTTTTTCCTTATCCATTAAGGCAGTGGTTCCCAAACTTTTCTTTTGTGCCACCCTTATATAGATCGGAAATTTTTTGCGCCCTTTGAGACATTGAATGTGATATTGGGCGATAGAAATTACATTGACTTGACTTGACACACACACGTACACACATACACACATACACACACACACACACACACACACACACACTATCACACACACCATTGTCCTTGGTGACTTCCAGTTTCTGAGAAGTGGCTGACAAGGGTGGCGTTGAACAGCAGTAACTGCGTTAATCTTCTATTTCACCGTTAATCGATCAGCGTTAATCTTCTATTTCGCCCACCCACTCATAAGTATGGCCATTCCTTCCTCTCCCTCCTGCTCTAAATCTTGCTCTTGCTGCTCTAAGCCTTCTGAGTTAGACAGACGGATCCGTCTGCCAGAGGAGAAACAGAGTAACCTGAATAGTCAATTGCTAGCCGCAGCGGGTCCTGCTAAGTTAGCCGGCAACGTAGGTAAGAACGCAGCTGCTAGGAAGAGCTCAGGTAGCCCGTCCCCATCCACCGGGCGCTTGCTACGGTCATGGCACTTGCTAGCCCTCCGCTCCGCCGTGTCTCAACCCCCCCCCAGCCGGTGACCAAGCGGCTCTCCTGAAGCTAGACATTGGGGATTCAATCAGCCGCAGCATTAAACTAGCTAGGCCGGCCAAGGTTTACTGCTTACTGGGAGCCAGAGCTCCTGACATTAGAAGCGACCCTTAGAGTGCTGGTAGACACTAGGGCTAGGGCTAGGGCTAATGTTGTTAATACACACTCGCACACACATAGCTCCCAGAGCGTAACAAACTTTGATAATGTAGTAATAGTAGGCACTCGTCTGCTGTGGTTGGAGACTCTCTCAATAGTTTAACTCACTCCATTGAGACTGTGCCTTCTCGCTCTAATATTTTGCATATAAGGTTTCCTACTAACAGACCACAAAAAATTGACTGTTTATTGTCAGTACGGCACACTCGTTACAGAGGTGCTCGCTACTCTGACACTTACAACCTGATAAATATATGTGCACAGGATTTGCTGTGCCCCCCTGTGAAAGTGACTGGCATTAATATGGGCCTGATTAACATCAGATCCCTAGCCAGCAACTCACTCTTAGGTAATGATCTGATCCAAGAGCATACCCTTGACTACCGCCATCCCGGCCCTTATACTAAGTTCTTAGATGAATTCTCCGCTTTTATTACAGACATGGCAACTCATGTCGACAATATCATAGTTCTGGGAGATTTTAATATCCACTTCGAAAATAGAAACAATTCGTTTTGTAAAGCTTTTACCACCCTCATCGACTCAGTGGGATTCTCCCAATACGACCAAGAGCCAACCCACAGAGGTGGCCACACGCTCAATCCAGTTCTGGCACATGGGTTAGGCGTGACCAGTGTAAAAATATTTCCGATTCTGCCCACACTATCGGACCATTCTCTTATCATCTTCCGTGTCGAGGCACTAACCTGTGACAAAGGCAAGCCGAATGCCTTCTTTAGCCGCACTATAGGTCCTAGTGTCATTAACCAGCTGACTGTAGAACTACCGCAAGCCCTAGAGGTATTAAAACCTAATAAGGCCTCTTTAGATACTCTAACAGACAACATGAACGTCCTCCTAGCCTACCATAAACCCAGTTGGCTTACATAACTATAGACCTATCTCAAATCTCCCTTTTCTCTCTAAAATTCTTGAGCGTCTGGTAGCAAACCAGCTTACCGACTACCTTGACGCAAATAACTTACTGGAGCCGCACCAATCTGGCTTTAGACCACTACATAGCACAGAAACTGCGTTAACAAAGGTCTCAAAAGACCTACTTCTCACTGCTGACTCTGGCGCCTCTTTGGTACTAATTCTCCTAGATCTAAGTGCAGCCTTCAACACTGTCGATCATAAAATCCTACTTGATCGTCTTGAGACCCACATTAGAATTTGTGGGTTCAGATTCTACTTAACAGATAGATCTCATTTTGTTTCATTAAACAATATCAACTCATCCTACCACCCTGTAAAATGTGGTGTTCCACAGGGTTCTGTACTCGGCCCATTATTGTTCTATATCTATATGCTTACTCTCAGGAACATAATTCGCCAGTTTGGTATAGATTTTCACTCCTATGCGGATGACACCCAACTGTATGTCTCCATAAATCCTAATGATCACTCTGGGATCTCCAATTTGGAGTCCTGTCTTCTAGCTGTTAAAGGCTGGATGACAAACAACGTTTTACTTCTTAACGTTGATAAGACAGAAATGCTGATCCTGGGACCAAAGAAACAGAAGAGGAAACTTCAGAATTTATTTGTTAAATTTGACAATGGTCCAATCTGTCACTCCGCAATGGCTTAAACCTAGGTGTAACATTTGACGAGGATCTAACTCTCAGCAGCCATATTTACAATGTTACAGGGGTTGCTTACTTCCATATCCGTAATATAGCCAGAATCAGACTATTTCTTAGCAAAGCGGATGCTGAAACCCTAATTCACGCCTCCAGTCTGGATTACTGTAATGTCCTCTTCTCAGGTTTGAACTCTCTGCCCTTAAGAAACTGCAGCTTGTTCAAAACACTGCAGCAAGACTACCAACGAGAACCAGGAGATTTGACCATATTACACTGGTTCTACCGTCGCTACACTAGCTTCCCGTCAGTGCCAGGGCTGACGTTAAGGTATTACTTCTTACTTATAAAATACTGCATAACTTAACCCCTGTGTATCTGTCTTACCTTATTTCCAGGTACGCTTCCTCCCAAACTTTGAGATCCCAGCAGGCAGGCCTGCTTGTTATTCCGAAGGTCAAGACAAAAACCTTTGGTAGCAGAGCATTTATGTATCGCGCTCCTTTGCTCTGGAACGCACTTCCTGCACCCTTGAGTGTGGGGTCCACGGGTCAGCTGTATTTCAGCTCCATGGCGGTTTCAGTGACAGACAGCCACATCTCCAGGCTTAAACCTAGGTGTAACATTTGACGAGGATCTAACTCTCAGCAGCCATATTTACAATGTTACAGGGGTTGCTTACTTCCATATCCGTAATATAGCCAGAATCAGACTATTTCTTAGCAAAGCGGATGCTGAAACCCTAATTCACGCCTCCAGTCTGGATTACTGTAATGTCCTCTTCTCAGGTTTGAACTCTCTGCCCTTAAGAAATTGCAGCTTGTTCAAAACACTGCAGCAAGACTACCAACGAGAACCAGGAGATTTGACCATATTACACTGGTTCTACCGTCGCTACACTGGCTTCCCGTCAGTGCCAGGGCTGACGTTAAGGTATTACTTCTTACTTATAAAATACTGCATAACTTAACCCCTGTGTATCTGTCTTACCTTATTTCCAGGTACGCTTCCTCCCAAACTTTGAGATCCCAGCAGGCAGGCCTGGGAATACATGAATTTCAAATAGTTGAAAGAAAATAAACAGGGAATTTAGCCACACACAGAATCACAAACATTGACAAGAGATTCAATGAACTTCAAGGTATTTAATGGAATTCAGGTGCAAATTCCAGCTGTAAATCACGACAGAACCTTTTGAAATGACAGGGAGCAGTTAAATCTTCTAAATGAACTCTTAGGCAGCGAGCTGTCAGAGTTTTGGGCAGAGTAAGACTGATAACGCAAAGGGTTCTTTGTTTAGAGACTGTGCGGGGCAATAAACAGGCATCATCCACCCTACCTTTCCTCACGCCGCAGCGCGCACACACACACTCTCTCTCCCTCTCTCTCCCTGGTGTACATTACAGCTAATAACACCTGAATGTATGGATCACGGCTGAGTGTAAATGGAATTGGACGTAAGAGAGGTAGTCGGGAATAAACAAAACCATGATGGCGACACACAACCTCATACATGGTCTTTGGTGTCGAGCAGATTTGTGCTTTGACAACAAAGTGAGCCGGTGTGGATCATTTCTTGGTTTAGCACATTTATCACTGCACATGAACAACGTTTGGATGGATTATTAACTCTCACTCTTTGTGTGTGTTCTATCTAACTGTCCCTCGTTCACTCCGTTTCTCTCATGCTTTATCTGTCCTCTATTGTTCACACACATATACGTAAATCGCTCTCTCTCTGTGTCTCTCTGGGGGAGGGGGAAGGGTAGACAAACACAAACACACAGTGTTGGATGTCTAGTTCCGCTTTTCTCTCTCCGGCTCTGGTGAAGTCTGAAGATTAACGCGTTGGCGCTGATAACTGTGGGCGTCGCTGTATTATGAGACGCAAATGTGACGCTGCTGAAATGATTTAAAGGCCGTCATGGGAAAAAGCACACACACGCGCATGTAAGCTACAGCTCCACTGCAGTGCTCATACGAGCAGCGCGTTCTGGGTCGGGTGGCGTGGCCGGGGGCAAAAAAGCCGCCCGGAGCCCTGAAACGAGGCGATACCCCACAGGCTCCCCCGGTCAATCACAGAGGACAGTGGCTTCTTCTGAAGAAACCCCATATTGTCATTGGACAGATGCAATCACGTGACAAGGAGCCCGTCTGATTGCAACCATGTCCTCCTCAAAGCTGTAGAACATGGCACAGAGTCTCCATGAGACTATGTCAACTTAACAACTTTAAAAATACCACGATCAATAATTATATTTGTTTCACCCACAGAGGCTTACCGCTAATAAGCAGCGAGGTGTCGACACACGGAGGAGGAAATGAATTACGAATTTGGGCAAGAAAGGGGTGTTATCAACAGCCAGCCTTCGCTCGTTGAGTGCGGCACTCAACGAGTGTGCCTGACATCTCTCCCTAACCCTGTCGGTGATGCGTTTCAGAGGTCATCAATCAAGAGCTCGGCGCTTTCACCATCGACACTGATTCCTCCTCCTCATTCTTTCCCGCAAACCGTAGCCGGCCTGTCCGCTGGCGACCGCTGGCGGTCACCGGCGCCACGGCCGCGCGGTGCAGACTGCCTCGCTGTCCACGGAACACTCGTGGATGAAGGAGAAGAAGAGCATCAAGAGAAGCCAAACGGCTGCTGCTGCTGCTGCGACCACGACTGACTCCTCACCCGCCTACTTCTCCCCCCAAGGCAAGACACGATGATTAATAACCTCCATGTAAAGGCTACTCATTGTCTGAGGATTCCCCCGCGTTACAGAGCCGCGTCCCGGGCCTGATGCAGGGTACCCTGCAACCAGTGTGTGATTTTGATCTAAGCATGCTTAATCTCATCAAGTAGCGCGCTGACTTGTGATGCAGTGTAAGAGTGTTAATGTTTGACAGTAATGGAGGGTGATATATTATTCTTACACGAGCCAGCAGCTGGCATGTTCATTAATCTTCACCCCGCGTCCCGTGCTGTCCACGCAGGCCCATCATATTCTGCCTTGGGCCCATAAATCTTCTCCTTCCTGGTGCTTGTCCACCACAAATTTCACCCCAAGCAGCCCGGTTCCCCCACCACACACACACACACACACACACACACACACACACACACACACACACACACACACTATTAATCAATGGTTTCTGTTTGACGGAAAAAATCTGTCCTTTTGATTTATTTTGTTTAGACTCACCGGAGACTCCCGACAGCGGCGGCGGAGGCTCATCCCGGAGGACCGCGTACACCAACACGAGCTGGAGAAGGAGTTTCATTTTGACAAGTACCTGTGCCAGACGAGGCGGGTGGAGATCGCGGCTCTGCTGGACCTGACGGAGAAGCAGGTGAAAGTGTTGTTTCCAGAACAGGAGGATGAAGCACAAGAGGCAAACGCACAGCAAGGAGAACTAGGACAGCGAGGGAGAGTACGATGGCGGGCCGGAGGACGAGTACGAGCCGGCGGCGGCAGCGGAAGGTAGCTTGTCCGTGGCGCAGCTTGGGAGAGAACGGGAGAGGGAACGGTACTTCCTGCAGAATACTTTGATTTCACACCAGTGCCAAAATGGATACAATGGAGAGAACCAAAGCAGCAATGACAAACATGTGAAGAATCTGACTCACCCGACAGCGCCCAGTGTTCGGCCCATGCGCGTGTCCACAATAGGCCCGGACAATGCGGACCTGGACCCCGCGTCTTTGCATGAGTTCCAGGGCTTCTCGTCCTCTCCTTTCTCCCCGCCCCTGTCACACTCCGCTCACAGCCCTCTGCCTCTGTCGGGAGACACGTTTGACCTTTTCTCGGAGACTCTCGACCTGCAGAACCTGAGCTACAGAAGTATTTAGGCACGTTTTGTTTTCTATTATTCCAGTTCGGTCTGTGTTGTCAGTGTTAGGTGGAAATGATTAATACACCCCCATAATTAAGGTAAGTTTATCAAAACCTAATAGTTCATGTTTTCGATGCTGCTGCAAAGGGACCTTACAGTTTATTTTTTACATGGATTTCGAATGTAAGCAGAATATTTTCTTGAATAAAATGTTTGATTGATTGGAATCAGCTGCGCTATTCTGTTTTATTTCACTATAATTAGGCCTGGAGATATGAGTTTTAGGCTTGTATTTAAACAGAAATAGAATAACGGAGAATAAATGGATTGTGGACGAATCTAAATTAGGTTGTATTTAAAAAAAAAATAGAATAACGGAGAATAAATGGATTGTGGACGAATCTAAATTGTTTCTCTTAATATTCTCAGTTTTCAATTTAATAGCCTGGATTTTTTGGGGGGATTTCTGTTTAATAGCTTGGATCTTTTTTCTCATATCAAACCGTTAGCGTTTTTCCTCATTTAAATACAAAGGAATTACAAATAATGTTCAATATAATACGCTAACCAGTTTCGAGTATTTGTTTAAAGAAACTTTTTATTGTGTTACAGTGCTGCTAAATGCATTGCGGCTGCAGAAATAGGAGATAAATCATCTGGGTGCATGTTTAAATAAAGCTCCCTCCAGTTTGCGCTGTTCGCTGGGCCAAGAGGTGCGACTCTGTTGGCTCTCTACAAGTACATTTTATTGTCAGTAAAACTCACAGAACCGTGGGTGCTTGTTTATAGCCTGAGCCACACTTTAATACAAACTCTTAGAATTAAGAACAGCGCTCTTGCCAACATTTAGCTCTGGGTCAGATGAAATAATCTCACGTATGTTTTTTTTTTTACACTGATGAGTAAAATGTATTGTGCAGTGAGCTTGTGTCTTTGTCCTGGACTCTGTGTGGAGACAAAGGTCACAGTCTGCACTCTGCACTCATAATGACAACAACTAAGAATCCCACAGATTGATACAAAAGGCAGCTGACAGTTCCAGACTCATTTGTATAAAACAGATTAATGGCAGGATGCTCTGAGCTCCTGTGCCTGGAAAACAGTGGAGGTGATCTGAGGTACTGTGCTGCCTCTCCAGCATATGGGAGGCTGTGCTGGCTAATTGGGCGCAGTATGAAAACCCTGAATGATTGTAGAAAGCAGGCAGACAGCAGTTTTAGTTTGGTGAGCTGCCATTAAAGTCATAATCAGTTATGTTAAATCCAGAGAATAATCCCCATTTTAATCCCCATATTCAACCGGAAGGAAATGCACTCACGATTTCTTGTGAACGGAAGTTCTTTTACCTACCTATGTTGAATGCACTTATTGGAAGTCGCTTTGGATAAAAGCGTCTGCTAAATGACTAATGTAATGTAATGTAATGTAACTCTGGCCCATTTATTTGTTTACATGCCCTGGTTTTTTCTCTAGTTATCTCTCTATCTTTCCCCTCTTTTATATCTCTCATTTGATTATTAGGTGTGTGTATTGCACCTTGAACACATTAAATTGATTATAGATCTGTCAGATGACAGGAGAGTAGATCAACCTTTATGGGAAACTAGATACAGCATTGTGCCAGTAGATACCTCCCTCTCTCCCTCGCTCCCTCTCTGTCTCAACCCCTCTCTCTCTTCGTACACACACACACACACACACACACACACACACACACACACACACACACACACACACACACACACAGGCACGCAAAGGTCAAATGTCAAGCTGGCTCTCCTCTTCTCACCATACAGGGAGGAACTACTGCTAGGTCAGGAGGGGGTCAGGTTTTGAATGACCACAGTGGCTCCTAAAGATTTCATTGGTGACTGGCTTTGGAGCTGAACAGGATGTGACATCACAGCGTGTGTATTGTCGTGTTCTGGATCTTCATCAGGCCGGCAAGAAGGACTTCAAGTTGAGAGAGGTCACACTTGTTTGATTAGCATTTGAGGTTAAAGCTGTGGTACAGAATGTTGACTGACTCAGCTGAGATCTCATGGTCTCAGCCGAGGTCTCATGTGCTTCAGTAGGGAGGCAGTGGCTCAGTGGGTAGAGCTTCTGCTTGGGAACCGGAGGGTTGCTGGTTCAAGCCCCTGCCGAGGCGCCCCTGGGCAAGGCGCCGAACCCTCAATTGCTCCCCCCTCTGCGAAGGGTGGTAATGTAATGTAAGTCACTTTGGATAAAAGCGTCTGCCAAATGCTCGTAATGTAATGTAATGTGGTGTACAGACTGCAACGAGTTAGCTATCTACACGTCCACACATGAGCCCTGAACTCAGGATTTTCATACCATATATACTGCTCACTGTGAGTGTGTCTCCTCCTTTGAGTTGGTTTCTGGTTGGTGCACAGGCGAGTCCTTTTTCGCATCCTGTGCATTGCAGATGATATGGAAGTGGCATCTTCCCCATATTGATTATTCAATCACCAACTCTCCCAGTAAAACTGGTCCAATGATCACATTGTGCAATATCCCTGTGTGCAACATGTAATGCATCCAGTCCTTTGATTTACTCGTTGACCCTGAAAACCTTTGTACTTGCTACAGCTGTACTCTAGACAGACTTTGTACTTTGCCAGGCTCCTATCCCACCACAATGCTCTTTATCGCTTTGCACCTACCACTCTGCCACTGCAACAGGTGAACTTTGAACCTCCCCGCTGTGTGACAGACGAAGAATCTGATCATGTCAGTTATATAGTACATTACCCCAGTTGGAGCCCCTCACTGAACTCTGCTCTCAGCCCTCCCTCTCTGTGAACATAGGATCAAAGTAAATTTAGCATCATAGTTTACACATAGACAATTCTTACTGACAAGCACAGTTAAATGGAAATGAATATGATCACACTCATCAGTATGCATAAATTTTATCCAGTAAAGTATTACTCAATTCTTCATTGAGAGATGTGTTTTGATGCTCCGGTGTGACATAAGAAGTCAACAAGGGATCTCTCTCTCTCTCTCTCTCTCTCTCTGCTGGTCTGCACCGCCAACACACATCTACCACCTGCAGCTCCAGGCTGAAGCTGCTCACAGCCCCACAGCTCCACTGAGACGTCTGTCTCTTCTCCAATGGGCCTCTGCAGTTCAAAGGCCCAGTCTTTTAGCCTGGATTGGATGATACTGCTTGTCAAAAGATGACTAATGAATGACGGACATATTTGTTAACAATTTGACAACAGGATCCTTCACTTATGTTCAAAATAACGATATTAACATATTTAAAGGGGCTGTAACTGACAGTAAGCAGATGTTGATTCAGTTTTTTGCTCACAATATTTGAACAGAATCACTTTATTGTCATTATCATAGGTATTATGGAAGTTTTAATGTGCGAGCACAAATCCATGATCTGGATATTAAAAAATGAACCAGGAAAATGTATTTAAGATTTAAGATACTTTATTACTCGTCATTTTGCATGCACTTCAAGGCAAATCAAATGCAATTGAAATTTATCTTACACCCCCTCATATCACACACACACACAAACACATGCATTACAGAGGGGGTGCAGGACAGTCATTATACGGCACCCATGGAGCAGTTGGGGGTTCGGTGCCTTGCTCACGCGCACCTCGGCAGTGCTCTGGAGGCAAACTGGCAACTCACCAGCTACCAGTCTGCTTACTTGGTCCATACGGGACTCGAACCTAAGGCGCCTTAGAAATGCATGGAAAATCACCAAAGACCTCAGCCACCCCTCACATGGACTGTTAACCCTTCTGCCATCTGGTAGACGCTACTGGAGCATCCGGGCTCGGACTACAAAAACAGCTTCTACCCCCAGGCCATCAGGCTCCTGAACCAATGACTTTTCCCCCTGCACTCTGTTCCATCGGCACTCATGCCACTTTAGATTTATTTATAGATTTATTAATTAGTAATATTCTGTTTTTTATATATATTCTTATTCTGTTGTGTATAGACTGGTCTGCACTTTATTCCATTTTCTCTTATACTTAGTACTTTTCCCAATGTTTTTATTGCACATTCAATTCAATTTCAATATGCTGCTGTTATTGTCACGTCATAAAGAATTTCAATGCTCAGTTTGATCTGTGTTTTACCGTGCAGATGGCAAATAAACTTGAAACTTGAAACTTGAACGGGCGACCCTCCGGTTCCCAAGATGAATCCCTATGGACTGAGCTACTGCCGCCCCGTTATACGCCCCGCCCCGTATACATTATTAGACCAAAGTAATGTTTTTAATAATTAGTCATAATTGTATTCATCTTCACTGGGTGCAAATGACTTCCATTGTTACCCTCACGTCCGCCCCTGTCAGCCTGTAATGTCACTAACATTACCTGCAATCAAAAACTTGATTAGCCTGTTGTGGCACGAAAGCATTCAACAACAATGACAACATCAAAGCTAACGGAGCCACAGAACGTCTCGCGTGGATATTGGCGGCGAGTCAGCGGCGTGTTGGTATTGCAGCAGAACAATGCGGTCACTAATCATTAACGGTTTAACTTCCGCGTGTGTGCGGAGAGAGAGAGAGAGCCGCCCGTCCACCCGACCCACCCACCATCGCTTCCGTATCGTGTGAAGTTTCCACACTAATCCGCCACAGCCGGCGAACATTCATCATGCGGCCGATTCCTGAAGAGTTAACGACGCTTATTTCAGGTACAGAAGCTCCGCAGCGGTTGTTTACATGCACACAAAGTTTTCTTGCGTCTTTTGAGAGCTTTTTGGTGCTTCTGAGGTGGGTTGTTGAAAGAGGAAGCGCACACAAACATGGATGTCCGAGTGTTTGGTATTTGTTTTGGTGCCATAAATGCAACACGACCCCTTATGCAGAAAGTTAGTTGATAAATGACTAAAGCCCTGAGGAAATAATATATATGTTTGTATTTGTTTGTTTGTAGACCTTGAAGCTTTCTTGTGTGATGGGCTAAAAGGGGAAAGTCTGAGCAGGAAAGCGAAGGAGAAGAGGGAAGCCTTCATCAAGAGGATCAGAGAGGTCAAACTGGGGTACAGTAAGCCTGTGCACACACGCACACACACACAATAATCAATGTGAGATCTGTTAAATCCAGCTGTTGCCTCCCCAAACAGTTTCCCTCAGGATTTCAAGGAGAAAAGTGAGTGTGTTTCTTACACGACATCTCTCAGGCCTGTGCCACCCTAACCCTGTTCTGTTGACACTCAGCAGCTCCTGTGTGTTGGTGTGTGTGTGTGTTCCCTCAAAGGCGGCTCGGACTCGGACTCGGACGAAGAATTGGACAGCAACGTGGATGGAGGGTCACTGCAGTCCGAGCGTGCAGACAAGGACGATGAGGCGAGCGAAGGTATGATCCCAAACCACCGCTGTGGATTAAAGTGCTGAAAAAGTCCGAACCTGGCGTAAAAATACACAAACCTTCATCCTGCTGGGTGGAGAAAGTGATATGGAGTGACACAATGAGGCAGACATTCCAAGTGTAACTTGGCAACATACTTGGGAAGCAATTTGGGGGGCACAACTGCTACTCCCACTCCTTCCCTCCCCCCACTTACACCCTACCCCCCTGACAGCCAGAGCATGCTTTATTACTCCCAGTCACAGCCTGGGGACCTGAAAATTACTACCCTGGACTCAGTTTGAGAAAACACATTCTTCCCTGTACAGTAGCCATAACCCTGTGTGTTCCAACGCTGTAATCTATCCACGCTTTTGTATTTAAGTTATTTTCTTATAAATGAGTGTATATAAGGGAACAGCCCTGTGAGACGGTGATGAGGGCTGCAGGGTTTATGGGCTGTAAGCAGCTGCCACTTTTATGGCCACTCATCCACACAAAGCACCTTTGACACAGCAGTTGAACATTTGCATTAAAGTTGTACCCTGAGTTGGGAATCTCCAGCGAGATGCACAGCGTTTTGGAGTAGACGTGTGAACAATGGAAGACCAAAATGCACATGATGTTGACAACCACAGCAACGTTTGTCTTGTTAAGTATCTATACTAGAAGCGGAAGAGGGTTTGACAATGTTGGTATTTGTCACGCGATCCGCTGCAGATGTGCTGAAACTTGAGGGGCACTCATACCTCCACCAAGGTGAAAGAGAACAAAACAAAATTTGTGTTCTAATGATTTACAGCAGTGGTTCCCAAAGTGGGGGGCGCGCAGAGCTACTGCAGGGGGGGCTGCAGGAGAATGAGCATCCAGAGCGCCCCACCCCCCCATCAGCCGCCCCGTATTGTTTTATATCCTATCTCCCCCCGTCAGACCGATCAGCCGTCCCATATTGTTTTATTTATTAAACTTCTGATCTATGTAAGGGAGGGGCGCGAAAGAAAAAGTTTGGGAACCACTGATTAACAGGCATACGGTGAAAAAAGCGATGATAATAAATAGAACTTAGTTATTTAGCTTGTCATGGGAAATAGCAACAAATTAGTCTACCATGGGATCAATGAGCCTTTTTTTCATTGAGATTGGTGAATTTCTTTAGAGGAAAATATTCAAGATCCACTCCTGTGTTCAAAACTGCACCAACCTGTGATGGGGATGAGTGAAAATGGGTCTTTTTGAGCAGTCCTGCTAACAATCAGACAAACCGACAGATGCGAATTCCAACATAACCTTCTGTGACAAATGTTTCAGGCTGTGTCTTGACCATCTCCTCTGAACTCCTCTCCAGGTTCTCATCACTTCCCGCCTGTGGCAGCTCAGGACCTGCAGGACTGTGTGAAAACAGGATACCTGGAGAAACGCAGAAAGGGTTTGGGGGCTTTTTGTTCTGCTTGTGCAACGCACATGGATCCTGCTGTGAAAGAAAGCCTAAATCGTCTCTTTCCTCTGGCAGATCACAGCTTCTTTGGCACCGAGTGGCAGAAGAGGTGGTGCGCTCTCAGCCACCATGCCTTCTACTATTATGGCAGTGAGAAAGGTACATATTCCCTCCTTCTATATCAGTTGAGGGTCATTGTTTTATCTGAAGTGTTACAGTTGCTTTGTGTGAACAGACAAGCAGCAGAAGGGTGAGTTCAGCATCGATGGCTACGGCGTCAAAAGTAACAACACCTTACGAAAGGACTCAAAAAAAGACTGCTGCTTTGAGATTTCAGCTCCAGACAAGCGGGTGTATCAGGTACGGCTGCGCTGCTAAATGCGTCTCCTTGAGCTGTGCTGTGTAAAAAAACTTGGCAGCCTATATGTGTACATGCACTTCATTAAATCTTTATTTGTCAAACCTATGCATTCATTTGACACTGCCGCCTTTGCAACGCCCGAAACCCCAAGTCCAAATTTGTGTTTTTACCTTCATGCTTGTCCATGCAGACTATTTTACTTTGCATCAATGTGGTATTATTGGTTTCTGTTAATTAATATATGTAGAACTGCCTATTGCATTGAGTGCAGTTTTCATTTCTCGCCTCTTTTATCACAGTTTTGTGCGTCATCTCAGGACGAGGCGGACAAATGGGTGAAAGAGATAGACTTTGTTCTGAAAGGTTTGAATTGTTTCTATAATGTCATGAAATGATCATGAACAGTATGTATCCATGTGTGATGAACACATGCATTTATTCCAATATGAATGGAAATACGAACGGAACCCTGTAAATATTTCCATTCGCCACTCCGCAAGTCAACATATTATACGTGCGGATAAATCTACATATTTTGCTTCCTTATATGTAGATATGTCAGGCATTATCCCAGTGGATGAGGAGGAGGATCAGGAAATGTATGACGACGTTGGCCCTCAACCTGAGCCTGACGACGAGATCTATGAAGAACTCCCAGGTGAGACCTTTAAGCTTCCTCTCCTTTATCACCGCAACAGTCTCTGTTGGACCAATGGGACCAGAGCATTTCATCCTGATATATGGTTGGTTCTGATTTCCTACAAGGAATAGTCAGATCAGACCGGTGCACTAATGTTGCTTTGTTTCTCCAGACGATGAGCCTTCAACACCAAAGCCTCCTCCAAAGGTGGAGCTGCCGAGCAAACCCGCTCCTGCTGCAGTAGGTAAACAACAATGAAATGTGTCCCTGGGTTTAGATGTTTGGGCCTTTTTGTCTGTCATTCCAAAATCTCCATCTCCAATCTCCAAGTATAAGTACTTTATTGTTGTCACACTGTTTGGCGAAACTGCATTACAAGACTGTAACTTGTAATGGCACATTTTTGGAATCTGATACTTACAGTACAGGATATAAGTACTCATTCTGCAAATGAGCAAACTTAACCTCTTCTGCTTCAGTGAAGAAGTTAACTTTACATGGAGAAAGTTTCAACATGCAACTGAAAGTTTACACAATGCTGGGAAAAACTTTCAGCCAACTTCCTTTATGGCACATAGCAGGTGCAAAATATAGAGCAGATATGTGTGTGTAATATATAAATATGTTTACAAACGTTTACAAACCCAAATGTAAGAAGAAGCTACATGCATACATGTGAGATCTATTTGTCAGTAATAAGAGACACAGTTGTACACTTTCATGCGTTTTGCAATGTGATTAATAAATTGTTGCAGTTTGAGACCGGAAGCTGCCCTTCTTTTGTTTTGGCGTTCGTTGGTTATGCTGCAGACTTGCATTCACCATTATGTCAGACCTGCAGCCTTGATGAGCAGTTGAAGCCAGTAGAAAATGTTAAATTGATAACGTGTCCTCCTCTTCTTGCTCATTTCCACCCAGTTGACAAAAGCACAGACTACCTGAACTACTACCAGGGATTATGGGACTGCACAGGAGACCACCCTGATGAGCTGTCCTTCAAACGTGGAGATGCCGTCTACATCCTCAGCAAGGTATGATGAGCAAAGCCCTCCTGGTGTATTGCTCCCTAGATTAGTGGTGTCTTGCTGCAGTGGTGAGGACACATTTAGGACAAACCCAACCGCAGTTCTTTTAGCACTGCACATAAAGTGACTTATTAGGTTAGGGTCTCACTGGCACGCCACTTCATTCTATCACTCCCATCTGGACTGCTTCAGCGTGCTGCCACTTCTGCCATGCGAAGTGGCGAGCCGGCCCTCAGCCTGCACACACCTCTCAGATGTCTCACTCACCTCTCCGTGCCGCAGTTTTGTTCTCAGGAAACCAGGGCTAAGTCCCAACACTCTATTCAGAGCAGGTGAGGACGTGTAGCTGGACACACAATTTCCGAAGCTTGTCGACGCGACCTGCTTTCCAGGTGTGGAGAACTAAGAGGCTGTTCTTCACCTTTATTATCTAACAAACAGGAGCCCCTTTGCGTTGAATATAGCAAATATTGTATGCAAATCACAAATGGTCACAAACTGAGATGGCAACAAGCTATGACAGTAAACAGCAGAGACAAATTACTTTCAGGATCTGTGCTGAATGCTTGTAGTCATATCTTCTTGGCACCATGATGGAGGCATTAGAAATAATAATATATGGCAAATAAGTCAAAGAATGATATACTTTTGCAGATGAATGTCACCTGTGCGGATTATTTAAATTTTGTGAAATGTTATTTGTCCACGCTGGACTGGTTTCTGTGGAGTGTTTCGAGAACTGGCTTGGTTCTTTACAAATCCAAGCCTGCCATCTAGTGGAGCATGAAAGCAGTGAAGGTCAAAAATCTAAATACTGCGCCTGCAAACCTGCATGCCCATGGAAACATTTCTGCCATTCAGAGTAACACTGATGCGGAATTATAGATAAAGTGTAACTATGTTATGAGAGGAAAACTGTGCTTGGTGGTGGTACGACTGCACAGAGCAGACGGACATGAATGCACTGTGGGCTGCTGGCCTGTTTATGACTCTTTCTTTATGTGTGTGGAAACGAACCGAGAATCAAGTTGCCTTTTCACTTAGACTATCAGTGCTATTAGCTGAAACCTTGGTGTTGGGGGTTGTGTCCTGCTGGGAGGGCAATGACCATAAAACCTGTCTGGACTGCAGCAGCCAGCTGCAGCTGAAGGGCCAGCCTCCACTCCATCCTCCACCATCCCTCCTTTCTCCCTCTCCCTCCCCCATTCCCCGGGCCAGAAATGGCTGTAGAGTTACAGCCCAGAGAGACCCCCCAGTCAGGCCCGGGCGTTGATTGTAAGGGCCTACCTTGAGAGTGTGTGTTGGCCAGATACGCAGCCACGTCCCTCCCCACTCCCCCACTCCCACGAGTGTATCCCACAGCACATAAAAAGTAATTGAGAGATATTAGAGCTCACTTAACTTTAGTGGCTCAACGGGTTGATGATGAAAATGCAAACACAATCCAAACTACAGTAATGCTGCTCGTGCTATGGTGGCTGCACATCTTTCACTTTAACGCGTTTGCACAATTTGTGCATGTAAAGCCGGCAATTCATTCAGACGTAATAAAGGTGCGCTTTGGGTTATTAGCCTTCCTGATGTATGGCGTGTGTGTGTTGTCCCGGCGTGGGGTTTGCGCTGCCTTCCTCCGCCTCGCATTAGTCTACCGCAGGTCGGCGTACGAGCTCTGTCTGCCGCCGCGTCCCCACATTCACTTGGGCGACACTTCGAATATTAGTCAGCTATGGCGGAGTAGAACCAGTGGCGCCACCAGGCCCCCCGCCCCCGCCCCCACTGGCCACTTCACCTCTTCCATCACTCACACTGCGGAGTCGGAGTCTCGCAGTCACAGTGGCATTGCGCGTGACGGTGCGCGCAGTTCCGCAGTTGCGTAGGTGAGGGCGGGAGGGGCGCTTCCATCGCACTTGCCGATGGAAATCAAGGACAGCAACACCTCAACTTTCAGCAGCAGGCCAGGCCTGCTTTTAAAACGGAGTAAAAGTATAAGTATTTACTCCCTTTTTATTTTCTTTTTTTACTATTTGTTTTTATTGAAGCAAACAGGAGTCATTGTGCTGCGTTTTGTCAATGTGCAGACAATGAAGAGAAAGTCCTCAGAAATCTCTTCTTATTTTAAGAAGAAAGGAGAAACCGAGCCGACAGTGGACCGGCAGCAGAGGATTAGTGAGGAGGAGGAGGGGGAGGATGATGCACAAACACCGACAGCGTTAAAGAGGTGTTCCTCAAAATGTTTTAAATGTGCGAAATTGCTCTTGCATAAGCACCGCATCTTGAGAGCGCAGTTTTTCAGAGTTAAAGCTGATCAAAGCTGTCTCGAGAAGTGCCATGTCTTACGAGCGACTGAGCAATTTGGGGGCGTTAAGCATAGAGTCATGAAGGGCTCCGGCCATAGACCTGGAGGATTTTGTGGGTGTGGTCGGCCAAAAAACATAGAAACAGTATTTAACTGTATAAAAAAGTGTTTTTGTAGTTCTGCGTTTCTGTCTGCATCTGCCTGCTGGCCATTAAGATAATTTGATTTCGATTTGTAGGTAAACTGTATGTAATATATATAGGTTTTCGTTTACAAACACAATTGCAGGTCAGTGTGGTGTTTTTAAACTTGAGTAGTCTTGTTCCCAGTAAATGTTTAGTTCAGTACCATTAATGTACAGTACTCCTTCGCATTAAGCTTTATATTTGTCTTTTTAATTGAAAATCAATGAATCGACTAACACATACACATACAAAACACATTAAAACAGGGTTGTTGTGGAACTCATAATGTTAACTGTACTGTTATTAGTCTATGCATATAAGATAATTAGTAACATTAAACGTAACATAAGAGTAGGTGATTCCTGAGTTTTTAACTAGCCTTTGTACTACAACAGCGTCATAGAAATCCTAAAATTCAGTTATGGCTTTTGGTGGGCCACCCCAAGATTTTCAGTGGCCCCATCTGGGCCCCCCTATAAAAAATTACTGGAGGTGCCACTGAGTAGACGAAGGGCACAAGGAGGGGTTGCCATTTTCAGAGGTGAGCTGCAGGACGTCACTCCCCCTCACTCTCTTAAATCTGTTGGATTATCATCCAGGCTCCTGCAACAAAAATGAAATGACAGTGACACGGGCCAGCTGTCAATGTTGGCTGTTGTTACTCCTGATGTCGTCTCCATGTCTTTATACTGTAGAGACTGCTTGCATCCGTTTCCCTATCCTGGGAATAAATGGGCGTGATGCTTTGCTCTTTAATGTATTTGGTGGGGGTTTGAAACATTCTACAGGTCTCTCTCCCTTTAGCCTTGGCAGTATGCGATTCCCAGCCTGATTCATGTCCCAGGAAGACTTTGATGTGAGGTCAGGCTCTTGGCCAAAGAGAGAGAGAGAGGGATATTCTCTCCTCCACTCTCAGATCGCTCCTCACAGTGTCGGCCTCACATCTCAGCATGCTGACAGCCATTTGGAGTTATTACATGTCACGCGTGACAGATTTATAGGCATTCTGCTCTGCACACATTGAGGATTTAGTGCAGATTGGAAGAAAGTTTCCACAGACTTAAAACCGTGACACGCTGAAAGAGAAAGAGAGAAATAAAGCTGTTGATTAGGGGAATTCAGTTTTATCAATCGCCCCGGTAAGCAAACGGGTGGAGGTGGAGGGACATTTGTTCTCTGGATTATCTTTAAATCTAATTGAGTTTGTTGGCTAACAAGGCAGTGTTGTGCATGTCTGCAGCGTGACCAAGCATTTAAATACGACCACTTCAACAACACAAATGTACTTTGCACAATTTGTCTCAAATAAATGTTTATATCATATTCATATCTTCTTCATCGTGACATAGTCTTGTGCTTCACAGGAATACCAGAACTTTGGCTGGTGGGTTGGAGAGATGAAGGGCGCTATAGGGATCGTCCCCAAAGATTTCCTGATGGAGCTCTATGCTGTATAAAGGCATCCTGTGTAAGTTTCTCAGACCTCATAAGCAAATACTATAATTAATATAGTTAATACTGTTCAAACTGAATTACATACAAATGGAAACATTGAATACATTAATTTGTGTTTTTGTCATTTTACAGGCACATTTCCTAGCGCGCCCAGTGTGAAGGACTATCTGCATCAAACTATTTCCTTTTGACTGCTTAAAAACATTTCTCTAAATGTTTTTTCATTGCGTATTTGTATTTAAATTTCTTTGCTACATTCCAGCTCTGCTTCAGGCATGGACATTATTTGTAACAGGCAAGATGTGAATAAAGATTTAAACACATCTGTTGTGTCAGCATTTGTTTTAAAGATACTGAACCTGCATGGAAAGCCACAAGGTGGCAATAGAGTGTCTGCAAAGGTCACAGATTACAGTGATGCTACAGACAACTGTTTCTTTCTTCCCCTGGTATGCAAATCACAAATGGTCACAAACTGAGATGGCAACAAGCTACGACAGTAAACAGCAGAGACAAATTACTTTCAGGATCTGTGCTGAATGCTTGTAGTCATATCTTCTTGGCACCATGATGGAGGCATTAGAAATAAACATGGTTATCATTTATATCCTTATCTACAGTACTTATCTAATTTACCCCTGTGAGTACTCTCGGTATGACTTACTGTATGCACACAGTAAATGCATGCATGATGTTTTTAGTTTAAGCAGAAGGATCTGATCTGTTTCATGTGGTCAGCATTGCAAAGCAGCTCAGTGTGGCAGATGGCTGCCTGTGCTGTGTGCCTGACTGAAACGGTCAGGTGCAATAATAAGACATCCACCCACACCGAGAGCAGGGCCGCTTATCGGCCTCTGAGGAGCTGTTTGACAGCAGGCGAGGAGGCGTGAGCCGGCCACATCTCGTCGAGGATACATGCGCACGCACACGCAGGCACACGCACACACACACACGCACTATACTTGTCTTCACTATCTCCTGTCTCAAATGCCAAAACTTCTACTGTTTGATCTGTTGTGGTAATAGACGATTTTCATTTCAGGCCGTGTGAAGGTTTTCTCAAGGTTGTGAGAAAATGAAACCAAACAAAGATGACTATATCTTTATCTCACTCTTCTTAATCCGTTGCTGTTGTCTCTCTGTTGTGTTCCTCTTGAGGGATTTGCTAGTCCTCTGTCCTCTGGGTGACATTCAAAGCCACCATAAATCCTGCTCTTTATGGCACAGTGCAGCGATAAAGCCTCTCTGCTAATTGGAGATGTAATGAATTACCATAATTAGTTATTGAATATACTACATTGGATATAGAGAGACGCTTTGTTTTAGGGGAGGACAGAGATACAGTCAAACTATGTGATGCGCATTCAGTGGAGACGTTCCTACAATTCATTATTGACTGCACCTACTCCAGCTGCTTTATTCAATAATTCAGGGAGATTATGAAACTGATGAACGTGCTTCCTGTGGATTTTGAGTTGTGGTCTTAATGCGCAAATATTTCTTGCTGCTGACAAAGCTTGCAATTTCCCCTCAGAATCCTCCTTTAGATGTTGGGCTAGGTTGCCAAAGGCGCATAAGGCTAAATATTGCCTCTCATTTTTATGTGCCAATAAAGGATTTCCTTAATGGATGTCAACTGCACCCCTAGATTTGGACAGCCATATCCTCAGAATATAGAGGGCTTTTTATTGCAATTTAACATCAAGATATAATGTCTCATAGATAAATGCCACTGTGCAGTTAATTTACTTGGCAGTAAATTACACTAATGATACCAGAATATCACTAATTCACTAATTAATACTTGCAACCATAAAGATACACTTTTTACTGGCCAAATATATATAGATTGAGCTGCTGCCTGATAATAAATAAAAAATAATTTTTCCTGAGGAAGATGATGGAAATGTAAAACAAATCTCTCTTCAGGACAGATTACATTCCTGGTTATTACTGAATACTGAGAGCTAATGGTTGTTTCTGATATATCCTATATATACACATATTTTTACTAGTATATACATATTACCCTAACAAGGCTTTTGATGTACTTCTTCCTTATTTACATGCCTCCTCGGTAAAAAGTATTCCAAAATCAAAAATATTAATATCCCTTCAATCGCGGTAATACCAGATAATCTATATGGGAGATGACAACATAGCATCACTGTTTCACACATTCAGCCGTGGGAGCAGTGAGACGGCTAAAGACTTGATCTATACGCCGTCGTTCTGCTGCACTTTAACCAGGTTATTCAGTCGTAGATCACTGCATATCATCATAGAGAGTTTCTGTCGGGAATAACACAGGCTTATTTATGTGGGATCCCCTGGCATTTTGCGGGAAATGTATTACCTCTCCAACTGGCCCTCTGTCAGCATTCCATTAAAGCCCCTCTGATATGGACACTTTTTAAATTGAAGTCGCTCCTAATTGAGGTCAGTTGCCATTACAACTGGCACACAGCTGATAAATTAAAACGTCCTCAAATGGCTTTTTGACATTGCAAGAGCATTGAGGTGTGTTTAAAGTGAAAGCAAGCTAAGATAACTGATTTTGGGGCCCGGTGATATTACATTTTATTATTATTGAAGCTGAGGAGAGAGAAAAAAAACTGATTTCAGGCAAGATTGAATTGCTTTCATTGTCTTTTCAATACCCAGTGTGTCATAGTATGAGCATCAGAATGGGGTTAGTGGCAGGCTTGTAAATACAGTGTATTAGAAGGGTCATTTGTTACAAGCACCACACCCTTTCTTCTTGTTAATTCCCCTTTTGAGAGCAGCAAACAGTGAATGTGGAGACTCAAATGTCTTCGCTGTCTGAGGACAAAGATTATATACAGGAATTTATCAAATATAAGTCTCAGTGTTCCCACAGGTCCATTCCCTCAGCCTCACCAGTGCAGGAAGGCTGGAGTAAGCGATGCACCCCCCTCTGTCTTTGAGTGATGGATGCATAGCAATGGAGCTTTTCAACAAAGACAGTTTTGAACTGAAACAAATGAAAACATTAAGTGGTATTCCAGGTTCCCTGAATAAAGACCATAACCCAGATTGTCTACAGAGTGGCGCTGTAGTGCTGTGAAAATTTCCCCTGCGCTTGGATGAAAATTCGTGAAGCGTTCCACATTTTTGGGGCGGCAGTAGCTCAGTCTGCTGGGTCGACAGCTGGGAACTGGAGGGTCACTGGTTCAAGTCCCCTGTGTGGACCAAGTAAGCAGACTGGTAGCTGGTGAGTTGCCAGTTTGCCTCCAGAGCACTGCCGAGGTGCACATGAGCAAGGCACCGAACCCCCACATGCTCCATGGGCGCCGAAAAATGGCTGCCCTGCACCCCCTCTGTAATGCATGTGTTTGTGTGTGTGATATGTAAGAGGGGTTGCAAGAAAAATTTCAATTGCATGTCATTTCTGCATGAATTGCATGCCACATGACAAATAATAAACAATCTTATCTCATCTTAAATAGAAGGGACAGGAAGGCGGATAGTTACTGTCCTCACCCAGCCTCCCCGCAGCCATGAATGCTGCTGCCCGTTTTATGGTATATAGCTCCATAAAGCCTTTAGCAGAGATAGAAATAGAGCATCACAGAATAGAGCTTCACAGCCGGCATGGACAGAGTAGACCACCAGAGAGCAACAGCTCTGTAGGTGTGAAGGTATGATTCAGTCTTCAGTCTCCCTTCTCTCTCTACAGTCAGTCTGTGCACCATGTGCAGAGTATTTTGCTGTGAATGTTCCAGATGTGTTCCTGTCTCTTGATGTCTCGAATGAACAAGAAATATGCAGACAGTTTTACATTTGGTTGAGGTTTCCACTGTCAACATGTCTTGACTTTGCTTCAACTAGCTTATCTCATACCTGCGACCACCCACACACTTACAAACTACACTGTTACAGGCAGTTAGAAAATCTGGAGCAGATTGTTGTGAAACTTCTGTTCTTGTTCAGGATAAAGCTGTGTTGTTGTTCAGTCGGCGTCTGGATTAAAATGTATCGACTTCTTGGGCGTGGTGGGTTTAAAGACTTCAATTTCTGGTCTTGAAAAAATAATATGATGGACCTCTGGGGAGTCCTAAGTTAGGCCCTCTACACCATCGTGTCCCAGCCAATATGATCCTTTGCCATTTCCGCCGCTTTATTGTACACACCGGCCACACACACAAACACACACACCGGTGGCTGGGCGGTGAATGCTGTCAGTGCTGGGGAGAGCTATGTGCTGACATTTCACTTTGGATAAATCAGGCTTATCAAAGTGACAGGTGTTTGTCCACCTGCTATAAACATCTCCCTCGCTTTGCCCCTCGCCGCCGCTCACACATTATTTACTGGGCTACGGTCTCTTTTGTCTGGCACTTTTTAGACTCTGGCTGCACAGGACTATAGCTCTAATATCAGGTCAGCGCTCTGCCACTGATTTACTCGACTAGTTAGAAAAGTGAGTAATGACCTGGGTCTGGGGGCACGGCTGGAGTTTTTAACGCGCTTCACTGTAATTCCAGCTCTCTCCACACCAGCATACTTCCACTTCACAGTAGCTGCTCACCTGCCAGTCACTTTGCAAGCTTATCATTCCTGTCTCTGTTCGTCTCTGTCTCCTCTGACCCCCATAGTGCGAGATGCTTTAGATGCCCATGTTTGTAATAGTGGCTCGGCAAGCTTGGGCTCAATGTCAGATGTCTTAATATAGCAGCTATTTTGCCTCTGACACGGGGAGTAGAGGCCCAAGGGGTTGAGTTACTTTGGGCTTGCAGAGCTGACTGAGTTGCTGGATAAGAGATTGTTGCCATCACTCTCCTTTAGTGTCAGTGGTGGCTTTGGTATGTGTCCACATGCCTCGCCAAGCTGATCTGAGCTAATTTACTGCCCACCAGTGCAGAGTTCCGCAGTGTTGCACTTTGCATTTGGCCGGTGTCGTGATATTTAAGCCTGTTCCCTTTCATTTGTGAAATATTTCTAAGCCTGTTTTGAGCATTTACTTAGAATTTGGCAATGCTTGTTGGAGAGCTGTTGGTTATGTGTCACCCGTTTTTGTTGCTGTGGTCGTGCTTTGATTGTGATTACGTTTTATGTGAGGTGTCTCCATTATTTTGTTCATTAGTTTGTACTTTATATCTAAGAAGGCTGGAGTTGCAGTCGGGATCGTCACTGATACACCAAAACGGCTAAGAGTGAGAAAATCTTACTTTTCCATTTTTAAAAGACCAGATGTTCTCTGAAAACATTAATATGATCGAGTATGTCCAATGCCCAAAGTTTAAGGGCCTTGGTAAACTTTATGTAGATGAAACCACATGTGCAAAAGTGAGGAGTTGTGGTGCGAAGCACGTCAGAGCGCATTTATGCATGCATATTAATGAACGTGACATGGGCCTATTAAGATACCATGAGTGATAATCATGTGAATGTAGGATACTCATTACATATGTATCACATGAATAGCAGGTGGGGTAATTTGAGTAATTTGTGGCTAAATGCGGACACCGGGATGATGGACGGTGTCTGGAGAAGACAAGCTAAGCTGGCCAGTAGATCTACAGCGGAGTAAGGAGAATTTAGGCTCATCATAAAAGATTTCTCCTTGCCTCTTATTTCATGTGGACATTTTTATGCTTTTTTTATTTTCTACCTCATTGCAGCCGTGAGCTGCCTTCTGATTTACACACACTGGCAGCAAAGCACAGAGGCCTCCCGAGACGGTGCCCTCTACCCCTCCATTTTCTCCCCTTCAATTCTCCACCCTCTGTCGTCCTCTTGCGGAGCTGGCTCGGACCAAAGAGCAATGTGTACCCGTCGCTCCTTTCTCATCTCAAGACATTGGTCTGCCAGCGTTGTTATTCACACGTGACTCACCAAGTTGCTCCCCTGTGCAAAGACACAAATTTACACCAAGACGAGCGACAACGCATCCAGCCAGACCCAATGTTCCCTCAAATACTCACATTTCACCCCAGAACTTTACTCTTATATTGCATGAGCTCATTACAGTCATTTAGTACCTGTGTCTGTACAATATACACCAGGGATCTCAAACCTTTTTGTCTCTGGGAGCTACTTTGACAAAATGAAAGTGTCCGAGAGCTACTCATGTTTTATATTATTCGTATCATTTATCCACATGGCTGATTCTCCACGCAAACCAGCTGAATAAGCGTCTTCTGTGTGAACATTTACAAAAAGTTTGTATCAAAATGCACTTCAATTCAGCAACATGAGCTTGTTTTTTTCTGTATACATTTTCAATGTCAAACTTGAATGAATTCACATCATATTAATCTCGTAAAAAACAAAACAATGTTATTACTTATTTTACCAATACTATACCTTTCATATTTCACATTTGTCTGTCCACATATCACTGTCACAACTTCCTTTCACATTCCCTGTAATTCAGGAAATTCCCTGTAGTTCCCATATCATCTATACTTCACATGCATTCAGTCTGTTCTGATGTTAGTGAGATGACTGAGTGTGGTACTGTTTTCACGAGGAATTAAAATAGTTTTGGAATGTTCTTGCAGTGAAGCAAGTTCTCTGTCGTACAGTTTGGAGTGTTTTCCTGTTTGGAAGAACATACACTGGATTGAGAGCCTGGGTGGAGCTTCTAAATCCCAACGGTTGTAGAAGCACTGACAGTACTAGCAAGCACGCAAGCCTGCCTTTTTTTCTTCCAACTGGACAGTTGGATGCACAGTTCTCATGTCTGTGAAGGTTTTTTGTGGACCCTGCTCGACATGACAGCTTAATTCTGCAAATTCTGCATTCTGCCTTTATGTTGTCACAATTGTTAAAATGCATCCAAATGCTGCTTTTTTTTTTTTTTCTTTTCTCATCTTTTCACGCACTGCAGACCGAGACCATCCTATCATTCTGTCTTGTATCAAGTTGCAGAAAAAATAAAAACGGCTCTTGGACGGGAGCTGGCTCCAATCGTTCACCTAAGAGCAGGTCGTTGAGCCGGCTTGTTCGCCAACGACACATGACGCCCTGCTAGCAGCCGGAAAGTCCTGTGAAAAGTTGCTGTGGACTTTGGTGAAGTGGCGCTCCACTGACGCGTTCGCAGCGCAAATGAGACACGCACACACTTGTCATTCCCATTCGTAATTTTTTTTTTAATTCCTCATGAAAAAGGTATATTCATTGCTTTTTATCGGGGCTGTTTTCCGGGCAGTCATCCACAAATCCGGCGTGCGCTTGCTAGCCGAATGTATTGGTCACGTAACGAAACTTGACAGTGACATTTGTGTGACTGACTGCTGATTGGTTTATAATCGTTTTATGATGAAAGGGGGCGGGATGTCTGAATTTGATTGGATAGAAATTTAAACAGCTTTACCAAGTGACAATGTGTTGTCAAATGTAGGTATTCTTTGAACCTTTCGGCGAGCTACTCAGAAACGCTTTGCGAGCTACCGGTAGCTCGCGAGCAACGTGTTGGCGACCCCTGATATACACACTCGCAGTTAAGAATTTCTAAGAAGAATGATCGCATAGATTCATTTCTGAATAAAAATAGGAACACACAAGATCCATCCCATCCCTACTCAAGGATCTTTGCCCACATTCATCTGCTTGGGCACTGATTTAACAAGTTATCGTTTCAGGAAACTATGACGCAGTGATCTCAACCTCACTCTCCACCTCTGGCAAAGTGTAGGAAGCAGAGGAGCAGCTTCTGTGCTGATCAACCCCCGAATTCAGGAGATGAGAATATTGTCTTGGTACAGTGCTCACGCCCTTCCCCGGTAATTGCTACATCTATGCACCAAGAGGCGACGGCATGCGTAGGGGAAATAGGAGGCATAGCCATGCAGAACTGAGGCAAGCTACGTGGGCTGTTGGCCTTTGTGAATGATGGATGGCTCTTAAGTCATCCCTGACAATTGAGTGACAGAGAAAAATGTTGCAGCCTTGAGAAACAATGGAAACGTGAGTGATCCCTCCCACACAGTGCACAGATTGAGGCAGGTGTTGGGATTGGCTTGGCTTGGAAAACACACGAACAGACACAGATACACACAAGCACATACAGGCGAGCTACAAGGACAGATGTGGAGGCATCAAGAAACCTCCTCTCTCAATTTTTGTGGCACTCAGTAAATCAGCGCTCAGTATTGGCAGCAGAGTGGGAGACCTTGAAAAATGTTCAGAGCCGTGCTGTAAGTTATTAATAATTCAATTAATTCCAGACTTTCGGAACATTCACCATGACTTCATCTGCTCCCCTAATTTGCCTTCCTGTATAACAAACTTCACATCAGAACCACCAACCCTGCATCATTATTGTATGACTGTTGTTGGTGTGTATTGATCCGTTGAGTCTCATCCTCTATCTGTTGGCAGTGCAGCTGGGCCTCTCTGTTATCGGCTCCTCCTGATTCCACAGAGTTGCAGTCACAGAGATTTAATATCTCAAGTGGTGCTGAACTCCTATTGCTACTAATGGATTCTGTATAATGTGGCACTTAAAATGCATGAGCAGCCCCTGATTTATCTGTAATTTGCCTCTAGTGGAGCATATCTGCCTAAATACTCCCATTTGTTTTGGCTCTGTGCAGTCTGCTCAGCAGGAGATTGGGATTTCATATTGTTACTCTGAAGTTGGACTATTTGGATCTTTCAATCACATAAAACCAAGTTTTGCTTTTGCGATTCTATAACAATTACAAAATGGAGGGAAAACAAGTCATGCATGAGATCACAGTTCTGAGGTTGTAAGTTGTTCGAGCTGTTGTGGCTGAAAGAAATGCTGACTTGGTCTGAAGCAGATGGGCTCCTCCCTACGGGGCCAATCTCCTTTCTCTTATCTTCTATTTTTTACGAGTCAAACAATAAGCATACTAATCAAACTAAACAGAGGTCAACATTTTGTGGTAATAATGACAACAGGATTTTATCTGGTATACTTTCTAAATAATTGGGGACACCGCCTGCTTAAGACTGGAAGGGCTTTTTCACTCCACGTGTTTTCCTCCCGTCTGAGCTCCTCGGGGTCAGGCAGCGCAGAGCAGGGAGCTGTAAGGCAATCGATAGCCGGCGGCCTGATGGGTTCAAATGTGTCAGTGTTGTCATGACAGCACTGACGGAGATAGGCTACAGTGGCTCAAGGTTAACAGCCAGCAGACGCGAGTCGCAGACCATTAAAGAGGGGTCATTGCCCCTGGACAGGTTAAAACTAAAACCAGCCATGAAAATGTGAGGAAAAGGCAGAGTGTTATTGTCAGAGAGAAAAGCCCTCAGGGTTAAACACACTAATGATACATACACACACACACACACACACACACACACACACACACACACACACACACACACACACACACACACACACGCACACACACACACACACACACACTCACAAATTAGGTTTCAAAGCACAACACAGTGAGAATGTCAACATTACAAAACACACTGAGGCTGCAGTTTTAGCATACAATACTGCCTGCAGTGCATCCTACATTTCTGAAGCCTATAATCTTCAGTTTCTTCAGACCTTATTTACCACTTTATGTGTGTTTTCTGGCTATATTAGAGTCTCATGTCTGCTTTGAATGTCCAACATGTGCCGCACTGACAGCCTCAATGTGTGAGTGTGCAGGGTAATGCACACAATGACCAAGACGTGCATATATTAAACACACTAATGATACATACACACACACACACACACACACACACACACACACACACACACACACACACACACACACACATATTATACCCATTAGAGCTTATGGCCTTTCTTTCTGTCCAGGCCTTTCTGCACCTCCAGCCTGTCATCTGCTCACATTCCACATGTATAATGAGCATCACTGCCAGACAGCACTAATCTAATTAGTTGTGCAGATATGACCATCTGCCATCTCTCTGTTTAGTGGCCATTAACACTGCATAAGCACACTGATGCTCACTATGGGAATGCATGTGTGTGTGGTTGTGTGTGTGTGTGTGTGTGTGTGTGTGTGTGTGTGTGTGTGTGTGTTCATCACCCACATACATACAGACACAAAGCGGGATGTGACTGCACACAATATAAGGCTCATATACATACAAAGGCACCCAGAGGGAGGAGAGGTTTGTCAGTGCAGCTGACATGTGGTCCAGCAGGGAGCAGTGTCCCTGTCTACCTGGTTGTCCCGCTAAGACAGAAGCAAGTCCACTTCGACGTCCCACCAGCCTCACACCTGACACAGGGACTGTCTGAAATCTCAGTAGAGACCCTATTATACTTGTCATAATGCAAAGCACGACGGCAGCAGCAGATGACAAACCTGCCGTAGCTTGTGCTTTAATGAGAGGATGAATTCATCCACACATAAGATACATTGCATATATGAGGTTTCCACAAGGATATTGCACCATTATTTACACATAAAATGCAAAATCTGGTGCAAAATCAATAACAGATTTTAGTGAAGTAAATGTAAGTAATTGGGATGTATGGAACCAGACTACATACAGTTGCTGGATGTAACAACACTGCCACCTTGTGGCAAAAGACAGCAGCACGTACTGGTAAACGACAAAGCTTTATTGTCCTAAAAATTAAACTTCACCACTCAAAAGCCCTAAGTGCAGCACGACAGTGTAACAGTTCTGAAAGTTTATGGATGCAAACACAAGTAACAATGATATGATGATGATGATGATGATGATGATGATGATGATTATGGTGATGTCATGTAGAACCAGAGGAGCAGCTGAGAGTTTCGTCCCCGCTGATTCCCATAAGATGGAGCAAAGGGACAGACTTTGCCTTTTTTAGCACCAAATCTTTAACACGGGGCTCTGTGTCTCTAAGCTCCAGGCAGCTAGAGGAAACCAGAATAATGAAGACCCCCACATATGTATCAGTTATACACACTCGATCAAGCACCTGGAATTTTGGGACAGTGTAGAGAATCGTTATGAAACTGTACCTGTCTGAGTCAGAGTCACAGGACATGCTGAGGTCCTTCTGCAGGTCCTCCTCAGAGTGGAAGCGGCGTCTAGGGCCACAGCTGTAACACTGAACAGCCTGGGCCACAGAGAAATGTGTCCTCCCGGCAGCACAGGCCTCCATTTTAGATGTGCTGAGCTGTGACTGCAGGAAAAGATGGAGGCAGCTGTCGGACAGCAGCAGGGGGCTCTGAAGGATCCTGCAGATTTAGGAGAGGGATTTAGAAGATTGAGGTTGGTATATTGTTATATAGCTTGAGCTGTGTGAAAACCATCCTTACTGTTCCAAGAATTTCTGAAGCCCCTGCATCCTTTCAGAGATTTGTCTGGCATTATTCAGGCTGAAGAAGGGGTTCTTTGGGGGAAGCTCTGGTAGCTGAACCCTACAAAACAAAGGGACATGCCCCAAGAAATGACACTTGAAACAGAAAGTGGTCATTTCATGTTCTCTTATTCTGAATACACTGTGAATGGACTTACATTAGCATTGAATTTCCTTGCAGTTTCTGTCGTAGCCATACAAACTCACTGAATCTTCTCCTCACGCACGAGATCTTCTTGGTGAAACACAAGCTGTTGGTCTACAAGAGGACACAAACAAGACAGTGTTAACAATCCTTTACATGAATATATATACTGTATATGTGATCAGAACAGCTTCCTTTAATCACTCTACTTACATGTAAACAGATCTCATAGTCTATATAGGCGTGCCAGAAGTCGTTTTTTTGTATCCGTGGGTCCCGCACCCAGATACTGATCCCCTGCTGCATGGAGAAGGCAGGGAAGACGCTGCAATGAACTGAACACACAACTAATGAAAAAGGGGAAGTTTTTATTGCCAAAATGAGGAAGTGTGGATGACCAAGACCTAAAGTGCAGAGCAGGAAACCCCCTGCTAAATATCCTCTATTGCTTCAGATAGAACACATGCAGATCCCTTTGACTGGACTAGGATCATCTCATTTAAACAGCTGTAACGCTTATTAAAAGGTAATCAGACCTACCGGAGTCACCAAGTGATTAGTTGCTCTCATAGTTTCAAGTTCAGTGGAGTTTAAATTCCAATGTTGCCTCAGCACTGCTGCCCTTCACTTTGTGTCGCAGCCTTTTATTTCACTGTCTTGTTCAGGGGCAAAGGTGAGAAGAAAAAGTCACAAGACCGATCCGCTGCTGCTGAGTCCACCAAAAAAAATCCAATCCGATTACTGAATAACAGATCCAATGTGATAAACAAAACAGCTGCAAAACTTATACTGTCATATTCTTGACTTGTGTTTGGGATCTTTGAGACACATTGTACTGTAATTATGATACCGGCATCATGATTTTTGTCATGTGACTAAAGTGAAAGGAAAAACGTCAAGAGCAGCAAGAGGGTCACAAGGGTTTTTATTATTTCTTCACAGATTGATGGTCAACAGTTACAGTAATTCAGTAGCAGGTCGTGGCAGATATGTAGAGTGAGGACAGTGCCATCAGGGTCATTACACAGGTCTGAAACATTTAAGTCTCATTTTAAAGTGCTACAATTAACCACATTATTAGCCACTGAAGGTGCACAAAACAGTTTTCTGATAATTCTTAAAGTCTCGATCAATTTCAGTCAGAAATATCACATCTTTATTACCTAATTCTGTCGAAGCGTCACTTTGAGTAAAAGGTACAAGATCGAATTTTATTTCAGCAAGTCAATCAAAACTATATGAGGGAGCAGAGGTCATTTGGTAAATAGCTGTTTGGAGAATGTGAGAGAAATTACTGGCAGCTTCTTCACACAATCAGAAACAGAGAGGGCACTCGTCCTATTCTGACAAGAAGGCGGGCAGTTCAGGAAGTGAGTGGCCAATACAGAAGAACATGAGAGAAACCTCCGAATACTGAAAGTCTGAACATGTTTAGGGTTTGGGAAGATTTTGTAGCCTGGTGACATTACTGCGTTACGCGACACCAATGGACCTATCCGCATCCTTCTTGCTGGAATGCCGGCAGAACACATAAGACACCTGCCATCATAACATGGAGCACAGTAAAAAGGTACGGCTAAGAACACCTCACATAACAGAACGACAAACTCTACAATCTCTACAATCTTCATTGCTAATCGAACACTAATCAAGACTGGAGGTGCAGCGGTCGACTCTCGCTGCCTATGGAAGATACAAAGCGACAACAACAAGAGACCGAGGCCAGATCTCAGAGGAAGATCCTACATCTATGTTATGGGATAAGAACAAATTCAATTAAATAAAGCACAGGTCCACAGTGATCTAGTCTGCTACATGATGGCACGACGACCAAAAGCTGCTACAGGTTCAGTCTGGGGCCTCGTCGACTCCGCACAAAGCTTTAGTTTTTGTTTCTGCTGCCACCTCCACAAGGGCCCAGTGACCTCATGGAGCGCCACAGGACTGAAGCCCCTAAAAAGTTTGGTCCCCGCTGCAGTTCTCGCACCTGCCAGGATGCATACCATCTGCAACGGGTCACAATTTCACACAGCGCGCCTGTACAGTCAGCTGGAGGAGGACTGCCCGGCGGAGGTTCAACTAAGCTTGAGGTTTTTCGACATGGCTGTTTAGCAGATCACCTCCATGCTCTTGTACAACACACACACACACACACACACACACACACACACACACACACACACACACACACACACACACACACACACACACACACACACACACACACACACACACACACACACACACACACACACACACACACACACACACACACACACACACACACACACACACACACACACACACACACACACACACACACACACGTCACTGCTCCTCGTCTCCACAGTGCCAGGTCAGCTTCTGCTCGTAGAAGTCGATGACCACCTGGGGACACCTGGCGCTGGCTTCATAGGCCGACAGCAGGGCCACGTCGTCAGAGTTCTTCCTGCGTGGGGAAAACGCACAAATGAGCTGAACACACCAAGACAGCAGATTTTTTATGTCTTTTAACAGCAAAAATACACTCCAACCCTGGGGCAGAATGTTGTTTTGCAGGACTCGAGAGGAGCCAATTAGCAATTTTAGCACTTGCTCCCTTATGTTTGCAGCTACAGTATAAAATATACAATGATGCTAATTCCAGTGTAAAGCTGAATAGCTCGGCAGTTAACGTCATCAAACTGGTTAGTGAACTCAGAGTTTAGAGAAGCGGTGGACTAGTTTTCGAGGCCGATCTGGAACCAGATGCAGGATTTTGTTTCATATTGACAGAGAAAAGAGGAACCCCCCCTCCCGGAGTTACCATTTGACTAAGAACATGAGCTCTCCCTGTCTGTCTGTGGAGCCGATGATGCACTCAGGCTCAGGGTAAGCGTCGAGGTTAGCAGGGCTCTCCAGCTGCCATTCGTCATCCGGCTCCAGCGTGTCGCCGTCGCCCCTTAGGGTGCGAGACTGTTGCATGCAAGACTGACACACACACACACACACACACACACACACACACACACACACACACGCACACGCACACGCACACGCACACGCACACCCATAGTGAGCAGCATCTCTTTCACTTTCAGGCACAGAGCAAAAACATGACCATCTTCACACACCATGTGGTTTCATAATCCGCCCTAGTTCAAGTCAATAAAATTGACTTGACTTGTGATATATCCGGTGGATACATCACTACAAACTCTTACTGCCTGGATCACATTTGTTCAAACCCAGATAATTGTATTTTGGAATTCTAATCAATCCAAAAAGATGAAATATATTAGGCTGAATTTGGGGAAATGTAAAAACATGCATGAGACATCTTCAATTTTGCAGCCATAACAACCTCGACATTTTACTCACTTAAGCATCATTTTACTCAAATAAATAGATAGATAGATAGATAAATAGATAGATAGATAGATAGATAGATAAAAAGAGATTTGAAAGGGAAAAAGTCACATATTTTCTGCCATTTACACATTTAGAAGTGGAAGTGCAGTAAATAACATGGAAATTGCTGCACACACTCACACACACACACACACACTCACAATTTCCGTCTCTTGCTCAGTCATTTCTTCTTTGGGGATGAACTCTTCCTCATTCTCGTCAGACAGCTGGAGGTTCTTCAGAAACTCTTCAATGAGTTCAGGACAGTCTAGGTTGTCCTCAGGCTCCCAGGTGTTCTCAGCACTGCGAAGACATCAAAGCCCACAAAAGCAGGATAGATGAGACAATACATCTGTCTGTCATTTGACCAATGTCATTTGACCAATGTTGTCACAGCTTGTCTCTCTTACTCAGTGAAGCCTTTCCACTTGAGGTAATACTCCACTCTTCCATTGGAGATCCTCTGGCTGATTATTTTTTCCACCACAAACTCCTGAACGACCATGGGCTCCTCAGTCTTCCTCTGTTTAGCAGTCTGTTTCTTTCTCATCCTGCCATCAGGGGAAAAGCAAAGTAAATGAAGGCTCCTGATGTTCATGGTCAGACACAAAACTCTAAGAATACGAGCAAAAACTGCCTGAAAAGCCTGAACATGAGGGAAATAGTGTAATAAATCTAAATTCTTGTTGCTTGACTGCACAATAGGAGCCATGAGGGAAACATAGATACAATAACTGAGCTACAATCTCTATACATCATACTGAACGCACAAGATTAAACCCCAACTTCAAGTGCATGTAGAAACTATGATGATGCTGATGTTTACTAATGATAATGATTTATGGCTGCTGCGGTAAAATGTAACTTCAACTGTACATCTACTGTATAGTGCATACTGGTATACGTTTATAGTTATACTCTGTACAATAACAAAGTTGAGTCTAATAAACGATATCCTAATACATGTTACTATAAAAAATAAACGGACAAAGTGGTGCGTCTGTTTCTGTGTTCAAGCTCAAAAAGTCACTTCGTCTGCTGCTGTGGTATTTACATCTCTCTCTCTCTCTCTGTCTCACACACTCTCTCTCTCTCTCACACACACACACACACACACACACACACACTTATTACTGCGCTCCACCTGCTGTCTCTGTGGGGACGCGGCGAGCACACACTCGTTAGATTAAACAAGGCGTCAGTATGTACACGTATATTCGTCTGTGCGTCAGTCCACTCGGAATACAAACACGCGGCGCGTATCCAAGTCGGTAAACATGAGCTCGAGCCCGTGTGGAGAGAAACGTTTACATACGCGGTCGGTCTTCAGTCCCGGCCGGCAGCTTCCACTTTGGCTCGCGGTGCGTCGGGGCGAAGTGTCTGCACACGGCCGCTCACGACGCCGCTCCGTGCACAAACGTGCCCGCGAATCGTGTTTGCACGAGCTAATAAACAATAACTTTTCATGAATGAGTTGAAAATTAAAGATGGCCGTGAATGCTCGGAGGAAGTGGTTGCCAAGGGAAAAGGTCATGCCAAGAAAACCGGGAGGAGACGACGGGGACTCGCACGCCGGCCGACCAATCGCAGAGGAGTCCGCTCGACCGAGCCGCCTGGTGGTCCGGAACAGGCCTGCCACCCATGGGCGTCAGCCGGGTACGACAGGGGATAGCAGGGGACATCAAATATATATTTAGACAGCACTTAGTCCCGATCTTTGATTAAATAAAATAAATAAAATAAAAAACAGTAATAAATAATAATTATAGATAAAAACAAATCGTCCTGAGAGAAACGAGCTGTGCCATTTACTTTATGAATATATAATAGATATAGTAAACAAATAAATAAAATATGTGTCTTACAATATCCAGAAAAGTATATTAGTATAGTATAGTATAGTATATTAATATATGCCTTTCCAAAATATGCAAATTTCAACACCTCCCACCTGTACCTAATATGTGAAATTAAGTCAAAAATAATTATAAACCTATTCGAAAATGATTGTCCCACTAATTAATTATGACTTTGAATTATTTTACTTTATATATTTTCACTTTTCAGCCTCTCAAACTGCACTGAGGGGATCTTACGACCCCTAGCCGGTTTGATTCACGGCTCCCTCTGAGCCAATCACAAGATCCGCGGCTACTGATAGGGTAAATTTACTACCACGGATAGACAGGCCTTGTGAATTTTCCATTTTACTTCAATTCCACTATGTTCTATAATGTACCACTAGATGGCGCTGCGTGCATCTATCCACTTGTGTTTCACCAAACTCAGTTTAACAGAATGGATTTAGCAAAATGCAGCAGAACAAAAGCTTTGTTGGAGGGTGGATTCATAAAGTGTTTACATGTGAGTCACTGAAACCATCATGAAGCCCTTGGCACATATGTATATGGAATTTACTTGTGCATGCTCTAGAAGCGCTCCACTGTACGAATGCCTCACTTTTATTTCCCTACCACATTTGTTCATAAGAAATTGATTTATTATTGATAAACCAATTGATGTGAGCTGTTGTTTTCTTCAGTGATTTATTATTAACGCCAAACAGAAGCTATTTTCAATGAATAAAAACATGTTCTTCTCTCACAGCAGCTCTTCCTAACACAAGCCTCTCTCCACACCAGGAAGAATGAGGGAGAAAATAACTGACATTTGTGATGATTTTTGAAATAAATTCCTGAACAAAAGCTTTTCCTGCCCAGTTCTGTCTTTCAGTTGCAGTCTGCAGTTTTAATATCAAATCCAACTAAGATTGATATTTATGAAACTATTCAGACCCATAATCCTGAAGCGCAGTTCTGCAGAATTTTTAAGTCTTAAACCCAGGAGAGCTGCTCCTTTTGCTATTCTTTTCAAGTTTACATTTTAAATTATCAGCAAGAATACGGCCACAGAGGACCATGTCAGCACAACGTTATATCTTTATCTGCCTGAGTCAGTGGCCTTCCCCCTTCGGTAGAACCAAATCCAAAGCAAGACGTGTTTGTTATCTGCCATATGACTTACTGATGAACTATGACCCCTCCATGCTGCCCCTTTTGGGATTTTCGTAACAGTTACCATAGTAACAGGACAGCTAATAGGGTTGAGCTGTCGCTGTAGGCACAGGAATGGCAGTAATGCATGCAGCGAGGTCCCGTCTGGATTTACTTCTCTGCTACAGTATTTATACTTTTGTGTTTCTGTTAACCAAATCCTCTGTGACCCAGGTAGACTGCAGGGGATTCAGTTTCATTCAATTTTCACATTGTTATTTTTCCATTCACAGCTGCAAGCTAAGTCCTAAAGTTTGTGTTTCACAACCCAGTCACTATGGAAAACTGGTACAATAAGGGTGCTCTGTGAATACACTGACAGGTGACAGCTGGACTTTTAGGATAGAAGAAGTGAGTAATAACTCGCAAAGTGATTTTTGACACTATTACCAAACCACCGAACCTAAGATTTAGCTTAAATTGATACTTGCTTAGAAGCTATTCAGCAGATGCAAGACTATAACAAATGCGAACACATACACTCACATAATCCAGCAACTGGAACCAACGCCATCACCACTGCATGAGCCCTCAGCACCTTCATCAACTCCCCGAGCTGCTCAGATCAAATTCAAAGTCACATACTGTTACAATCTGTCCCAATACAGATCAAGTTCAAGTCGTGTGAATTCAGCAACTGTCATGCTGTCATGGGGTCATGAGATACCAGACCACCTAGATCTGTTTCTGTTGTTCTATACTTTGTTCTGGCGTGGAGAGCTTGAGGCTGGGGGGTTTGGGGGCATTATTGCTGTGCCCTGTCTCTGTAGTTGATGCAACACAGTATGGTTGGAATGTGTCTTCAGAGGATTTAATTCACTGAGTTTTGATTGAGTCACAAGCTTCATTCCACCACAAATGTGTTGATATTCACATTGTGGGACAAGGACATTTTACAAGTCTGTAAAGTAACAGAATCTGACCTTTTTATATGTCTCATCATATACTGTCCGTAAACCATACTGTCCAGGCACCAGGGGAGTATCTGAGGGTCTTTCTGTCAACATTTTGTGACATTCCAAGCTCATTTCATTAAATTCACCAGCAAAATACCACTCCAATGCGGCAGCTTGAATTCAAGTTGGATTCCAATGTGGTAAAAGTATCAAAATGCCAACAGAATCCCTTATGGGGATCCATATCATCCATATGTTTTCACCAAAATCAGCACAATATATACACTATATATAATGCTGTTTCCAAGGAAATGTTATTGAGGTATAACTGAGCTGATTGTCAGAACTACAACTCATAAACTAATAAACAGATTAACATCAATTTTCAACAACAATTTCATATGTAACAGAAAGATGTAGAAAGCATGTTTTGTGAAAAAAGTGAAAAATGAAGCTCCAGATGATTCAGGCTGAAGTTTCAGACTTCAGCTCTTTGCCGATACTGGAGAGGGTTTTGCCTGTTTTTGTCTGGAGCTTTGAGGGAAACCAGCCGCAGGGATATAAACGTGATAAAGTTTAATGGAACTCTTTTGAATTTGATTTAGTTGATACAGTTGTTTTCAGCTTTGTATGTAAGATCGAAATTGCTTGGTTGTTTACAGGGACACCAGGCTTTCATCCAAGAACAGTCAAGTGCCGAAGTAAACGCACTGATTTTGGTGTGAGTGAAGTCCTCCCATTATACGGGGGTCTTTCGATGGATTGGGCTCTACCGATTACTCACTGAGTGATGATAGAGCTGTCTGAGCTCGTTTGCTTCCTTTGCAGCCTGCTTTTTGTCACACATCCCGTTCCATCTTGGTTTCCTCTGACCATGAAGTGTTCTCTTTCACAGCTGCCAGTCACTGTCTAATGAAACCAAACAGATGACAGACCCGATGACAGAGTTTAAGTCAAAACAGATGAGGCTTCAGCTGAGTCCTCGCCACAAATTGTTAAAAGCAACAAAGTCAGTAATACGTCATGGACCAAGAGGTTGCAGATTTGTGTCTCTGTGACCAGCGCAAAGCATTTACATCAGATCTATATTTCCTTGTAAAAGCTGTATGAATGTTGAATGAACAATGCTCAGATAAATCATGAAGCAGCTGAACTGAATAGTATCTTGTCTGTCTGCTTGTCAACCCTCTGAAGCCAATCTACTGGCTGCAGGGCTCCAGAGCCAGAACATGGTGGAACTAAGCAACACTTGAGTCTTGCCTGCCTGCCATCTGGTAGAAGGCAGTCTAAGCAGGTCCTGCCAGTAATTACCCTTTAACTCCATACAAAGAGACAGGAACACATGTTTGGTGAAATCCAGATAATTGACAGTGACAGGCCACAGCAACCGAGCAACAGATGTCAACGGTCCGATTGTTGGCTGAGCACTCCAAACTCTGTTTCAAGAATTTGAATTTGGTCTTAAAGAGGAACCATAGCAAGCGTGGATGTCAGATGTTGGGAAAGCTGTGATGGACACTTGTGTATTTGGAACATGGCACTACAATGGGAGGGCTGCCAATTAACCAAAAGAGTAAGGTAATCACATTCTGGAGCCTTGTGAATAAAACAAAACAAAAAATAAACGTTTGTCATCTTTTTGTAGCATTAACATCATTCAAAGACACCATGGATCGTTTAGCAGACAGTCTGATACTTCATGGAATAGTTGCCGGGCATGAAAGTGTGTTTCCATAACTTGCTTTTCACACACACACGTCCAACGTGGAAAAAACGCAACCACAGCCTGTGCTAGAACCGCTGCTTGGGCTTGGGCCCCACATACCAAGCTGATTTACGTTGTCCATCCTCCAAAAATGTCCATTTTAATTAAAATCCTATTAAGGTCTAATCTGGAAACTGTTAGTCGACTTGGCTTTACAATAAATTATTTGCAGCTGAGCCCTAATTTGGCCTAAGTCGAGAGTGGAGGAGGGGGAGCCAATTGCTAAGTTCTTTCGGTGAGATGCCATGTTCAGGCTGATGCACTGGACACAGGCTCTTAGTGGCAAGCAGCGGCCATTGTCAAAATTCTTTTCACTATTTTGTGTCCACTTATGTTAGCGTAATAGAAGAAATATCTGAAATGTAACATATAAACCCAATTTATTACCAAGAAAGGCTTCATGTGATTAATCTGACTGTGTGTTCACATGGTATAAAGTAGAGGACCACCTTGGTCTGAGGGTCTGCTATGGCGATGCCTAGAAGTGATTCATGGCATGGAGCTCGGGGCTAAATTGAAGTCAATATAAACAGTTACAGTTGACCCGATGTATTTTATGCCTGTGTATGTGAGGTAGAGATGGATGGAGAGAGAAACAGAAAGCCCTGACCTGAGGTTGGAGCTCCGTGTACACATTTGCAATATCAATGATTTCTTCTCGCGGATACCGATTACTCAGAGCGAAGAGGTCGTCTGCTGATCTGATTTTGAGCTTCTGCACAGTGGCGTTGCACATACTGATAACAGGTGGTGAAACCCTGCTTCACTTTGCAACTGTTCCTGATAGCCTTATTGTACACAGCCGCTATCATTTAAATGAAATAATTATGTATTCATTTCCTAAGGGTAGAGAGATAAAATATAAACCATATACCATATCTCAGCCTTGTTGAATTATGGAGACTGTGCAGATGATACATGATATTGTGATGAATGTGTCTGATTTGGGTTTATCCAGTTTGATCCAGTGACATGTTCATTGCACACTTCAATCACAATGTTCCGAAGGATGAAAGATTAACTCAGTTTTTATTGTAAGGAAAGAATGTTTCAATAAAACTGGAGCCTGAGCAAGGCTCATTGTTTCTTGAATAAGTAATAATTCATGTCTGACTTTTGGTCAATTAGTTATCCTTCTTGGTCTTTGTTGAGGTTGATTCCATCTGCTTGAGGAGAGGTTAGGAGCTGACTGAGATTGCGCTCTCTCTCTCTCTCTTCTCTCTTTCCCTCCCTCTTTTTCTGTCTGTCTGTCTCTCTCATGTTCTCTCTCATGTTCTCTCTCTCTCTCCCTCTCTCTCCCCCCCTCTCTCTCCCTCTCTCTCTCTCTCTCTCTCTCTCTCTCTTTCTCCCCCGCCCCCCTTTCTCTGTCTCTCTCGCTCCTCAGTGATGTCAGCACTATTATTTGCCACTGGAGGGAGCAAAATTAAATAATTTGTCAAGGTCAAAGAAAAAAAGATATTCTGAAATGTTAACGTACATTCAAAGGAATAACAAGTTCTAAAACATTCAGCCAGAATGAAGATAAAATAAATTTGAAGGCTTTTAAATTCAAAGTCAGATGTTCTATGCTCCAAAAGACAAAACGTTCTCATTTGATCTGCCCTAAGTTATTTATTAAAATCTTGGACACTACAACAAGTGAAGCTGTCACATGAAGATAAATTGGCTCCAGTAAAGTAAATGTTTCTGTCTCGCGGGATCATCACCTTATCGTGGTGAGGCGGTTTGTGTGTCCCAATGACCTCTGGAGCTATGTCGGCTGGAGTTTTGAGCTCCTGGTAGGGTCACCCATGCCGAACAGGTCGAAAGATAGGGGCCAGACGAAGAGTGATCCCCCTAGTCTTCCAGGTTGGGGGTTGGGCTGAGGCCGGATAACCCTCTCCTGTAAAAAACAGCTTATTACAGAAACCAGAAGCAGAGTAAAGCCACTATATAAAGAGGATGCCGTGGCCGCATCTCATGGTAGAGATTTTATGAAGCACGGGGGCCAAAGCCATCAGGACGCCCCCCGGCCGTTAAGGCCATTGGTCCACCCAAAACATGCTATGCGAATTGGTAATTGGAATGTAAGAACGCTGTATAGCAGTGGCAATATTGCCCAAGCAGCAAAGGAAATGAGCAAGAGAGATATTGACATCATGGGCATCAGTGAAACTCACTGGACAGGTCAGGGAAAGATGCAGCTGGAAGATGGCGAGACCATGGTTTATTCTGGAAGGGATGACAACATTCTAAGAGAGGAGGTAGGGATATTTATTTCGAAAAATGCAGTGGCGGCTCTCATGGAATGGACTCCAGTTAGTGAGAGAATGATTCAGGCCAGATTGTACTCCAGGCACGTAAAATTGACCATCACACACATTTATGCACCCACAGAAGAAGCAGATGAGCAGGTGAAAGATGAGTTCTACACAAGACTGTAGGATGTAGTGGATACTAGGAATCAGCATGGTATGTTAATCGTCACTGCAGACATGAATGCAAAGGTTGGAGATCAAAACTGGGACTTTGAAAGAGTTATGGGCAAGCATGGACTGGGAGTGCGAAACGATAATGGAGAACGATTATGTGAGATGTGTGACATCAACGAACTGGTGATAACAGGAACATTGCTCCCACACAAGACCATCCACAAAGCAACATGAATTTCACCAGATGGCAGGACGAGGAACCAGATAGACCATGTTTTGGTTAGCAAGCGGTTTAGAAGTTCGGTGGAAGACACAAGGGTCTACAGGTCAGCAGACATCGGAAGTGACCACTATTTGGCATGCACAACGATAAAGCGCAGGGTAAGGAGAGCACCAACACAGAGGAGTACCAACAGAGTCAAGTATGACACATCCAAATTGAAGGATGAAGATGTGAGGAATGCATTTAAGATCACTTTGAGAAATAGTAACCAAGTACTCGAAGAAGAAGAACCCCGCGAATGATTGGGCACGTGTTGAGGAAAGATCGAGAGAGTGAGTTGTAAGCGATGACCTGGGCACCAGAAGGAAGGAGGAAACGATTAAGGCCGAAAACAACATGGAAAAGGATGGTGGAGAAAGAGAGAGGGCTGGAGGACATGGGAGGAAGTGCGGGTGAAGGCAGATGACAGAGGACAGATGATGATGATGAAAGTAAATGTTACATTTGAGAGGATTCTGATGAGGCCAAGCATGAAATCAACACTTTCAGTTAAGGGAAAGAAAATATTTGTATAATAAGTCATGTTGTTGCAGATTTTCTTTCTCTGTGAGGTGTGTGAGGAAAATCTTCCTCAGAAGGATGAAGACTCTGGAACACTTTTAGTGTGATCTATGGGCCCTGAATGTGCACATGAATGTGTGTGTGTGTGTGTGTGTGTGTGTGAGAGAGAGAGAGAGAGAGAGAGAGAGAGAGAGAGAGAGAGAGAGAGAGACTGCTGTGATGGCTGTACTAACTGACTGACTACTTTGTCAGGAGCTAAACATACTAATTTAACACCTCAAGCTTAATCATACTAGTCTGATATGTCATCAGAAAACACAAACACAACATTACTGTTTTTACTTGCAGCCTCGTGTTGTCTCATGCTTCGCTCAGCTCTGCTATTACATAACCATCGAGCTGCCTATATGAATCAATTATTCATCTTGGTGTCATAACATTGAGAATGCTTTGATGATGACAGACAGCCAAGACAAGGTAGTGCAGTATATGGCAAAGGGAACACTACCTCCTGAGTCTGTGGTACTTTCAGACACACCTCTCCTCTCAGTTATAAAACCCTGCCTCTGGCAGTGTGGGAATCAACACAAGCCTGTTCCGCACGCAGGACTCCTCCCAGCGTGGAACTTGGCTCTGTGGATTCATGAAGAGAACATCAGCCGTCCCTCTCTCATCGCGCTGACCAATGGGTATAAACGTTAAACAGAATAGTAGTAATCTAATCAGTTAATCAGCATTTGTTCTTGACACTCCAAACTATTTATCTGTGACGCACAGTCACAAAATGAAGGAAATAATGACATGCTGTGAAGCTTCAAAGGTTTTTTCATTTTTAAGGCAGTGACTTTCTGTCCTCACTCAAGAACTACCCTCTTTCTTTATTCATGCCATCAGTGAGTCATGGGGTTAAAAACCCCATACTTAATCTCATCTCTTCTGTACTTTGTCTGATCAATCTGCTATCTGTGGAAAACCATGAGGTGAGGATATAATAATTAATTCTCCTTTCACCGCGGCGCCCCTGGAGCATAATCACAGATCTCTTCCCCTTCTTATGATCAGAAGGGGAAGAGATCTGTGATTTTGATCGTACCTGTGAAGAGCTAGGCTGAGTACTGATGAGAATACACCATGTCTTAACAAACTTGTAATGTCCAACTTTCCAATTTCTTATTAATCAATCAAATGTTACATTTCATTCATTCCGAAATGTAATTATTAATTAATTAATGTATTTCAGGTTGTTTTCTTTCCATTCTGGTGACTATTTTGATGTTTTCTTTTACCACTGCTGTAACCAAGATGATGAGGATGATGATGATGTGGTAGCACTGATCAAAACTCATAATGGCGTTCTGATGTTGTGTCATAAAAAATATATGCACATAATTTAATAAATAATCATGAAGCGCAGAAAGCTATTCGTGGTACTTTTTCATTAGTATTGAGGATATGTATTTATATTTATGGTCTGCTTCACACTATGACATTTGCATAGCTTTGTTTGGCATAATCTACTTTCTAAAATTGGATATAGGACTATGTATTTCCCTTAGATTTACAAAGGAGTTTACACAAACAGTGTTATAGACGTCTTACTTAATAGCTCAGAGCAGTGGTTCCCAAACTTTTTCTGCAGGGCTCCCCTTTTAGAGATCAGAATGTTATCGTTATATCGCGCCCCCCCCCCGGGTCGGACGATATAAATAATCAACAACCAAGCCAAAGAGTTGTGGTAAAAACAGACAAACCTGATAACAGAGGATACAAATACATTGAGCAATAATGTTATATGGACGCTCATTCTCCGACAGTATCGCCTCATTCATTTACCTGAGGTAAAACATATTCATATCGCCCCCCCACTTTGGGAACCACTGGCTTAAAGGTTATTAAAGCTCACGTGGAGCCTCTTTTCTGTGGCCATTCACAGCTCCACATCTGTGTGCACATATGTCAAGTTGAACAGGGACAAGAGATACTGTGTCTGTGCATGAGACAGAAAGAAAGATAGAGAGAGAGAGAGGCAGAGCAGAGGAAGAGAGGGAGGGAGAGACATCAAAGACAGAGAGAGAGACAGGCCAAAATGTACCAAAATTTGCTTGAAAGGCCCCCCTCCCCCTCCTCTCTCCATTCGACTCTCCCCTGATCGTTGACCCTGAGGAGAATAAACCCATCCAAGCTAAATTATAGATTAAGGCCCAACTCTGGCTGTGTGTTGTAGCTACACGCGTCTGCTGTGGCTACTCATCTCACTGCTTTATTTCTATCAACATCAAACACGCACCACGGATGAAGAACAGGGCTTAAAAGAGACTGTATGAATATGTAAACTCTGAGGGTGTTTATATGTATTGTTTGTCTCTGGTAGATGCAGTGAAGGCATTTGGATTTTTGTAGGTATTGTTTATTAATACAACAGAAATCCTTAGATTCTCTCAGTCATACCCAAACAAACTACAAATAGAGAAAAGACATAAGAGAGGCAACTGCTGTAATTATTTACATTTTAAACTATTGGTTGGTTGGTAAGTTGCAGGACTGAACGGCAGCACTCAGCCCTTGAAAGAATTCATTGGGTTTTTTAAAGTTTGGTGCAATTATGCTGTTGAGTTTATAGCAAAGTTAAAGTCAGTAAGTGATCCATAGTGAGGGAATAAACACAATGCATGATTTAGAGAACGAAGTGCAGACTGTGGAACAGCTCCCTGTCTCTCTGTTATCTGCAGTGTCCTATCCTTTCTGCCAAAATATTAAATAACAGTAAGAAAGTAAGTAAGTGTGAGTAACAAATGATTTTGAGCTATAGTCTCCCTCATTCGTTACATGAAGAAACACAAGAAATCATTTGTTTTCATGCAAAAGCAGTTTATTCACAAAACCAGATTGGAACTGAACTGACACACTTCTTGTCCTCTACTAAGATTGTATTTAGCTGTCTGTGAATAACGCGTAGGCAAAAATGCCAACTGTTCATCTTGCATAAAAACACAGGCCTGCATATGTGCAGACTGTGATGCAGAAAGAATCAAGGTCAACATGTTGGGAATTTTTCCCTGTGATGCAAATCAAATCCCACAAGGCGTCCCGAGACGTCGAGGCAGTAACATGTCACTGCATTTGATCAATATAATAAAAATATCAAAAGTCAACGTAATCAGCATGCTGTTCAAAACACAGTGATGATCAATTTCAAACAAGTGAGAAACAAGTTGATACATACAGTGCATACAGTTTTTGATTAATAACATTATTACTTGCATTTTTTGAAACTTGCTTTACAAATATAAAGATCTTCATTTGGGGGGAATTTCATGCAGTTTTACAAAATACTGAAGAACTACAGTAACTTAGCTTTAGAGCTCAACTCAGCAGTTTTTACTAATCAGCCGGGTGAACCCAAGAACAAACTAAATCCTGGTTGTGGACAAACATTATATAGTATCTCTTTGTTTAGTTTTTTTTGAAGTAGACCAATAATAAAAAAAAGTTAAAAAATAATCTTTCCTTTATTAACATGAAACAATTCAAAAAAATAATTCGTATTCCAACCTTCCATATAGAATGAATATGGAATAGAGCTTTTGCTGATGTGAAAATGTTCCCTCGCCAAATCTGTGGAAAACAACCCCCACTGAACTGACAGCCTTGATGACTTTTCATGTCTTAAAGCTTATTCTGAGATAACTGACAAATACAAACATATCATCAACATAACAGTGCACATTATTATGGTACATACATGCAGTGTGCAGAACACATGATCAGCAAGAGGCTCTGGTGTCCAAAAATAGCAGCTTGCACCCAGAATATTTGCAACTGAGGTAAGAAAGCTGGTGAGAGACATTCAGTAATGATCATGCTCCGGTCTACATTCAGGTTGGATATGCACAGTGACTCCCTCTCCTCTGTCTGTGAAGGAACTCACATAGAAGTGGCCCTCGTTGGTTTCAGCAGTGGCCTACCATTCAGACAGAAAAAGATTGATGAAAATGTTCAACAACTACACTTCACTTATCCTAATTATAATTGCAGTACTTGTGTAAGAGCATCGCATGGTAGAGGAGGATCAACTTTGCTCTCAGTCCTGCTTATCTCTTGTTACTAGTTACTAACTAGATTGACTGATGCTTGATCATCAGGGGAATCAAACTCGCTCTGTTCGCCAGGCGTCACTCTATCTCTGCACTTCATCCACTCGTTTGTTTTTGCGTGCTCACAAGACCCCAAACTCTGACTTGGTTCTGCTATCTGACTGGCTAATGCTTTGTGTGTTCTGTGATGGGACGAGCACAGCTCCTCCCACTTCAGTCTGTTGGCGTCAATCTCATCCAACATCGGCTTCAACTTCCTGTTTAGCTTCAGTAGTGACTGGGAGAGACACAATACGGAACAGCTGAACTCAGATTTGTTTGAGGGTGAATTAACAATTGTAAGACAATGATTTTGTACCGAAATAAGTTTATGCATCATATCTACCTGGTAAAGGGGTTTACAGATCCCATCAATCCACTCCATCTGTAAGGCAGGTAGTTCATCTTTGCGATTGCGATCAAATATGGCCTACACGGAGGTAATAGGTTCCATCATCTCCTTCATCCATTATCAAAAAATAGACACATGCTAACAGCCAAATGAATGTGAGTTCGCCTTCACTGGTTCTGTATACTGCATGTGTGTGGGGGGATGTGATGTTGCGCTTACTGCTGGTGTCAGCTTGAGTTCAGACCGCTCCCTGTCGCCTTGTTCAAAGAATTCACTGGTCACCAGCTCAGCAACCTGACACAGAAGGAAATCGCCAAATAAACAAGAAACACTGTTTTTGATAACAGGCACAGAGCAATTGACAATCCAATTACACAGACAAGCTTGGGGCCCCAAAACACTTCAGTTTCGAAGCCTCACATGCATGGAAAGTGCGCGTGTCATTGAGCATCATTGTTCACATAACTGCCTGCATATGTGAGCGAATCCTCATTGATGTCCTCCTTCTGAATTTCTGATTTTGATCAACGTAGTGGTACTCAGAGTTTTTCCTCAAAACATTCCTGCATTGTACTGCTGTTGTTGTTCTTGTCTGTATCACTTCTTCTTCTTTCTTTCTGCACCTCGCAGATATGTCACGTTAAATTGGAGGACATGCACAAAGAAGAATGACCAAGGAGAAGCAAACCCACCTTGTATGAAAAACATGCAAAGTCTGAAAGTGTCTGTTAACATATGGGAAAAACATGGAAACTTCATGCATGAAGTTTCCAAACAAACCTTGCTTTGGTCTCCACCACCGTGCATTTGAGTTCTGATGGGGCAGCAAAGCGTTTAATGAAAGCAAAGTTATTGATTTTCTCTGTCAATGGGAGATGCTATCAAATGCTATCATACTGAAGGAAAAAGTGGCACCAGAGAGAGTCTCAATCTTTTTCTAAAAGAGATTAATAAGACATTAATAAGACAGTTGAATCCGAAAACAGCTGTGACACCGTTCCCATTAAATTTCATAAACTTTCAAGTAAAGGCGTGAGCCTTTTGTCCACATTGAGGTGTCATTCTGTACATCTCGAACACTTAGTTAACACACACTAACTAAGTGGATCTAACTGTTCTCAGTGCAGTACACCTTGGTCATTCTTCTCCAAGTGGTGAAAACTCAAACCTGTTTCGAGATCTTCCAAGGACGAGTGACAGCACCCAGATCGCACGCTGTCATCAGCATAGACCTGCAGACGGCATCAAAGCTCCTTTCTAGACTCTTATTTTGCTCTTCACAGTCACAGCAATGTGAAGGGAAATGTAAGTTTGCACAAAAGCAGGAACCTTATAAATTCTCTGTGTCCTTCTTCTGTCCAGCTGAACTCTCCAGACAGGACACACTGAAAGAAGTTGGTCCTACGCCTCACAATGCAAAGAGACAGACAACAATACAAACCCACTGAGATGGAAGACAGACTTGACCTCAAAATTGTTCTAAAACAAAACATAAAAACAAGTTAATCTGTAGTCAATGATTTGATCAGCTCCTTCAGATTAAATGATAACAAAGGTTACTCAAAGTGCAGTGTGAGGTCGGTGGAGAGGATGGCCTGCTTCAGGAGCTGCATCATGCTGCTGTACTCTTTGGAGCTCAGGTTGGCGAAGATGTTGTGGCCCTATGTGTAAACAGGACAAAGCAACATCTACAAAAGCAGTGTAAGAGTATAAGTAAGAGTGCAAACAAAGTGTCCTAGTAAGACACATCGGGAAAGTGATCGATCACTGTCAGCTGACCACAATTACCATTGCTGTATAGACATTCTCTGTCCTTTGTTAAAAGAAATCAATAGTTAACATAGATCCTCACGATCAACGTGATCTGCACCTCAGACAAAGCAAAATTGTATGATGTTATCAGTGGACACTTCGTCCCTTAGCCTCATAACACTAAACGTTGTTGCTAGATGTTTTTCGCAGGGACATCTTTGCTAATATTAATAATTAATATTAGATAATATTAAAGTTACGGTAAGAAAACGTTTATATTGTTACTGATATTTCAATATGAATATTTGCTTTATTGAAGCAACTTCTAATTAGTTTATATTTTGTAGCTTATTTCATAGAAAGATTGTGTTGTAAATGTGTGTATCAAATATAATACAGCAGATATTAGCGTAACAATTTTACAGTAAAAAAAGTCATTGTATTGCATTTCATGATACAATCAGCATTATGCTTACCACAATGCCAAAGACACTGTTTAGATTATTTAAACTAATTAAAGATTAAAATGTCATTGTTAAAATATTTTTCACATCATTTCACATCAGTTCCACTGGTCAAACACCTGCAAAAGAGAGGAATCCATGATGTGAGAAAGGATGGCATTGATCACACCCTAACATGGGAAACCTGACAGAGCAAGTTAAACACTTCAATTTCAAAAAATTTGAATTTTCTGACTATTATTTGATGTGTCAGGCTTTACAGGGCTAATAGACACACACACGGAAGCACGCGCGCACAGACACGCACACGCACACACACACAGACACACACAAATTCAGACAGATGTATAACTCCTCAGTGCCTCCTTGTTCTCCTCATTGTCATTGTTGTCAGCAATCCCTTTTGTTTATATATGATTCACGTTGCCTTTACACAGTGCAGTGGGTCAATACATCACCTCACTTTGTAGGATCATAACTGCATGGTTAAAGTGATGATGCTCCAGTGTGGCTGACGTTCCGTACAGCAAAGCCAGAGCAGAACCTGTCCTGCAGGGAGAGATACAGAGCATGGACTTCACTCACGAAACACACCTGAGGCCTCATTTATAATAACTATAATAAATCATAATAATATGATATTTATTCTCTTGCGACTCACTTGGCCTGAAATGCGTTGTTGGTGCCTCGGTGGTCCAAGTCGTGGCACAGACAGCCGACCATCAGAGCCAAAGTCTCTGCATCTGAGAGGATGTCCTGGAAGCTGGCTGTCTGCCAAAAGTCAAGCCAACCACAAGAAATGTAACAAAGCTGCCATTGACTTCTGGTTAAGATTGTTGGACATGTGTGTATGTGTGTGTGTGTGTGTGGTGTCCTGGTCTCTGCTTCGTGTATTTTAATCCGTTCCTCTCATATAAATGTGTTCTGCCTACCTGAATACCAGCTCCTGCTCTGACATGCCTGTACGTTTAATCTCCTGGAACATTCGCGGCATGGGCAACCCTGTTAAAAGATCCAGGGTCTTCTGTCACCTGAAGCGGCTCAACTCTGACGTAATATTTCTCCAAGAAACCCACCTCAAGCTTAAAGACCATCATAGGCTGCAACCCCCCTGGATTGGCCAAGTTGACCACTCCAACTTCAATTCAAAATCCAGAGGGGTTGCCATCCTAATCAACAAGACTACCCCCTTCTCATGTACAGACAGTGTTGCTGATAAAGACGGCAGATTTATTATAGTTGCAGGCACATTGATGCAAACCAAGGTGTTACTGGTGAATATCTACGCGCCAAACTTTGATAGCGTTGAGTTCCCCAACAGATTACTCAGTATCATTCCTCACCTAAACACCCATCAGTTAATACTTGGTGGCGACTTCAATTGCGTATTGGACCCAGCACTAGACCGCTCACACCCCCGCACTTTTTCTCTGTCAACAATGGCCAAAGCGTTCTCTGACTTTGCTTCCCAGAACGGCCTGATCGACCCTTGGAGACTTCGCAACCCCTCGCTCAAAAAGTTCTCATTCTTTTCCCAGGTACACAATTCATACTCTAGGATAGATTACTTTCTCATAGACAACTCTCTCAAATCCTGTGTCGCTTCCTCTGATTACCTAGGCATCGTAATCTCTGACCATGCACCCCTATTATTAGACATTGAATTGGCTACATACAAATCCTCCCCTCGCCTGTGGAGGTTTAACTCATTACTACTGGCAGATAACACATTCTGCAACAAGATCTCTAATTCCATTGACGACTTTCTCTCGTTTAACAAAAATGACTGTACCTCACACTCATTGCTCTGGGAGTTGCTGAAAGCAGTCCTTAGAGGCCAAATTATTTCCTACTCCTCTCACTCCAGGAAAAATACAACACCAAGGTTAAAAATCTCTCCGCTGCCATCTCCTCCCTTGACCAGCAGTGCGCATCCGACCCCTCCCCAGAACTTCTCAAGAAACGTCTTAACCTTCAGACCGAATTTGATCTCATATCCACCAAGGATACCAATGCCTACTACTACAATCGCGCGCTACTCACTATGAACATGGCGACAAGTCCAGTCTTCTGCTAGCACACCAGTTGAAAAGGAAATCCACCTCCCGTCTGATACCCAAGATCTGCACCGTATCAAACACCCCCACTACTGACCCCATGGAAATAAACGCCACATTTAAATCATTCTACCGCTCCCTTTACAAGTCTGAGTTTCCCTCAGACAATACAGAGATGACTCAGTTCCTTGCCAACCTCAATTTCCCAATGATCAACTCCGACACTGTGATAGCTCTGGATTCTTCAATTTCCGTTGAAGAACTACTCTCTGCAATCAGAGCCATGCAATCCAATAAAGCACCTGGCCCCGACGGATTTCCCATAGAGTTTTTCAAGAAATTCAGCACTAAACTCGCACCCCTACTCCTGGCCATTTTTAATGAATCACTAGAGAAAGGTACACTCCCGCCCACGCTGCGTCAAACTTCAATAGCACTCCTCCTCAAAAAAGACAAAGACCCCACCGCCTGTGGCTCCTACAGACCCCTATCCCTTTTAAACGCTGATGTTAAGATCTTGGCCAAAACGATCGCTCTTCGCCTGGAAAGAGTCGTCCCCACTATTATTTCGAAAGAACAAAATGGCTTTATTAAAGGGCGACAATTATTTTTTAACACTCGCACCCTTCTCAATATTATCCACTCCTTTCACTCTGTATCCTCACCAGAGATTGTAATCTCCCTGGACGCTGAAAAAGCCTTCGACAGGGTAGAATGGGAATACTTATTCGCAGTACTGAAGCATTTTGGCTTCGGAGACAAATTCTGCAGCTGGATCGGATTATTATACTCATCACCACAGGCTAGTGTCCACACAAACAATATTCGTTCAGACTACTTCACGCTACAACGGGGGACCCGCCAGGGCTGCCACCTATCACCACTCCTCTTTGCCCTGGCCATCGAACCATTGGCCATCTCGTTACAATCTTCCACTCTCTTTAAAGGCGTTATCCGTAATGGCATCGAACAAAGACCATCGCTATATGCGGATGATTTGTTGCTCTACCTAACCCCATATCTAGTCTTCCAGCTGTCCTGTCCATCCTTGACACATTCAGCAGTTTCTCTGGCTACAAAATCAACATTGCTAACAGCGAGTGTTACCCCATTAACACTTTAAGTTTGCAACTCCACCAAACTGACCTCCCCTTTAACCTCAGTTGCTCGGGGTTTAAGTATCTCGGCATCAATGTGACCCGTTCGTTCTCTGACCTCCTGCCCGCCAAATTCACCGCGCTCACTTCAACCCTGAAAACTGACTTTCTTAGATGGAACAGTTTACCGCTCTCCTTAATTGGGAAAATAAACGTGATCAAAATGAACGTTCTGCCGAGATTCCTCTACCTTTTTCAATCTCTTCCTCTATTCCTTCCAAAACTCTTCTTTGACTTGTTAGACAAAATGATCAGCGCCTTCATCTGGGGTGCGACGCCTCCAAGGATCCGCAAAACACTACTACAAAGATGTAAATTCAGTGGGGGTTTCGCCCTTCCAAATCTCCAATCCTATTATTGGGCATTCCATATTGACAAACTCCGCTACTGGGTGAATTCCCCTGAGCTACCTTGGTGCAGGCTCGAAGCCCAATCGTGCTCCTTCCCCTCCTCCGCCACTGCCCTGATCTACTCGTCCCTCCCAACCAAGATCTCCCAATTCACTAAGAACCCCGTTGTTCGTTATTCTCTAATGATTTGGTGCCAATTCAGGAAACACTTTAAATTCGTAAACGCCTCCCCCCTGGGTCCAATACGCAACAACCACCTGTTCCCGCCTTCTTTCTTGGACTCTTCCTTCTCAGCATGGCACCACCAAGGCATACAATGTTTCCTTGACCTGTACTCTGATGGCAGTTTCAACAGCTTCTCCAAGCTGTCAACTCTACTCAGACTACCTGCTAACCAATTATTTAGGTACTTGCAAATCAGACACTTTGCCTGCAGCCAATTCCAAAACTTCCCCTCCCCTCCCCCTCAACTCATGTGGGAAGACCTGCTATCGTTCAGGACTCCCCCAAGTGGGACTATATCTGAGATTTACAGCCGTATTCTCGACCTCGGGGACCTATCTTATTCGAAAACACAGGCTGCTTGGGAGACTGAACTCGAACTCCATCTGGACATAGACTGGTGGGACGATATCATACGCAACCTGCATACTGCCTCATCCTGTGCCCGTCTCGCTCTTATCCAGTTCAAGGTCGTGCACAGGGTCCACTTCTCCAAATTCAGATTGGCCGAAATGCATACAGACGTAGATGACAATTGTAATAGATGTTCGATGCCTCACTGTAACTTAAGCCACATGTTTTTTCTTTGCCCCAGGCTCCTCAACTACTGGGCGGGTTACTTCAACACACTGTCCACCATATTGGGAATACAAATTCTACCCTCCCCTTACATTGCCATCTTCGGTACTCCGTATGACCTACACCGTTTTAACACCCCAAAAAAGGAAATCATCATGTTCACCTCTTTGCTTGCCAGGCGACGCCTGCTCCTACATTGGAAATCCCTCACCCCTCCCTCTATTTCGCAATGGAAGGATACGATGTACTTTCTTAGACTCAAGAAAATCAAATGCACTATGAGGAACCACACTGATAAATTCTATCAGAGATGGCAACCTTTTCTCTCCTATTTCACAGATCTACAGGCTATGCCAGACCAGTGACTGATTACAAGAACACAGATCAGATCCTTTTTATTTTATTTTATTTTATCATTTTGAATTATGCATTTCAGGCAGTCCAGGACGGGGGTGTGTGAATGCGGGGTTGGAATGAATGTGGGGTTTGGTGGGGTTTCGGGGCGGGATGCCATCTCTTTGGTTTTTTTCATTTCCTGTTTGTTTCTCCCCTATCTCTCTCTCTCTCTATCTCTCTCTCTATAGCAACCTATGATGCGATTTGTTCTAACCTACATTGCTGTTTGACATCATCCTGTAAGTTCTGTATGTACCCTATGACTTCATTGCAAATGCAGCCCACTTGTATTTTACCTCAGGGTCTATGTATGTATTAAGTTCAACAACAATAGTAGGGATATCACAACCTGCCTCCCTTCTCTCTATCTCTCTCTCTCTCCTCTTTCCCCTCTTTCTATATAAAAAATGATCTCCAAAATTCCCTTTAACCTGTATGTACAATGTCATGTACAATATCTGCTTCAATAAAAACAAATTGCAAAAAAAAAGATTGTTGGACATTTCTTTTGACAGAGACCAAACAACTGCTGGGACTAAAGCTGATAAATGTGTTCAGTGAATCAGCTCTCCACAGCAGGAGGATGGACTTGATGCTCAGACTGTAACTCCAGCCATGAAAGTCATCGCACTTTGTCTGCTGCAGCTGTTCTATTCATCAAACTGTTTATCAATCGATCCCTGACAGATTGTTTTTCTCCTTTTTGATCGGACTGCAAAAGAGCTTTTTATGTTTCAGTTTGGAGCACTTGATGACGCTATTTGATGCTTTTGCTCTTTGGCTCAGTGGCAGATCTTAAGCTCATTATGCTTCTGGTTAGTGGGCTTTGATAAAGCCATGTTGCTGAAAGTACTTGGATATCTGCGGCTGCCCCCCTTATCTGTGCGCTCTCAGCACCCACGCCTGCTCATGCTTGGAAGATTGATCCTCTCTGTGAGACCCTTCCCCGAGTACTCCTTTGATTTTCCTTTTAATGAGGTTTCTCTGATGTTTTCCACTAATGATGTTTTGTCACTGATTTGTCACTGATTTTTCAACTGTGTGGGCTATTTCTCCATGAAAGCCACAGAAACTTCACTCGTGAAGGGTTTTATAAATCCTCATTCTCAGCGGGAGGCTGTGGACGTCTTCTTCATTTCGTGTGCGAAATACAAGTCATATTTAGTTTGCCATCAACCAGAAATTGATGGCAAACTAAATATGACTTGTTTAGAAACCTACTGTAATCATGAGGAACATGCACTGGGACACGTTGAAGGCGTGTCTCCAGTTATGATACGCCACTGTTCGATAGTTTTTCCTCACAGTCAGCAGCCAGCGACACAAAACCTAAGAGACGGGTGACACCCACACACTGAGGACACATGTATTTGACCAAGTTCTATATTTGTTTCGGAAATGTCGACTACCTTTACCTCATAATCGATTTTGAATTTTTGTACAACACCCAGTTCCAGGAACATGCGGAGTGACGCGGTGATCATGGCGTCGTTGTCCAGGGAGAAGTCGTTGAAGTGAAACTCGTCGATACCCAACTCGCTGCTTAGGGGGATCCTAGCTGCCTGCAGTGGGCGACAGAGTACAGAGAAAAGAAGACAGTCCAAAATCAAAGTGATTGTAACCACCAATGGGCAGCTGAATGAGCTTTTTAGAATTTAAAATTCATTATAAAATGTGAATGTATGAATGTTTAAATACCTTCAGTCTGTCTACTTCTACTTTGGAGCAGGTCGCGTGATAAGACAACATCTGAAAAGCAGAAAACACTTTAACAAATGACGCTGCGGCCTGGTAGAGCAAACTACTTTACACACACATACACACACACACATTTAGAACAGGAGCGTGTGTGTGAGTGTGTGATTTGCCCTGAAGAGAGCAGGCTACGTTCATGTATTTATTCTGAATTATTGAGAGCGTCTGAAATATTGATGGAGGTGTTTGCTGAACTGGTATTACTCAAGTTAGATTCTGAGCAGCGAAGCTACAGATTAGTGTTGACGTGACTTGCTGCTGTGCTCACGTCCAGTGCGACGGACTGCTTGGCCCACGTCTTCTTCACTTGGTTGTACATCATGGTGTTGTTGATTCCAAGGCCGCAGAATATCACAAATGCCTGGAAAAGGCGATGGAAAGAAATCTATTTAGAACCTGAGGTGTTCTGGCTTCAGGCGTTCATTTTACACTTTAAGTTATTAGAAATCACCTCAAATAGTCTCTGATCTGCATCATTGAATGTCTTCCTGTCCAGGCGATTTAAAATTTGTGCGACTCCTACAAGGGATGCACACACACACACGCACACGCACATGCACACACACACACACACACACACACACACACACACACACACACACACGCGCGCATTCACGCACACCCCCCCACATACACACGCACACACATCAATGGTAGCTCTGGTGATTAACTGTACCAAGAAAATGAAATTCCGATCAGAACAAATGATTTTTGTTTGTCAACTAACCAATTATCTGATGAGTTTGATTCCAGATAGGGACACATAACACTGATCTGATATGAAACCCAGAGGCCTGGTCTGCCTGTGAGGAGACGGGGGACAGTGAGACGAGGAGATGAGGGAAAAGGGCACAAATACATATCACAACCACAAAGATTAGAGAGACAGAGAGAAAGACAGAGACAGGCAGATTGAGAAACAGACAGACACTTGGCGGGCAAAATGATCCACAAACATGAGCCGCCAGCCTGATCAAACGTACAACGCCTGTGCGTCTCTTACAGATCCACACCTCAGCATCAAAGCGAGGGTCCTGACACACATCGCTGATGTTCACAGGCAGCCCAGTGGACGCCACCAGCTCAGCGATGCTGTTATTGATCAGCCAGTCGGAACACGACAGCTTCTCCATGCTGCAGAAGGCACAAAGACAAGGAAAAACACACAACAGCAAATCTTCAATCAGGTTGTCTACTAAACTCCATGTTGTGCTGAGTAGAGATTAGTTTTCACTCGTGTTCACAAGAGAGCTCTGTGTGAGTTTCACCTGATGTCACGGTCCAGGTTACATAAGGGAGACATGAGCTCAAATGTCTTGGAGAACTTCACCACCTGAAGCAAAGACAGTGAGAGCGACGGAGGATAATGTTCACTCAGCTCAGAAATACATTGAAATCTCTGCTTACATTAATTTGGACAGTGTATGTGTTTGTGTTCCCTACTGAGCATTTTGGAAGAATCTTATTGAATCAAGTAATGGACAAAATGGGAGATTTAATGATGCAACAGTCGATTCAGTCATTAGCTGTGCTGCAGAGAAGTGACTGGAAATAGCAAAAGAATGCGTTAAACAGGGAAAAATGGCTAAATGTCGAGGATGCCGCAGTCTCACGGGTGAGTCGATGTCTTCAAGCAGAAGCACGGAGCAGCGTTCGCACTGCAGCAGGGTCAGCGCTCGCTGCATGATCTTCCTCACGATCTTCTCCAGATCAGTCTGCTCCTCAAACAGGTCATTGACCACCTCCAGCAAAGCCTGTAGGATGTCAAAGGCACACGTCTTGACAGAGGTGTCATGGGAGAAGTTCAATAGAGAAAACTGGCACATCCATATTGATTAAAATGAATAATGTACATTTTGATGCGTTTACAGGAAAGCTGACTCGTGGCCATATACAGTTTATTCCATACACAGCTTACTTTATGTCTGTATCATTGTGTAATGCCTGAGATGACTTCTCACCCTGCTCCTGTCATACTCCTTCCGAGACTCTGAAAACAGTTTGGCATTTGAGATGGAAATCCCACAGAACGGCAGATACATCTGCAGCACCTGGAAGTGCAGAGCAGTGGTGAGTGATTCCTCTGTGTGTGTGTGTGTGTGTGTGTGTGTGTGTGTGTGTGTGTGTGTGTGTGTGTGTGTGTGTGAGTGTGAGTGTGAGTGTGTGTGTGTGTGTGTGTGTGTGTGTGTGTGTGTTGTGTGGAGGTGAGGCTGGAGGCGCTTCCTCTTACAAATTCCACGAGATTTTCTGTTAATGAAGTATTGATTTAGTGAGTGAATGCATTTAGTTCAACATCAGAGGCTCTGAGATGTCTGGATGAACTGAGAGATCATTATTTCAATTAGTTTGTTGCTCAAAAGCAGCAGTTTAAGTTGCTACGTTGGGCTTTTTTATGGCTTGTTGTACTACACAGAATTAATAAAATGATATCACATTATAAGACATATAATTACTCCGTACCCATAAATGTTGATTGTAGCTGATTTGTCCAACAGATCGAAAGAATGACAAATGATAATCCACTATTTTATTCTGCCACCTTGTGGACAAATTGTGCCTCCTTCAATACCAAAAGTCTCTAAGGCAGGGGTGTCAAACTAATTTTAGTTTGGGGCCAGAGTCAGCCCAATTAAAACTAGAGTGGGCTGGATTACTAAAAGTCTTGGAGGAACAGAGACTTTAATTCTGCCTGGACAGTTACAATTTGCTTTCACTGACAACAATACAGGAGAGAAATGGAGAGAAATAAAAGACAAATAATAATAAATAAGAGAAGAAAACGGCAAAATGTTCAAAGACATTTCCAGAACAAACACGCAGCATTTACTGAAAAGTACAAAGCAGGGAATGAACGTAAAAGAGCGATTTCGATACTGCTGTGGGCTAAGGAGAGAATATCGATCAAGAAGACCGATTCTCGTCAGGAAAGCCGTTCACAGACGGGGATTACATGAAAGAATCATTTACTAAAATGTCAGAGAATCTATCCTTGGAAAATCACCTTTGTTAAGCGCTGATGTGGAAACGCTGCATTTTAATGGCGGGATGCTGTCACTTTGGGGGTCACAAAATCGACATGCGTGGTGGGAATGTAGTTTATGGAAAATTTACGCTAAAGCGGCATAGATGTTTATTTTGCTCTCACGGGCCACATAAAATGACGTGGCGGTCCGGATTCAGCCCGCAGGCATTGGGTTTGACACCTGTGCTCTAAGGTAATGGTGCAAGATCATATGCAGAGAATCGTCACATATCCTTTATATCATCTAATTTCTGCATTTGCTTTCCTTATTTAATTAGTCAAACAAGCAGCGTTGATTTTTTTTTATTGCCACATTCAGCAGTTAAACAAGCTGCACATTTTACTCCCCTACACTGTTTGCTCAACAACAAAACTCCCAGAATAATGCACACATCAGCTGTGGAATGATGCATAATACACACAGATTCTAGTGAGTCCATTTCAAAGTTGATTGCTGTGGGAGCAAAATACATATCACAGTCATATTTGAAAATGATAATCATATGTTATAAATCTCCAGATGACATCAATAAACAGGCTTTTCCTCACCTTCTCATCATCCTCAGTGAAGGGAGAGCCCATGGGGTTTTTGTTGATTGCCTGCACAACGCCTATGACCTCTCCATCACTGTTGCAGATGGACATGCACAGAATAGACTGAGTCTTGTAGCCTGTTAACTTGTCTATCTCGTCACTGAAGTGATGGTCCTGGGACAGGAGAGACACATCACAAACACACGCACGCGCGCACACACACACACACACACACACACACACACACACACACACACACACACACACACACACACACACACACACACACACACACACACACATGTAAATACTTGAAATGTTCCCTCATCTGATTACTCTCTGCTCCATCAGCCGGTTGTTTGCATGTAACAATAAGAGGAAAACATACACGTTGGGCTCTTGTTTACCTCATATGCGTTGGAGATGTTGACAGTCTCTCCGTGCTCCGCCACATACCCGATGATACCCTTGCCCCACGGCACCTGCACCTCGTTGGAGTTCAGGGTGCTAGAGGATGGCCGGACCGTGGTGCCCGAGTGGACGTCGAAGAACTTGGACACCAGCGTCCTCTTGTGCGCGGGTCCCTCGACCAAGAACAGCGAACACCTGTCTGCGTCCACCAGGATACACGCGTTAATCAGGATCTTGTAGCTCAGATTGGTCAGGTCCAAGTCGTTGGAGATGTCCTTCACTAACTCCAGGAAGAACTCCCTCTCGTTCGTCTCCTTCAGCCTGTATTTGTAGTCGATGGCACTGGACGCGTACTGGGGCACGTTGACCCTGGACTCAAGCAGTGCGCTGAGGATGTGTGCGGTGGTCGGGGGTAGGGAGCTGGCTTTGCGCAGCAGCGCACGGCGTCTCATGCTAGACTGCGACTCGTGTTCGCTCAGGCTGGCGTGCTCGTCGTAGGTCCTGTGCGCCGTCGTGGCTTTGGACCTGGCGAAGTTCCGCCGCAGCTCCATGTGGGACGATCTGCGCCGGAGTCCGTCCGGGTTCGACGGCCACGGCGGGTCCCTGGCGTCGCCGCGTCTGTCCTCGGACGGGTGGTGGTCCTTCAGCCACCTGCTCACCTGCGCGCATTTGGCTTTGCGGAGGAGATACTCCTCGAAGAGATCCGGGTGGCAGTCCAGAAATGCCTCTATGTCCGAAAAGTCATACGCTGTCATGGTGAAAGCACCAAATGGGGAACTCAGGTGTTGTGGAAGAAGAAGAGTTCCAGGAGTGTGACGGGGTGGGGCTGCTGCTGCTATAGGAGGGTGAGCCTGATGAACGGAGAACATTCACTCCATCTCTCCACACTGGAGACCGGCCACAGCACAAATGGATCAGGGAGTCTGTTCATCTGACACCGGACTGATGACGAGTGTGTGTGTGTGTGTGTGTGTGTGTGTGTGTGGAGAACACTGTGCCGAGGTGTAGAAATGCGCGGCGACTACTTATTCTCTCAGAAACGGAAGAGGAAAGCACTGCAGGTCTGTTCACTCGCTCCCTTTATACACCACCAGACACTGTGCTTGCGTGCGTGTGTGTGTGTGCGAACGCAAGGCTACAATCAAATGCCAATACGAATTTGATGTTTCATTTACATTTACAGTGTGCTACCCCAAGACACAGTGAGAATTTATAAAGTGAGACACATTAAATTAGTCTTTTATAAAGAAATGCACACTACTAAAAGGCAGATTATACATAGCAATCAATCAATCTTTGGTCGCATCTGTGTGAGTGTGAGTGTGTGTGTGTGTGTGTGTCACATATGACATCATTGTTATGCATCTCTATCTGGAAGCGAACTCTCTCACACAGAGAGAGAGAGAGAGAGAGAGACTCCTGGGTGTAGCTCTGTTGTGGTTTGAAACATGAAATGTATGACCATGTGGCATGCTGCTCATGTCTCCTTAATCTGCAGGTGGCTCCTATAGAAACACATGGGTGTGTCTCTATGTGCTCACAAGTGTCTTTCTGAGTGGAATTGTGAAGTAGCAAAAAGCATTGCAGAATTATTTCACTTCTGGTTTGTGTTTACAACCACGTCTGTGTATTAATCTCTCAGTCTGACACCTGTGAGGTAATAAACTTGCCTCAGCACAGTAACTGAATATTAGGGAAATCACTGCAGGCTGTGGCACATTTATAATGCAGTGGCAGGAAATGTAATCCGGCAGGCTGCTTTGCTGGGGCAGAACTGGGTAATTAGTAATTGGTTAGTGGACTTAGCTCGGGCTCCTTAATAGGTCTTTGGTGTTTTGCTGAGACTTTAGACAGAAGCTCCTGGGAATCCCAATAAAAACACGAATGCACAACGACTGGCTGCTTGGGAAGCAGGCCGCGTCCAACCAAAGAGAGGCATCAATTAGGGGGCACGGAAGTGTGCTGGGTTGAAAACTGTATTCAGGTGTGGTTTTCAACTTCCTGTTGCTAACTATGTCAAGTGAACTTTCTTCTTTGCTCAATGTTGCTCAGATAGATTGTTGATGAGAAGGTTGGTATTGTGCTTTTACATTGTCCTTTCTTTTCTTGCCTAAGTTGTCACATGACCTGGGATGCTCGGCCGTTTCCATGCTGGGCTGAAACAAGACTCCTGTAACCAACTCCACACACACACACACACACACACACACACACACACACACACACACACACAACACACACACACACACACACACACACACACACACACACACACACACACACTTTTTGTATCTGGTATCAGTGTGCACACAGCTTGATTGACATTGCACCCTGTGAACATGTAATTTTTTATCAGATCCAGAGTTGATGAGTGGATGACGGGCGTCCTGAGCAGTGATTGACCCCTCGAGACCATCGGATCAGTGCAAATACCAGGACATATCAACATCATTTACACAAATAACTAACTCCAGAAAAAGAAATGATCAAAGCTCTTTATTGTTGTTAGTTAAACCATCATGTGATGTTGTAGTGTTTCCTTTTTCTGCCTGACACAAGCACTTAAAGCAGCGTTTCTGCTCACGCAGGCTGCACCCTGGTGTATTGGGTGTCACTCACCCTGATCCTATTGCAATATTGTTGCACCGTCACCCTGCCCATCACCTGTAAGCCCACTTCACTGGACACAAGCGGAAGGGGGAGGAGGCGTCATCCTCTAGTCTTAATCTTCATCGATCACTCCTCTTCTCCTTCTGGGCTAAGAGGACTTCACGCCGTCATGCCATTGAGCTTAGTGCCTACTCCAGGTACAAACATCTTGAACTTTATCATCTATATGATTGTGATTTGGATCTTGAGCAATATGATGGTTTGTTTTTTGTGATGTCTTTGATGAATCTTTGATTATGTCATTCATGTAATATCAGGCACACATAGGTGTATTGTATGGCTGGTAATTGAAGTGGACTTAATGCTAAAGTGGTGTCTGTGGCGGTGTGGAGTGAGCGGATGAGGTATTTCAAATAGCAACATTGAATTGATGTGAAGATGAGGATGAAAACACTGACTGCTACACATCCTATAAATATCCAGTCCCACTAAGTATAGGCATACTGCGCAGATCTAGTGAATGAGCTTCCCAATATTTCTGCGGTCTTCTTTGTTTACTTGTACTTGTGCTTTAGTGAGGTGATAACTTATGTCCATAACAGTTTCTTGCACCAAGTTCATCATATCTGTCATGTCCTGCCGGATTGTGTAACGTTCTGTCCTTAGACCATAGTCACGCCATGTGGTCTAGTTCATGTTCAGTGTTTAATGTCTCGTTGGCTGTGGAGGTTCCATCTGCTCCATGCCATCGTTCAGAACACAAAGCAGATGACCTCTCAGCCCCTGCGTCTGGCTTCCCTGGAAAAGTATTCCGGCAGGGCAGGTGATTGTAGGACTTTTTTGGTGCAATGCGATTTGCATTTTAAATACAATTCCGCCACCTTTTGTCCGGATCAAGCTAAGTTGCCTTTATTCTGTCCCACTTAACCGGCAGAGCCGCCGCTTGGGCCACCGCCGAGTGGTCACAAGACTCAGAGATTTGTCCATCATTGATTTGATCATTAAGATTTTTGATCATTTCCCTGGCAAAAGAGGCGTCACGCATACTCATGCAAATCAGGCAATGCCAGCAGCAGGTAATTGATTACTGTTATTGAGTTCCGCACCATAGCCGCTGATGTGGTTGGAACACCCAAGCTCTAATCAATGCCTTCATGAACGGATTGTTGGATACGATCAAAGACCATCTGGCGCCCCGAGAATTACCCGAAGATCTGGAGACCATCGTTGCCATGGCAATTAGTGTGGACCACCGACTGAGAGAGTGGGACAGGGAACGACAAAGGCCCGCGTTTCGCCCTCCCAGTTACCAGGGACGCCCTCTGGTGTATCGACCGCCGTGGACGCCCTCGCCCCCGAGACCATCAGCCCCCGAGAGACCAGCGTCTTCCCAGGCATCGAACGAACAATTGCAGCTGGGAAGGACCCAGCCCAGAGGAGGTCGCTGATGAGCCAACTGTCATTACTGCGTAATGTTGTTGTGTATCTTGATGACATTTTGATTTTTTTCTCTAGACATTCAGTCCCATGTACCATGTTCGCCAGGTGCTTAACAAACTGTTAGCCAATCAGCTCTATGTCAAAGCCGAGAGATGTGATTTCCATGCTACCTCCGTCTCCTTCCTGGGTTTTATTATCACAGCAAACAAAACACAGATGGACCCTGCCAAGGTCATTGCACAATATACCATGGCACCAGTGCTTACCGTTCCGGACCCCCAACGTCAATTCGTGCTTGAGGTGGATGCCTCAAACGAGGGCATTGGGACGATTCTGTCCCAGAGGTCCGCCAAGGACAACCTAATGCACCCATGCGCCTACCTGTCGTGTAAGTTGACCCCTGCAGAAAAGAACTATGATGTAGGCAATAAAGAACTGCTAGCGGTCAATGTCGCTTTGGAAGAGTGGAGACATTGGTTGGAGGGGGCTGACCAACCATTCCTTGTGTGGACCGACCACAAGAACAATATATAAGGAAAGCCAAGAGACTTAATTCACTCCAAGCTAGGTGGACCTTGTTTTTTAACAGGTTCAACTTCACGATATCGTATCAACCGGGATCACAAAAGGCCAAGCCAGATGCATTGTCACGCCTGTTTGAAGCTGAACCTAGTGCCAGTGAACCCAAGTCAGTGCTTCCACTTAACCATGTGGTTGGAGCGGTGTCATGGCAGATAGAGGAAGATGTTAAGCAGGCTAATGTCAGTCCAGTACGTAGTGGTTGTCCAGGCAACCGTTTGTTTGTCCCAGTAGCACTGTGAGCCAAGGTAATTCACTGGGCTCACATGTCCTTGCTACCATGCCATCCTGGGGTTAAGCGGACCATGTTTGTGCTGAAGCAGCGGTTTTGGTGGCCGTTGGAGGTATCCGAGTACGTGGCGGCCTGTCCGGTCTGTGCCCAGAATAAGATATTCAGGGCTCAGATGGGGCTGCTCTGTATACATGCTGCTTCTGTATACATTTTCAATGTCAAACTCAAACGAATGAATTCACATCATATTAATCGCGTAAAAAACCAAACAATGTTATTACTTATACCAATACTATACATTTCATATTTCACATTTGTCTGTCCACATATCACTGTCACAACTTCCCTTCACATTCCCTGTAATTCAGGGAATTCCCTGTAGTTCCCATATCATCTGTACTTCACATGCATTCAGTCGGTTCTGATGTTAGTGAGATGACAGAGTGTGGTACTGTTTTCATGAGGAATTCAAAATAGTATTGGAATGTTCTTGCAGTGAAGCACACTTTCTGTCGTACAGTTTGGAGTGTTTTCCTGTTTGGAAGAACATGCACTGGATTGAGAGCCTGGGTGGAGCTTCTAAATCCCAACGATTGTAGAAGCACTGACAGTACTAGCAAGCGCACTAGCCTAGCCTGAAAGTCCTGTGAAAAGTTGCTGTGGACTTTGGTAAGGTGGCGCTCCACACGCACACACTTGTCATTCCCATTCGTAATTTTTTTTTAAATTCCTCATGAAAATAGTATATATGTTGCCTTTTGTTGGGGCTGTGTTCGCGGCGGTCATCCTCAAATCCGGCGTGTGCTTGCTAGCCAAATGTTATGGTGCCGGCATTTGTTGGACTGACAGCTGATTGGTTTAAAATCGTTTTATGACAAATGGGGGCGGGATGTCTGAATTTGATTGGATAGAAATTTAAACAGTGACGATGTGTTGTCAAATGTAGGTATTCTTTGAACCTTTCGGCGAGCTACCGGTAGCTCTTAAGCGACCCCTGCTTTAATGTCATGTAGCCCATCAAGTCGTCCCATTTAATAATCTGATCTTGCACTATTACTCCAATTGGACAGTTGTAGAGTTTGGAAATACTTGATCTGGGTGGATTAATGGGAGAGAGGCAAAGAAACCAATACATTCGGTACATTTGTTTCCTGTGTTTAACATGAGCGTATTGAGAAGTTCAAAAATAATTTATGTTTTTCATTCTTTCGGAGGCAAGCCACTTATGTATGCATATGGTTGCATATCTAACTCCGTCCACTTCATCAACCGATGCAAAGGCCAAACCTGCTAAGCTTAGAAAGTAACAGTTATCTGGAGTTTGGTTTCATTGAGAACAACGATGGAAGACCAAAATGTGTCATGTGTCTGCAGGTGCTAGCTAATGAAGCAATGAAGCCAGCCAAGCTAAAGCGGCATCTCACCACAAAACACCCGGAGTTTAAAGACAAAACGAAAGATTTTTTACAGCGAAAGTGTGAGGAATACATGCGCCAGAAAACACGAATGGTGAACCTGGCCACAACTTCAGAAAAAGCGCAGAGGGCTTCGTATTTAGTGTCTCAGCGTATCGCTAAAAGTAAGAAACCACACTCAATTGGACAGGAACTTGTACTTCCAGCAGCGGTGGAAATGTGTGAAGTGATGCTCGGCTCAGAAGCAGCTAATAAACTGAAAGCTGTACCACTTTCAAATGACACGGTGAGGAGAAGAATTCAAGAACTATCAGCGGACATTGAGACAAAGCTACTGGACAGACTGCGTACTTGTCTGTGGCTGTTGTGAGGAAGGTTGCCACTTCACACCTCACATCACTGTGTGAGCACTTCAGCTCGTACTTCTTTGATGTGAATATTGATGCCTGGGACTGGGTGCGTGATCCCTTTGCACCAGCTGCAACAGAAAATGGCCTGTCCGGTAAGGCAGAAGAACAGCTGTTGGAATTATCCTGTGATAGGACACTGAAGTCTCGATTCCAACAGGTGCATCATGCAAAGTTTTGGCCCCCACTCTCACAGGAGTATCCCGAACTCACTGCCGAGGCCATGCAAATATTGCTCCCCTTCCCTACCACTTACCTCTGTGAGTCATCATTTTCCATTTTGACTGCAATGAAGAATAAGCACAGAACTCGCTTACAAGTGGAAGATGATCTTAGAGTCTGTTTGTCATCAATCCCTCCAAGAATACAGAAACTGTGTTGTGAGAGACAGGTCCATCCTTCTCACTTATTTAGTGAGTCACTAATGTGAGAAATGAGTGAATTGACCTGTGTGGGATATCAGTGTGATAAAGCCAAAAGCAAATATTTAGGATAAGGCTTAATTAACATTCAGTTATCTGACCAAAATTTGAATAAGAGGCAATATGTTTGAGTTGAAATATAATTTAATAAAAATACCTCTGTGTTAAAGTTGTTCAAATGTAATGTGTTCAAATTCATTTCTATGAAACAGGTTTGCAGTATTTAATTTGAATTGTTTAAAATGTAAATGTTTCCAATGGCAGTAAAAAAATAAAAATAAAAAAAATCAGTGGTAGGATTATAAGGGGGTCTGAAAATTTTCTCTCCCGTAAGGGGTCCCAAAAAGTTTGAGAACCCCTGCCGTAGAGAATACTAAAACAATCCCATAAAAGATCATCAGAGGTATTTTAAAGTGTAGCAATCATCAATTTATCTAACATTTAGCATTTAAAAAATTCTGATTTATCTAACACTATCACTACTTCTAAAAACATAGAACAATACATGAACTTCGCAATATAAGGAACACCACAATCAATATAACATACCTCAGGCTATGACACGTGTTAATCAGCGAGTTACGTGGAAGGATCTGAAAAGCAGATGTGCCTTCTCAACTCTTAGTTGCCCTGTCTTATATTCACCTCATGCAGGATATCAGGAATTTCTATGTGTCTTTGTAGTTAATGTTACCTTTGCCCTGGTTTCCAATCCCTGCTGAGGGATTGGAAACCACTTCCAACAGTTCAGTCACAGGTATTGTTCATCTGTTTTCTTCTGTAGGTTTTTTTTTGGCAGTTAACTGCTTCCATATACATATACCTACAGACATGATTCAAACATTAAACTGTTCAGAACATTCGGGACATTATTGCTATGACTTTGTCTTCAGGCACTTCATGGCTTCAGGCCCTTCTAACTTCTTCATACTTCCAGACAGAGACACCATTCAAACATTTTCCAGGCCTTCACTCACTTAAATTTTTCAGGAGCAGCATGAACACCAGGGTCCAGGCAGTGTCACAGAGACACCACCAGACTGGTTACAGAGGAGCTGTCACGGCCCAGTAAGTGAAGAAACATGAAACACAAACATGTGAACTGACCTGCAGGTAAATAATGATAATTTGTTGCCTAATTTTAATTTATTCCACCTTCACAGGAAAGACACAGGAAAGACAGCGGTCAGCAACGTTATTTCACGAGAAATTTGTTTTATGTCTCTATTTGTTATGCTTCTTATTTTCAGAATACCCAAACCTACAGATGTAAACATACAGTGAGTATAGCTGTAAATTGACCACTGCAATGTTGACCACTTGCACTTTGTCCTGCCCTCCCTCCTCGAACTTCACCAAATTCTATCTGACAGGGAAAAAATAATCCGGGGGGCAACTCCAAGAGAACATCCTTACTCATCCCACATCTCCCGGTTTTCCATGTTCCCATCTTTCCACTCCCTGGACACAGTAGCCAGAGCGGCTTCCCCCACCACCCTGGGGCCCCTGGTCCCCGCTCCCGCACCGGAGGTCACAGTGCTCAAAAAGAGCATAGGTAAGAGGATGACAGAGAGTTTGTATGTAAAAACACACACCAGGCTTTTATAAAATGGTAAAAAAAAAAGTCATATTTCTTCAATGTGCGTTCCTGTTCCATTAATTGAAGTGATGTTGGGTTTAAATGCAAAATGAAATATAAACAAGGCACAATAAACATGTTTTTGCAAATCAACTCTCCAGAAGTGACCTCAGTGTATTTTTTATGTCGACGCACAGGTGCTCCATACAGACATGAAATCTTGAAGGCACCCATGACAACCAGTAAGAAGGCTGTTCTGTGGATAGGAGAACACGGTTTCTCTGACGTGAGTGCTACACTGTGATGTCTTCTCTCATTTATATACTCAAATAAGTAAATCGTCACGTTGGAGATCGACGTCTTCCTTTCAGCACGCCATACCACTGACGGGGGACAGCCAGATGTTCTACCTCAGCCCCTCGAAGACGGTGCTACCCAAACAAAGACTTCACGACTGGGATCTGTCGCTGCTCGAGAGGACACACTGGATCACCTCCTACCAGATGGACTACAGAGGTAAATTCAGGAGGCAAAACCAGTGTGCAGAACTTTACAGTCATTGCTGTAGTTAGTATTTGATCTGATGTTTGATTCTGAAGGATCTGGGCCAGCAAACCCTCTGAAGAGGGATGACTTGAGGGAAAAAATGAGCAGCTGCACCCTCGCTGAGACGACCTCACTCACTGCTTCACTGGTAAAACAGAATCAAGAAGCTTCCATCATTTATGTTGTGTTATGTTATGGTGATTTTTGCAGCGTCTAACAAGGCACGCACACCCACACCCATCCTCCCAATTTCCCTTTCACTCCCAGAGAGAAATATCCCATCCTGGGTTTGTTCCCTCAAAACCGAGAGAAGGACGCAGGGGAAGGAAGCAGCTGGGGAGCGTCGCTGAGAGGAGCACCATTGCTGACCTCCCAAATCTATCTTCAGCACCAGAAAACTGGTCTGAGGACATCAATGATGAACACAACGGGACAATGGGTCTAAAGGGTGGCAGTCCTGCAGAAGTCATCACTGAGATTTCCCAAGCCAGGGCTCAAAGTTTAAAGAAACTGAGAAACTGCACAGTCCAGTTTAGTTTTAGTAAAAATCCGAAACACACGTCCACGTGGCAGAGCAGCCAAAAGGCAAGTTTAGAAGAGGAGGAACTGTGCAGAGCGCTGCCACGCCTCCACCACAACCCTGCAATCCTGCCACAGCCTCCTGCAGCACCCTCAGTAGACAGAGACTGGACTGTGGGTAAGGACGTCTCTTGCTTCTCTTCCCAGGTGGAACTTCAGAATTCCTTCAGTAAGTCAGAGGCTCAATGTAACTTCAACAGCTCGGTTGCAGGCGCAGCGGTGAACCTCAGGGACAACGTGTTTGCAGGGAGGAAACACGACTTCTACGGGGTCAACTGCTACTATCTGCACGGGTAAAGCTGCAGTGTGTAAGAGCATGAGACAAGCACCTGCTCCTTTTTAATTACATTGTAAACAGACTAGATTTGTTTCTTAGTGGAGTGTTTTTCAACCTTTTTTGAGGCCAGGCACCTTTTTTTACATGAATAAAATCCTGAGGCACACCACTGAGGGCGATTGAACCCAACACTTTTGTTGACCGGGGCGCACTTCGAAATTTGCGCACGCCGATCAGACAGACCGGCAGATCACGCCTCGAAATTCTGAATTATACCCGGTTAAAAAACACTGTCTTAGCGTTTCATTTCAAGTTCTCATCAGGGCTCAGAATGAGTTACACAAGCTTCAGCTGAACAAAAGGATGAAGAGGGAAACAAGAGGAAGCAGCACACGTTTCAGCTGAACAAAAGGATGAAGAGGGAAACAAGAGGGAGCGGCACAACCTTCAGCTTGCCTTGTGTGTGTTTTTACTTCTGCTTGTCGACGTTTGGAGAGAACGTATGAGGCTGGTGCTGCGTACCCACAGACTGGCCCTACAGACTTTTCTGCAGAGAATTGTTCTGTGTTGTGGAATTTGCCTCTTTTATATTTGGAGCGTCTGCAGTAACCTTCTAGCCGGGCCAGTTTGAAAGGAGAAAGTGCCTTTTCACACGTATGCCGCTGCGCTTGGGCTGACTCCCTGTGAAAGGGCTTTTTGTGACAGCCAGGCCTTGAGCGGAAGGCCTGTGGACCTGAGAAGCTCCTTATCCCTAAAAAACATCTCACACAGCAATGTGGCCCAGTATGACTTTAAGGCTATTGAGGATTGAACAGAGATTCCTCTGCGAGTTGGTTGATTTGGCGAGAAATGAGGAAAAGCCGGGCTGGATCTTCAGATGGGTTTTACTGGAATAAGACTTTTGGACAGCGCTGGTTCCGACTCTCTCATGCATCAAAGAAGGACCATCAAATATTCCTGTGCATCCCTATTCATCCCACTAATACAAGGCATTTACATAGTATGGTAATTCACTGATGACAATGTGGCTGAACCGCTGTTGATTGGTTTTAGCGAGCTTTAAGAGAGGCGGCCCTGAGATCTGAATCTGAAGAATGAACAGCTGTCTGTGGGGGAAAGTGGAATACTCTTTGTGTAAATTAAAGAACAACTCTACAGTGTAATTAGCCCTTCGGTAACCTCCTTTGATCTAGAGTAGCTCCCCCAAACCGAGAGGCTCTTTCCTTTGGCTTTGATAAGGTGATGGAGTGACCCACAGCTGCACTCTTCCCCTTTTGGCAGATATGTGTTATCTAGCCCTCCTGGAGAGAGAAGGTGTGGATCTGTCTGTTTTATTGCTTCATAAACAGACTTGCTGGAATAAGCCATTTGGTTACTGTAACTATATTAACCTCAGTTACTGCATTTACTTATATATGTTTGACATTATTTGTTTTATTCCAACAAGGCTGAATAGGCGACTGCAGGCAGTTTAAAGCTGCATTTCTTAAGAGTTGATCTCTAAAAGGAATGTTCCTTCCTGCTATTGTTTGCATTCGCCGCACTCTTATGAAAGCACGTCCTTGCTGCATTCTCACTGCTCAGATAGACTCACAGTGAGACTCATCAAGACTCGCAGTGCTATAATTATTTAACTATTTGTACTGCTTTCACTCTCTCACCTCGTGTCAGCGCTGAGCATTCTGTGCAGCGAGATTGCGACTCCGGTTTTTGGCCAGCAGGAGGCAGTAGATCAATCAACTTTCCTGCCACGCTTTTCTTTTCTATTCTTTCCTCCTTTTTTCGCGCTAGTTGGTCACATCGCATATAATTTCACATATAATTTACATAGCCTAGGTACGTGAAGTAAACATAATCTAACGAGTCGCCCTGTGGCGTCCTCGCTTTCGGGATCTCCTGCTGCTGCATTGCACAGAAAGCCGCCGATGGGGATCACACTCACCTAGTGACTGAAAGGCCGATGCTTTCCCACTCAGCGGAGTCAAACTCGTAAGGACCAGGCGCTTCCTCCTCCTTGTCCTCCTCATCCTCCTCATCCTCCCCTTCAAACTAGACATTCATCATCCTTAATTCTCTGCCCTTCATCATCACCTGGATTTTGCTTGAAGGTGAGTGCCTTATTTATTTGACGAGTAAAACTATGTAGAGTCTTTCATCTATTTTCCCTAACGACAATAAACCCTGGAAATAAGTTCAGTTTGTTCCAAAGTTTACATAACATCTCACTGTATTGTGTGTGTGTGTTTGTGTGTGTATGTGTGCTGAATGGACTTGGTTGCATGTGATTTCTTTTGCAATTTCTTGTAAATGCCTGAACCTGGCAATGAATTTGATGTTGCTGCAAACATTCACTGACATGTGATTGACATTACTTCTGCAAACACAAAGAGATCCATTCAGTCTCCATAGTAACGCATGGAGCATTTCCTCTTAAAGCAAACGTGTGAGAGAAAAGTCTGCTGGTTCTGCACTGTGCCACAACGATAAAAGAAGCAATGAGGAAAATGGAGCCCACTCAAAATCCAAAACTGTACCTTTCTCTCTCTCTCTGTGCGATTTACAGGTGTGTTAGTTTGAGTGCTGTGACGTCTTTCTTATACAAGCCTGAGCCTGACATCCTCAGCTGGGTGATTCCGGGGGTTTGCAGTCAAATGTTTGCCTATAACCTTGGTCCTTTTAAAGTAATGTCATCATTGTGCCTACCTGTACTTTCCCCAGTTAACACACTGCTATCTCAGGCCCTTTGGGTGGTGTGTCAACACACTGCAACAGTGGAGCATTGTTTTCAGGTCGCTGCTTGCTCGGGCTTTGTGTGTTGGAACATGCGCATTCTTTAAAAGAATGTGTGTGTGTGATTTATGTGGCTCCCAGATGTGTTCAGATTTGCTAGCCAGTTGGACGTGGGGATGTCATGAATGTGAGGAATCAGGAGGTTCTGTGGAATGCAGAGGGAAGGACAGAGAACATGCATGCAATCAAACACTGGATCTATCATGTAATTACCTGCCTACACCTGGGTAACTGCACAAAGTTTAGACATTTCTTTGCTTCCGCTCTTCTGTATGTACTCTTTTTTTTCTTGCCGTATCTGCTAAACAGTGTGTGAATAATGCAGGAAGTGTGGATAAACAGGGGCAGCAAAGGTGTTTTGGGGACCTGATGCACGGTGGCAGGTGCAGCATCTGTCTGTGCGGGAAGCAAATGAATAATTTATTCAAGGCAATCTGTATTTTTACCTTACAATTGGGTGAAGCTGCTTGTGCATGAATTCATTATTTGTGTTTGCTGAATTTTCTTAATATTTATTTGATTGTATGATGAGCTGTCAACCATATCGGTATCAGAAACATGAGCTGTTTCTTGTTTCATGGGATGCAGCCTATGTTATAGAAATGCTTTTATTTAGTTATGTCTCTATTGCAGGTCTCTACGGCCTTCCTAGGGTTAGGGTTAAGGTTAGGGTTAGAGTTAGGAAATAAATGATGGCATCCTCACAAGGCTGCAAGAATCCTGACAATCAGTTGGTCTAATTCAGGGGTCGGCAACCCGCGGCTCTGGAGCTCCGGCTCTTCAGCCCTTCTGCAGAGGCTCCCTGTATATTTGAACTTCTGATCTGACATCGTTTAACACGATTAACAAATAATAAATAATTATACCGTGATTACAATCCCAGGTGATCGCAGCGCAAATTGTGGCCCTCCTTACTATCTGGAAATATCTTGCACATCAGTCTGTTTGTTATTGTACAAACAATATGATGAAAAACAAGCCGTGAGTTGTGTTTCATGTGAATCTTCTGGTTGTGTAAACAGGAAACAATGCTGGATGTGTTTATAGGCTGATAACTTATTTCACATTCACAACTTTTGAGTAATGGGCACAGCTTTCATAGCATTTTAACCATCCATCATGTACACTTTTTCACTGTTGCTGTGTGACTTCTTCCTGTGCAGGTCCTCAGGGATGTTTGGAATATTGCAGAAACAATACACTAACAGCTAATTTGATACAGAATTTTAAGGTGTTTTTGCCAGTGATGTCAATCTAAAACTTAAAAAATTAAAACTTTTATACTGTTATACTGTATACTTCTAAAACTGCTATAGTGACATGTTGACTTTATGTGGCATTCAAGAGGTAAAAACAGGAATTAACATCAATGAAAGTAAAAGCAAATGTTCCAAATGTCAGAATAAGACATCAGAAATGAAACTTTTCAATCATTTCAAGTTTTAGTTTCAGCTTTTGAGCTGTGATGACTTGTGCTGTACATCAGTGTTTTTCAACCTTTTTTGAGCCAAGGCGCATTGTTTTAATTACAAAGATCCTGCGTCACACCACCAACCAAAAGTGTTACAAAATTACACACACAAAGCCCTTCCTCAACAGCTCTCACTCGTCTGGCTGCGAGTTCAGATACTAAGTAGCTAGGTTTGAGAGCTCTCGCTAACAGCGTTGTAGTTTTTCTCATAAAAGTTGCCTGTTAAGTGTTTTTTCACAGGCGAACAAAATAGTTGTGTTTTTGCTTTGAAGTGACGGGTGTTTCGTTTGAAGATGGCGTTTAAGGGGTGTATATATACCCCCCCATGCCAGATATTGGCCTCATTTTGAGTGTAAGATGTTGACATTGTACATGACATCTCAGGATTTACTATGCATTTGTTTATGGGGAGTGAATGACTTGGGTAGATGTGTCAACCACATGTTAAGGCAGGAGTAGACTCTGAATTGCACTGTATAGTTGTTCCCACAGAGATAGTACACACACAGAGTAGACATGCACAGACAGACAAACATACATAAGTGAAGGTAGTTGTGCTGCCTTTGATATAAGTTAAAGTTATAACATTAAAAACGTTTATTTAGTGCACATTAGTTTATGCTAATGGCGCCCTCTGCTGACGAGGAGGGGTAACGTTCTTGGTTTCTCACAGTCAATCAACATCACCTGAGCAGAGGTCTAATCAGCCAGAACAATCAAAAGCACCTGTGTGGTGCATTGCTCAGTGGAGCTTAGACTGAGGAAAGGAGGAGTCGTGCATGTTGCTGCTGAAAGGTATTTCAAAACACTTCTGCCTTGGAGTAGTGATGGCGAGATGAAGCTTCATGAAGCGTTGAATCTTTCCATCCAATTGCTCGACACACGGGCCGAAGCTTCACAGCGCTTCATTTGCTCTACTGTGCCATCAAGTGGACAATATATGTAAAAAAGGCAGTGATTGTATTGACACCATGGATATGGTGTTTCAAGCTTTGAATTGAATTAATTGATGTTTGTGATGCTTATTAATAACATTTACTTATCCTTCCTATCAATGGTTCGAAGCGTGTGTTGAATAATGCAGGAAGATTTTTGTGAAGCGCGTATCGAGGCGTGTGTTGGTGATGTATGTGGTGACATTTGAAGCCTCGCGAACCTGCCGTACCACGTGACTGATTCAGGAGCTGGTTTGGCATGCGATTCGAGATATGAGGGGCAGCAATGCGCAATCGATCCCTGACGTGCGGCTCGGCTCGAGTGCGCACTGATTTTTCAGTTGTGTACAAGATTTTCATATTGTAAACTAAACATGTAAAATGCATAGGTCTATATTTGGCAATACAGACAATAAGCGGTCCGATTTCAATGTAATATTTCTTCACATATAAATTTAATTTGTCATCACGCGATCTAGACTGATGTCTCTAAGTAACGTTAATGTTCCAAACAAGAAACATTCTAATGTGCGTGCGCAGTCTGAGTGTTACTGACAGAAGCACCATGGATGCAGGAAAGCGTAATACTAAACAAAAATATGAAAATGAACACCGGAGGTTTTGCGCTGCTGCGCTGCTGTCTCTCTGTCTCCAGCGGCCGTCTGATTATGGGATGGGTCGGTCTCTTTGTTTACTGTACATTCTGTATTAGTTGATCTTTGAGCACTTTACCCATGGGTTATCATCATCATTATCTTGTGTCGTGTTGTGTTTTGGTGATGTTCGAAGCCTTGCGAACCTGCAGTACCACGTGACTGATTCAAGAACAGCTGGTTCGCGAGTTTGGCGTGCGATTCGAAACAAAAGGGGCAGTGGCAATGCACCTGATCCCCAGCTTCGTGAATCAGTCACGTGGTACTGCAGGTTCGCGAGGCTTCGAACGCCACCGCATACGTCACCAACACGCAAAACCTCTGGTGTTCATCTTCACATTTTTGTTTATTTTCCTGCATCCATGGTGCTTCTGTCAATTACACTCTGAGACTGCGCGCACACATTAGAATGTTTCATGTTTGGAACATTAACATAACTTAGAGACATCCGTCAAGATCGCGTAATGACAAATTATATGTGAAGAAATATTACATTGAAATCGAACCGCTTTTTTTCTGTATTGCCAAACATAGACCTATGCATTTTAAAGTTTATTTTACAATATGAAAATCTTGTACACCAGAGAAAAATCAGTGAGCACTCGAGCTGAGCCGCACGTCAGCCATTTCGCTGCCCCTCATATCTCGAATCGCGCGCCAAACCGAGGCTTCGAACGTCACCACACGCGCCTCGATACGCGCTTCGCCAAGATCTTCCTGGATTACTCCAGTCACAGTCACGCTTCGAAGCCTCGACACAAAATGACACATCACTACCTTGAAGACTATTTGTCTGTTAGTAAGCTGATGAGTGTTAAATGTTACAGTATGTATGTTTTTATATACTAAAGTGTTTTTTCTTTGTAATGTTACAGTTTTTCAATACCAAACAATATCTTCAGTAAATATACAAGAAAAGTCAAGCCTTGTTTGATTATTGAAGAGAAACCTTTGGTTTGTTAGCTGGCTGTCTAGCTATGCAAAGAGAACACCCGCTGCCAGGGCAGTACATTAGTGGCTCCATGAATTACATCTGTTCTTGTAGTTGCCCTGAGTGAAATTTTCATTCCCTGGAACAGATTTTGAACTTGGAAATGAAAGCCATAGGGTAATTTCATAAGTATGAATTCAGCCCTGCCCACAGCAAAACACATCAGTAATGCTTTATTAGCAAATAACATCTGAACAAACAAACAACAAGAATCAAGAATCAACTAATGAATATAACGTTTGAATTGCTGCTCTAAAAATCAGGGACTGCTGATCTTCAGTCATTTGGATTTGCTTTTTAAAAATACAATAATTAGCTCAGTAAAGATAGCTATTGCTTTTTTTGCAGTTATAAATTCATCGCAAACTCTTCAAAACACCCATACTAGCTAACTACTAATACAAATAATTAAGTGAAATTAATGTGCGTGCACCAAAGTGTGCGTGAGTCACACTGCCAACATCTATGGCACAGTATATTATTGCTGTTATAGAGTAAATGGGTGAATCATGCAGCTTTTGTGACTCTCATACATTTACAGCAAATGTTATCTTCATAAGTCTTGGCTTCTTTTGATGGTACTGTTTTGTAAGGGCTCGTTGTGTTGAGTTTGCGGCAGGGACACACTGAGAACACATGCCTCAAACCTTTGCCTCAAACCTGAAAACAATTTGAATGTGTGCTTCATTTTGTGGTTTTTCTTGGATAATGATGTTATAATGGTACCATTTGGGATCTATAATCCCAATTGGCTTTTCTCATTCAAGCTTCCATTACCGAACACAGACACGCCGGCGATAAAGCATTACACCACTGCCTGGCTAAATAAGAAATCTAAACCTTATAAGCTTCCATTAATTACAATGTACAATATGCATTTAACCTTTACTCTGACTGTTTCAAACTACTAATTCAATGTGTTTTGTGAAACCTCCTGCGCATAGCAGCAACTTTCCTCTTCAGGTGTGTGGGTAAATCTGCTGTTTTTTATCTTTCTTATAAAGCTCCCACAGGACAGCTGGGAAATTGTGGAGGGTTTGTGCGGAGGCTTCAGCAACATCGTGAAGCTCCAGAAGCAGGAGGGCTACATGCTGAAGAGCGGGAAGTGGCCGATGAAGGGCTGGCATAAGGTATAATCACCGGCCTTTTGGACACCGTAAACGTTAGGTAGTTTGTCATAGTTTGAAGCATAAACCTGCCGGAGCAGATACGAGAGTTGAAGCTGATAGTGCCAATAATTGGTTCATCTTATCTGTTGCTTTCAGTCTTAAGAAAACAACCTGAGGACAGACGGAATGGTTCAAAACAGACCTTAGGATCATTAGACCAGATCCAAACAAACAGCAGACCCCACTGCCAATGATGATGGTAGCAGCAGTGACTTGAAAGCACCATAATGTACAAGTGTTTGGTCCTGTCTCAGCAACAAAGCATTTGTACTCCAAAGGGTGCATAGTGTTACATCATTTATCTAAGTGATTTTAGATTTACTCTTGCAACACATAATTGTTATCGTTCCAAACAACTACAAGGCATTTCTATTATCAGGCAGACACTTTTTTTTCTCTGTATGTAAATCTGCTGTCATTACTAATCTTTGAACTCGCTTTGAATAAATTGAAGCAGATGAGGGGTGGCTTCCCTCACAGAGTGGCTACATGTGATCGGCCTCTGTGCTTTTGCTTCTGGTCTTTCTAAAAGGTTTTGATGACACTGCCTAGATGTCTTGGTGTTCCTCTCAGATGCATCAGCAGCTAATGCATCCAAGAGGAACAATGATTAGCTGATAGCCTGCTGGTATATACATTTTGGATTGACTTACAGTATTTCTTCTCTCAGGCATCTGTTTGATGTTGATGTAAGGGCTTGAGATGCACTAGTGGTGAAAGACTACAGAGCAATGTGAGCGGTAGAGTAATGTGGATGGGCAGATGCAGGAATCAAAAATATTAACACCAGCCTGAATCTGTCACAGTTGTGTTCATCACAGTGATCACAAACAGCTGCTGTCAGGGAAGTTGTATCTCATTCCTAGTGGCTCCCTCTCTCATTTGATGAATGCGTGTCCAAGCTGCGTCACCAACGGCTCTATCGGCAGAAAGAGATTAAGAAGCCTTACTACTACCCTCAATTCCCCTCGCCCAGCATGTCTGACAGCGCCTCTGTGCGAAAGGTGTGTAGTTTTAGTACAATCTGGAACACAGTACTCATGATAGAGTAGTTTCCTTTGCTGTATTACTACTTTTGTGTGTGTGCGTGCGTGTACAAAGGCAGTTCTCAGACGAGTCATAATGACGTTGGATGGCTGTGCCAGGTGGAAGCATGCACGCCAACGGAGAACAAGCTGCAGCAAAAAACTTAAAGCCATAGTCTAAAGTGAAAGCATCGCGGAGTACGTTGAATAAGCAACATGTTGGATTGTAAAACGGAGATATCGGTCAAAAGGTGGCTAGTTGTGGAATAATGCATTGCAAATCTTTGTTACATTTGTTTGTTTTCAAGAGAAAAATATTGAAGAAATTATTGAAATATTAATGAGATAAGTTTGATATTTATTTGGGGGAAATAATTGTTAATTTGCGTAATAAATACTGTTAAACATATCTGATAGTATGAGTGGCAAAGCCATGTTGAGTGGCATACACAGTGGCGTTATGTTATGTTGTGACGTGCTCTATTTATGCTGTGTATGCGCTAATAAAGAGTCTTCGTAAGTTACCAGACGGTGGCGGTCTGTTTGTTCTCCCGGGAATATTAACCAAGAGGGTGTGTGCTAACCGTCTTGTTGACTGCTGTAACGATAGACTGCTGCGGAGATGTCAAAAGCTACAGGTTATGGGCCCAGTCATGCAGGACAAAGAGGGTTTAGACCAGTATTCGACGGTGATGAGAAAAATTACGAACTCTGGGAAACGAGGTTCCTCGCGCACATGGAGACACGCGGCCTCAGTGAAGTTATCTTGGAAGACTCCCAGATAGACCGAGCCGACGAAGAGGCTTACGCGAAAGCCGAGGCGATAAATGTCGGGGCATATGCAGAGCTAGTGCAATGTCTAGACAACAAAAGTTTGTCATTGATAATGAGGGACGCGACGGAAGAAAAGCAATGGAGATTCTTCACGATCACTATGCGGGAAAGGGCAATCCCTGTGTTGTGAGTTTGTATTGTGAACTTTCCTCACTCCATAAGGCTAGTAATGAAACGGTCACTGACTATATTATTCGAGCAGAGACTATATTCACTTCATTGAAAAGAGCAGTAGAGTATATTAGCGATGGGCTTCAGATAGCCATGGTAGTAAAGGGGCTACCTGGTTTATACAAGCCATTCGTCATGCACGTCACCCAGACAAATGATGTAACGTTCGGCGAGTTTAAAACAAAACTGCGAAGTTATGAGAGTAATGAAGGATATGGGAGTGACGTGAATGTAGGAGAACATAACGCCATGAAGATTAGCGGGGCAACGAGGTTCCGTGGAAGAGGCAGAGGAAAGAAAATGACACTATAGATTATACGATAGATTATACGACTAATCCAAAAAATTATCTGTAGCTCAATCGTTTAAAAATTAATTGTTAGTGCAGCCCTAAACAAATGTATACAATCCATCATCTAGTGGAGACGGAGCGAAAGCATGAACATGTTTGAAGTCTCTTCAATAGCCTCATGCTTGTTTGGGTTAATTGGAGAGAATTATATGGCCTTGGCAGAGGTGAGCGCTCTGTTTGGCTCAATAGTTGTTTTCTCTTCCCCTTTCTCTCCTCTCCACAGATCTGTCAGTGTGTGAGGCCTAGCTGCTCGAGCACAGCCAGCTGCTTCAGAGCATGGAAGTCTTCCATCGTACCTACTCCGCTCCATCTATCCAAGCCCTGCAGGTCAGCGTCTTTATTGTCTCATCATTTTAACTGTAGCTGTCATTTGCTTTTCATCATATCTCTCCATCCACATTTTTCCTTGCCCTCGAGCCTTGTTACTTTATAGAACAATATCTTTTCTGCCACTTCTTGTGAAACATGTTTCCTGCTTTGATGAAGCCTTGGAAGAAATGTGAACAAAATGTCATCCAAGTGCATGTGCCAATGTACTCACCAGGCATCTACGTTTGACAACCCCAAGAAGGAGAAGATACTTCTAAAGAAAATTGTGTTCGAAGCACTTTAGCAAAGATGTCAATACAACTCTGCAGGTAGAAAGAGTGATCGTAGTCAAGTGTGATCATATTTCCTTGTCTGTTAGTATTTCCCTCCAAACTTGTCTCACTCCTACGCCACTGTAGGTTCCCATTTGCTTGGTCCGACTCCATGCCTCTTACCCCAACCTCTCCACCGCTGCCATGGGCAATGACAGAGCAGACGCTGAATCGGGGAAGGACTCCTGCTTTGACATGGCCAAGCTGCAGGAGGAGTTCTGCCGTGTTGCCAACAGCTGTGAGTCAAATGTGTTGAAATACCGTTTCGTTGACAATTCCGATTTTGACACTTTATTTGTGAAGATGACTCTCAGCCTGCTCCAGTTCAGTAAGTCAGTGGTGCTGAATAATGAAAGGAAGTGTTAATTACTGCTGCCCTCTCACAGTCCATGCTCATATTCTGAGGATGTGCTTTGGTAACATTCAACCTTTTTGTCCAGCTGTTGCTAAGATTTTGGATTTGTAAATATTAAAAAGGGTTGAATGAACATAGATAAATCTAATGTGACTTCTCTTTGTTTTGTGTCTGTTAATGAGCTTTCATTAAATGTTGCTACATTATGAGAAAACTTTACACTTAACTAATTTTTTTTTCTATGAAACTGGATAAGTGTCTGGATCTTTATGGAACAGCAACTAACCCTAACCTAACCCTAACACCGAAGAAGAGAAACATGCAACATTTCATACATTATTGTAATTAAATATCATCTTTAAGTCATTCTTTGTGGTATTAGAACAAGACTAACTCCCCCTCTTTCTCTCCTCTTTATAGTGCATAACACCCTGAAATCAACCTTGAGTTCTCTAACATCAGAGCGAGAGCGATTAAAACAATACATGGACCAGGAAGCCTGTCTTCCCACCTTCCCACAGGTTGTCGGTTTGAAGAACGCACTGGCAGCGGTAAGTGAAACACCACACACACAGAAATGTCATTGATCAGGTACAAAAGTAAAGGCGTTCTTCTTTTCTCAAGGAAGCTGAGGTTCTTCGGCATGCTGCCCACAGCACTTGTTGGTGTGACATGCTCCACTGCGTCTGCCTTCTGCCCAGTGCCCGTTTCTCCCCCTCTGTCTTTGATCACACACACATTCATTGTCATGGCGACTTCTGCCATCTCCTCGTGCTCTCTGCACCAACAATTTGACTTTGACTAGCCTCGGTGCCAGTTGATCCTTATTATTTGCGCTCTACCTACTCTGCCTCACACTTACTCGGTGATGGGTGTTGTTTTGACCTCCTGCTGTGTCTTGACTGAGGTCTGCAGGCCACAGCACATTCAAGTCTCATTTGTATGCATAAAATTAAGCCCTGTGTTTTTCTGGTCACACGGCTTACACAGGACCACATTTCTGAGGCATTTTTTGTTTAAAAAGATGTTTGCATCAGCAAGTAAAATAATACATTACATTACATAACATTAGGGTCATTTAGCCGCTAAATCGTCTTTGGCAGACGGTTTTATCCAAAGCGACTTCCAATAAGTGCGTTCAACATAGGTAGCTAAAAGAACTTCAGGTCAAGAAAGTGCATTTCCTTCCAAAACCAACAGCTAAGAGCATAACTAGAGCTAGAGTAGAAGTGCAATAAATTAGGTACCAAGATGAATGAGAAGAAAGGACAAATAAGAAAACATATTAGAGAACAAATAAGTGCATCAGAAGAGCTAGGCCAAAATAGGTGATGTCCTAAGAGGGCGGATCCGGGTAGTGTCTCTTGAAGAGATGGGTTTTCAGCCTGCGGCGAAAGATGGGCAGCGACTCAACTGTCCTGACATCAGTCGGGAGATCATTCCACCACTGAGGTGCCAGAACAGTGAAAAGCCGTGACCGTGTCGATCGGGCGCAGGGGCTGCTGAGCGACGGGGCAGCCAGCTGCCTGGAGGCAGCAGAGCGAAGTGGTCGGGCAGGGGTGTAGGGCTTGACCATAGCCTGGAGGTACGAAGGAGCTGTTCCTTTCACTGCCCTGTAGGCTAGAACCAGAGTCTTAAACAGGGTGCGAGCAGCTACAGGGAGCCAGTGTAGAGGACGGAGAAGGATAGTCGTGTGGGAGAACTTGGGGAGGTTGAACACCAGACGAGCAGCAGCTTTCTGGACGAGCTCCAGAGGTCTGATGGCGGAAGCCGGGGTGCCAGCAAGGAGGGAGTTGCAGTAGTCCATGCGGGAGATGACAAGAGCCTGGATCAAAACCTGCGCTGCCTTGTTGGTGAGGAAGGGACGAATCCTCCGGATGTTGTAGAGGAGGAATCTGCAGGAACGCGTCACTGATGCGATGTTTGCCGAGAACGACAGTTGGTCGTCGAGGGTCACACCCAGATTCCTCGCAGTCTGAGTAGACGTCATCACGGAGTCATCTATGGTGATGGCCAGGTCTCGGTGCGGGCAGCCCTTCCCCGGGAGAAACACCATCTCGGTCTTGTCCAGGTTGAGCTTCAGGTGGTGCTTCGACATCCACCCTGAGATGTCTGCCAGGCATGCAGCAGTGCACGTCTCCACTTGGGTGTCAGAAGGGGGAAATGACAGAATCAGCTGGGTATCAGTGGTAGGAGAAGTTATGGGAGTGGATAACAGAACCAAGAGATCTTGTGTAGAGGGAGAAAAGAAGAGGGCCCAAACCTTGCGGAACCCCAGTGGTGAGCCTACGTGGCTTCGAAACAGAACCTCTCAGTGTTACCTGGTAGGAGCGACCTGTCGGAGAGGACGCGAACATGGAGAGTGCAGAGCCCGAGACACCCATTCCCTCCAGGGTAGAGGGAAGGATCTGGTGGTTCACCGTGTCGAATGCTGCAGACAGGTCCAGGAGAATCAGGACAGAGAAGGGAGAGTTCGCTCTAGCAGTTTGGAGTGACTTGGTCACTGCCAGGAGGGCAGTCTCAGTTGAGTGGCCCACTTTGAAGCCGGACTGGTGGGGGTCCAAGAGGTTGTTCTGGTGGCGGTACAGGGACAGTTGATTGAAGACAGCACATTCAAGAGTTTTAGATAGGAAGGGTAGAAGGGATACCGGTCTGTAGTTCTTGATGTCTGAAGGGTCAAGAGTTGGTTTCTTTAGAAGGGCAGTCTTGAAAGCAGAGGGGAAAGAGCCAGAAGCCAAAGACATGTTAATGAGGTGGGTCAGGTAGGGAAGAAGATCAGGTGCAGCAGACTGAAGGAGAGGGGAGAGGACAGGGTCAAGGGAGCAGGTGGTGGGGCGGCTAGATGTGACAAGGTGAAGGACCTCCTTTGCAGAGAGGGGCCAAAATTGGGACAGACAGAGAGGGAGGTGGGGAGGGAGAAGGTGGAGAGGGTGGTAGAGACAGGACAGGGAAGGAAGGTCGGATATCGTTAACCTTCTTGTCGAAGAAGTTGGCGAAATCGTGAGGGAGGAGGAGGGAGGAGGGGGTGGGGGTTGGAGAAGGGACGAGAAAGTTGCAAAGAGTTTTTTTGGGGTTGGAAGCAGAGGTTTGAATTTTTCGTGCAGAAGAAGGCAGCTTTAGCAGCAGAGAGAGAGGAGGAAACAGTGGAAAGCAGTGATTGGAAGGCATGAAGGTCCTCCAGGAGTTTGCCATTCCTCCATTAGCGCTCAGCCGCTCTCAAGCTCTGAGTACGCACTGAGTCCGACAACCAAGGGACCAGTGGAGTTGGGCGTGCAGGCCTGGAGATGAGAGGGCAGAGATTGTCCAGAGAGGCGGACAGGGTGGAGAGAAGAAGATCAGTGGCAGTGTCAGGGGATATAAGAGAAAAAGATTCAGGGGCAGGGAGTGCAGAGAGAACAGAAGAGGAGAGATCGTGGGGGCGAGAGAGCATAGATTGGGATGAGAAGATATCATGCGGGTGGGGGGAGGTCGGTGGGAAGAGAGGAGAGGGAGAAAGTGTAGGACATGAGGTAGTGGTCAGAGAGATGTAGAGGAGTGACAGAGAGGTCGGCACTAGAACAGTGCCTGGTGAAGATAAGGTCCAGTTGGTTGCCAGCCTTGTGTGTAGGAGGAGATGGGGAGAGAGCTAAGTCAAAGGAGGCAAGAAGAGTGAGTGATAGCATGAAATTCAAAGGAGCAGGGAGAGAATTGTGACAGGGAACAAAGAGAATATGTCAAGTCTTTGGAAATTAGCTTGCTCGTACCACCGCCCCGCCTCGCAGCTCTGGGAGTGTGAGAGAAAGAGTATGCATCAGACAGAGCTGCGGGCGTGGCAGTGTTTTCTGGGGTGATCCAAGTCTCTGTTAAAGCAAGAAAGTTAAGGGAGAGCACGGATGCATAGCCTGAGATAAACTCAGCCTTCTGTACAGCAGATTGGCAGTTCCACAGCCCTCCTGCCACCACCTGCTTAATATGAGTGGAGAGAGAAGGATAGATAAGATTAGTGGGGTCACGGTCTCTGGGTGTGACCCAGTGTCTGCGTGGTCGCTTAGAGGAGAGAGTGGGAATAAAGCACATGGTCAGTAAAAGAGAGGATACAGTACATTATTAGTGAATAATGAGCTGCTTTTCCGCTTTGGCTTTTTCATGTTTACTGCATTACTGGTTTGGTGTTTTATGCTGGTTTTCTAGGCTTTAGCCCAGAAAACTGAGATGAAAGATTGCCTGTGCAAGATTCACACTGAGTCTCAAATCGTAGAGCACACACTAATATATCACACTGCCCTGATACAGGTGGGTGCAGGAATGCAGTCACTCTGCTCCCTTTCCCACAATCACCGGTATTTTTACATGCATCCTTTATTTTCATCCCACTCACATACACAGTAAATATGAATTTGTGCTGTCTCACAGAGAGCAATAATTCTAACTAGCAGGCAGATTATTGTTTCCATGATTAATCAGATCTTTTTTGCTACACTGTGGAGCGGATCTAGTAAAAAATTTCCTAGGAGATTAGTGCAACACTTTTGACAAAACTAACTTTATTACTGTCAGTGGGAACAAACCAATATTAACCATCAATAAGCTTTCTCACTACCTTATGTGTTTCTGTGAGATATTCCTTACATTTGGGCTTGCTGGCATGTTTGCAAGTTGTATTTTACTATATAGGGAGTGAGTGAACCCACGAACAAGAGGGCAGCAGCCCAATAGCAGGCCGAATCGGCGATATTGCGCAAAGCTCTTTGCAGATTATGCTTTGTTTCCTCTCAGTTCTCTTATTATTTCAGAGGTTGTTTTCCTCTTTCTGGTTCCTCTTCTGATTTTGTAATGCTTGAATGTCTGTCAGTTTATTGAACAACAATCAAAGGTTGCTGCACTGTGATGATGTCATTATTGTTTCTGTCAGATCATGATTGATATTTCTACCCCTGCTGGCGATGAAAATACCGTCCTTTTCTTCTTCTTACTTATTGCATGTGTGCGTTGTGTCTCCTAGAAACAACCCTCTATTGATGAATCCCATCCCCTGTTGCATCTAGCATCCAATGAGAGCGGAGCTTCAGAGTCGTCGACTGAATTTTTGATGCGCAGGAAGTTTTGCTGTCTGCTAGTTCCTCTCAAAATGAGGTGAGCGCATCAGCACTAAAGCTGTTGTAAACTTAACTTAACTCTTAGCTGGCCTGTGGCAAAAAACTCTCAAAGTTGTTTATGACTACATAATGGAATTATCATTATTGTTCATGGCAGTAATTTGTCTTGTTTAGGTGCACCAAAACCTTAACAAATCTACTGCTTGACCAGACGGTTAAGAACAGTTAATGAAGACAGTTGCCTTTTAAACCAAATTACCACCAAAGGCTCTAAATTGACTTATAACCTGGTAGACAAAAGCCAGACATTAACACTTTAGTAACAGTGTTCAACCTTTAAGCAAATCGGTTTTGGTGATTTAGAAACTTTCTGTTCTAGTGAACACCCCGTTTGAAGGTCCTCTTCCTCTCTTTGCGAAAATGGGTTTTAATTCATCTAAAAATACAGCTGAGGTGCAAATTTGTCACCACTTCCTCACAGTCGTCTCCACAGGTGCCTGCTGATACGACGCCATGAAGTCTTGAAATCTTATGTTTTATCTGTTACGTTTGATTTGAAATTTTTCAGGTATCAGAAGATGTCTCGTACATCAGTGACATCAGTGACAACATTTCCATTGACAACTTCAGCAATGGAACGCAAAGTGAGAGACCAACTCAGGTACACTATTGGGCCATTATAAAATAAAGTCTGCTCGTTTTGCACGCTAGTTTCCGACTCTCTCATGCGTCAAAGAAGGACAATCAAATATTCCTGTGCATCCCTATTTATCCCGCTAATACAAGGCGTTCCATAATATTCTAATTCACTGATGACAATGCGTTTTAACCGTTATTTATTGGTCAGCCAGCTTCGGAAAGAGGCGGCGCTAAGATTCAAATCTGAGGGATGAACAGCTGTCTGTGGGGGAAAGTGGAATACTCTGTGTAAATTAAAGAACAGTACAGTGTAATTAGTCCTTCAGTAACCTCCTTTGATCTGAAGAAGCTCCCCCTGACTTCCCGTCAATGAGGACCCCCCCTCTTTCTTTCTTACTGTCCACAGATGTTGAGGCTTTGATAAGGTGATGGAGTGACCCAAAGCTGCACTCTTCACCTTTTGGCAGATATGCGTTATCTAGCCCTCCTGGAGAGAGAAGCTGTGGAGCTCTCGGTTTTATTGCTCCACCATTGAGCCAGCCATTTGGTTACTGTAATTATATTAACCTCAGTTACTGCATTTATTTATATATGTTTGACATTATTTGTTATATTCCAACACTGCCTGAGTGGGTTTCTACTGCTATGTTTACCCGTGAAATAGACACATACATACAAACCAACTCGCCTGTTTGCGTCACTGCAGGTTTGGGGACCACTACGAGTGGAATAAGGTGACCTGCTGCATCCACAACATCCTGAATGAGCAGCGCTGGATTGAGCACTACGGGGAGATCTCAATCAAAAACTCTAACAGTGACGTCTGCCAGTGCAAGATCACCTTTGTTACATTTTACTTTCCAACCTCTATGCCACCTACTTAAGATTGGTATTCCAACAGTCGATGCAAGAAAGAGATACTTCAGCTGTAATACCACTTGATGTTTTAACATATTTGATGTGGAAACTTTCACCGGGCTGAGAGGGTTAATTGGTGCAGTATGTGACCGTGTAAAAGACCTCCTGAAGGTGTGCAGGAGAGCAAGTTGAAACATGTCAGGTCAGGTCTCATTATGCATCCTGAGCTTTTCCCAGGTGTCATTCTGGCATGAAGCGTTGATCTGCCCTCAGCCACCTGCATTTGGAAAGCAAGTATGACTAGCTTGTGATAGGAATTCATTGAAGCTCAGGAATATGTCCTCATTGAAATGCCAGATTGCTGTCTGTATGTAATGCAGGTGCAATGCCAGTAGACCACAAGCAGTACTAAGGCTTCACTAAATTTGCGATTGAGCTAAATGACCTGCACCTTGCCTCAAAACTGCTGCTACCACCAACAGACACCAGGCTATGCTTGAACCAAAGGTGAGAATATTTTTAAACCAACATGTATCGAGTCAGCCAGTGGGTTTTGTGCACCAGAATTGCCAATACTATCAAAGCAGATGAGACATGACTCCACTTTTTTCATACTGTCAGATTTTTTTTTAACAAATCTTATCTCACAATTTCGATGTTTGAAGTCTCCAAACTTCCAACACAAACTGTCTCATCAGAGTAAAAGAGATTTAAATTAGATCATTAAATCCTCTCAAGATGGGTTAGGGTTAGTAAGTGGGGGTCATCTTTGATTTCTGACTGTCAAGTTTCTTTTGTGTCTCGCTGAGACTGTTGGAGGAAGGGGACTTCCAGGCTGCTGGGAAGCAGAAACGGAGGATTGAACTACAGCAGAGAGAGACGGATGGTCCAAAAAGAGAACAACTTAATACATCATCCAAGATTCTTCAGGTAAGCTAAATATCCAGCTTTATTAGTTTCTCATGCAGAAGATGAGTTATTACACAGCCAACATGTCTTCACCCATAACGCTGAGGTAATAGTCTTACTTCTGGACATTCTCATAGTTTAAAGGTTATTTATTAGGCTCCGGCATTTTGTCTCGTCCGCAAGTCAAAGGATGACACCTGGGTTAGCAACAACACTTACTGGGAGCTGAGGAAGGACCCGGGCTTTGCCCACGTAGATTGTCCCATGCTGTGGTGACCCCTGCACACACACTTTGACTTGCAGCCGCAACTGTGATTCTGGCTGGTTCTGGCAACGCCTGTATTGTATGTATTGTATGTCACATTCAGCACTGGTCTCCTTAATAGTGGGTGCTCATCTAATTTATGTAAACTGTGTATGGAAGTGTATAAGAATGATAATAAATAGGAACATTACCATTCTTCCCTTATGTTACACTGAGAAAATAAAATACATTATAAAGATATATATATATATATATATATATATATATATATATATATATATATATATATATATATATATATATATACACAACCATTCACTTTAGCTGTCCTACAATGTACCTTCTCTACCTGTGAGATGAACTAACCTTGGTATGCCATTGATTAGGTCTACAAATCCAATATTTATTCTGCACCCGTGTTAAGCCTTACTGTTGGGACTCATTGTGTTATGTACTTCTGGTGCATCACAGAAGTGTGGAGAAATTACTGCTCTGTAAGGATGACATTGTTTAAATCCTTAATGAACATTTTCCTTTACGTCTACAAAAAGCTATTGCTTTGTCACAGATGCTGATGCTGTCTATCTGCTGATAGATTTAGATTTTTTTTTTGCAATACTATTGCACACACATCATGAACTCTAATAAAACCTCTGATCTCTTTTCTGGAGTATTTTTTCTACTGCTAGTGCACAACACTAATGGAAATGTCCAAACTAGACCCTTTGTTATGACTTCCTTTTACATCAGATACGAACTTTGATTGTATTTTAACCTGATGACTCTAACCCAGAATCGGGCAAACTACAGCCCGCGGGCCATATACGGCCCGTTGGGCTTTTTAATACGGCCTGCCGAACTCCAAATTTTATTATTATTAAATTAAATATTTTAATGAAACATGTTTGTTTTACGTTTCCCCAATAGAGCGCACTTCACAGACAATTACCTTTGTTGGAGTGCGGTGTATATGCCCTTCACTTTTTTGTTTTACCCTATGAGCCCTTCTGTAAAATTGAGCGGATCGAAGAAAAGAAAAGTGGACAGTGAGTGCCGAGTATTAAATACAGAGTGGACAACAAAATATTTGTTCACTGAAGTCCGATCAAAGGGTGTATGTCTGATATGCCAAGAAACTGTTGCGGTTTTCAGTTTAAGTACAAAACAATATCAGCTGTCACTTTGCTACGAAGCATGCTAACTACGCTAGCAAGCAGTCAATGCAAGAATGGGCGGCTACGGCTCAGAGGTTGGCGGAAAATTTACAGACTTTTTTCACCGACAAACTGTGATTCAAGACTCAACTACCAAGGCAAGTTTTTTGCTGGCATTCAAATTAGCAAAGGCTAGCAAGCCTTTCTCCGAATACAAGTTTTTGCTTGCATATTCATGCTTTGCTTAAAGGCCAAATACTTTCATATAATAGCTTTTACATGTCATTTATATTAGTTCACACAAACACTCCATCCATCCTTGACTGGCTCGGCCCCTCTGTCAAATTTTAGAACCCATTGTGGCGCGCGAGTTGAAAAGTTTGCCCACCCCTGCTCTAACCCATGTCATCTCAATGTAAGATATATTACATACAGACCCATAACAATTCAATCTCTAACCCTAACCCACAATGGGAGGGATGTTTTCCGCGCCATCAGTGGCTGGGCAGTTACTGATCTAAGCTAAATTGAACACTGTTAAGTAAAGTCAACTTGCAGGGGTTTATTATGAAGCATTGTTGATGAGGCCCACTGCAGAGGGAAAGAAGCTCTACAGGTCTGTAGACGATGCTGTCAACATGGCCCTTCACTTCACCCTCCAGCACCTGGACTCTGCAGGAACCTACCCCCAGATCCTGTTTGTGGACTTCAGCTCTGCCTTCAACACCATCATCCCCTCACTGCTGCAGGACAAGCTCTCCCAGCTCCATGTGCCCGACTCCACAGACTTCCTGACTGATGGGAAGCAGCACGTGAAGCTGAGGAAACACGTCTCTGATTCACGCTCCATCAGCACCGGTTCCCCTCAAGGCTGCGTTCTTTCCCCTCTGCTCTACTCCTTATATACCAATGACTGCACCTCCAGTCATCAGTCAGTCCAGCTCCTGAAGTTCGCAGACGACACCACCCTCATTGGACTCATCTCTGATGGGGACGAGTCCGCCTACAGGCAGGAGATTGACCGTCTGGTGAATTGGTGCAGGCAGAACATTCTGGAGCTTAATGCTCTGAAAACAAAGGAGATGGTTGTGGATTTCCAACTGAACGCAGCCCCACCCGCCCCCATCACTCTGTGTGACTCCCCAGTTGACACTGTGGAGTCCTTTCGTTTCCTGGAATCCATCATATCCCAGGACCACAAGTGGGAGCTCAACATCAGCTCCCTCACCAAAAAGCCCCAGCAGAGGAAGAAGGCAGCTGAAGAAGTTCAGCCTGCCAAAGACAATGATGGTGCACTTCCACTCTGCCATCATTGCGTCAATCCTCACCTCCTCCATCACCGTCTGGTTCACTGCAGCCACTGCCATGGACATGGCAGCGTATCATACGCTGTGCAGAGAAGGTTATCGGCTGCAACCTGCCATCCCTCCAGGACCTGTACGCCTCCCGGGCAGGCAAGATTCTGGCCGACCCCTCCCACCCTGTACACAAACTGTTTTTAAGCCTCCCCTCTGGCAGGAGGCTGAGGTCCATCAGGACCAAAACCTCACGCCACAAATCCAGCTTCTTTCCCTCTGCAGTGGGCCTCATCATGGCCCGGGTCTTCCACTGACTTAACAATAAACTGCATGTTCACTTTAAGATAAGATAAGATGAAATTTTATTATCCCGAGGGAAATTACTGTGCAACAGTTACAGTACAGCATGAAAAAACAAGACCCAGAAATCACCCAACTAGTGCAATAATGAAAAAGTGCAAGAATGCAAATAGATAATAAGTACAAGATATGTACAAACAGAGTCCAGTGGCCACAGGAAGAAAGGATTTCCTATGGCACTCAGTAGTACACCTGGGGGGAATGAGTCTGTTACTGAAGGTGCTCTTGTATGAGGCCAGCATCTGGTGGAGAGGGTGAGAGTCATTGTTCATGATTCTCCGTGGCTTGCGCAGCATTCTCCTCTCCGACACATGCTCCAACGAATCAAGTTCAGTCCCCAGGATGGAGCCAGCCTTCCTGACGATCTTGTTGATCCTGTTGGCGTCAGCTGACCTCACCCTACTGCCCCAGCACACGACCGCGAAGAAGATGGCACTGGCAACCACAGACTGGTAGAACATCCTCAGCATGGTGTTAGACATTGAAGGTTCGAAGCCTCCTCAGGAAGTAGAGTCGACTCTGTCCCTTCTTGTAAACAGCCTCAGCGTTCTTACACCAGTCCAGTTTGTTGTCCAAATGGACTCCCAGGTATTTGTATACCTGCACAGAGTCCACAGTCACCCCATTGATGGCCACAGGTGTGGGGGGTGAGTTCTTCTTTCGGAATGTCCACCACCAGCTCCTTGGATTTGTCAGTGTTGAGCTGCAGGTGATTCAGCTCACACCACTCGACGAAGGAGTCCATGACACCCCTGTACTCCTCATCCTTCCCCTCGGTGATGCAGCCTACTATCGCAGAGTCCTCTGAGAACTTCTGCAGATGGCAGGACTCCGAGCAGAATTGGAAGTCGGATGTGTACAGGGTGAACAGGAATGGTGATAGGACTGTACCCTGAGGGGCCCCGATGTTGCACACCACAGTGTCAGACACACATCCCTGCAGTCTGACAAACTGTGGCCGACCAGTCAGATATTCAACTATCCAGGAAACCAGGGGAGAGTCTACCTGCATCGCCGACAGCTTACTCCCGAGCAGGGCAGGCCAAACGGTGTTGAATGCTGGAAAAGTCAAAGAACATGACTCTCACAGTGCTGCCGGGTCTGTCCAGATGGGCGTAGGCACGGTGAAGCAGGAAGATGACGGCATCCTGTACTCCCAGTTTCGGCTGATAGGCAAACTGGAGAGGGTCAAGTGATGGTTTGAACAGGGGCCGAAGAAATGACAGTACCAGTCTCTCCAGTGACTTCATCAGGTGGGACGTCAGCGCCACCGGTCTGTAGTCGTTGAGGGTGCTGGGACGTGACTTCTTCGGGACTGGAACTGTTGAGAATAATTGCTCTGAGCACAGTGCATGCACCTGGTGGGGTAGCACTGAGAGGGTGAAGTTGTAACTACATGTGTTGAGAACACCCGGCCTGATGTCATGTAGACGCCTGCTGCACCTGTTGTGTGAGAATGAATGGGTGCTGACGGATAGCTCGAGGTTGTGCTGTCACACTCCAGTAGGCACACAACAACACTGCGATGGGAAGATTACAAACAAACTCAGCCCCAGACCAACCAATAGGAAGAGTCCCAAGAAAGGCGAATCAGGGCCAAGGGGAAGGAAGGCGATGCCATTACTGTTTTTAGGGTTTGCAAGACTGCTTTACACGATTAAGATCAAACGAGTAATCATAATAGTGGCAAGTACCTATAAATTTAGGATAAAGGGGAAGGGCCTGGGGCGTGGAAAACCCAGGTCCAGAATAGTATATAAGGGGAAGACAAAGAGACACAAGCCAGAGCAACCCCGGGGTTATCCTCTCACTTGTTTCATTTGTACATTGCTGCAAATAAACATTTTACTTGGATCTGAAGACTGGTTTCCTCAACTTCTCTTAGACTATAGCTGAAGTCAAGTTTTTTACTAGCCAGAACCTTGAAGACTGATTAGAAGTGAACTATTGACGTACTATTGCCACGTCATTTGGCGAGCTAACAGCCAGGAGGGACGGTGTGGCCGAGGGACCAATGGGGTCGTCAGAGGAGGTGGGACCAACCCAAGGGCCCAAAATCCACCAGAAAGGTGAGAAACAATTCCTTTTTTCTTTTTCCAAATTTATTGGGTGGCGTCCCTGGCCTTTGTCTGATCCCACGGTCACAAGGTATTGTCACCTCTCCCAAAAAGACCTAGATTTAGAATTAATAAGATAAGTATTGACTAACAAATAAGAGTTGAAAACTGTCGTCAGATCCAAGATTAAGAATGACTGATTCTGACACGATGGGATGATGGATAAATGTCAAAGAGTGATATTTAATTGTTTGATCTGTATGTGGCTTTGTTTGTCATTGGTCTGTGGGGCTGGTATGATCTATGCGTTCGTGAAATATGCAGAGAAACTCTCAAAAGAATCAGTAAGAAGGAGTATGAATATGAGTGTGAATGGAATTTAAGTAGAAAATTATTTATTGTTGTGAAGTTATTTAAGGGAAAAATCTATACCACAGGGATGGTATGAGATAAGAGTAAAAGTACCGCTGGAAGACGTCTGTCGCCGTGCCCTCTCAGGGGCGACTCCAAGCAGGGAAAAAGCAATGTCGCCGTGCCCTCTCAGGGGCGACCGAAGCTAGAAAATCTGAAGAACGTCGCCGTGCCCTCTCAGGGGCGACTCAGATAAGAGAATAAGTTATTTAACGTAGAAGTACCGCTTGAAGACGTCTGTCGCCGTGCCCTCTCTGGGGCGACACAAGCAGGGAAAAAAGAAATCTGAAGAAAGTCGCCGTGCCCTCTCCGGGCAGAGAGCCAGGGGTAGTAACTGGCAGGAAGCCAGAGCATTTTGTTTTAAAAGGCCTTGTGTATATATGTGTAAATAGAGGATAAGGAAGGAGTAGTGGAGAAAGAAAAAAGTGGATAGAACTATAAACAGTATACGCTACATTTATGCATGCATATTATTTTTTAATGTAAATAGAAGTGGAAATGAAGTTTGAATAAGTTGCTATGTTTGGAATTGTGAATAATGTCGCTGTGTTCTGATTTTAGAAGGTCAGTTTAGATAGCAATCTTGCATACGGTGTGCAAGTAGTTTAATATTTGGAAAAGTGTATGAGTAATAATCTAGAAATTGATCCATTTAGCAAAAGTTACTCCGCGTATAGGTTTAAAATAAGGGCTGCGAGCCTGTCTCCGTGGTGGGCATTTGTTTTAACATATGAAGATTTATGTCAACACCTGAGGAAGAGTAATCGTCTCACGAAGACACCCCCTCACCCCGCTTTACAGTATTTAAATGCTCTGTGGGACACTGAAGTTGTGTGTGTAGGCACCAACGAACACCACAGGGAAAGGTGGAGAAACGGAGAGTGGTGGGAAGAAGGAGTAGATCCTACCCAACTGCTAAACAGTGAGTCACACACAGAAAACGTGGGAGCTATAACATGTGTAAGTGGGATTGATTGTATATCAGTGGACGCAACACACAGAGAAGGTTCCCCATTTCCAGAGTATAGAGGATTTGTTGAATGGCAAAAGATAATATTGGGACAGGACATTTTGTATGATAACCGACCAAAATACCCCGGACTCAGAGTAGAGAGAGTAGAGTGGGCAGATCATCATAGAAGGTGGTGTAGGGATACATACAAATACCCAGAGGTGAGTTGGTGAGCAAAGTGAAGTCGGAATTGGCTGGAGCTGGAGGATAGTTGGCACAAGAAGGGAGTGCGTTTAAAATAAAGTAAACAGACCAAAGTGCAAGGTCATGGGGGTCAAGCTGAGTAAACAATCTGAAGAATTGACACCCGCTGAGCTTATCATGCTGCGTCATCCTACACAGAAAAGGAAAATTCAAAAGTGTATGGGCAGATGGAACAGGATCACAGCAGGCCATAATAAGTGGCCCGTACAGGGAACCTTTGATCTAAAAAATTGTGACAATGTGGAAGAGGAGCTAAGGCGTAAAGATAAAAGAAACGACCAAAAACATCAGAAGGAGAGACTGAAGAACGCGGAACAGAAGGATATTCTGCAGTACTTTAAGATGGAGGGTACACATAGGCAGATGTTAATGCAGGAAGCGTCAGCCCCTCCTCCCCCGTATGGAAAAGAACATGCAGGACAGTACCCACTAAGGACTGGCGGAGTAGATGGTAAAGTAACAGGGACATTAGTGGTAACAATGAAATCAGGAAAACATTCAGGTGGAAAAAGAAAGGTCCCCAGGGAAAAAAGGGAACTAAGGTATGATGAAGAAACAGAAGAGCAAGACAACAGGTCACTGAACTCAGACTCTAGTGATTCCGGGTCCAGTGAGGTGTTGGGAGCAAGCAGCCTGAAGGCAGGCATACACTCCAGTAAAGAACCAGATCCAGAGCCAATACCGCGTGGCATGTGTCATGCTACATCTGAGATACAGCTGCCAATCGGAAGAGATAGCTCAAGAGGAGGAGCACCCTCAAGAAGAGCTAGGGATAGAGAGGCAGGAACATACCTAACACCCCAAGGGATACACCATAGGACCACTAGAAGGAGTAGTCTGCCAGAAGAGTTAGCCTATAGGCAAATCCCGGAAACAGGAGACAGGCCACAAGAATATTTAGACAGATGCAATCGGGACATGTTAATAGAATGGAGCCGTATGGAACAGCAGAAGGTCAGAGAGGCTACAAGCCTGACGAAGGAGGCGGAAAGATGCAGGACAGGACAAGTAAGGGTGGAACAAGACACGCGCCAGGTACAAAGGGAACAGTCACCCTACAGAGCCTGGGGGTCACCAGACATAAGATGTGCAGGGGATTCGGCACAAGAGGCGGAAAAATTACAGGAATTGATAGACAAGATGGAGCGAACAGTAGTGAATCAGATGAACAGAACACGTGAGTTAAGCGAATCATTCCTGCGGGAAGAGCTCGACAGGGAACGTGAGTTCAATGAAGCACGTCGCATAGACGGTTTGGATGATTATAATAACAGAGAGGAAAGCGAAATAACTGAACAACGGTTTACAGTGGATGTAGAGTTAACGGAAGAAGCCACTGGAACAGGGGAAATGGACCTGAGGAGCGGAAAAATACCCTATGCGCGCAATCAGACCACAAGGAAAAAACCCTATGTACACAAAGGGCCCACGAGAACAACACTCTGTCCACAAAGTAGGGCAGACAGGAAAGCACCTGTAGCAGAATGCCAATCAAAGGGTGAAACAAGAGATGATGACGGGAGCCACGGACATGCCATGGGTCCACTGCTGGTAAAAGGACCAGGTAACACAGAGAGGTATGTGCCATGGGGATTTATGGACATCACAGGATTAATAAACCGTCTTCCCGCACTAACAGAAGGAGCTGATAGATGGATAGCAGCATTTGAAGACAACACGGGCGGGATAAAACTGGCTGCTGGAGACATCAAAGCACTACTGATGAAGATCACGGGTCAACATGTGAGATCTTTGAAGAAGCAGGGGTGGTAGGACTGACAAAGAGCCACAATTATGACCACACCCCTTTTAACGCTGTGCGAGGACAGGTATGGAAAACTTTGAGAGACAAATATCCTTCTAAAATGGATCCTTCGAAATTAGAAAGGGAAAGCTTGAAGGATGAAGACAGCCCTCTACAGTTCCTGCATCAGTTCCAACGGAAATGGAAGACAGAGACAGGCAGTGAATGGAATGTGAATGAATCATCAAAGGCTCTGTTTAAGTTGTATGTAAAGAATGCCATGCCAAAGGAGATACAACATAAGCTGAACGGAGTTGTTGGGCTGATGAAATTGGACTGGCCTGTGTTCACTGAACACCTCGTACACTACGTGGATGTCTACAGAAATGAGAAGCGGGCTACTGAGGAGCAGAACAGAATGCTGGCTGGTAAGCTAACCCAGCTGCAGATAGGAGAACTGACGAAACAAAAGAAGGACCGTGAAAAGGCGAAAAACCAGGCGCCAGTGACGGTGGCTGCTCCTGAATTCAAGCCTGAGGGGGCTACAGAAAAACAAACGGAAGTACAGGTGACACAAGCTCCAGTGTACACAACTACACTGGCCCCTGCCCAAGGACAGCAAATGATCCCCACTAACCCAGCAGGTTATCCTACAGGACAACAGCCTGTCCACGCACCCATGCAGCAGGCCCCTCCAATTCATGTGCACCTCAATTCGGGGGGACAAGGCAACTATCCGCCGCCCGGAAGAGGGAGGCCAATGCAGAATATAGGACCACCCCAGCGTGGAAGATGGAGAGGACCTCCGCCAACACGATATCAACGAGGACCTGACCAGACGTTGCACGACCAACAGCAGACACAATACTCCCAAAATGGTCCACCAACACCGGTAGGTCGACAACAGCTACAGTGCTGGGGATGTGGAGTGACAGGACACGTACAGAGAGACTGTCCTACCAACCCATGGCCTGGAGCATCAAATCAGGGCCTGTGGATGGGACCTGCAGCCCAGTGGCAATAGGGGAGCCCAGAGAAACAAGAAGGGGAAGTGATAACGCCTGTACTCACGCAACAGCCACAAAGTGAACCTACCATAGACGTTATAATACAAAATCGGCAGCATAAATTTATGGTAGATACAGGTGCCACATACTCATGCATAGGCAGAGATGGAGCCGGACTTCCCCTTTCGGCATCGAAAATACGAACAGTTGGTTTCTCTGGGAAAACACAAATAATACCCCTGACTGAACCGGTTCCAATGAAAATAGGAGACAAAGTAGTATGTGCACCTATGCTATATTCAGCAGACACACCAATCAATTTACTAGGGCGTGATATACTGTGCCAGTTAAATGCCACAATAATGTGTTCACCTAATGGCATATACTTTGATGTCCCAAATAAGGTCAGCCCTCACACAAGCCCCATGATGTCCCAAGTGGCAACGACAGACTTTTCACAAAATACAGGCCAAAGGAAAGAAGCACGAGTGTTTTGGATCAGGCTAACCTCACCAGATGCGTTTCTATCACATGTATGGGAAACATGGAAGCCGTTGATAATCCATCAGTTTGAGAAGGCACGAGAGCCAAGTCTTCCTCTACATTGTACGATGCTGTATGACGGAGATCAAGACCACGATGACTATGAGACGTGCTGGTTTGAAGCAATGAATAACCATACGACAGTCCTCCAGTATGATGCCATCATTGTGGGACCCCAAGGAGTAGCTGCTGAGGTGATAGGTACGGAGGAGGTAAAAGAATGGTTCCAAGTACCGGGATCATCGCCACACATCACCTTGCTGATAGCAGAAAACTTTGAGTCACATGATTTAGGACCAATGATGAAGAAGGCACAACTAGTACAGGAATGGACACCTACAGACTGTAAAGCCATTTGCATTTCCTCTGACGGGCAGTTCCTCAAGATCAGCATAACAAAAGCAGACGAGGCCATAGCAGAAGAGGTGCAGTTACCCAGACATGATAGGAAACAGATGATGGTTGCAAAGGAGCATGAAGCTTTGTTGGAGCAAGTTCCGCCACAAGTATGGTCAGCACACAAGACAGATGTAGGTCTCGTAAAATCAGCGGAGCCCCTATATGTTCACATAAAACCAGAAGTTAGGTTACCGAGGCAAAAACAGTATCCTTTAAAACAAGAAGCTGTTGCAGGGATAAGGCCCATCATCTCAGGACTGGTAGAAGCAGGAGTTTTAGTGAAAACTAACAGTGCATGCAACACACCTATTTTTCCAATACGAAAGCCAAATGGAAATAACTATAGATTGGTGCATGATTTAAGGGCAGTTAATGCTGTTGTTGCAGAAGAAATACCTGTTGTTCCAGACCCACATACTTTACTGTCTAACATACCTCCAGGAACAAAGTGGTACACAGTGATTGATTTGTGCTCTGCCTTCTTCAGTGTTCCAGTTCATCCACAGTCGCAGTTCCTATTTGCGTTTACCTATGAGGGGGAACAGTATACTTATACACGTCTCCCTCAGGGTTTTGTTCACTCCCCGTCAATATTTAACCGAGTTTTAGCGAATGATCTCAGCCATCTGGACATACAGTCTACCACCTTAATGTATGTGGATGACATTTTGATATGCTCTAGCAGCAAAGAACAGTGTGAAAAAGATTCACTCACAGTCCTAACAGTTTTAGCTGAAGGAGGACACAAAGTGAGCAAAAGTAAACTACAGTTTTGTCAAACATCTGTAGAATATTTGGGCAGACAGTTGAGTGAGGAAGGAAGGCATATTGCCCCCTCCCAGCTGATGGCCATAAGTCAAGCCCCTAAGCCGCAAACAGTAGGCCAGATGTTATCTTTCCTGGGAATGACAGGATATAGCAGACCATGGATATGTGACTATGCCATTAAAACAGCTCCATTGAGAGCTTTGATACGAGCAGCTGGACAAACCCCACAGTCAGCGCAACTCCAATGGACTGAGGAAGCAGAAGGAGCGTTTCAACTCCTTAAGAAAGCTATGCAGACTGCCCCAGTTTTAGCCAATCTCGACTATCGCAAGCCGTTTCACCTGTACATAGCTGAAAGACAGGGACATGCATGTGCGGTATTGATGCAGGTGTCTCCTACCGGTAAGCAACCAATAGCGTACTATAGCACCAAATTAGATAGGGTAGAGGAAGGGCTGCCACCCTGCTACCAGGGATTAGCGGCGGCTGCATTTGCCTACAAAAAGGCGTCAGTGTTAACCATGGGACACCCTGTAATACTATATACGTCTCACCAACTGCATGCAATGCTTACCGGCCCACGTTTTGTAATAACCCAGGCCAGGCGAACAGGCTATGAGGTCCTGTTGTCAGGGTCAGAGCTAACAATACAGCGATGCACCACGATAAATCCAGCAACACGAATGGTTTTGCCTACTGAAGGGGAGCCTCATGACTGCCTTAAAGAAACAGATAGTTTTATGCAAGTACGCGACAACCTGTACAACCAGCCGATTCCGTCGGACATAGTTTTGTTTGTAGATGGATCTTGTGTACGAGGAGACACAGGAACAAAAGCTGGCTATGGCATAGTTCAGCTCAATATTGACGACACATTTACCCAAATACAATCAGTGAGCCTCGACCAACCGTGTTCTGCACAATTGGCAGAAATTAAAGCTTTAACAGCAGCATGCAAACTGGCTTCGGGCAAACGTGCCACCATTTATACAGACAGTGCCTATGGGTATGGCGTATGCCATATTAATGCCAGCATTTGGAAATAACGAGGATTTATTCGTGCAGATGGCACGCCGGTGGCGCATGGGCAAGCAGTGATAGAATTAATACAGGCCATGCAGCTTCCCACCCAATTGGCTATAGTCAAATGTGCAGCACATCAGCTGAATGATTCATCGGTGGCTAGAGGTAATAATCATGCAGATGCTGCAGCAAAAGCGGCAACGGGACAGGCCACTCAGGGGCCCATACTGTTTGAACAGGATTGTGCCCCCATAACCAACATGGCTTCATTGATACAGGCGCAGAACAGGGTTTCTGAAGCAGAACAAAGGTTATGGCTCCAAAGGGGGGCCACACGAACGGCCACTCCACACAATGGGTTGTGGAGGAGTAGCCATGGGCATTTTGTGTTGCCTTTATCGTTATTGGTAATTGCAATCAAGACAGTACATGAACCTGACCACTGTTCCAGAGTTCAAGTGTTGAGAAAGTTGCAGGCTGTATGGTGGTCACCATACATGGCTGCGATGGTTGACAGAGAACTATCCATATGCCAACATTGTCCAAAGTATAATGTTAGAAAAATGTTTACTCATCCATTGGCACATATTCCAGTGCCTGAAGGTCCGTTTAAGCACCTGATGATGGATTTTGTGGACATGATTGATAGGGTACAGGGAAAAAGATACCTATTGGTGGTTGTGTGTCGGTTTAGTAGGTGGGTTGAAGCTTGTGCGACAGCTAGAAATGACCATAGAGTAGTAGCTAAGTTTTTGTGTATGGAGGTTTTCCCCAGGTTTGGAATACCAGACACTATCTCATCAGATAGTGGACCACATTTTATCTCGCGGGTAATCAAAGAGATGTTCAGTAGATTGGGCATCAAACAGAAATTTGGCTGTGTCTACCATCCGCAATCACAAGGCTCGGTGGAACGAGCAAATGGGGTTTTGAAAACTAAAATCGCTAAGATTGCTGCCGATAGCAACCATAAGCTCACGTGGGTGGATGCTTTACCAATTGCTTTAATGGCCATGCGCTCCCAAACTAACCGACTAACACATCTAACTCCCCATGAAATGCTTACAGGTCGCCCGATGCCCCTTCCACAACACAGAGGGCCGACGGAGGGGCCTCCATTGCAGCAGCTGGAACGAGAGCTGGGCGATTATCTGAAAGCTTTGTCTCAAATTCACAGGCTTGTGTTTCAACAGGTGAAAGAGGCCAACAGCAAAGACGACACACACATCCCAGTAGATGTCCGTGACATCCAGGTGGGAGACCAAGTGTATATACGGGTTTTTAGACGTCAGTGGAACGAGCCTCGTAGAGACGGGCCTTTTAAAGTGGTGCTCACTACGCCCACTGCTTTGAAAGTTGAAGGTAAGCCATTTTGGTTCCATCGCAATCACTGCACCCGCCATCGACCGCCTGACCCGCCTGGTCACTTTCCTGACCAACTAGGCACCACTGACTCACGGCAGCATGCTGAAGGGGACGCGCAACGCGGCCCCCAGACCACGCCCGCTAACACTAGCCCTGCCCATAGTAGCTCAAGTGACTCAAGCTCCTCTCACGCACAGCGACGGTCGGCCAGACTATGGGCTCACCGTCAACAACGTAGTTCGAGCGGTTCTACTAGTAGTTCTGGCTCGACTGATGGACAGGTGTCGCCTGATCCTGCAGCAGGGGAAGTGCCTACAGGCAGCGGTGAAAAAGCAGTTGAGGACCATGCTGTGTCACGTACTGCTGACGCTCCTGATGTGCAAGCAGGGCCATCAGGAATTCAGACGTCTGCCGGGTCGCCGCCACCCGCCTCACCCACAGGGGAGGTGGGCCCATCGACTCCAGACTACCCGCCAACGCCGGGCCACGATTGGTCTGATTCAGATTAGTTGGTTTGCCTTTATAGTGCTAACCTTGGGAGGGTTAGCAAGGGGGGAAGTTATATTAACCAACACACACCAATCAAACACTCAGCACCCACTAGATGGATGTGCCATGGCCATGATTACGTTAGCAACTAACAAGGGCATAGTGGATAAAGGGGTAGTCACACCAACAGTGTATATAAAAGCGGACATCTATGAACATGTGTGGGCAATAGCCTATGCCACAGCCGAACCAGTAGGGAAGGAATGGCTGGGTTATCCGCTCAACGCAGAATGCCGGGGAGAAGGGATGGTGATCATTCAGGTAAAATGCACAAACATCGCATGGCAACATCAGGGAACAGGACAGGAAATGACAATAGGGGAAGCAAGAGATAAAATACAATTAGCAAACAAACGACACAAGAGGGATCTGGAAAAACTACGATCTACACAATGGAGTAGTAACATGTTTCAGACATGGCTTAGATTCTCAGCGGAGGAAATGGCTGCAGCCAAGAAAGAGAAACGGGAATGCATTGCCTGCTATAATGCGAAAAGAATTCCACAGTTCAAAATACTGCCGGGAAGCGCAATAGGAAGCTGCCCATATTTTAACGAGGGCAGGTGTTTCGCTCAGTGTGCAATGCATATGGCAGGGAAAACAAAGGGATGGAGCAAAGATGATGAAATTTGCCCACACCGGCTCCAATATACAGGATATGATGTTACCACGTAATTCCCCCAGTAGTTCACAAACCAGATGGATTGATTTTTCCTTTCTGCATAGTAAGAGGGAGAGAACTAGAAAACGTCGCTAATGCAAAAACAGGGGCAATGACAGATGCAGCAGGACTGATACAATGCGGCATGGAAACATGGTATCCGATAATAGAGACAGGGAACACCACAACTACCACCAAGTCATGTACCACCAGGCCAAAAGCCCGCATTCAATGCAAGCAGGTGATACCCAATGGAGGTCGTGTAACTTACGAACAGAACTCCTCCTACATGACTCAATACCGCCTGGCAGATTTTGGACAGGGTACAGAGCCACTAGGAGATATCTTCTGGATATGTGAGCACAATACTACACTATTGTCTAAATTACCACCCAATTGGACAGGTATGTGTGCACCATTAATGTTAACAGGTCAGTTATCTTTAATAACGCAACAAGACACTCAGGACCATCCCAGAAATAGGAGAGATACCGAGAACTCCAATGGCAAAACCTATATGGACGACAGTCAGGAGCATGGCTGGGACTGGAAAAATACAGATGAAGTGTACATTAGTTGGGACCAAGTCCCATACGGGATCCCTGAAGAACACACTGCTATAGGAACAGAATGGGTAAAAAGTGGACGAGCAGTAGGATCAGTTCCATTTGTAGGACCCATCAACAATGCCCAGTACATAGCACGGAATAGCCGATGGGTGAATTACCTATGGTATAATCAACAGAGATTTATCAACTTCACTATAGTAGGGATAGGTCTGATAAGAGAACAACTGCATGCTACATCCATTATGACCCTACAGAACAGATTTATCCTGGAAGCAAGAATGGCTGCAGACCAAGGCGTTTGTGATATTATCGGAGAAGAATGTTGTACCCTGATCCCGTTACATACAGGACCAAAAGGCAATTTGACGCGGGTCCTGTCAGAAATGAAACGCATGCGACATGAACACGTTAAAAATTCTAATTGGAATACACAGTTGAAAGGTTTCTGGGATTGGCTGGGAAAATTGGGATGGCTGAAATGGCTGAAGACAATTGGAATAGCACTAGGAGGAATAGTGCTGATAGTACTAGTTATAATTGGGTGTGTTATACCATTGCTGCGCGTCCTAATCCTCTGCATGATTAAAGGAGTAACGGGACAATTTCCAGTAATCCAGATACAGGTAGACGCCGATCAGGTAGAACACATACACATGACAGGGTATGAGCCCACTGAACTGATGGCAGGGGGTGTGCCCGATGAAAAATGCTACGCTTAAAGTGAATCACCATCCACTCTCCCAAACGGTATGTAGAAAAGTAGATAAAGTAGTTTTAGAAATATAAGCAGTTTATAATCATATAAACTGTACATAGTAACTGTAAATATTTTCATCACAGACGGTGCCCCAAAAATGGCGGAGGCATTCTATGCCAGCCAGCAGGCACCTCCAGATATGGACCCAGGGCAGAGCCACAGGCCAACTGGACCAAACAACACACCAATATATACAGGAACACCACACCCAGAGATAGATAGATATAGTTCACTTAGGCAACCAGGCCAAGACGGAGTGAGTCCGTGGCAGGAGGAGCAACATGATTTTCCCATCCAGGTGCTGGAGAACCCCAGGAGAGTCCAGTACCTGATGCCCCCACCAGTGACACCATCGATGGGACCTTCTCCGAATCCATGGTCATCGCCCATCATGGAACCGGAACAACGCTTCAGCCCAGAGAGCCCTGAGGACCCAGACGATCAAGGCCTCTCACCAAGTCCAGGACAATCGAGCAGAGGCATCCCGCTGATACCCACTCAGAATCTACGCACCGCAAGGGTAACGCCCGAGGTCCGACAACATCCTGCCGCACCTCCACCTCCCGACGCCACCCCTCAACTTCCCAACTTCACGCCTCAACTACCGGATTTCACGATTGACGATCTCAGACACATAACTAGGTTTGTGTCACGCCCGCTCAGCCTGCTTACCACCCCAGGTGACCTCCGGGAGGACATTTTGAGTATGAGTAAAGATGTGTTCACCCAGCTGCAAGCAGGCCTGTCTGACAGAGCACAAAGATTATTGTGCGCCACCAGAAGGGCTCTATACGCTCGTCGGAAAAGTCAGCGGGTTAGACAACTAGAAGCTGACTGAGGCAGATCGAACGGCAGAGTCATGTATTACAAGAACAAGCGAACCATCTGCAAGACGAGAATGACCTGATGCAGTATACAGTATCACAACTGCGCCGTGCCAATGCTTTACTGATCCACTTCTGTCAAGGGCGGCTGCGAGGTCAGACAGCAGCTCTCAGTGGACTGGAAGTCCAAATGAGGGGAAACACGATTGGAGGTGTTCCACCACCGGCACGGGAGCAGGGCCAAGATTGGAGACGTGGACGAACATAAAGCCAATGGCAGATCAAGACATACTGAATGAAGCTGTACAGGCCGTTTTTGGCAATGACCAATTAGAAGAAGAAGACATGGTAATAGAAGACGATAATATACCCTACGAAGTAATGTACATAAGCAGATGGGAGCAATGGAAAATGCTACGTGACCAAAATGTTTTAGCTGGAAGGACTGTAGGAGGATGGGACTATGGTGATTTTTTGACTCCCAAAATCCAGTTCATAAACGAGCATACAGACATTGAATCCCTGGCCCCTGGACCCAAGGTAATTAACACCCTGGTAGGAACAGTGTCAACCCTTACTGATGTAAAGACTGAATGGCATGCGCCATGGATAACAGCATCAGATCCCGTCACGCCACATCTATCCTGGGAAACGTTACCCAGCATCGAGCAAAAACAAAAAGATGTCAGGGCAAGGCACCTGCACGAACTGTTTCAACAGATATTGGAGCAGGGTGACATGCAGTATTGGGATGAAGGGTTTGGAGTGTTAACCGGATATGAGCGAAGGCAGCCTATCACAGCGGTTCATCCACAATTGTTTGTACAGAAGTTGACATACCATGTATTTGTGATATATTACTTGTTTTTGTGGAAACACCTGTATCCAGACCAGAGCAGAAGCCCTTTTACGGTGTACCCAGGGTCTAACGACACCAGATATCTGCTGGCTGCCTACAGCAAGAAAGTTGTAACAAACATTGTGGACGGAGGTCACAGAATCATTTGGTCTGACACAACACACAAAATGCGTCAGTGGCTGCATTTAATATCCCTCAAAGATAAAAGGGTGACAGAGGTCATCAGGCCACATGGCCCCATGCGTCGGCTCTGTGCCAACGGAGAAGGGCTAGCGCCGTACAATGGGGAGTTTATCCAGAGAGCGGTGGAGTTCTATGCTGCCGTAGAGGCAGAAAAGGCGGCGGAATAGAAAGAAACTTACAGTCAATGGCGGAGATGGAGATGAATGTATGATCAAGATTAATAATAAGACTTTAAAAGGACCCAGTCCTATTGATAGGTGCCAGGGTTGGTTTACCTTGTTTATCAAGGGCATTATCTTCTTACAGGATGTGTTTAAGCTACAACCAAGGCATGAAAGTAATAGGAGATTGACCTGTGGTGAGAGGGGAGTAGGAACAGGCTGGGAGGAACCCCATATTATGGCTGCCCCAAGGCAGATATATTTTTTGTACTATGTTAAAACAAAAAGAAAATCCTTCTATAAACAAATCCTAAAGAGGCAGTGCTCCTCACAAGTCGCACCGAAAGGATTACTCCTTTCCGAACGCCCCACAGAGTCAACTGGTCAACAGTGGATATGGGATGATGCTTTTTGGAATGGGTAAAGCTCCATATATACCTGCATACATATATATATATATCGGTAGCAGTAGGTCACTAATCATAGAGCGCATGAGCACTTATGTTACCCAGATATATCATTGTGTTATTTTGTCATATGTTGCCCACATATACCATTGCGGTTACTTATGTTACTTCTGTTTATTTCTTTATGACTGGTTTGTTTTTGTTATGAGAAATGTGTACAATGAATGCTGGCTGGCCACCTGGAGAGGGTTTTACCTTGGCCAGATGTAATGGAAGGATGTTTCCCTCTCCATGTCGCTAGATTCAGCTGGAAGGCCAGACAAGGACGATCACTGCGTAGTCTCACATGGATTTAGTCCAGGAGGATAAGGGATGACAGTCGGTTGTGTTTTGCAGCTGAGTTGTCATCTGCTGCAGTGAACCTCATTGTCAGGAATTAGAAGAATCGGAAGGTGTTTGATTTCTTTATTATTCACATTGTATGTATTTTAGACTAGTCACTGTCACATTGCATGTATTTTAAGGTTTATCACCATCACTTTGCATGATTGCAGAAGGTATTTCCCATTTATCATTCATTGGGTGGTCCTTTCAGGACCAAAGGGGGGAATGTTGAGAATAATTGCTCTGAGCACAGTGCATGCACCTGGTGGGGTAGCACTGAGAGGGTGAAGTTGTAACTACATGTGTTGAGAACACCCGGCCTGATGTCATGTAGACGCCTGCTGCACCTGTTGTGTGAGAATGAATGGGTGCTGACGGATAGCTCGAGGTTGTGCTGTCACACTCCAGTAGGCACACAACAACACTGCGATGGGAAGATTACTAACAAACTCAGCCCCAGACCAACCAATAGGAAGAGTCCCAAGAAAGGCGAATCAGGGCCAAGGGGAAGGAAGGCGATGCCATTACTGTTTTTAGGGTTTGCAAGACTGCTTTACACGATTAAGATCAAACGAGTAATCATAATAGTGGCAAGTACCTATAAATTTAGGATAAAGGGGAAGGGCCTGGGGCGTGGAAAACCCAGGTCCAGAATAGTATATAAGGGGAAGACAAAGAGACACAAGCCAGAGCAACCCCGGGGTTATCCTCTCACTTGTTTCATTTGTACATTGCTGCAAATGAACATTTTACTTGGATCTGAAGACTGGTTTCCTCAACTTCTCTTAGACTATAGCTGAAGTCAAGTTTTTTACTAGCCAGAACCTTGAAGACTGATTAGAAGTGAACTATTGACGTACTATTGCCACGTCAGAACCAGGTAGGATGTCTTCCACGGCACCGGGACCTTTTCCAAGCTGAGGCTCAGGTTGAAGATATACTGCAGGACTCCACACAGCTGGCCTGCGCATACTTTCAGGAACCTTGGACCCGTCGGGACCTGCAGCCTTACCGGGGCGGAGTCTGCACAGCTCTTTCCTGACCTGCTCTGCTGTGAAGAAGGGTGTGCCTTGTGTGGTGGAGGAGACAGAAGTGTTGTTTGATGTAGGGGGAGGCTGGGTGTGGCTGATACTGATGGGGGGAGGTTGGGTGTGGCTGATACTGATGGGGGGAGGCTGGGTGTGGCTGATGATGGTGGGGGGAGATGGGGGCTGAGTGGTCTCAGTATTGGTGGGGGGAGGTGGTGCCAGGGGGAGGATAGCTGGTATTGTGTTGTTGTGGAGGAATGGTGGGGGAGGGGAGTCAGCGCGGCTGGAGGGTTGAGGGGTGTCGATGGCTGACGAGCTGGCGGAGTTGTTAATGGGCCTCTCATCAAATCTATTGAAGAATAGGTTCAACTCGTTGGCCCAGACCTGGTCCCCCTCTGTTGACTGGCTACCGGTCCGCTTGTAGCCAGTGATGGTTTTCATGCCACTCCACACCTCCCTCAGGTTGTTTTGCTGAAGCTTTCGCTCCAGCCCCCTCCTGTAGGTGTCCTTGCCCTGTTGGATCTTCTCCTTCAGCAGCCTCTGGATGCGCTTCATCTCCTCCCTATCCCCGACCCGGAAGGCTCTCTTCTTCTCATTCAAGAGGGCCATGATGTCTCTGGTCACCCAAGGTTTGTTGTTGGGGAAGCAGCGTACAGTCTCTGTTGGAACAATACTGTCTACACAAAAGTTGATGTACCCTGTTACACAGTCCGCAAGATCATCAATGTCCTCTCCATGCGAGTCACAAAGCACGTCTTAGTCGGTAACCTCAAAACAGCCCTGCAGCGCCTCTTCAGCCTCCTGTGACCATCTCCTCACTGTCCTTGTAGTTACAGGCTGACGCTGGACGAGAGGCTTGTACATGGGCTGCAGATGGACCAGGTTATGGTCGGACCTTCCCAGTGGTGGAAGGGCCACGGAGCTGTATGCCTCCTTAACATTGGCATACAGCAGGTCCAGTGTTTTGTTGTCTCTGGTTGGACAGTCCACAAACTGCTTGAACGTCGGAAGTGCCAAAGAGACGTGGTTGAAGTCCCCAGATATCGCGATGAAGGCGTCCGGGTGTGGATTTTGGAAGCTGCGACCGATGAGTGGATGACGTCACTCGCGATCGACGCGCTCGCCGAAGGAGGAATGTAAACAGACAACAGGACAACATGTGAGAACTCACGCGGCAAATGATACGGCCTAAGACTCACAGCGAGCAATTCAATGTCAGGGCTACACAACCGTTCTTTCACAGTGACATTACCAGGATTACACCATTTGTTGTTAATGAAAATAGCAAGCCCACCACCTTTTCTCTTGCCGCTCTCTCTGTGAATCCTGTCCGCCCGAACAATATGGAAGCCGTTGACACTCACGTTAGAGTCCGGGATGTCCTCGTGGAGTCATGTCTCCGTGAAACACAATACACTGCTCTCACGATACACCCGCTGCGTCCTCACCAAGACCGCTAGCTCGTCCGTCTTGTTAGCCAGCGACCTCACGTTCCCCATGTTGATCGAAGGGAGACACGGTTTGTATCTCCATTTCTTCTGTCGATGTTTCACCCCAGCCTTACGTCCCCTGTACTTCCTTCTCAACTCCTTGGGGATCTCAGGCTTTTCCAGTGCTAACGTGGTCGGCCGAAGAGAAACCAGCTGGCTGCGCGTGTAGACAAAGACTTCTCCGTAGTGTTGAGCAAAGACGGCCACACGGTTGAGAAGAAGTGTCCCAAAAATGATGAAAACGGAAACGATTTTCCACAGCATTGTGATGTGATGTTAGGGAATCACTAGTCAACCCTAACGTAACTGAATAAGTAACAAAAAAACATATAACATTAATAGAAAAAAAAGCTAAAAGGCTAGAAAGAGTAAGAGCATGAACTGTTGCTGGCTGCCGCTCAAACAGCGCCGGAGTGTTACTTAACAGTGTTCAATTTAGTTAATTTATTACAATAAACCCCTGCACGTTTCTTAACACTCTTCAACAGTATTCATTTAGTCAATTCATTTCATTAAGTGTGTTTTTAATTTAATTATTCGCAGAGCTGCTGTTCTTATACGTTGTTTTAAACGTTGTTTCTTGTTGTCTTTTTATATGTTACATGTACGCACCAAGAACCAGAGCAAATTCCTCTTCAGTTTATACATAACTGGCGAATAAAGCTATTCTGATTCTGATTCTGATACTGATGTTGTGTATGAATTTCTGGCTTTTTGTGTTTCCTAGGCCAGGGGTTCTTAATCTTTTTGACCTCGGGCCCGACCTTTTCAGTACAGAGGGGCCCGGGGCCCATTCAAATATTAACACTGAATTGGTTATCTTACTCTTGATTTGATTTGTATTTCTATTTTTCAAACATAAACCAGCAGGTACAACATGTCTAACAACAAAAAGGAGGGACTCATAAAAAGTGATGAAAAAAAACTGGAAATGTGATAATTAAAATTATGGGGTGATAAAATAAATACATTCAAAAGAAATTTCTAAAAAAACGAAATAAACTGTATAAGTAAAAGTAAAGTGCAAATGAAAATACAGCCTTCTAATCTGCAAATTGATTGAAAGGTGCATGGCAGAGCCAAAACTTGCACTTCATAACAGTGACAAATGAAAAATAACAGTCACAACTCCCTTATAAAGTCCACTTCTTAATGAGACACTTGGGCCTGCCTCTCAGACATGATCATTTCTAGTCTAGGTGGAATGGAGGAAAGGCAAACTCTCAGAGTTGCCTCCAGTGTTGATCTTAGTCTGCTCGGGCTTTGGTCTTAGTTGTGGCCAGCCTAATATAATTAACAAACGCCACTGCACAACAGTCCAGGCGCAGCGTCACATTTCTTTAGAACGCGGATCCAAAGTCTGGCTTCTTACCGGCTGCCTCTCAAGTGTTCGTAGATGTGACAATTTCGCACAATATCCCGGCGTTCCTCGCAGCGTCCAGCGCAGTGTTTTCTAAGGCGTGTCCATTTCATTTCGCCTGATTACACACCTGCCGCGGTCCCGCTACGTCGCGTCTATGACGCCATAGGGTTGAATGAATGAATGAACAGCTGATCAGCCATGATCGTCTTTTTTGTCTGTGAATCTCCAAACCTCTTTTTTGTTGATTTTCCCCTCTAAGTGCACTGTCTTTTCTAAAATCCCAAAATAATTTCTAAAAGCCTGTTTGACGCTACAACAACTGAGTGTCTCGCAGCCATCACGGCACAAAGGTGCAAAACTGATTTTTTTTTTTGGCAGCCCTGTGCTCGCGCCCCAACAATGGGCCCCCATAGTCAAAAAATGTCAAATGTGATAAGGGTGCTCCCTTAACTCTTTCCAAAAATTTAAATTTTCTTCAAACTCATCCCAATGGATCCTCGTGCACCCCAGAGGCTGTTTTTTTTGTTGGAATTTTAGCTCTCTAGCTACTTCCTTGTCCAAGATATGGGCATTTAAAGGAATGCCCAGCATTTGGTCAACATTGCTCCAAACTTGCACCAATGAATCCTAGTGCCACGGGGATGTTGTGAATGATTTTCTGGTGTTTTGTGTGTTTCCTAGGCCAAGATATGGCCCGTCCAAAAAATGTCAAATGTGATAAGGGTGCCCCCTTACCTCTTCAAAATGCCCCCAAAATTAAAATTTTCTTCAAACTCATGGCAATGGATCCTTGTGCGCCCCAGAGGCTGTTTTTTTGGAATGTTAGCTCTCTAGCTACTGCCTTGTCCAAGACATGGTCATTTAAAGGCATGGCCTGGAATTCGGTCAAAATTGCTCCAAAGTTGCACCAATGAATCCTTGTGCCACGGGGATGTTGTGTATGAATTTCTGGCTTTTTGTGTGTTTCCTAGGCCAAGATATGGCCGGTCCAAATAATGTCAAATGTGATAAGGGTTTTCCCTTACCTCTTCAAAATTTCCCCAAAATTTAAATTTTCTTCAAACTCATGCCAATGGATCCTCCTTTTAAAACCACCAACCTTTTAAACCTTAATACCACCAACCTTAAAGCCTGAACCCATGAACCTTAGCTGGCTTCAGGCTGGTCCCTCTGAGAGCCACGATAGAGGGAGGGTGGGTCACTGTTCTGTGGGTCTTAAAACCTTTTAAACCTTGAAACCTTTTAAACCACCAACCCTTTAAACCTTAAAAACACCAAACTTTTAAAACCAAGACCAGGCTGGTGACCAGCATGAGGAGGAGGTGCCAGGCTCTTGTGGCTGTGTATGGTTCTCTTAGACGCTACTGAGGCTCCTGACTGTTTGTTAAATAAATAAATTGTAAAATTGCCAGTATGTCTTGTTTCTTCCTTGTTACTGATAGACTGCAATCATCCAATCCACTGTTGTTTATTTGATAGCGATGATGTGAAGATGAAGAAGAAGTCTCCGCTGACACTGTCTTGCTTGTATAACACAGATTTAATACACAGAAGTACAGCATCAAAACAAGCATCATGGATTGCCTGTGAGAGGTTCCGAAGCCAATATGGAGCTCTCCCGAGCCCCTTGTCTTGCACCTTTTTATACCATGCTTGTTCTTGTGAGACAAAGTAAGACAACTGTAGCCCATTCTATATGGAGCCCTAAACCGTGACCCCATTGTCTATGGACCTCTAAATTTGACTCAGAGGTCTCTTCTCCTACACCTTCCACAAAACCACACCTAATATGGAACTTTTTAGATACTACAATAGCACTCCTAATTTGAACTTTTAGACACGACATATTTCCCCCCTTCGAGACTGCGCAGAGTCTCGAAAAACAAAATAGTGTAACATACATGCATACAATTATAACAGAAATAACAATTCCTCCTGCACGTGCTTCTTACAGCATAACCTTAACAATATGACAACTTTATGGCGTGTGAGAACGAAAAACCTGTCCGGCAGCCATCTTTCCTGAAATATCCATCAAACAATCTAGACAGGAAAATTCTCTCGCGGCCCCTCTGCCTTAGGAGACCACACATAGTACTTCAGACCAATTCAAAGGAGGAACTTTTATAATTTGTGTAGAATACAACTTAGGCAAATACATATGGAAACCTCTGAAAATAAAATAAAAACAATGTCCAAATTCAGGCTGGTCGACCCATTGTACCTTCCAATGGACCTTTCCCTGCCTAGTCCCCATATCCCTAAGCATCGAGGAAAAACAAAAAACATCTGAGGTCCCAATATATTCACCCCATATCAGAAAAAACACTCTTCAAACTAACACAAAGAAAATACTATGAAATTTAAGTATTACTCATGCAATATCATATAAGAGAAAACATAAAAATATATCACAATGCATCCTCTCAGCAGCGTCGACTCTCGTAGTGTCCATGATGTGTTGAATCTGAACATTTGATCATAGTGTCCTTGTTCAGAGTCCTTTAAGTCCATTCTTATTGTCCATGTTTGAGTGTCTGAATCCCTTCAGCACATCTTTCCCCAATGTCCTTCTGGAAGGACATAAAAAAACACCAACCAGTATCTTTTGCAAAAACAACAGATGCAAATTAAAACATCAAATGCAAATAAATATCAATTTAAATTTCACAGCATTGTATATTTTCAGATTATGAGTCACAATTTCCATTTCCCCCCTTTAATCATATCACCCTCTTCCCCTCCTCCAAAACTACTTAAAGACAAGGAATGATAGAAATAAATGTTAAAACTATAATAGGATTAGATATTAAAAATGGATATTATGTAAATGGCACAGAAGGTTAACAGCTGTTTAAGCCTTGGGCTTAAACAGTTTGTATACAGATAACAGTTTATGGGCCATTATAAAGTGATCTATTACCCCCAGGATGGCCACGTAGTGTTTACAGTGGTCCCAGGTGTTTTGTCAATACCCACTGAACAGGCCTTTTCTTGAGTGAGAATCAACAGTATAAATACGTCAGAAAGTCAGAGTTCGAGAGCGACTCATTCCGGCTGCAGAGTCTCTCACAAGCGTTCCATGGTGCTTGTTATGATGCTGTACTTTGTATAATAAAACCTTATTGTACAAGCAAAGACAGTGTCAGCGGAGATCCTTCCTTCCTTCATCTTCACATCAACGCAAGATTCCACTAAAGTTTTGGCGTCACGAATCCGGTCGTGTTGTGATCAGCTGCATCGCCGACAACTTCCAACACCGAGTCAACACCGGGTGAGCATTCTGTCATTTAAACGGAGCGCTGCCTCGTTCGTTGAGGCTGTTGTGTTTGCTGTCTGGTCACACCGTAAAAGAATTAAATGTGTGGGTGTTCTATGATGTGTTGATGGAAGAGTAAGACTCCGTTCCAAATTGGGGATTATTTGCGTTGTAAACAGCGCAAAAGGGGGAGTTAGTATAGAATTAAAAAATAGGAGAAATAAAAAGAGAGAGCGTAGTAAGGATAATACAGTATAAAGAATTAAAGGAAAACCGTAGGATAGTCTAAATTAGTAACGAAAAGGTGAGCGAAATAACATCATGCAAGATTAAGGAAGTCTGGGCCCTTGTCTCTTTAACGGTAAGACATGTGTAGATTAGACACTGCGTGAAAGTTGACTTTGAGGAATAGTCATTTTTGGTTAAAAATAAAGTAAAGAATAAGAACTAATAACGAAATAAGGAGATAACAGAGAAAAAGATTTAAAGAAAAAGCCGCAGATTTAGACAAAAGCCCTCTGGGAGGCAATGTTAGATGGGCCGATAAAACCTGGAAAGCTCACTAGGACAATTTCAGGTCAGTCTGGGAACTGGAGGTTGTAAAAAGAAATTCAATTGCAAGTTCCAATCTAACACTTGTTGACGAACAAGTGTCTGAAGAAGCCTCTCATTGAATATTTTCAGCTTCAAAGGTAGCACAAATTAAACTGAGTAAATAAAGGATAACAGGAGCGGCAGATAAAGCATGCTATAGGGAAATGTATGGATGAGACTCGAGAATTTGGGATTAAATACCGGTTGTATTTTTGGATGATGTTGCATTTGCTATGCGTTTTGTAAGAGTGTTTTGTGTTTTGACTGTAAGTGATTGATCTCAGGGGCAAATAGAGCTGGTCTCTGCTGCTGCTGTGTGTGTCACTCTGGTGCGTGTGTGTCTCTGTGTGTTAGCTGTGTGAGAAAGAAACTGTTTGTTTATGTGATTAATGTTGATATGGGAGATTTTGTGTTAAAAAGACATACATAGGTTGTGATAAAGAGTAGGAGACTTAGCAATAGATATAGGGAAAGATAATTTGTGTAAACTATTGATGAATCAGAAGAAATGAAGGGGACTTTTTACTTTATAGAAGAATGAGCCTCTAATAAGAGGACAGGTTTTTAATTTGGTTAAATATATATGAGCCCCTATATAGGACAGTGTTCATTTGATAAAATAAATGAGCCATCTTTGGACATTTTTAATGATAAAATCATGAGCTTCTCTCCATCAGAGGAGACTTTTTTAATTTGTTAAAACAAACGAGCCATCTTGGACGTTTTGTGTTTTTGAAGAGAAGTGGAGAGATAGGCACATTTGTACACATAAGCATGAATAAAGAAAAACAACTCACTAAGTAAAAGTACAAAAAAAAATAAAGTTGTGGTTAATAAAATATTATTGGAGGATTTAAGGAATATTATTTGAGTATTATATGTGATTGTAACTTGGGATATGATAGAAGAAAAGATGTTTGTAATAAATATAAATTGCATTGACTATTATGCAATTTAAAATGTTTAGTAGGCTTGTATAGGATACCAACATTATACTCTGTTTCTCTCTTTGTTCTCCTATGGTGTGTGAGACCTAAGGGGGAGAAAGGGAGGAGAAAGCATAGCCAGGGGGCGGCTGGCCAGCACGTCACACAGATTGAGGATCACTGACGACAGTGTGCAGCTCCTGAATCCAGTCTGATAAAGGCCAGTCTATAGTTTTATTCACAAACTCTTTCAACAAATACCTGCTTTCCAAAAATATTTCTATAGTTAATACATACTTATGACTATAATTGGTTTGTTTTCACATATAATGTTAAAAGAAAATCTCTCAATTTTGGTTTAAAAGATTGTATTTATGACATATACCTACTGAATTATTTAGAAAAAGCTTGGCAACGGACTGACCAGTTAATAAATTGGAGTGTTATTATTTGAGTTAAACTCTGTTGAGAGTTGCAAATGTGTGTTTTATTGTTGGTATATGGGTTGCTTTGATCTGCAAATTGGAATATATTTTGGTGACCGTTGGTTCCTTGTGTGATTTTTGAGCTTAATAGAGGTTTGAACTTTTTATTGTATGATATTTGAGGAATTTACTTACAATTTGGTGGATTTTTAGTGTGTTTAATCAATATTATATGTGAATGTGGTGTTGTGGTAGTTAAAGTTGTGGAGTCTTTTGAAGTTGGCAAATTCTCTTTCATTCTCTTTTGTATTGACTGTGGTAAAACTGTGGCAGATTGACTAATTAATAGATTAATTAAGAGAAGTAATCTAAATAGTTTTAAGAAGTTTAAAGTTTCACTAATCATCATCCAAATGACAAAAGGGAACGTCAAAATTTCAAAAGTAACTACTCCGGTTGATTTAGTACAGAAGAATAATCCTTTAATGAAAGACATTGCAAAGACATCTGAGAAATGGCAGAAGCGTTGGCCTGCAATTGATCAACCATGGCCAGCAGAAGGAACCCTGAATCCAGATGTAATTAAGACAATGCAGGTGCTTGTGTCAACCTATAAGGCGGAGCAAAAGAAGGGTAAAAAAGGGAAACAACGTAAAGAGAAGAGACAAACAGAGCTTGGCATTCTCAAATTGTTTGAAATTGAAGGAGAGAAGCTGTTAAAGCTACAAAGGAGAAGAACGACAACGACACGAAAGAAATATGAAAAAATTGAGAAAAAATTAAAAAACTGATGATGGAAATTAATACACCATTCTCACATATGGACCCAGTCAAGAATCCCCCACCTTATGAGAAGGAGATGATGAAGATCAAGGAAGTCTATCCCCAGCTACCAATGCTCAGCCAGGAGGGTAGATATCATATTCAAGATGATGATGACCAAATAATAGAAACGGGAATAGCAGAAACAACTATAAAGATATATCCAAGTACCAAAAGCAAGAAAAAGACTCAACGGAAAAACCAAGGGTATACGGAAGACCAGGAGAAAGGAGTCTGATGATAGCGATCAGGGTGATCAAGAGGGATCCATGGGTGGATATGATTCTGCAGTCAGGCGGAGCCTGGCTGAAGCAGAAAGGAGAGGAGATAAGACACGGAGAAAAGAAGACTCAGAAGACGATGGCTCCAGCAAGAGTGAGAATGGAGACAGTGATGATGAACCAGAGAGAGAAGATCCTTGCACGTCCAGAAGATTTCTTCCTGAGGCATGCAATACAGAAACAGAAAAGCAAAAACGTAGGGCTCGAAGAGAGGCTCGAAGAGAGGCTTGAAGAGAGGCCAAAAGAAATGCCGACCGATACTTATCACAAAGGGATACATCTTCTGGACCAGAGAGCCAAGAAGAGGTGGAAGACCGCTTACAAGAGCTACAAATAGAGAAAAGAAAAAATGAAAAGAAAAAAAGTCCCTTAAAATCAAACGTGGTTTTGTGCTCAAGAAAAGAGAAGTCATCCAAGAATATGTGCCCAGTGATCATCCGAGGACGGAAGCTGGAGTATAATCCTTGTCAGAGTACAGATATGTCAAAGATAATGGAGAAGTTACCTACTCTTCAAGATGGAGCACATCCCTGGACTTCAAAGATGGATGAGATCATGGTAGGAACACAATTTGCCATGGGAGATATCAAGAGACTGCTGGCTAACCTCCTTGGGGTTCCAGCTATGGAAGAGATTCTACAGAGAACCGGACTTAATCGATATGTGGGAACTGCCGTGAATGATCCAGAGCTGTTTTCTGCAAATAGAGCTCGAGTGTGGAGAGCATTGAAAGTTACATTTCCAACAAATGTACATCCTGATAATGTTCTTATAGAGCCACTCGGACAGGAAGAAAACCCAAGGGCCTATGTGTCAAGAGCCCATCAAATGTGGAGAAATATCACAGGAAATGACCCGGACTTGAGCCAGATGGAGCAGTGAATTTTGCGAGGCAAAATACAGAAGGGGCTGCCTCTACCAGTGAGGAGTAAACTGGCCGAAGTGGTTGGTCTTGGAAGCATGACGAAGAGTGTATATACAGACCATATAACCCATCAAGTGGAGCTATATAGGAAAAAAGAACATGACCAGAAAGAGCAGGACCAAGAGACCCTCAGGGAAACTCAATCAAGTACAACTGGTGGATAACAAGAAGGAGAAGAAGCAGGCCGTAGTTATGCAGAATCAGCCTCCGCCGCATCAACCATTATCACAACTACAGCCAAACCAGGTTCAGTTTCAATCATCTCAGCCATCATCGGTGATTCCAGTCGTTTCCTACCCACAGCCTGTTTTAAGACAGGCGCAGACCTGGAGAGGAAGAGGTCGAGGAAATTTGGGAAGAGGAAGAGGAGGAAGATTTGATCAACAATCTTCAGAAGTATGCTATAATTGTGGACAGTATGGCCATTTTGCCCGTGAGTGCAACAGATCAGGAGGAAACTTCAGAGGAAACTTTAGAGGAAACTTCAGAGGAAACTTCAGAGGAGGATTCAGGGGCCAACCAAGGCCATCCGGGGGACCGGTGAACCCTTATGGGGGCCCGGAACCAGGATTTCAGCTGGTAGTATCAGGGCTGGAAAGCGATCCAACAATAGAGGTGAAAGTAAATAATCGACCATTAGAAGTGATGGCTGATAGCGGAGCTGCCTTTACCTGTATTTGGCCTGAAGATGCTATACATCTCCCCATGTCTGGTCAATTGATTCGGACAATCGGGTTTGAGGGAGTGAAACAGCTGATTCCCCTCACAAAGCCAATTGAGCTTTGCTATAAGAACCGGAAGACTACAATACCCATATTGGTATCAGAACATACACCTATTGCACTTTTGGGAAGAGATGCTTTGTGTAGGTTGAATTGTACATTAAAATTTACACCGGACGGCTGTCTGGTGGAAGTGCCAAATGATGTTGTTGACCAATTTATGATGACAGCGGAAACTGAAGCTTCATCAGTATTTTGGATTGGAAATCTTAGCGCAAAATTTTTGGAACCAGCTAAATTGTGTGAGAAGTTCATCGCAGCAAATATGCATAATACGAAGCTTCCTGAGTATCCGTATCACTGCACGCTCAAGTATTTTAAGAATGATGCTCAATCAAACTCAGAGAAGTGGTTGAGTCATCAACCAAACCAAGTTCAACTCAGTTCATGTTGCATAATTTTGGGACCACAAGGAGTAGCCATGAAGGTGGTCAGAGATGATTATTTGAATGGAGAATTTGATATTGAAAAGAGTGTGCCACATGTGACTTTGTTGGTGTCAGAGGAATATGAGCAGAAGCACATAGGAGAAATTATGACAGAAGCAGAAGAAGCTGTTTTTATACCGATAAAAGAGAATCTTGCCATCTGGAGGAGTGAGGATCAGCGATTCATTAAAATTATGATCTCTGCTCAAGGACAGGGACAGCCACAAACTGTGCAGATGACACATGAGTCAATTTACAGCGCTAAAATGGATCCTGACTCTATGAGAGAGGAGATGCTGCGACAAGTTCCAGAATGCTTGTGGGCTCAGCATAGTACCGATATTGAACTGGTGAAGTACAACCAGTACAACCAGTGAAACCAGTACAACCAGTGAAAGTTGTACTCCGACCAGGAGCCATACCTCCTTGGAAGAACCAGTATCCATTGAAAGAAGAGGCAATTCAAGGGATAGAACCACAAATTGAAGGACTGTTGAGAGCTGATGTTTTGAACATAACACAGAATCCTCAAAGCAAAACGCCTTTGTTGCCTCTGAAGAAGCCAGATAATTCCTATCGCCTGGTACATGATTTGAGAGCGGTGAACGAAGTGGTGACTGATTTTCCAGCAGAAGTGCCGGATCCGCTACTTTGTTAGCCCAAATTCCTCCAGATGCAACGCATTTTACAGTGCTAGATTTATGTGGTGCATTTTTCAGAATTCCCCTTAATATTGAAAGTCAAGGTCTGTTTGGGTTCACATACAAGGGGCAATCCTGAGTACAAGAGATTGCCACAAGGGTACAAACATAGTCCTCACATTTTTAATAAAATATTGAAGGATGATCTGGCAGGGATATATCAGATGCTAAACAGCACGGTTGTACAATATGTGGATGACATTATCGTTTGTTCGCCAAGTGAAGAAGTATGTCACAAGGATTCGATTAAACTGTTACAGATACTGGCAGAAAAGGGGCATAAAGCCTCTCAGAAGAAATTGCAGTATTGTCAGGTGAAGGTAGTTTATTTGGGTCTGCCAATAATGCACGGACGCAGAAGCATTTCTGATAGTCAGATAAAAGCGATTCGCGAGGCTCCAAAGCCCAGAACCGTTAGAGAGATGCTGACATTTCTTGGTATTGCTGGCTATTCTTCAGCATGGGTGGAGAACTATGCTAGTTTATCAGGGCCTTTGAGAGCTATGATAAAAGACACTGGGAACGCTCAATTACATTGTAATCTTTCCTGGACACAGGATGGCCTTATGGCATTTAAGACGGTCAAACAGAAATTACAAGAAGCTCCGGCATTAGCGCTTCCAGATTATTCAAAAAATTTCTTGTTGTATGTGTCTACTTCTACCGGAGGTAAATATGCATGTGCAGTTCTTTGTCAACCAACAGGTACGGGAACAGGTCCGCACCCTATTTCTTATTATTCAACTGCTTATTCAGAAGTAGAGTTGGGGCTGCCACTGTGCTACAGAGCAATGGTGGGAGTGTCTCTAATGTATAATAAAGCATCATCAGTCACAATGGGTTATCCAGTCACAATTCTTACCCACCATAGTCCCAGAAATCACCTGAACTATGGCAAATACACATTGACCATGCCTAGGCTTAGAGACTATCATAGGCTTTTAGAGCAGGAAGATGTTACCCTAGCGAGATGTGTCACGGTAAATCCAGCTGAAAATTTGCCAACTCCAGAGGATGGTGAGCCACATGATTGTGTTCAAGAAGCAGAGAAATACTCGAGGCTTAGATCTGATTTGCAAGCCCTCCCACTACGTGAAGCAGATCTGGAGTATTGGACTGATGGGTCCTGTTATCGTGTGGGTGATAAATTGAGTGCTGGCTATGCTGTAGTAAAAGCATAAGGAACTGGATTTGTGGTCATGCTCAAATAATGAAGTTGTTGAATGCTATGATGAAGCCTAGAGAAATAGCAATAGCTTAATGTGCAGCACATAAAGCGAATGCGTCAAAAATCACACAAGGGAATAAAGCGGCTGATGAAGCTGCAAAAGTAGTCACGGGTGCAGACAAATTGGGCAAAGTTTTTCTGGTTACTAATGAAGTGGATTTGGAAGACAAAATTACGGCAAGGGATGTAATTTTGATGCAGGAAGCTGCTCCTGCAATGGATAAACAGTTGTGGCAAGATCGAGGTGCCACACAAGATTCTACGGGTCTTTGGAGAAATCATGAGGGGCTGATAATAGCACCTCCGGTTACGAGGTGCTATTATGTTAGGTCTGATGATTCAGGAAGCACATGGATTAGCTCATGTTGCGAGGGGAGAAGTTAGAAGAAAGATCACAAAGGAATATGGATTTTGGGCACCATGTTTGCTTGAACAGATTCATTACGTCATAGGCAGATGTACTATTTGTCTGAAAAATAATGTTCGGAAGGGTGTGATGGTTCCTCCGGGTTACATTCCAACTCCGAGGGGGCCTATGCGAGAGCTAGTTATAGACTTTGTTGACATGATAAAACCAGTTGAAGGAAAGAGATAAATGCTAGTTGTCGTGGACAGATTTTCACGATGGCCTGAAGCTTGCCCAACCAAGCGGAAGGACGCTCAGTCAGTTGCCAAGTTTTTGTGTAGAGAGGTCATAAGCAGGTGAGGACTTCCAGATTGGATATCCTCAGATAATGGGAAGGAGTTTGTGGATAAGACTGTAAATCTGATTTTGAAAAAGTTAGAAATTAAACAGTGTCTTGGTGCAGTTTATCATCTGCAAAGCCAAGGGATGTGTGAAAGAATGAATGGAGTGCTGAATAAACGGATTGGGAATATTTGCCAGCACACGGGTCTTAATTGGATAGCGGCACTTCCATTGGCGTTAATGGTGTGATGTTCAAGTGAACTGCTGTGATTTACATATGACACCTCATGAGTTACTTACAGGGAGACGGATGCCAACACCTTGTTTGCGAACAAGTGGAAAGGGTCCAAGTTTGTCTCTTTTGGAAGATGAGATGCGAGCGTATGTTACATATATGGCTAATCTGCATAAAAGAATATCCACACATGTTTCAGACAGGCAAAGAAAGGAAGAACTACAGGAGAAACTCGATGAGCAAAGAAGAAACACAGTGCAACTGGAGACAAGGTGTTCGTGAAGGTATTTAGAAGGAAGTGGTATAACGAACGCCGTGAAGGACCATTTGAAGTTGTTCGCAGTACAGGAACTGCGGTTCAGGTTAAAGGGTCTCCAACGTGGTATCATCTGTGGGAGAACATGCAACAGAAGAGATGCGTGAAAATCTTCAGAGTCAAAACCCAAAAGGGGAAACCATCAATGTTTTGGATGGTGTTAATGATTCTGGGCACATTGTTGATGATGCCAGAACTGACTATACAGTCAAAGGACAGGAAAGAAGGTTTGTTGACATCGACTGTCAGCATGTCCCTGAAACATCAGAACCAGTTTCAGAGAAGTGTGAAGCGTCAAAGTTTACAAAGGGCTGTGAATCCGCTACAGGAGAAGTCAGAGACTCAGTTGGACAAAGGAGTCCAAGACCCGTTCGGAAAAGGGTCAGACCAGAACGTTACGAGAGCTAGGGTTGAAGTGTCCTTAGGGGATTTAGCTCAGCTTCCATGCCAGTGTACAGGAGTAAGTAGTGGTGAAGAGAAACATAGAATCCAGTGGGAAGATAAACATGGTAAAGTTCTAGATCTGAAGGAGACATTTCCATTAAGAAAGTATGGGTTGCTAAATGACAAGAGAAGACTGAAGATTGAAGGAGATTGTAGTCTTTACATATATAGGCCTCAGTGGGAAGATCAAGGTGATTATAGATGTTCTTTTCATGATCCAAGATTTGTGAGTGAAGAGTCTGAGTTGGGACTCAGAGTTAATATAGTAACTCTAGTAATAACAGATGGTAATGAGAGTGGGAAGCTCCAAGTTTTTTGGAGAAATGAAAGAATTTAAAACAACGATAACTACCATACAGCCAAAAGCTGTACCAACGGAACTAAAATCTATCCTCTCAGGGCTAGGTTACTCCAGGCATGAATAATTCCCATTTAACTTACACTTTACAGGGGTTTGCTGGGGAAACCATAAAAGGGTTTAAGTATTTGTCAAATACTCAAAAGAGTCACATATTGACGTTGCTGAAACATGATATTGCTTTTGACTATATCTTGGCCAAACAGGGTGGCCTATGTGTGGCTTTGAACTTAACAGAGGATGCCTGTTATACTTTGATTCCTGACAACTCGGATAATGTGACTAGTGTTATAGAAGCGTTGAGGCATATAAGGGATGCGTTTGGACCATCAGAAGGAGCTGGATGGTCAGCAAATTCTTGGTTGAAGGAGAAGTTAGGACCGATGGGAGCAGTGATGGCTCAAATTTTGGTGGCATTTTTGATATCATTGTGTGTGATGTTTTGTTTTTGTACGCTGTTATTGACCTTTGCAAAGGCTTTGATATTGAGATGGGTTGGAGTTGTAATGCCAGGAGATCATTCTCAGATGCCATTATTACAGATGACGGACAAAGAAACTGAAGAAGAAGTGGTGATAGAGGGTGAACTGGTGGAGGAATATCCATTTTTGAATATTAAATCCTAGTATAGTTTTAACATTTACTTCTGTTATTGTTTTAAGTGTTAAAGTTCTACGACAGGGTGATTAAGCAAAGGGGGGAAATGGAAAAAATGACTCTAATAATCTGAAATAATTACATGTATTCATTTGTATTTGATTTACATTACATTACGATCATTTGGCAGACGCTATTATCAGATGGTCAGATTCAACACATCATCAACACTACGTTGAAGAGTCGACGATGCTGAAGAGAATGCAGTGTGATATATTTTTAGGTTTTGTCTTATATGAAATTGCGTGATTAATACTTAAATTGCATATTATTTTCTTGGTGCTAGTTTGAAGAGTGATGTTTTCAGTTATGGGGTAAATATATTGGGACCTCAGATGTTTTTGTTTTTTCCTCGATGTTTAGGAAAATGGGGACTAGGCAGGGAAAGGTCCATCTGAAGGTTCAACGGGTCGACCAGCCTGAATTTGGACATTGTTTTGATTTTATTTTCTGAGGTTTCCATATGTATTTGCCTAAGATATACTTTACAAAGATTGTTAAATTTCCTTTTAATTGGTCTGGAGTACTATATGTGGTCGCCTAGGCAGAGGGGCCGCGAGAGAATTCTCCTGTCTAGATTGTATGATGGATATTTCAAGAAAGATGGCTGCCTGACAGGTTTTTCGATCTCGCACTACATAAAGAAGAATTAAGAATTAATTATTTAAGAATTGATGAAATTGATGAAGTTATGCTGCAAGAAACACATGTAGGAGGAATTGGTATCTCTGTTATAGTTGTATGCATGTATGTTATACCCTTTTGTTTTTCGAGACTCTAAGGAGTCCCGAAGGGGGGAAATATGTAGTGTAATTTGCTGTGATCTAGCATCTCAATTAGAAAGTATATTCATTCTACTAGGGAAGGCCTACAGCTGACAATGGACAAAGGAAAAGTGGACCTCAAGCCAGTCTAAACTGGACAAGGAATGTAAATGGCACAGAAGGTTAACAGCTGTTTAAGCCTTGGGCTTAAACAGCTTGTATACAGATAACAGTTTATGGGCCATTATAAAGTGATCTATTACCCCCAGGATGGCCACGTAGTGTTTACAGTGGTCCCAGGTGTTTTGTCAATACCCACTGAACAGGCCTTTTCTTGAGTGAGAATCAACAGTATAAATACGTCAGAAAGTCAGAGTTCGAGAGCGACTCATTCCGGCTGCAGAGTCTCTCACAAGCGTTCCATGGTGCTTGTTATGATGCTGTACTTTGTATAATAAAACCTTATTGTACAAGCAAAGACAGTGTCAGCGGAGATCCTTCCTTCCTTCATCTTCACATCATCGCAACGCAAGATTCCACTAAACTACTCCAACCCATCTCAATATCATTGCCATCGCAAAGGTCAACTACACTGTACAGAAACAAAACATCACACACAGCGATAGAAGAAATGCCACAAAAATTTGAACCAACACTGCTCCCATCGGTCCTAATTTCTCCTGCAACCAAGTATTTGCAGACCATCCAGCGCCTTCTGATGGGTCAAATGCATCGAGAAAAAATCTATTTCCAAGTGGGCCGGACCGGTAAAAAACTTCAGATTGTTTTCTTTGTTTTACTTTGGTCCAAAATAGTACAAGCACATGTGCTAACTCAACAAACCATACAAACTGAGGTAGAAATTATTCAAGAGGGTTGAGTTACTCCCTGCCTTGTAGGCTACACTATTTATTGATAGAAAAATAAAAGCTGTGCAATGCAGGAACAATTTTAACAAACCAAACATATGAACTGAAGTGACTGACATTATTACAGTAAATCCCACAGGTCACTTTCTTTAGATTTCCACAGGAGACAATCATTTTCACAGAACTATATCAGATGCAGTGTCTCATGCGGCAGTTTAAGTGGGGTTACCCATCGTTTATTTTACTCCTGAAACTTGGCATCTTTTAGCTTTCACAAGTGTATCAATATCAGGCGTCACATCCTGAGTGGCAGCCAATTTCAGGATGTTATTTAAGTGCTTGTGCGTGAGCCTTGAGCGCAGCTTTGTTTCATTGATGCTCATTACAGAGAAAACTTGCTCACAAAGATATGTGGTTCCAAACATGCACAACATTTTTTGCAGCAAGGGCTGTCAAGTTGGGGTAACCTGGCAAGAGATACTGATAAAATGTGTCCAAGCCAGCTGCAGCAAATTTACCCTTCAAATTTGAGTCACACTGCAAGTCTATTATTTCAAGTTGGATAATGACGGGCAGATCAGAGGCATTCACTGTGAATGGCGAGCAAAAAACTTTTGTCCAGTTCACCAAAAATCTGAAAGCGTTGCTCAAACTCCCGCAATAGTCCCCTTATTTTATCTTTGAACCGCTTCATGTCTGCGGCATGTTGAGTCGCGCACACATCTTTCAGACAAGGAAAGTGAACTGCATCACCTCCTGCGAGTTGTGTCTCCCACAATGACAGCTTCAACTTGAACGTACATATGCTGTCATAATACTGCGTGACAACTTTGTTGCGCCCTTGTAGCATTTTGTTCAAATTATTCAAGTGCTCTGTAACATCCACCATAAATGCAAGTTCCTGTATAAATTCTGTGGACTGAAGTTCTAACACTGGTTTGCCCTTTTTTCCATGAACTGCTCAATTTCCTCTCGTAAATCAAAGAAACGCCTCAGCACAGCACCTCGGCTTAACCATCTTACCTCAGTGTGGTAAGGCAGGCCATAGTTGTGGTCTTTCTCTCTACGAAGGCTGTCAAACTGACGGTGATTCAGGCCTCTGGATCGGATGTAATTAACAGTTTGGACGACCACCGTCATGACGTTATCCATCTTTAATGACTTGCAACACAAAGCCTCCTGATGCAAAATACAGTGAAATGTCCAAAAATGACATCCTCCATTTGCTGTCTGCACTTTCTCTCTGAACTTTGTCACAACACCTGCTTTTTTTCGGCTCATTGAGGGCACACCATCTGTAGCCAGGCTGACAGCGCGGGACCAGTCCACTCCAACCCTGTCCAGTGCGCCGACGAGTGCGGTGAAAATATCAGCTGCTGTTGTGGTATCCATCATTGGCACCAACTCCACAAACTCCTTGGTGACAGTCAAAGTGTGATCAACTCCGCGGATGAATATGGCCAGTTGCGCAACATCTGTAATGTCCTTGCTTTCATCAATTGCAACTGAAAACGCAATAAATGACTTTACTTTGCGCTTCAATTGACGGTCCAAATCCGCCGAAAAATTTATTTCACAGTCTTATCTACAAACTCTTTCCCATTGTCTGAGGATATCCGATCTGGAAGTCCCCACCTGCTTATGACCTCTCTACACAAAAACTTGGCAACTGACTACCTTAACTAACCTTCCGCTTAGTTGGACAAGCTTCAGGCTGTAGGGGCAAATACCAGTTCTAAGACTTGAAAAATGTTCAGCCTAAATACAGTTTAAAATCCTGCGCCACATGGCTTAGACATGCACCCTTTTGTCCACAAAACAAGGAGACAACCTAGTGTTGTAGTTGATCAACCCCCTTTTCACCAATGATGTGAAGATGTCAGAGAATCAGCTACCACAACATTGGCCAGAATGTTAACTCTTGCCTGTGAGGTCATTTGCAGTATAAAAGCCCAGCAGGTCCACCAAGAATTCCCTTCCACACAACCCTTCCCCAGAAGCCCTTCCCCAGAAACGCTCTACAGAAACGGCTCCTCTCCAGAAAGGCTCCCTGTACCAACTCAAGGGAGGAAGGAGACCTAAGAACTTGCCCTGGATGCTCCAATCCAGTGAACCCAGAACCCTCTTTAGCCCAACCAAGCAACAAGGAAGAGTAAGAAACTCAAGAATCTGCCCCTGAATTATCCAATTCAGAACCCACAAGCTCAAAGGCACCCCCGTTTGCTTTCAAAAGTATCTGACCGTGACTCAACTGGGCCAAGCAGCGATTCACTTTGCCCCTTTTCCTCCTACACCACGAAGACAACTTTCCAACTTCTTCAAGCCCAGAACTGAAGACTTGGAGCAAAGCTCACTAAAACGGACAAACCATCGACTCAGTGTAGATGCTCTACAGAGAATCACAGAACGGACGTGATTCTGTTAAACTAAGGCTTTGATGTTTGGGCAGTTTAGATTAAGTCAGATTTAGATCTAAGTAGATAAATACACTGTATGCAATACTGTATTATCTTTGTTGAATATTTTTGCTATTATGTTCTTTAAGTATTCTAACTGTGCTTTCAGGCACTGATTCCTGCATGCTGCATGATTTCACTCTCTCTCTCTCTCTCTATCTCTCTCTCTTTCTCTCTCTCTCTCTCTCTCTCTCTCGCTCTCTCTCTGCAACTCCTGGGTGACAAACCCCCTGTGGTGATAAAACACAGCCACATGTTACCTTGCAGGCTAAGCTAGAAGTGAAGCCGCCATCTTAGTTTGACCCAGGTCCTACTAGTGGGCGTGTTATAACTCCGCCACTTCCTGTGCATCATTCCCTCACTCTGCATGTTTGTTACAATGAACTTCTCCCACAACTTACCTAGTTCCAAAAACTCTGAATTAAGATTTCCAATCCAACATACTGAAGACGCTTCAGTTTCCGCTGTCATCAAAAATTGTTCAACAACATCGTTTGGCACTTCCACCAGACGGCCGTCCGGTGTACACTTTATTGTACAATTCAACCTACACAAAGCATCTCTTCCCAAAAGTGCAATAGGTGTATGTTCTGATACCAGTATGGGTATTGTAGTCTTCCGGTTTTAATAGCAAAGCTCAATTGTTTTCGTGAGAGGAATCAGCTGTTTCACTCCCTCAAACCCGATTGTCCGAATCAATTGACCAGACATGGGGAGATGTATAATATCTTCAGGCCGAATACAGGTAAAGGCAGCTCCGCTATCAGCCATAACTTCTAATGGTCGATTATTTACTTTCACCTCTATTGTTGGATCTCTCTCCGGCCCTGATACTACCAGCTGACATCCCCCTTTCGAGTCTTCTGGGCACCTCTAAAATCCTGGTTCCGGGCCCCTACATGGGTTCACCGGTCCCCCGGATGGCCTTGGTTGGCCCCTGAATCCTCCTCTGACGTTTCCACTGGGGTTTCCTCTGAAGTTTCCTCCTGACCTGTTGCACTCACAGGCAAAGTGGCCACACTGTCCACAATTATAGCATACTTCTGAAGACTGTTGAAAATATGGATCAAATCTTCCTCCTCTTCCTCTTCCTTAATCTCCTCGACCTCTTCCTCTCCAGGTCTGCGCTTGACTAAAAACAGGCTGTGGGCAGGAAACAACTGGAACCACCGATGATGGCTGGGATGATTGAAACTGAACTTGGTCCGGTTGCAGTTGTTGTAATGGTTGATTTAGCGGAGACTGATTCTGCATAACAAGAGCCTGCTTCTTCTCCTTCTTGTTACCCACCAGTTGTACTTGATTGAGTTTTCTGAGGGTTTCTTGGTCCTGCTCTTTCTGGTCATGTTCCTTTTTCCTATGTAGCTCCACTTGATGGGCTATATGATCCGTATAAACACTCTTTGTCATGCTTCCAACCACCTCGGCCAGTTTACTCCTCACTGGTAAGGGTTTTTGTTCGAATTTGCAGCTTTCTCTTTTAACTTTTATTCTCTTTTTTCTCTTTTAATGCTTTTTTAACACTTTTATTCTTTACTCATATCTTCTTTATTTTATTTTTCGAAGTCAATTTTCATGCAGTGACCAAAACACGTTTTACTTTTTAAGAAGATGAGGGCCCAGTCTTCATTGATCTTGCATGATGTTATTTAGCTCACCTTATCGTTACTAATTTAGACTATTCCACACTTTTCCTTCAAGTCTTTATTTAATTCTTACTTCTTTTTTCCTTTTCTATTTTCTCTATTATACCCCCCCACTTTGCGTATTTACAATGCAATAAAAACCCCAATTTAGAAATTTAGAATGGAGAGTCACTACACCATCAACACAACAAGGCTCACCCACACAACTGATCCTTCATGGTGCAACCAGACAGCAAACACACAACAGCCTCAACAAACGAACTAGCGCACCATTATGTGAGAAACGCTCACTGTATTTGTCGACTTGGTGCAGGAGTAGGTGCACTGTAGCCCATTCTATATGGAGCCCTAAACCTTGACCCCATTGTCTATGGACCTCTAAATTTGACTCAGAGGTCTCTTCTCCTACACCTTCAACAAAACGACACCTAATATGGAACTTTACAGACACTACAATAGCACTCCTAATTCTGGAGCTTTTAGACACGTCACCACCAAACAACACCAAACAAGAGTCATAGCAACAGCAGATTAAGCTGTTTGGCATTGGCAGAGAAGATTTGGCACATTTTTCATGAGCACAAGCTGTGCTGGTTGTGTGCTGTGCTGTGCTGGTTGTTATTCAGCTGTGCTGCCCATCCCACAAATGCATGTTCCTTACAAATGGGGCACCAATTTAAAAGGGAACTAAACAGGCTTTCCAATGGTATAAAATGTATTACCAACAAGAATTGTTTCAACAGAGCAGTAATCTATCAAACACAATTTCCGAACTTTTTGTTCGATGTTTAGATGCTGTGTTTGTATTCTGGCGCTCTAGCTCCATCATTGACCAAGATACAGGCTTTTCACAAAAATGAACACACACACACACAAAACCCTGAGTTCTTGAAGAAATGCTGGGTCTGCAAGGGGCTACTGTACAGCCAAGCACACGCTCACACACAAATACACACACAGACACACTTGCACAAACACATACACACTCACATAAACATGCACACACACACACACACACACACACACACACACACTCACACACATGATTCTGACATGCACTATTCATTTTGATAAAAATTCACTTGAGCACCTGACCTTCATCGTCCTGTAGCAGCTTTTGAGACGTTTTACATGTTCCTTAGAAATGTTTGGAAACTGTGCAGCTGCTGTGTTTGTCCAATTGAAGTGACGTCTTACCCATCCCTGCTCTCATCCCAGCACAGGAAGAAAAGAAGAGGTCCATGCCATATTATCTCCGGTGCACAGATTGTGAACGTGAGCCACCGGCTGGCACGGAAGAAGAACGACGAGTTAGCAAGAAAGAACAAGAGGAAAGAGAGAGAGAGAGAGAGAGAGAGAGAGAGAGAGAGAGAGAGAGAGAGAGAGAGAGAGAATGGCATGCACAGCTTGGCCTTTAAACAGAGGATTTCCTCTCTGTACTGTCTTCCCTCCACTCTCTTAATTTTACACAAGGAGAGACTACTTCACATAGTTTGTATGTGGTGTCCGTGTGTTTGTGCATATATGTGGGTACACATGCCCTTGTGCGTGCGTGCATGCGTGCATGCGTGCGTGGTCCCCATTTTTTTCAGATATTGCGAAATTGATTGGCCCACTTTTCAGTATGACCCATTGTCTAAGGGTGTAACTAGGTCAAAGCAGCCAAACAAACATGACTTAGAGAATATGGATTTTGATACCATTGCCAACGTAGGTGTCAAGTTTGACCCTCTGTTATAATAAACTTGATTTCTTTCATGTCTGTCATCCTGGGTTACCACCTTGCCTTGGCCATGATCTCTTCAAAGGTGTTGTCTCCTTTTATCTAGCTTTGTACATACATCATCTTGTATCGAAGAAACACTTTACTTAAATTCATCTAAATTGGCGTATCAACCAGTTCAAATATAGGGAATGATGCAAAGGACAAGCCATGTGAAGTAAACCCAGGTAGGGGAAAGCTAAGTGGGCATCCTGTTCAGAACTGGGTTTTCCTTCGACTGCTACCATTGTTGATTGGAGATCAAATTCAAAACCCTGACAATGAGGTATGGCAGCTAGTGTTGCAACTTAGGGAAATTGTTGACCTGATTTGTGCACCAGTAATTTCCTCTGGTCAGGTGCCCTTTTGCAGGTTCTAATCGAAGAATATCTGAATTTTAGAGTACAAGCTTTTCCACACAACAAGGTCAAGCCCAAACATCATTATCTCATACACTAACCAGAGCTAATTGTCTGCTTTGGTCCACTTATTTGGTTGTGGACGCTCAGATTTGAAAGCAAACACACCTATTTAAGACAATGTGCAAGAAAATTGCACAACTTTGAAAACCTGTGTTCCACCCTTGCCGAAAGACATCAGCTTCTCCAATCTTTTCTAAGTGCTGGCAACTTCTTCCCACCTGATGTTATTGCTGAAAAGGGGTTGCCACTCTATACTAGTGATCAATAAAGAAATTGTACAATCAGTTGCACATTACAATTTTGAGTCAGGACACTTTCATTACCCATGTGGCAACAGCGAACGGCACCCTGTATCGAAAGAACATGTTTGTTGTGATTGGCAAACATGAGGAAGGGCTGATATTTGGAAAAATCCATTTGATTGTCATTCACAGGGCTTCTGTTGTCTATTTTATCACAAAAAAATGTCAATCTGTATACCTTGTTGACCAAGGTGTTCATTGTGTTGAGTTTATGGAGAAGCAATACTTCTGTATTGATCAATTGAGACTACTGGACTACTATCCCTTGCCTGACTACAATGTATGGGGCTCAAGTTTAAATGCTCTTCATCAGTCCTCTCTGTAGAGTAAGCCCTACATTTAGAGAGGATATGCGCACAATGATCCTGGCAACTGTACCCAGTCTTCCTACAGAGATGCAAAACAAACTTACCGAAAATCTTATTAGCTGTGGTAGGCCCGGTTTATGTGAAGGAAGACAACATGACAGACCTTTTACGTCCAATTCAAGTCAGAAAGATTCCAAGCAGGATGCTTTTCAGTCAGGTATGAAATCATATTCTGGTGATGTATGGTAAGGTGAAGACAATTATCACTTATCTTTGTTTACACACACAAAGATAAGTGTCTTGTTTATTATTTCTCATATTTTCATGTTCCTGTGTGGCTGAGGTATTTGCAAAGGTATAACATACTATTGTCTTGTCAGTTTTACAGAAGGTCCATGATTGCATTTTTTACTTCTTTCCCAACTCAAAATATGAATTTAGCCTTGAACCTGAACCGCAACAATACACTTGCACGACCTGGAATGCATAAGTCAACAGTTGAAGGACCTAAAAGGAGGCTCACATACTTCTACGGACAGAACCCCCGCCAGGTGGTTCTAATCGATTCTAGATTAAAGAATCGATTACCCGTGGGTAAACGTTTTTCCAAAATTTTCAATATTCCTTCATTTGCCCCAAATTCACACAAATTGATGCCATTCCTGCCTGGATGCTGCGTCTGAAATTTTAGCTCTCTATCTCCTTCCTTGTCACAGATATGGGCTTTTCAAGTTTTCTCTAGTTTCAAAAATCGATGACCCGCGGGTCAACGTTTTTCGAAAATTTTCAATATTCCCCAATTTGCCCCAAATTCACACAAATTGATGCCATTTCTGCTTGGATGCTGGGTCTGAAATTTTTGCTCTCTATCTCCTTCCTTGTCACAGATATGGGCTTTTCAAGTTTTCTCCAGTTTCAAAAATCGATGACCTGTGGGTCAACGTTTTTAGAAAATTTTCAATATTCCCCAATATGCCCAAAATTCACACAAATTGATGCCATTCCTGCCTGGATGATGCGTCTGAAATTTTAGCTCTCTATTTCCTTCCTTGTCACAGATATGGGCTTTTCAAGTTTTCTCCAGTTTCAAAAATGAATGACCCGCGGTCTAACATTTTTCGAGAATTTTCAATATTCCCCAATTTGCCTTAAATTTACACACATTGATGGCATTTCTGCCTGGATGCTGCGTCTGAAATTTAAGCTCTCTATCTCCTTCCTTGTCCAAGATATGGGCTTTTCAAGTTTTCTCTAGTTTCAAGAATAAATGACCCCGCGGGTCAACGTTTTTCGAAAATTTTCAATATTTCCCAATTTGCCCCAAATTCACGCAAATTGATGCCATTCCTTGCCTGGATGCTGCGTCTGAAATTTTAGGTCTCTATCTCCTTCCTTGTCACAGATATGGGCTTTTCAGGTTTTCTCCAGTTACAAATTCGATGACCTGCCGGTCAACGTTTTTCAAAAATGTTCAATATTCCCCAATTTGCCCCAAATTCACACAAATCGATGCCATTTCTGCTTGGTCTGAAATTTGAGCTCTCTATCTCCTTCCTTGTCACAGATATGGGCTTTTCAAGTTTGCTCTAGTTTCAGGAATCGATGACCTGCCGGTCAACATTTTCCGAAAATTTGCAATATTCCCCAATTTGCCCCAAATTCACACAAATTGATGCCATTCCTGCATGGATGCTGCGTCTGAAATTTAAGCTCTCTATCTCCTTCCTTGTCACAGATATGGGCTTTTCAAGTTTTCTCCAGTTTCAAAAATCAATGACCCGCGGGTCAACGTTATTCGAAAATTTTCAGTATTCCCCAATTTGCCCCAAATTCACACAAATTGATGCGAGTTTTAACTGGGTGCTGCGTCTGAAATTTTAGCTCTCTATCTCCTTTCTTGTCAAAGATATGGACTTTTCAAGTTTTCACTAGATTAAAGAATCGATGACCCGCGGCTCAACGTTTTCCGAAAATTTTCAATATTCCCCAATTTGCCCAAAATTCACACAAATTGATGCCATTTCTGCTTGGATGCTGGGTCTGAAATTTTAGCTCTGTATCTCCTTCATTGTCCAAGATATGGGCTTTTCAAGTTTTCTCTAGATTAAAGAATCGATGACCTGCGGGTCAACGTTTTTCCAAAATTTTCAATATTCCCCAATTTGCCCCTAATTCACACAAATTGATGCCATTCCTGTCTGGATGCTGCGTCTGAAATTTTAGCTCTCTATCTCCTTCCTTGTCCAAGATATGGGCTTTTCAAGTTTTCTCTAGTTTCAAGAATCGATGACACGCGGGTCAACGTTTTTCAAAAATGTTCAATATTCCCCAATTTGCCCGAAATTCACACAAATTGATGGTTTCTGAATGGATGCTGCGTCTGAAATGTTAGCTCTCTATCTCCTTCCTTGTCACAGATATGGGCTTTTCAAGTTTTCTCCAGTTTCAAGAATCGATGACACGCAGGTCAACGTTTTTAGAAAAGTTTCAATATTCCCCAATTTGCCCCAAATTCACACAAATTGATGCCATTCCTGTCTGGATGCTGCGTCTGAAATTTAAGCTCTCTATCTCCTTCCTTGTCCAAGATATGGGCTTTTCAAGTTTTCTCTAGTTTCAAGAATCAATGACCCCGCGGGTCAACGTTTTTCAAAAATTTTCAGTATTCCCCAATTTGCCCAAAATTCACACAAATTGATGCCATTTCTGCTTGGATGCTGGGTCTGAAATTTTAGCTCTGTATCTCCTTCATTGTCCAAGATATGGGCTTTTCAATTTTTCTCTAGATTAAAGAATCGATGACCTGCGGGTCAACGTTTTTCCAAAAGTTTCAATATTCCCCAATTTGCCCCTAATTTACACAAATTGATGCCATTCCTGTCTGGATGCTGCGTCTGAAATTTGAGCTCTCTTTCTCCTTCCTTGTCACAGATATGGGCTTTTCAAGTTTTCTCCAGTTTCAAAAATCGATGACCCGCGGGTCAACGTTTTTCGAAACTTTTCAATATTCCCCAATTTGCCCCAAATTCACACAAATTGATGCCATCCTTGCCTGGATACTGCGTCTGAAATTTTAGGTCTCTATCTCCTTCCTTGTCACAGATATGGGCTTTTCAGGTTTTCTCCAGTTACAAATTCGATGACCTGCCGGTCAACGTTTTTCAAAAATGTTCAATATTCCCCAATTTGCCCCAAATTCACACAAATTGATGGTTTCTGCCTGGATGCTGCATCTGAAATGTTAGCTCTCTATCTCCTTCCTTGTCACAGATATGGGCTTTTCCAGTTTTTCTCCAGTTTCAAAAATCAATGACCCACGGGTCAACGTTTTTACCAAATTTTCAATATTCCCCAATTTGCCCCAAATTCACACAAATTGATGGTTTCTGCCTGGATGCTGCGTCTGAAATGTTAGCTCTCTATCTCCTTCCTTGTCACAGATATGGGCTTTTCAAGCATTCTCAAGTTACAAAAATCGATGACCCGCAGGTCAACGTTTTTCGAAAATTTTCAATATTCCCCAATATGCCCCAAATTCACACAAATTGATGCCATTCCTGCCTGGATGCTGCGTCTGAAATGTTAGCTCTCTATCTCCTTCCTTGTCACAGATATGGGCTTTTCAAGTTTTTCTCCAGTTTCAGGAATCGATGACCCGTGGGTCAACGTTTTTCCCAAATTTTCAATATTCCCCAATATGCCCCAAATTCACACAAATTAGTAGCATTTCTGCCTGGATGCTGCGTCTGAAATTTTAGCTCTCTACATCCTTCCTTGTCACAGATATGGGCTTTTCAAGTTTTCTCCAGTTTCAAGAATCAATGACCGCGCAGGTCACAGTTTTTCGAAAATTTTCAATATTCCCCAATTTGCCCCAAATTCACACAAATTGATGCCATCCTTGCCTGGATGCTGCGTCTGAAATATTAGCTCTCTATCTCCTTCCTTGTCACAGATATGGGCTTTTCAAGTTTTCTCCAGTTACAAATTTGATGACCTGCCGGTCAACGTTTTTCAAAAATTTTCAATATTCCCCAATTTGCCCCAAATTCACACAAATTGATGCCATTTCTGCTTGGATGCTGGGTCTGAAATTTGAGCTCTCTATCTCCTTCCTTGTCACAGATATGGGCTTTTCAAGTTTTCTCCAGTTTCAAAAATCAATGACCCGCGGGTCAACGTTATTCGAAAATTTTCAGTATTCCCCAATTTGCCCCAAATTCACACAAATTGATGCGAGTTTTAACTGGGTGCTGCGTCTGAAATTTTAGCTCTCTATCTCCTTTCTTGTCAAAGATATGGACTTTTCAAGTTTTCACTAGATTAAAGAATCGATGACCCGCGGCTCAACGTTTTTTCCGAAAATTTGCAATATTCCCCAATTTGCCCCAAATTCACACAAATTGATGCCATTCCTGCTTGGATGCTGGGTCTGAAATGTTAGCTCTCTATCTCCTTCCTTGTCACAGATATGGGCTTTTCAAGTTTTTCTCCAGTTTCAAAAATCAATGACCCGTGGGTCAACGTTTTTCCCAAATTTTCAATATTCCCCAATATGCCCCAAATTCACACAAATTAGTAGCATTTCTGCCTGGATGCTGCGTCTGAAATTTTAGCTCTCTACATCATTCCTTGTCACAGATATGGGCTTTTCAAGTTTTCTCCAGTTTCAAGAATCAATGACCGCGCAGGTCACAGTTTTTCGAAAATTTTCAATATTCCCCAATTTGCCCCAAATTCACACAAATTGATGCCATCCTTGCCTGGATGCTGCGTCTGAAATATTAGCTCTCTATCTCCTTCCTTGTCACAGATATGGGCTTTTCAAGTTTTCTCCAGTTACAAATTCGATGACCTGCCGGTCAACGTTTTTCAAAAATTTTCAATATTCCCCAATTTGCCCCAAATTCACACAAATCGATGCCATTTCTGCTTGGATGCTGGGTCTGAAATTTGAGCTCTCTATCTCCTTCCTTGTCACAGATATGGGCTTTTCAAGTTTGTTTAGTTTCAGGAATCGATGACCTGCGGGTCAACATTTTTCAAAAATTTTCAATATTCCCCAATTTGCCCCAAATTCACACAAATTGATGGCATTTCTGCCTGGATGCTGCGTCTGAAATTTAAGCTCTTATCTCCTTCCTTGTCACAGATATGGGCTTTTCAAGTTTTCTCCAGTTTCAAAAATCAATGACCCACGGGTCAACGTTTTTACCAAATTTTCAATATTCCCCAATTTGCCCCAAATTCACACAAATTGATGCCATTCCTGCCTGGATGCTGCGTCTGAAATGTTAGCTCTCTATCTCCTTCCTTGTCACAGATATGGGCTTTTCAAGTTTTTCTCCAGTTTCAAAAATCAATGACCCGCGGGTCAAAGTTTTTCCCAAATTTTCAATATTCCCCAATATGCCCCAAATTCACACAAATTAGTAGCATTTCTGCCTGGATGCTGCGTCTGAAATTTTAGCTCTCTACATCCTTCCTTGTCACAGATATGGGCTTTTCAAGTTTTCTCTAGTTTCAAGAATCAATGACCGCGCGGGTCAACCTTTTTCGAAAATTTTCAATATTCCCCAATTTGCCCCAAATTCACACAAATTGATGCCATCCTTGCCTGGATGCTGCGTCTGAAATTTTAGGTCTCTATCTCCTTCCTTGTCACAGATATGGGCTTTTCAAGTTTTCTCCAGTTACAAATTCGATGACCTGCCGGTCAACGTTTTTCAAAAATTTTCAATATTCCCCAATTTGCCCCAAATTCACACAAATCGATGCCATTTCTGCTTGGATGCTGGGTCTGAAATTTGAGCTCTCTATCTCCTTCCTTGTCACAGATATGGGCTTTTCAAGTTTGCTCTAGTTTCAGGAATCGATGACCCGCGGGTCAACGTTTTTCAAAAATGTTCAATATTCCCCAATTTGCCCCAAATTCACACAAATTGATGGCATTTCTGCCTGGATGCTGCGTCTGAAATTTAAGCTCTTATCTCCTTCCTTGTCACAGATATGGGCTTTTCAAGTTTTCTCCAGTTTCAAAAATCAATGACCCGCGGGTCAACGTTATTCGAAAATTTTCGGTATTCCCCAATTTGCCCCAAATTCACACAAATTGATGCGAGTTTTAACTGGATGCTGGGTCTGAAATTTTAGCTCTGTATCTCCTTCATTGTCCAAGATATGGGCTTTTCAAGTTTTCTCTAGATTAAAGAATCGATGATCTGCGGGTCAACGTTTTTCCAAAATTTTCAATATTCCCCAATTTGCCCCTAATTCACACAAATTGATGCCATTCCTGTCTGGATGCTGCGTCTGAAATTTTAGCTCTCTATCTCCTTCCTTGTCCAAGATATGGGCTTTTCAAGTTTTCTCTAGATTCAAGAATCGATGACACGCGGGTCAACGTTTTTTAAAAATGTTCAATATTCCCCAATTTGCCCCAAATTCACACAAATTGATGGTTTCTGCCTGGATGCTGCGTCTGAAATGTTAGCTCTCTATCTCCTTCCTTGTCAAAGATATGGGCTTTTCAAGTTTTCTCCAGTTTCAAGAATCGATGACACGCAGGTCAACGTTTTTAGAAAAGTTTCAATATTCCCCAATTTGCCCCAAATTCACACAAATTGTAGCAATTGCTGCCTGGATGCTGCGTCTGAAATTTTAGCTCTCTTTCTCCTTCCTTGTCCAAGATAAGGGCTTTTCAAGTTTTCTCCAGTTCCAAAAATCGATGACCCGCGGGTCAACGTTTTTTAGAAAATTTTCAATATTCCCCAATTTACCCCAAATTCACACAAATTGATGCCATTCCTGCCTGGATGCTGCGTCTGAAATTTTAGCTCTCTATCCCCTTCCTTGTCACAGATATGGGCTTTTCAAGTTTTTCTCCAGTTTCAAAAATCAATGACCCGCGGGTCAACGTTTTTCCCAAATTTTCAATATTCCCCAGTTTGCCCCAAATTCACACAAATTGATGGTTTCTGCCTGGATGCTGCGTCTGAAATGTTAGCTCTCTATCTCCTTCCTTGTCACAGATATGGGCTTTTCAAGTTTTCTCCAGTTACAAAAATCGATGACCCGCGGGTCAACGTTTTTCGAAAATTTTCAATATTCCCCAATTTGCCCCAAATTCACACAAATTGATGCCATTCCTGCCTGGATGCTGCGTCTGAAATTTTAGCTCTCTATCTCCTTCCTTGTCACAGATATGGGCTTTTCAAGTTTTTCTCCAGTTTCAAAAATGAATGACCAGCGGGTCAACGTTTTTCCCAAATTTTCAATATTCCCCAATATGCCCCAAATTCACACAAATTGATAGCATTTCTGCATGGATGCTGCGTCTGAAATTTTAGCTCTCTACATCCTTCCTTGTCACAGATATGGGCTTTTCAAGTTTTCTCCAGTTACAAAAATCGATAACCCGCAGGTCAACATTTTCATAAAATTTTCAATATTCCCCAATTTGCCCCAAATTCACACAAATTAATGCTATTTTCTGCCTGGATGCTGCATCTGAAATTTAAGCTCTCTATCTCCTTCCTTGTCACAGATATGGGCTTTTCAAGTCTTCTCTAGTTTCAAGAATCGATGACCCGCGGGTCAACGTTCTTCGAAAATTTTCAATATTCCCCAATTTGCCCCAAATTCACACAAATTGATGCGAGTTTTAACTGGATGCTGCGTCTGAAATTTTAGCTCTCTATCTCCTTCCTTGTCAAAGATATGGACTTTTCAAGTTTTCACTAGATTAAAGAATCGATGACCAGCGGGTCAACGTTTATCGAAAATTTGCAATATTCCCCAATTTGCCCAAAATTCACACAAATTGATGCCATTTCTGCTTGGATGCTGGGTCTGAAATTTTAGCTCGCTATCTCCTTCCTTGTCACAGATATGGGCTTTTCAAGTTTTCTCCAGTTTCAAGAATCGATGACGCGCAGGTCAACGTTTTTAGAAAAGTTTCAATATTCCCCAATTTGCCCCAAATTTACACAAATTGTAGCAATTGCTGCCTGGATGCTGCGTCTGAAATTGTAGCTCTCTATCTCCTTCCTTGTCACAGATATGGGCTTTTCAAGTTTTTCTCCAGTTTCAAAAATCAATGACCTGCGGGTCAACGTTTTTCCCAAACTTTCAATATTCCCCAATTTGCCCCAAATTCACACAAATTGATGGTTTCTGCCTGGATGCTGCGTCTGAAATGTTAGCTCTCTATCTCCTTCCTTGTCACAGATATGGGCTTTTCAAGCTTTCTCCAGTTACAAAAATCGATGACCCGCGGGTCAACGTTTTTCGAAAATTTTCAATATTCCCGAATTTTCCCCAAATTCACACAAATTGATGCCATTCCTGCCTGGATGCTGCGTCTGAAATTTTAGCTCTCTATCTCCTTCCTTGTCACAGATATGGGCTTTTCAAGTTTTCTCCAGTTTCAAATATCGATAACCCGCAGGTCAACATTTTCATAAAATTTTAAATATTCCCCAATTTGCCCCAAATTCACACAAATTGTAGCAATTGCTGCCTGGATGCTGCGTCTGAAATTTTAGCTCTCTTTCTCCTTCCTTGTCACAGATATGGGCTTTTCAAGTTTACTCCAGTTCCAAAAATCGATGACCCGCGGGTCAACGTTTTTCGAAAATTGTCAATATTCCCCAATTTGCCCCAAATTCACACAAATTGATGCCATTCCTGCCTGGATGCTGCGTCTGAAATTTTAGCTCTCTATCTCCTTCCTTGTCACAGATATGGGCTTTTCAAGTTTTCTCCAGTTTCAAAAATCAATGACCCGCGGGTCAACGTTTTTCCCAAATTTTCAATATTCCCCAATTTGCCCCAAATTCACACAAATTGATGCCATCCTTGCCTGGATGCTGCGTCTGAAATATTAGCTCTCTACATCCTTCCTTGTCAAAGATATGGGCTTTTCAAGTTTTCTCCAGTTACAAAAATCGATGACCCGCGGGTCAACGTTTTTCAAACATTTTCAATATTCCCCAATTTGCCCCAAATTCACACAAATTGATGCGAGTTTTAACTGGATGATGCGTCTGAAATTTTAGCTCTCTATCTCCTTCCTTGTCAAAGATATGGACTTTTCAAGTTTTCACTAGATTAAAGAATCGATGACCCGCGGGTCAACGTTTTCCGAAAATTTGCAATATTCCCCAATTTGCCCCAAATTCACATAAATTGATGCCATTTCTGCTTGGATGCTGCGTCTGAAATTTTAGCTCTCTACATCCTTCCTTGTCAAAGATATGGGCTTTTCAAGTTTTCTCCAGTTACAAAAATCGATGACCCGCGGGTCAACGTTTTTCAAACATTTTCAATATTCCCCAATTTGCCCCAAATTCACACAAATTGATGCGAGTTTTAACTGGATGATGCGTCTGAAATTTTAGCTCTCTATCTCCTTCCTTGTCAAAGATATGGACTTTTCAAGTTTTCACTAGATTAAAGAATCGATGACCCGCGGGTCAACGTTTTCCGAAAATTTGCAATATTCCCCAATTTGCCCCAAATTCACATAAATTGATGCCATTTCTGCATGGATGCTGCGTCTGAAATTTTAGCTCTCTACATCCTTCCTTGTCACAGATATGGGCTTTTCAAGTTTTCTCCAGTTACAAAAATCGATTACCCGCAGGTCAACATTTTCATAAAATTTTCAATATTCCCCAATTTGCCCCAAATTCACACAAATTAATGCTATTTTCTGCCTGGATGCTGCATCTGAAATTTAAGCTCTCTATCTCCTTCCTTGTCACAGATATGGGCTTTTCAAGTCTTCTCTAGTTCCAAGAATCGATGACCCGCGGGTCAACGTTCTTCGAAAATTTTCAATATTCCCGAATTTGCCCCAAATTCACACAAATTGATGCGAGTTTTAACTGGATGCTGCGTCTGAAATTTTAGCTCTCTATCTCCTTCCTTGTCAAAGATATGGACTTTTCAAGTTTTCACTAGATTAAAGAATCGATGACCCGCGGGTCAACGTTTTCCGAAAATTTGCAATATTCCCCAATTTGCCCAAAATTCACACAAATTGATGCCATTTCTGCTTGGATGCTGGGTCTGAAATTTTAGCTCGCTATCTCCTTCCTTGTCACAGATATGGGCTTTTCAAGTTTTCTCCAGTTTCAAGAATCGATGACGCGCAGGTCAACGTTTTTAGAAAAGTTTCAATATTCCCCAATTTGCCCCAAATTTACACAAATTGTAGCAATTGCTGCCTGGATGCTGCGTCTGAAATTTTAGCTCTCTATCTCCTTCCTTGTCACAGATATGGGCTTTTCAAGTTTTTCTCCAGTTTCAAAAATCAATGACCTGCGGGTCAACGTTTTTCCCAAATTTTCAATATTCCCCAATTTGCCCCAAATTCACACAAATTGATGGTTTCTGCCTGGATGCTGCGTCTGAAATGTTAGCTCTCTATCTCCTTCCTTGTCACAGATATGGGCTTTTCAAGCTTTCTCCAGTTACAAAAATCGATGACCCGCGGGTCAACGTTTTTCGAAAATTTTCAATATTCCCGAATTTGCCCCAAATTCACACAAATTGATGCCATTCCTGCCTGGATGCTGCGTCTGAAATTTTAGCTCTCTATCTCCTTCCTTGTCACAGATATGGGCTTTTCAATTTTTTTCCAGTTTCAAAAATCAATGACCCGCGGGTCAACGTCTTCCCAAATTTCCAATATTCCCCAATTTGCCCCAAATTCACACAAATTGATGGTTTCTGCCTGGATGCTGCGTCTGAAATGTTAGCTCTCTATCTCCTTCCTTGTCACAGATATGGGCTTTTCAAGCTTTCTCCAGTTACAAAAATCGATGACCCGCGGGTCAACGTTTTTCGAAAATTTTCAATATTCCCGAATTTGCCCCAAATTCACACAAATTGATGCCATTCCTGCCTGGATGCTGCGTCTGAAATTTTAGCTCTCTATCTCCTTCCTTGTCACAGATATGGGCTTTTCAAGTTTTTCTCCAGTTTCAAAAATCAATGACCCGCGGGTCAACGTCTTCCCAAATTTCCAATATTCCCCAATATGCCCCAAATTCACACAAATTGATAGCATTTCTGCCTGGATGCTGCGTCTGAAATTTTAGCTCTCTACATCCTTCCTTGTCACAGATATGGGCTTTTCAAGTTTTCTCCAGTTTCAAATATCGATAACCCGCAGGTCAACATTTTCATAAAATTTTAAATATTCCCCAATTTGCCCCAAATTCACACAAATTGTAGCAATTGCTGCCTGGATGCTGCGTCTGAAATTTTAGCTCTCTTTCTCCTTCCTTGTCACAGATATGGGCTTTTCAAGTTTACTCCAGTTCCAAAAATCGATGACCCGCGGGTCAACGTTTTTCGAAAATTGTCAATATTCCCCAATTTGCCCCAAATTCACACAAATTGATGCCATTCCTGCCTGGATGCTGCGTCTGAAATTTTAGCTCTCTATCTCCTTCCTTGTCACAGATATGGGCTTTTCAAGTTTTCTCCAGTTTCAAAAATCAATGACCCGCGGGTCAACGTTTTTCCCAAATTTTCAATATTCCCCAATTTGCCCCAAATTCACACAAATTGATGCCATCCTTGCCTGGATGCTGCGTCTGAAATATTAGCTCTCTACATCCTTCCTTGTCAAAGATATGGGCTTTTCAAGTTTTCTCCAGTTACAAAAATCGATGACCCGCGGGTCAACGTTTTTCAAACATTTTCAATATTCCCCAATTTGCCCCAAATTCACACAAATTGATGCGAGTTTTAACTGGATGATGCGTCTGAAATTTTAGCTCTCTATCTCCTTCCTTGTCAAAGATATGGACTTTTCAAGTTTTCACTAGATTAAAGAATCGATGACCCGCGGGTCAACGTTTTCCGAAAATTTGCAATATTCCCCAATTTGCCCCAAATTCACATAAATTGATGCCATTTCTGCTTGGATGCTGCGTCTGAAATTTTAGCTCTGTATCTCCTTCATTGTCCAAGATATGGGCTTTTCAAGTTTTCTCTAGATTAAAGAATCGATGACCTGCGGGTCAACGTTTTTCCAAAATTTTCAATATTCCCCAATTTGCCCCTAATTCACACAAATTGATGCCATTCCTGTCTGGATGCTGCGTCTGAAATTTTAGCTCTCTATCTCCTTCCTTGTCCAAGATATGGGCTTTTCAAGTTTTCTCTAGTTTCAAGAATCGATGACATGCGGGTCAACGTTTTTTCAAAAATGTTCAATATTCCCCAATTTGCCCCAAATTCACACAAATTGATGGTTTCTGCCTGGATGCTGCGTCTGAAATGTTAGCTCTCTATCTCCTTCCTTGTCACAGATATGGGCTTTTCAAGTTTTCTCCAGTTTCAAGAATCGATGACACGCAGGTCAACGTTTTTAGAAAAGTTTCAATATTCCCCAATTTGCCCCAAATTCACACAAATTGATGCCATCCTTGCCTGGATTCTGCGTCTGAAATTTTAGCTCTCTATCTCCTTCCTTGTCACAGATATGGGCTTTCCAAGTTTTTCTCCAGTTTCAAAAATCAATGACCCGCGGGTCAACTTTTTTCGAAAATTTTCAATATTCCCCAATTTGCCCCAAATTCACACAAATTGATGCCATTCCTGTCTGGATGCAGCGTCTGAAATTTTAGCTCTCTTTCTCCTTCCTTGTCACAGATATGGGCTTTTCAAGTTTTCTCCAGTTTCAAAAATCGATGACCCGCGGGTCAACTTTTTTCATAAAATTTTCAATATTCCCCAATTTGCCCCAAATTCACACAAATTGATGCCATTCCTGCCTGGATGCTGCGTCTGAAATTTTAGCTCTCTATCTCCTTCCTTGTCACAGATATGGGCTTTTCAAGCTTTCTCCAGTTACAAAAATCGATGACCCGTGGGTCAACGTTTTTCGAAAATGTTCAATATTCCCGAATTTGCCCCAAATTCACACAAATTGATGCCATTCCTGCCTGGATGCTGCGTCTGAAATTTTAGCTCTCTATCTCCTTCCTTGTCACAGATATGGGCTTTTCAAGTTTTTGTCCAGTTTCAAAAATCAATGACCCGCGGGTCAACGTTTTTCGAAAATTTTCAATATTCCCAATATGCCCCAAATACACACAAATTGATAGCATTTCTGCCTGGATGCTGCGTCGGAAATTTTAGCTCTCTACATCCTTCCTTGTCACAGATATGGGCTTTTCAAGTTTTCTCCAGTTTCAAAAATCGATAACCCGCAGGTCAACATTTTCATAAAATTTTCAATATTCCCCAATTTGCCCCAAATTCACACAAATTGATGCCATTCCTGCCTGGATGCTGGGTCTGAAATTTTAGCTATCTATCTCCTTCCTTGTCACAGATATGGGCTTTTCAAGTTTTTCTCCTGTTACAAAAATCAATGACCCGCGGGTCAACATTGTTCGAAAATTTTCAATATTCCCGAATTTGCCCCAAATTCACACAAATTGATGCCATTCCTGCCTGGATGCTGCGTCTGAAATTTTAGCTCTCTATCTTCTTCCTTGTCACAGATATGGGCTTTTCAAGTTTTCTCCAGTTTCAAAAATCAATGACCCGCGGGTCAACGTTTTTCGAAAATTTCCAGTATTCCCCAATTTGCCCCAAATTCACACAAATTGATGCCATTCCTGTCTGGATGCAGCGTCTGAAATTTTAGCTCTCTTTCTCCTTCCTTGTCACAGATATGGGCTTTTCAAGTTTTCTCCAGTTTCAAAAATCGATGACCCGCGGGTCAACTTTTTTCATAAAATTTTCAATATTCCCCAATTTGCCCCAAATTCACACAAATTGATGCCATTCCTGCCTGGATGCTGCGTCTGAAATTTTAGCTATCTATCTCCTTCCTTGTCACAGATATGGGCTTTTCAAGTTTTTCTCCTGTTACAAAAATCAATGACCCGCGGGTCAACATTGTTCGAAAATTTTCAATATTCCCGAATTTGCCCCAAATTCACACAAATTGATGCCATTCCTGCCTGGATGCTGCGTCTGAAATTTTAGCTCTCTATCTTCTTCCTTGTCACAGATATGGGCTTTTCAAGTTTTCTCCAGTTTCAAAAATCAATGACCCGCGGGTCAACGTTTTTCGAAAATTTCCAGTATTCCCCAATTTGCCCCAAATTCACACAAATTAATGCTATTTCTGCCTGGATGCTGCATCTGAAATTTTAGCTCTCTATCTCCTTCCTTGTCACAGATATGGGCTTTTCAAGTTTTCTCTAGTTTTAAGAATCGATGACCCGCGGGTCAACGTTATTCGAAAATTTTCAATATTCCCCAATTTGCCCCAAATTCACACAAATTGATGCGAGTTTTAACTGGATGCTGCGTCTGAAATTTTAGCTCTCTATCTCCTTCCTTGTTAAAGATATGGACTTTTCAAGTTTTCACCAGATTAAAGAATCGATGACCCTCGGGTCAACGTTTTTCGAAAATTTTCAATATTCCCCAATTTGCCCCAAATTCACACAAATTGATGCCAATTCCTGCCTGGATGCTGCGTCTGAAATTTTAGCTCTCTATCCCCTTCCTTGTCACAGATATGGGCTTTTCAAGTTTTTCTCCAGTTTCAAAAATCAATAACCCGCGGGTCAACGTTTTTCCCAAATTTTCAATATTCCCCAATTTGCCCCAAATTCACACAAATTGATGGTTTCTGCCTGGATGCTGCGTCTGAAATTTTAGCTCTCTATCTCCTTCCTTGTCAAAGATATGGACTTTTCAAGTTTTCACTAGATTAAAGAATCGATGACCCGCGGGTCAACGTTTTTAGAAAAGTTTCAATATTCCCCAATTTGCCCCAAATTCACACAAATTGATGGTTTGAGCCTGGATGCTGCGTCTGAAATGTTAGCTCTCTATCTCCTTCCTTGTCACAGATATGGGCTTTTCAAGCTTTCTCCAGTTACAAAAATCGATGACCCGCGGGTCAACGTTTTTCGAAAATTTTCAATATACCCGAATTTGCCCCAAATTCACACAAATTGATGCCATTCCTGCCTGGATGCTGCGTCTGAAATTTTAGCTCTCTATCTCCTTCCTTGTCACAGATATGGGCTTTTCAAGTTTTTCTCCAGTTTCAAAAATGAATGACCCGCGGGTCAACGTTTTTCCCAAATTTTCAATATTCCCCAATATGCCCCAAATTCACACAAATTGATAGCATTTCTGCATGGATGCTGCGTCTGAAATTTTAGCTCTCTACATCCTTCCTTGTCACAGATATGGGCTTTTCAAGTTTTCTCCAGTTACAAAAATCGATAACCCGCAGGTCAACATTTTCATAAAATTTTCAATATTCCCCAATTTGCCCCAAATTCACACAAATTAATGCTATTTTCTGCCTGGATGCTGCATCTGAAATTTAAGCTCTCTATCTCCTTCCTTGTCACAGATATGGGCTTTTCAAGTCTTCTCTAGTTTCAAGAATCGATGACCCGCGGGTCAACGTTCTTCGAAAATTTTCAATATTCCCCAATTTGCCCCAAATTCACACAAATTGATGCGAGTTTTAACTGGATGCTGCGTCTGAAATTTTAGCTCTCTATCTCCTTCCTTGTCAAAGATATGGACTTTTCAAGTTTTCACTAGATTAAAGAATCGATGACCCGCGGGTCAACGTTTTCCGAAAATTTGCAATATTCCCCAATTTGCCCAAAATTCACACAAATTGATGCCATTTCTGCTTGGATGCTGGGTCTGAAATTTTAGCTCGCTATCTCCTTCCTTGTCACAGATATGGGCTTTTCAAGTTTTTCTCCAGTTTCAAAAATCAATGACCTGCGGGTCAACGTTTTTCCCAAATTTTCAATATTCCCCAATTTGCCCCAAATTCACACAAATTGATGGTTTCTGCCTGGATGCTGCGTCTGAAATGTTAGCTCTCTATCTCCTTCCTTGTCACAGATATGGGCTTTTCAAGCTTTCTCCAGTTACAAAAATCGATGACCCGCGGGTCAACGTTTTTCGAAAATTTTCAATATTCCCGAATTTGCCCCAAATTCACACAAATTGATGCCATTCCTGCCTGGATGCTGCGTCTGAAATGTTAGCTCTCTATCTCCTTCCTTGTCACAGATATGGGCTTTTCAAGTTTTTCTCCAGTTTCAAAAATCAATGACCCGCGGGTCAACGTCTTCCCAAATTTCCAATATTCCCCAATATGCCCCAAATTCACACAAATTGATAGCATTTCTGCCTGGATGCTGCGTCTGAAATTTTAGCTCTCTACATCCTTCCTTGTCACAGATATGGGCTTTTCAAGTTTTCTCCAGTTTCAAATATCGATAACCCGCAGGTCAACATTTTCATAAAATTTTAAATATTCCCCAATTTGCCCCAAATTCACACAAATTGTAGCAATTGCTGCCTGGATGCTGCGTCTGAAATTTTAGCTCTCTTTCTCCTTCCTTGTCACAGATATGGGCTTTTCAAGTTTACTCCAGTTCCAAAAATCGATGACCCGCGGTTCAACGTTTTTCGAAAATTGTCAATATTCCCCAATTTGCCCCAAATTCACACAAATTGATGCCATTCCTGCCTGGATGCTGCGTCTGAAATTTTAGCTCTCTATCTCCTTCCTTGTCACAGATATGGGCTTTTCAAGATTTCTCCAGTTTCAAAAATCAATGACCCGCGGGTCAACGTTTTTCCCAAATTTTCAATATTCCCCAATTTGCCCCAAATTCACACAAATTGATGCCTTCCTTGCCTGGATGCTGCGTCTGAAATATTAGCTCTCTACATCCTTCCTTGTCAAAGATATGGGCTTTTCAAGTTTTCTCCAGTTACAAAAATCGATGACCCGCGGGTCAACGTTTTTCAAACATTTTCAATATTCCCCAATTTGCCCCAAATTCACACAAATTGATGCGAGTTTTAACTGGATGATGCGTCTGAAATTTTAGCTCTCTATCTCCTTCCTTGTCAAAGATATGGACTTTTCAAGTTTTCACTAGATTAAAGAATCGATGACCCGCGGGTCAACGTTTTCCGAAAATTTGCAATATTCCCCAATTTGCCCCAAATTCACATAAATTGATGCCATTTCTGCTTGGATGCTGCGTCTGAAATTTTAGCTCTGTATCTCCTTCATTGTCCAAGATATGGGCTTTTCAAGTTTTCTCTAGATTAAAGAATCGATGACCTGCGGGTCAACGTTTTTCCAAAATTTTCAATATTCCCCAATTTGCCCCTAATTCACACAAATTGATGCCATTCCTGTCTGGATGCTGCGTCTGAAATTTTAGCTCTCTATCTCCTTCCTTGTCCAAGATATGGGCTTTTCAAGTTTTCTCTAGTTTCAAGAATCGATGACATGCGGGTCAACGTTTTTTCAAAAATGTTCAATATTCCCCAATTTGCCCCAAATTCACACAAATTGATGGTTTCTGCCTGGATGCTGCGTCTGAAATGTTAGCTCTCTATCTCCTTCCTTGTCACAGATATGGGCTTTTCAAGTTTTCTCCAGTTTCAAGAATCGATGACACGCAGGTCAACGTTTTTAGAAAAGTTTCAATATTCCCCAATTTGCCCCAAATTCACACAAATTGATGCCATCCTTGCCTGGATTCTGCGTCTGAAATTTTAGCTCTCTATCTCCTTCCTTGTCACAGATATGGGCTTTTCAAGTTTTTCTCCAGTTTCAAAAATCAATGACCCGCGGGTCAACTTTTTTCGAAAATTTTCAATATTCCCCAATTTGCCCCAAATTCACACAAATTGATGCCATTCCTGTCTGGATGCAGCGTCTGAAATTTTAGCTCTCTTTCTCCTTCCTTGTCACAGATATGGGCTTTTCAAGTTTTCTCCAGTTTCAAAAATCGATGACCCGCGGGTCAACTTTTTTCATAAAATTTTCAATATTCCCCAATTTGCCCCAAATTCACACAAATTGATGCCATTCCTGCCTGGATGCTGCGTCTGAAATTTTAGCTCTCTATCTCCTTCCTTGTCACAGATATGGGCTTTTCAAGCTTTCTCCAGTTACAAAAATCGATGACCCGTGGGTCAACGTTTTTCGAAAATGTTCAATATTCCCGAATTTGCCCCAAATTCACACAAATTGATGCCATTCCTGCCTGGATGCTGCGTCTGAAATTTTAGCTCTCTATCTCCTTCCTTGTCACAGATATGGGCTTTTCAAGTTTTTGTCCAGTTTCAAAAATCAATGACCCGCGGGTCAACGTTTTTCGAAAATTTTCAATATTCCCCAATATGCCCCAAATACACACAAATTGATAGCATTTCTGCCTGGATGCTGCGTCGGAAATTTTAGCTCTCTACATCCTTCCTTGTCACAGATATGGGCTTTTCAAGTTTTCTCCAGTTTCAAAAATCGAAAACCCGCAGGTCAACATTTTCATAAAATTTTCAATATTCCCCAATTTGCCCCAAATTCACACAAATTGATGCCATTCCTGCCTGGATGCTGGGTCTGAAATTTTAGCTATCTATCTCCTTCCTTGTCACAGATATGGGCTTTTCAAGTTTTTCTCCTGTTACAAAAATCAATGACCCGCGGGTCAACGTTGTTCGAAAATTTTCAATATTCCCGAATTTGCCCCAAATTCACACAAATTGATGCCATTCCTGCCTGGATGCTGCGTCTGAAATTTTAGCTCTCTATCTTCTTCCTTGTCACAGATATGGGCTTTTCAAGTTTTCTCCAGTTTCAAAAATCAATGACCCGCGGGTCAACGTTTTTCGAAAATTTCCAGTATTCCCCAATTTGCCCCAAATTCACACAAATTAATGCTATTTCTGCCTGGATGCTGCATCTGAAATTTTAGCTCTCTATCTCCTTCCTTGTCACAGATATGGGCTTTTCAAGTTTTCTCTAGTTTTAAGAATCGATGACCCGCGGGTCAACGTTATTCGAAAATTTTCAATATTCCCCAATTTGCCCCAAATTCACACAAATTGATGCGAGTTTTAACTGGATGCTGCGTCTGAAATTTTAGCTCTCTATCTCATTCCTTGTTAAAGATATGGACTTTTCAAGTTTTCACCAGATTAAAGAATCGATGACCCGCGGGTCAACGTTTTTCGAAAATTTTCAATATTCCCCAATTTGCCCCAAATTCACACAAATTGATGCCAATTCCTGCCTGGATGCTGCGTCTGAAATTTTAGCTCTCTATCCCCTTCCTTGTCACAGATATGGGCTTTTCAAGTTTTTCTCCAGTTTCAAAAATCAATAACCCGCGGGTCAACGTTTTTCCCAAATTTTCAATATTCCCCAATTTGCCCCAAATTCACACAAATTGATGGTTTCTGCCTGGATGCTGCGTCTGAAATGTTAGCTCTCTATCTCCTTCCTTGTCACAGATATGGGCTTTTCAAGTTTTCTCCAGTTACAAAAATCGATGACCCGCGGGTCAACGTTTTTCGAAAATTTTCAATATTCCCCAATTTGCCCCAAATTCACACAAATTGATGCCATTCCTGTCTGGATGCTGCGTCTGAAATTTTAGCTCTCTTTCACCTTCCTTGTCACAGATATGGGCTTTTCAAGTTTTCTCCAGTTTCAAAAATCGATGACCCGCGGGTTAACGTTATTCGAAAATTTTCAATATTCCCCAATTTGCCCCAAATTCACACAAATTGATGCGAGTTTTAACTGGATGCTGCGTCTGAAATTTTAGCTCTCTATCTCCTTCCTTGTCAAAGATATGGACTTTTGAAGTTTTCACTAGATTAAAGAATCGATGACCCGCGGGTCAACGTTTTTAGAAAAGTTTCAATATTCCCCAATTTGCCCCAAATTCACACAAATTGATGGTTTGAGCCTGGATGCTGCGTCTGAAATGTTAGCTCTCTATCTCCTTCCTTGTCACAGATATGGGCTTTTCAAGCTTTCTCCAGTTACAAAAATCGATGACCCGCAGGTCAACGTTTTTCGAAAATTTTCAATATACCCGAATTTGCCCCAAATTCACACAAATTGATGCCATTCCTGCCTGGATGCTGCGTCTGAAATTTTAGCTCTCTATCTCCTTCCTTGTCACAGATATGGGCTTTTCAAGTTTTTCTCCAGTTTCAAAAATCAATGACCCGCGGGTCAACGTCTTCCCAAATTTCCAATATTCCCCAATATGCCCCAAATTCACACAAATTGATGCCATTCCTGCCTGGATGCTGCGTCTGAAATTTTAGCTCTCTATCTCCTTCCTTGTCACAGATATGGGCTTTTCAAGTTTTCTCCAGGTTCAAAAATCGATAACCCGCAGGTCAACATTTTCATAAAATTTTCAATATTCCCCAATTTGCCCCAAATTCACACAAATTGATGCCATCCTTGCCTGGATGCTGCGTCTGAAATATTAGCTCTCTACATCCTTCCTTGTCAAAGATATGGGCTTTTCAAGTTTTCTCCAGTTACAAAAATCGATGACCCGCGGGTCAACGTTTTTTGAACATTTTCAATATTCCCCAATTTGCCCCAAATTCACACAAATTGATGCGAGTTTTAACTGGATGATGCGTCTGAAATTTTAGCTCTCTATCTCCTTCCTTGTCAAAGATATGGACTTTTCAAGTTTTCACTAGATTAAAGAATCGATGACCCGCGGGTCAACGTCTTCCGAAAATTTGCAATATTCCCCAATTTGCCCAAAATTCACACAAATTGATGCCATTTCTGCTTGGATGCTGGGTCTGGAATTTTAGCTCTGTATCTCCTTCATTGTCCAAGATATGGGCTTTTCAAGTTTACTCCAGTTCCAAAAATCGATGACCCGCGGGTCAACGTTTTTCGAAAATTTTCAATATTCCCCAATTTGCCCCAAATTCACACAAATTGATGCCATTCCTGCCTGGATGCTGCGTCTGAAATTTTAGCTCTCTATCTCCTTCCTTGTCACAGATATGGGCTTTTCAAGTTTTTCTCCAGTTTCAAAAATCAATGACCCGCGGGTCAACGTCTTCCCAAATTTTCAATATTCTCCACTATGCCCCAAATTCACACAAATTGATAGCATTTCTGCCTGGATGCTGAGTCTGAAATTTTAGCTCTCTATCTCCTTCCTTGTCACAGATATGGGCTTTTCAAGCTTTCTCCAGTTACAAAAATCGATGACCCGTGGGTCAACGTTTTTCGAAAATGTTCAATATTCCCGAATTTGCCCCAAATTCACACAAATTGATGCCATTCCTGCCTGGATGCTGCGTCTGAAATTTTAGCTCTCTATCTCCTTCCTTGTCACAGATATGGGCTTTTCAAGTTTTTCTCTAGTTTCAAAAATCAATGACCCGCGGGTCAAAGTTTTTCGAAAATTTTCAATATTCCCCAATATGCCCCAAATTCACACACATTGATGGCATTTCTGCCTGGATGCTGCGTCTGAAATTGTAGCTCTCTATCTCCTTCCTTGTCACAGATATGGGCTTTTCAAGTTTTCTCTAGTTTCAAGAATCGATGAATTGCTGGTCAACATTTTTAGAAAATTTTCAATATTCCCCAATTCATCCCAAATTTACACAAATTGATGGCATTTCTGCCTGGATGCTGCGTCTGAAATTTAAGCTCTCTATCTCCTTCCTTGTCACAGATATGGGCTTTTCAAGTTTTCTCTAGTTTCAAGAATCGATGACCCGCTGGTCAACATTTTTAGAAAATTTTCAATATTCCCCAATTTGCCCCAAATTCACACACATTGATGGCATTTCTGCCTGGATGCTGCGTCTGAAATGTTAGCTCTCTATCTCCTTCCTTGTCACAGATATGGGCTTTTAGAGTTTTCTGAAGTTTCAAAAATCAATGACCCGCGGGTCAACGTTTTTCGAAAATTTCCAGTATTCCCCAATTTGCCCCAAATTCACACAAATTAATGCGAGTTTTAACTGGATGCTGCATCTGAAATTTTAGCTCTCTATCTCCTTCCTTGTCACAGATATGGGCTTTTCAAGTTTTCTCCAGTTTCAAAAATCAATGACCCGCGGGTCAACGTTTTTCGAAAATTTCCAGTATTTCCCAATTTGCCCCAAATTCACACAAATTAATGCTATTTCTGCCTGGATGCTGCATCTGAAATTTTAGCTCTCTATCTCCTTCCTTGTCACAAATATGGGCTTTTCAAGTTTTCTCTAGTTTTAAGAATCGATGACCCGCGGGTCAACGTTTTCCGAAAATTTGCAATATTCCCCAATTTGCCCCAAATTCACACAAATTGATGGGAGTTTTGACTGGATGCTGCGTCTGAAATTTTAGCTCTCTATCTCCTTCCTTGTCAAAGATATGGACTTTTCAAGTTTTCACCAGATTAAAGAATCGATGACCCGCGGGTCAACGTTTTCCGAAAATTTGCAATATTCCCCAATTTGCCCAAAATTCACACAAATTGATGTCATTTCTGCTTGGATGCTGGGTCTGAAATTTTAGCTCTGTATCTCCTTCATTGTCCAAGATATGGACTTTTCAAGTTTTCTCTAGATTAAAGAATCGATGACCTGCAGGTCAACGTTTTTCCAAAATTTTCAATATTCCCCAATTTGCCCCTAATTCACACAAATTGATGCCATTCCTGTCTGGATGCTGCGTCTGAAATTTTAGCTCTCTATCTCCTCCCTTGTCCAAGATATGGGCTTTTCAAGTTTTCTCTAGTTTCAAGAATCGATGATCCGCGGGTCAACATTTTTAGAAAATTTTCAATATTCCCCAATTTGCCCCAAATTTACACACATTGATGGCATTTCTGCCTGGATGCTGCGTCTGAAATGTTAGCTCTCTATCTCCTTCCTTGTCACAGATATGGGCTTTTAGAGTTTTCTGAAGTTTCAAAAATCAATGACCCGCGGGTCAACGTTTTTCGAAAATTTCCAGTATTCCCCAATTTGCCCCAAATTCACACAAATTAATGCGAGTTTTAACTGGATGCTGCATCTGAAATTTTAGCTCTCTATCTCCTTCCTTGTCACAGATATGGGCTTTTCAAGTTTTCTCCAGTTTCAAAAATCAATGACCCGCGGGTCAACGTTTTTCGAAAATTTCCAGTATTTCCCAATTTGCCCCAAATTCACACAAATTAATGCTATTTCTGCCTGGATGCTGCATCTGAAATTTTAGCTCTCTATCTCCTTCCTTGTCACAAATATGGGCTTTTCAAGTTTTCTCTAGTTTTAAGAATCGATGACCCGCGGGTCAACGTTTTCCGAAAATTTGCAATATTCCCCAATTTGCCCCAAATTCACACAAATTGATGGGAGTTTTGACTGGATGCTGCGTCTGAAATTTTAGCTCTCTATCTCCTTCCTTGTCAAAGATATGGACTTTTCAAGTTTTCACCAGATTAAAGAATCGATGACCCGCGGGTCAACGTTTTCCGAAAATTTGCAATATTCCCCAATTTGCCCAAAATTCACACAAATTGATGTCATTTCTGCTTGGATGCTGGGTCTGAAATTTTAGCTCTGTATCTCCTTCATTGTCCAAGATATGGACTTTTCAAGTTTTCTCTAGATTAAAGAATCGATGACCTGCAGGTCAACGTTTTTCCAAAATTTTCAATATTCCCCAATTTGCCCCTAATTCACACAAATTGATGCCATTCCTGTCTGGATGCTGCGTCTGAAATTTTAGCTCTCTATCTCCTCCCTTGTCCAAGATATGGGCTTTTCAAGTTTTCTCTAGTTTCAAGAATCGATGATCCGCGGGTCAACATTTTTAGAAAATTTTCAATATTCCCCAATTTGCCCCAAATTTACACACATTGATGGCATTTCTGCCTGGATGCTGCATCTGAAATTGTAGCTCTCTATCTCCTTCCTTGTCACATATATGGGCTTTTAAAGTTTTCTCCAGTTTCAAAAATCGCTGACCCGGGGGTCAACTTTTTTCCAGAATTTTCAATATTCCCCAATTTGCCCCAAATTTACACCCATTGATGGCATTTCTGCCTGGATGCTGAGTCTGAAATTTTAGCTCTCTATCTCCTTCCTTGTCACAGATATGGGCTTTTAATGTTTTCTCCAGTTTCAAAAATCGATGACCCGGGGGTCAACTTTTTTCCAAAATTTTCAATATTCCCCAATTTGCCCCAAATTTACACACATTGATGGCATTTCTGTCTGGATGCTGCGTCTGAAATTGTAGCTCTCTATCTCCTTCCTTGTCACAGATATGGGCTTTTCAAGTTTTCTCCAGTTTCAAAAATTGATGACCCTGGTCAACATTTTTAGAAAATTTTCAATATTCCCCAATTTGCCCCAAATTTACACACATTGATGGCATTTCTGCCTGGATGCTGCGTCTGAAATTGTAGCTCTCTATCTCCTTCCTTGTCACAGATATGGGCTTTTCAAGTTTTCTCTAGTTTCAAAAATCGATGACCCGCGGGTCAACATTTTTAGAAAATTTTCAATATTCCCCAATTTGCCCCAAATTTACACACATTGATGGCATTTCTGTCTGGATGCTGCGTCTGAAATTGTAGCTCTCAATCTCCTTCCTTGTCACAGATATGGGCTTTTCAAGTTTTCTCCAGTTTCAAAAATTGATGACCCTGGTCAACATTTTTAGAAAATTTTCAATATCCCCAATTTGCCCCAAATTTACACACATTGATGGCATTTCTGCCTGGATGCTGCGTCTGAAATTGTAGCTCTCTATCTCCTTCCTTGTCACAGATATGGGCTTTTCAAGTTTTCTCTAGTTTCAAAAATCGATGACCCGCGGGTCAACATTTTTAGAAAATTTTCAATATTCCCCAATTTGCCCCAAATTTACACACATTGATGGCATTTCTGTCTGGATGCTGCGTCTGAAATTTTAGCTCTCTATCTCCTTCCTTGTCACAGATATGGGCTTTTCAAGTTTTCTCTAGTTTCAAAAATCGATGACCCGGGGATCAACATTTTTAGAAAATTTTCAATATTCCCTAATTTGCCCAAAATTTACACACATTGATGGCCTTTCTGCCTGGATGCTGCGTCTGAAATTGTAGCTCTCTATCTCCTTCCTTGTCACAGTTATGGGCTTTTAAAGTTTTTTCCAGTTTCAAAAATTGATGACCCGGGTCAACATTTTTAGAAAATTTTCAATATTCCCCAATTTGTCCCAAATTTACACACATTGATGGCATTTCTGCCTGGATGCTGGGTCTGAAATTGTAGCTCTTTATCTCCTTCCTTGTCACAGATATGGGCTTTTCAAGTTTTCTCTAGTTTCAAGAATCGATGACCCGCGGGTCAACATTTTTAGAAAATTTTCAATATTCCCCAATTTGTCCCAAATTTACACAAATTGATGGCATTTCTGTCTGGATGCTGCGTCTGAAATTTTAGCTCTCTATCTCCTTCCTTGTCACAGATATGGGCTTTTCAAGTTTTCTCCAGTTTTAAAAATCGATGACCCAGGGGTCAACTGTTTTACAAAATTTTCAATATTCCCCAATTTGCCCCAAATTTACACACATTGATGGCATTTCTGCCTGGATGCTGCGTCTGAAATTGTAGCTCTCTATCTCCTTCCTTGTCACAGATATGGGCTTTTCAAGTTTTCTCTAGTTTCAAGAATCGATGACCCGCGAGTCAACATTTTTGAAAACTTTAAAAATATTCCCCAATTTGCCCCAAATTCACACACATTGATGGCATTTCTGCCTGGATGCTGCGCCTGAAATTTTAGCTCTCTATCTCCTTCCTTGTCACAGATATGGGCTTTTCAAGTTTTCTCCAGTTTTAAAAATCGATGACCCAGGGGTCAACTGTTTTACAAAATTTTCAATATTCCCCAATTTGCCCCAAATTTACACACATTGATGGCATTTCTGCCTGGATGCTGCGTCTGAAATTGTAGCTCTTTATCTCCTTCCTTGTCACAGATATGGGCTTTTCAAGTATTCTCTAGTTTCAAGAACTGATGACCCGCGGGTTAACATTTTTAGAAAATTTTCAATATTCCCCAATTTGTCCCAAATTTACACACATTGATCGCATTTCTGCCTGGATGCTGCGTCTGAAATTTTAGCTCTCTATCTCCTTCCTTGTCACAGTTATGGGCTTTTAAAGTTTTCTCCAGTTTCAAAAATTGATGACCCGGGTCAACATTTTTAGAAAATTTTCAATATTCCCCAATTTGTCCCAAATTTACACACATTGATGGCATTTCTGCCTGGATGCTGCGTCTGAAATTTTAGCTCTCTATCTCCTTCCTTGTCACAGTTATGGGCTTTTAAAGTTTTCTCCAGTTTCAAAAATTGATGACCCGGGTCAACATTTTTAGAAAATTTTCAATATTCCCCAATTTGTCCCAAATTTACACACATTGATGGCATTTCTGCCTGGATGCTGCGTCTGAAATTGTAGCTCTTTATCTCCTTCCTTGTCACAGATATGGGCTTTTCAAGTTTTCTCTAGTTTCAAGAATCGCTGACCCGCGGGTCAACATTTTTAGAAAATTTTCAATATTCCCCAATTTGCCCCAAATTCACACAAATTGATGGCATTTCTGCCTGGATGCTGTGTCTGAAATTTTAGCTCTCTATCTCCTTCCTTGTCACAGATATGGGCTTTTCAAGTTTTCTCTAGTTTCAAGAATCGATGACCCGCGGGTCAACATTTTTAGAAAATTTTCAATATTCCCCAATTTGTCCCAAATTTACACAAATTGATGGCATTTCTGTCTGGATGCTGCGTCTGAAATTTTAGCTCTCTATCTCCTTCCTTGTCACAGATATGGGCTTTTCAAGTTTTCTCCAGTTTTAAAAATCGATGACCCAGGGGTCAACTGTTTTACAAAATTTTCAATATTCCCCAATTTGCCCCAAATTTACACACATTGATGGCATTTCTGCCTGGATGCTGCGTCTGAAATTGTAGCTCTTTATCTCCTTCCTTGTCACAGATATGGGCTTTTCAAGTTTTCTCTAGTTTCAAGAACTGATGACCCGCGGGTTAACATTTTTAGAAAATTTTCAATATTCCCCAATTTGTCCCAAATTTACACACATTGATCGCATTTCTGCCTGGATGCTGCGTCTGAAATTTTAGCTCTCTATCTCCTTCCTTGTCACAGTTATGGGCTTTTAAAGTTTTCTCCAGTTTCAAAAATTGATGACCCGGTCAACATTTTTAGAAAATTTTCAATATTCCCCAATTTGTCCCAAATTTACACACATTGATGGCATTTCTGCCTGGATGCTGCGTCTGAAATTTTAGCTCTCTATCTCCTTCCTTGTCACAGTTATGGGCTTTTAAAGTTTTCTCCAGTTTCAAAAATTGATGACCCGGGTCAACATTTTTAGAAAATTTTCAATATTCCCCAATTTGTCCCAAATTTACACACATTGATGGCATTTCTGCCTGGATGCTGCGTCTGAAATTTAAGCTCTCTATCTCCTTCCTTGTCACAGATATGGGCTTTTCAAGTTTTCTCCAGTATCAAAAATCGATGACCCTGGGGTCAACTTTTTTAGAAAATTTTCAATATTCCCCAATTTGCCCCAAATTCACACAAATTGATGGCATTTCTGCCTAGATGCTGCGTCTGAAATTTTAGCTCTCTATCTCCTTCCTTGTCACAGATATGGGCTTTTCAAGTTTTCTCTAGTTTCAAGAATCGATGAATTGCGGGTCAACATTTTTAGAAAATTTTCAATATTCCCCAATTTGCCCCAAATTTACACACATTGATGGCATTTCTGTCTGGATGCTGCGTCTGAAATTTTAGCTCTCTATCTCCTTCCTTGTCACAGATATGGGCTTTTCAAGTTTTCTCTAGTTTCAAAAATCGATGACCCGGGGATCAACATTTTTAGAAAATTTTCAATATTCCCTAATTTGCCCAAAATTTACACACATTGATGGCCTTTCTGCCTGGATGCTGCGTCTGAAATTGTAGCTCTCTATCTCCTTCCTTGTCACAGTTATGGGCTTTTAAAGTTTTTTCCAGTTTCAAAAATTGATGACCCGGGTCAACATTTTTAGAAAATTTTCAATATTCCCCAATTTGTCCCAAATTTACACACATTGATGGCATTTCTGCCTGGATGCTGGGTCTGAAATTGTAGCTCTTTATCTCCTTCCTTGTCACAGATATGGGCTTTTCAAGTTTTCTCTAGTTTCAAGAATCGATGACCCGCGGGTCAACATTTTTAGAAAATTTTCAATATTCCCCAATTTGTCCCAAATTTACACACATTGATGGCATTTCTGCCTGGATGCTGGGTCTGAAATTGTAGCTCTTTATCTCCTTCCTTGTCACAGATATGGGCTTTTCAAGTTTTCTCTAGTTTCAAGAATCGATGACCCGCGGGTCAACATTTTTAGAAAATTTTCAATATTCCCCAATTTGTCCCAAATTTACACAAATTGATGGCATTTCTGCCTGGATGCTGCGTCTGAAATTTTAGCTCTCTATCTCCTTCCTTGTCACAGATATGGGCTTTTCAAGTTTTCTCTAGTTTCAAGAATCGATGACCCGCGAGTTAACTTTTTTAGAAAATTTAAAAATATTCCCCAATTTGCCCCAAATTCACACACATTGATGGCATTTCTGCCTGGATGCTGCGTCTGAAATTGTAGCTCTCTATCTCCTTCCTTGTCACAGATATGGGCTTTTCAAGTTTTCTCTAGTTTCAAGAATCGATGAATTGCGGGTCAACATTTTTAGAAAATTTTCAATATTCCCCAATTCATCCCAAATTTACACAAATTGATGGCATTTCTGCCTGGATGCTGCGTCTGAAATTTAAGCTCTCTATCTCCTTCCTTGTCACAGATATGGGCTTTTCAAGTTTTCTCTAGTTTCAAGAATCGATGACCCGCTGGTCAACATTTTTAGAAAATTTTCAATATTCCCCAATTTGCCCCAAATTCACACACATTGATGGCATTTCTGCCTGGATGCTGCGTCTGAAATGTTAGCTCTTTATCTCCTTCCTTGTCACAGATATGGGCTTTTAAAGTTTTCTCCAGTTTCAAAAATCGATGACCCGGGGGTCAACTTTTTTCCAAAATGTTCAATATTCCCCAATTTGCCCCAAATTTACACACATTGATGGCATTTCTGCCTGGATGCTGCGTCTGAAATTGTAGCTCTCTATCTCCTTCCTTGTCACAGATATGGGCTTTTCAAGTTTTCTCCAGTTTCAAAAATCGATGACCCGCGGGTCAACATTTTTAGAAAATTTTCAATATTCCCTAATTTGCCCAAAATTTACACACATTGATGGCATTTCTGCCTGGATGCTGCGTCTGAAATTGTAGCTTTCTATCTCCTTCCTTGTCACAGATATGGGCTTTTCAAGTTTTCTCTAGTTTCAAAAATTGATGACCCGGGTCAACATTTTTAGAAAATTTTCAATATTCCCCAATTTGCCCCAAATTTACACACATTGATGGCATTTCTGTCTGGATGCTGCGTCTGAAATTGTAGCTCTCTATCTCCATCCTTGTCACAGACATGGGCTTTTCAAGTTTTCTCTAGTTACAAGAATCGATGACCCGCGAGTCAACTTTTTTAGAAAATTTTCAATATTCCCCAATTCATCCCAAATTTACACAAATTGATGGCATTTCTGCCTGGATGCTGCGTCTGAAATTTAAGCTCTCTATCTCCTTCCTTGTCACAGATATGGGCTTTTCAAGTTTTCTCCAGTATCAAAAATCGATGACCCTGGGGTCAACTTTTTTAGAAAATTTTCAATATTCCCCAATTTGCCCCAAATTCACACAAATTGATGGCATTTCTGCCTAGATGCTGCGTCTGAAATTTTAGCTCTCTATCTCCTTCCTTGTCACAGATATGGGCTTTTCAAGTTTTCTCTAGTTTCAAGAATCGATGAATTGCGGGTCAACATTTTTAGAAAATTTTCAATATTCCCCAATTTGCCCCAAATTTACACACATTGATGGCATTTCTGTCTGGATGCTGCGTCTGAAATTTTAGCTCTCTATCTCCTTCCTTGTCACAGATATGGGCTTTTCAAGTTTTCTCTAGTTTCAAAAATCGATGACCCGGGGATCAACATTTTTAGAAAATTTTCAATATTCCCTAATTTGCCCAAAATTTACACACATTGATGGCCTTTCTGCCTGGATGCTGCGTCTGAAATTGTAGCTCTCTATCTCCTTCCTTGTCACAGTTATGGGCTTTTAAAGTTTTTTCCAGTTTCAAAAATTGATGACCCGGGTCAACATTTTTAGAAAATTTTCAATATTCCCCAATTTGTCCCAAATTTACACACATTGATGGCATTTCTGCCTGGATGCTGGGTCTGAAATTGTAGCTCTTTATCTCCTTCCTTGTCACAGATATGGGCTTTTCAAGTTTTCTCTAGTTTCAAGAATCGATGACCCGCGGGTCAACATTTTTAGAAAATTTTCAATATTCCCCAATTTGTCCCAAATTTACACACATTGATGGCATTTCTGCCTGGATGCTGGGTCTGAAATTGTAGCTCTTTATCTCCTTCCTTGTCACAGATATGGGCTTTTCAAGTTTTCTCTAGTTTCAAGAATCGATGACCCGCGGGTCAACATTTTTAGAAAATTTTCAATATTCCCCAATTTGTCCCAAATTTACACAAATTGATGGCATTTCTGCCTGGATGCTGCGTCTGAAATTTTAGCTCTCTATCTCCTTCCTTGTCACAGATATGGGCTTTTCAAGTTTTCTCTAGTTTCAAGAATCGATGACCCGCGAGTTAACTTTTTTAGAAAATTTAAAAATATTCCCCAATTTGCCCCAAATTCACACACATTGATGGCATTTCTGCCTGGATGCTGCGTCTGAAATTGTAGCTCTCTATCTCCTTCCTTGTCACAGATATGGGCTTTTCAAGTTTTCTCTAGTTTCAAGAATCGATGAATTGCGGGTCAACATTTTTAGAAAATTTTCAATATTCCCCAATTCATCCCAAATTTACACAAATTGATGGCATTTCTGCCTGGATGCTGCGTCTGAAATTTAAGCTCTCTATCTCCTTCCTTGTCACAGATATGGGCTTTTCAAGTTTTCTCTAGTTTCAAGAATCGATGACCCGCTGGTCAACATTTTTAGAAAATTTTCAATATTCCCCAATTTGCCCCAAATTCACACACATTGATGGCATTTCTGCCTGGATGCTGCGTCTGAAATGTTAGCTCTTTATCTCCTTCCTTGTCACAGATATGGGCTTTTAAAGTTTTCTCCAGTTTCAAAAATCGATGACCCGGGGGTCAACTTTTTTCCAAAATGTTCAATATTCCCCAATTTGCCCCAAATTTACACACATTGATGGCATTTCTGCCTGGATGCTGCGTCTGAAATTGTAGCTCTCTATCTCCTTCCTTGTCACAGATATGGGCTTTTCAAGTTTTCTCCAGTTTCAAAAATCGATGACCCGCGGGTCAACATTTTTAGAAAATTTTCAATATTCCCTAATTTGCCCAAAATTTACACACATTGATGGCATTTCTGCCTGGATGCTGCGTCTGAAATTGTAGCTTTCTATCTCCTTCCTTGTCACAGATATGGGCTTTTCAAGTTTTCTCTAGTTTCAAAAATTGATGACCCGGGTCAACATTTTTAGAAAATTTTCAATATTCCCCAATTTGCCCCAAATTTACACACATTGATGGCATTTCTGTCTGGATGCTGCGTCTGAAATTGTAGCTCTCTATCTCCATCCTTGTCACAGACATGGGCTTTTCAAGTTTTCTCTAGTTACAAGAATCGATGACCCGCGAGTCAACTTTTTTAGAAAATTTTCAATATTCCCCAATTCATCCCAAATTTACACAAATTGATGGCATTTCTGCCTGGATGCTGCGTCTGAAATTTAAGCTCTCTATCTCCTTCCTTGTCACAGATATGGGCTTTTCAAGTTTTCTCTAGTTTCAAGAATCGATGACCCGCTGGTCAACATTTTTAGAAAATTTTCAATATTCCCCAATTTGCCCCAAATTCACACACATTGATGGCATTTCTGCCTGGATGCTGCGTCTGAAATGTTAGCTCTTTATCTCCTTCCTTGTCACAGATATGGGCTTTTAAAGTTTTCTCCAGTTTCAAAAATCGATGACCCGGGGGTCAACTTTTTTCCAAAATGTTCAATATTCCCCAATTTGCCCCAAATTTACACACATTGATGGCATTTCTGCCTGGATGCTGCGTCTGAAATTGTAGCTCTCTATCTCCTTCCTTGTCACAGATATGGGCTTTTCAAGTTTTCTCCAGTTTCAAAAATCGATGACCGGGTCAACATTTTTAGAAAATTTTCAATATTCCCCAATTTGCCCCAAATTTACACACATTGATGGCATTTCTGCCTGGATGCGGTGCCTGAAATTTTAGCTCTCTATCTCCTCCTTGTCACAGATATGGGCTTTTCAAGTTTTCTCCAGTTTCAAAAATTGATGACCCTGGTCAACATTTTTAGAAAATTTTCAATATTCCCCAATTTGCCCCAAATTTACACACATTGATGGCATTTCTGCCTGGATGCTGCGTCTGAAATTGTAGCTTTCTATCTCCTTCCTTGTCACAGACATGGGCTTTTCAAGTTTTCTCTAGTTACAAGAATCGATGACACGCGGGTCAACATTTTTAGAAAATTTTCAATATTCCCCAATTTGTCCCAAATTAACACACATTGATGGCATTTCTGCCTGGATGCTGCGCCTGAAATTTTAGCTCTCTATCTCCTTCCTTGTCACAGATATGGGCTTTTCAAGTTTTCTCCATTTTCAAAAATTGATGACCCAGGGGTCAATATATTTAGAAAATTTTCAATATTCCCCAATTTGCTCCAAATTTACACACATTGATGGCATTTCTGCCTGGATGCTGCGTCTGAAATTGTAGCTCTCTATCTCCTTCCTTGTCACAGATATGGGCTTTTCAAGTTTTCTCTAGTTTCAAGAATCGATGACCCGCGAGTCAACTTTTTTAGAAAATTTAAAAATATTCCCCAATTTGCCCCAAATTCACACACATTGATGGCATTTCTGTCTGGATGCTGCGTCTGAAATTGTAGCTCTCTATCTCCTTCCTTGTCACAGATATGGGCTTTTCAAGTTTTCTCTAGTTTCAAGAATCGATGAATTGCGGGTCAACATTTTTAGAACATTTTCAATATTCCCCAATTCGTCCCAAATTTACACAAATTGATGGCATTTCTGTCTGGATGCTGCGCCTGAAATTTTAGCTCTCTATCTCCTTCCTTGTCACAGATATGGGCTTTTAAAGTTTTCTCCAGTTTCAAAAATCGATGACCCTGGGGTCAACTTTTTTAGAAAATTTTCAATATTCCCCAATTTGCCCCAAATTCACACAAATTGATGGCATTTCTGCCTGGATGCTGCGTCTGAAATTTTAGCTCTCTATCTCCTTCCTTGTCACAGATATGGGCTTTTCAAGTTTTCTCCAGTTTCAAAAATCGATGACCCGGGGGTCAACATTTTTAGAAAATTTTCAATAATCCCCAATTTGCCCCAAATTCACACACATTGATGGCATTTCTGCCTGGATGCTGCGTCTGAAATTTTAGCTCTCTATCTCCTTCCTTGTCACAGATATGGGCTTTTCAAGTTTTCTCTAGTTTCAAGAATCGATGACCCTCGAGTCAACATTTTTAGAAAATTTAAAAATATTCCCCAATTTGCCCCAAATTCACACACATTGATGGCATTTCTGCCTGGATGCTGCGTCTGAAATTGTAGCTCTCTATCTCCTTCCTTGTCACAGATATGGGCTTTTCAAGTTTTCTCTAGTTTCAAGAATCGATGAATTGCGGGTCAACATTTTTAGAAAATTTTCAATATTCCCCAATTTGTCCCAAATTTACACAAATTGATGGCATTTCTGTCTGGATGCTGCGTCTGAAATTTTAGCTCTCTATCTCCTTCCTTGTCACAGATATGGGCTTTTCAAGTTTTCTCCAGTTTCAAAAATCGATGACCCGGGGGTCAACATTTTTAGAAAATTTTCAATATTCCCTAATTTGCCCAAAATTTACACACATTGATGGCATTTCTGCATGGATGCTGCGTCTGAAATTGTAGCTCTTTATCTCCTTCCTTGTCACAGATATGGGCTTTTCAAGTTTTCTCTAGTTTCAAGAATCGATGACCCGCGGGTCAACATTTTTAGAAAATTTTCAATATTCCCCAATTTGTCCCAAATTTACACAAATTGATGGCATTTCTGCCTGGATGCTGCGTCTGAAATTTAAGCTCTCTATCTCCTTCCTTGTCACAGATATGGGCTTTTCAAGTTTTCTCTAGTTTCAAGAATCGATGACCCGCGGGTCAACATTTTTAGAAAATTTTCAATATTCCCCAATTCGTCCCAAATTTACACAAATTGATGGCATTTCTGTCTGGATGCTGCGCCTGAAATTTCAACTCTCTATCTCCTTCCTTGTCACAGATATGGGCTTTTAAAGTTTTCTCCAGTATCAAAAATCGATGACCCTGGGGTCAACTTTTTTAGAAAATTTTCAATATTCCCCAATTTGCCCCAAATTCACACAAATTGATGGCATTTCTGCCTGGATGCTGCGTCTGAAATTTTAGCTCTCTATCTCCTTCCTTGTCACAGATATGGGCTTTTCAAGTTTTCTCTAGTTTCAAGAATCGATGAATTGCGGGTCAACATTTTTAGAAAATTTTCAATATTCCCCAATTTGCCCCAAATTTACACACATTGATGGCATTTCTGTCTGGATGCTGCGTCTGAAATTTTAGCTCTCTATCTCCTTCCTTGTCACAGATATGGGCTTTTCAAGTTTTCTCTAGTTTCAAAAATCGATGACCCGGGGATCAACATTTTTAGAAAATTTTCAATATTCCCTAATTTGCCCAAAATTTACACACATTGATGGCCTTTCTGCCTGGATGCTGCGTCTGAAATTGTAGCTCTCTATCTCCTTCCTTGTCACAGATATGGGCTTTTCAAGTTTTCTCTAGTTTCAAGAATCGATGAATTGCGGGTCAACATTTTTAGAAAATTTTCAATATTCCCGAATTTGTCCCAAATTTACACACATTGATGGCATTTCTGCCTGGATGCTGCGTCTGAAATTTGAGCTCTCTATCTCCTTCCTTGTTACAGATATGGGCTTTTAAAGTTTTCTCCAGTTTCAAAAATTGATGACCCGGGTCAACAATTTTAGAAAATTTTCAATATTCCCCAATTTGCCCCAAATTCACACACATTGATGGCATTTCTGCCTGGATGCTGCGTCTGAAATTGCAGCTCTCTATCTCCTTCCTTGTCACAGATATGGGCTTTTCAAGTTTTCTCTAGTTTCAAGAATCGATAACCCGCGAGTCAACATTTTTAGAAAATTTTCAATATTCCCCAATTTGTCCCAAATTTACACAAATTGATGGCATTTCTGCCTGGATGCTGCGTCTGATATTTTAGCTCTCTATCTCCTTCCTTGTCACAGATATGGGCTTTTCAAGTTTTCTCCAGTTTCAAAAATCGATGACCCGGGGGTCAACATTTTTAGAAAATTTTCAATATTCCCCAATTTGCCCCAAATTCACACACATTGATGGCATTTCTGCCTGGATGCTGCGTCTGAAATTGTAGCTCTCTATCTCCTTCCTTGTCACAGATATGGGCTTTTCAAGTTTTCTCTAGTTTCAAGAATCGATGACCCGCGAGTCAACTTTTTTAGAAAATTTAAAAATATTCCCCAATTTGCCCCAAATTCACACACATTGATGGCATTTCTGCCTGGATGCTGCGTCTGAAATTGTAGCTCTCTATCTCCTTCCTTGTCACAGATATGGGCTTTTCAAGTTTTCTCTAGTTTCAAGAATCGATGAATTGCGGGTCAACATTTTTAGAAAATTTTCAATATTCCCCAATTTGCCCCAAATTTACACACATTGATGGCATTTCTGTCTGGATGCTGCGTCTGAAATTTGAGCTCTCTATCTCCTTCCTTGTCACAGATATGGGCTTTTCAAGTTTTCTCTAGTTTCAAAAATCGATGACCCGGGGATCAACATTTTTAGAAAATTTTCAATATTCCCTAATTTGCCCAAAATTTACACACATTGATGGCCTTTCTGCCTGGATGCTGCGTCTGAAATTGTAGCTCTCTATCTCCTTCCTTGTCACAGTTATGGGCTTTTAAAGTTTTTTCCAGTTTCAAAAATTGATGACCCGGGTCAACATTTTTAGAAAATTTTCAATATTCCCCAATTTGTCCCAAATTAACACACATTGATGGCATTTCTGCCTGGATGCTGCGTCTGAAATTTTAGCTCTCTATCTCCTTCCTTGTCACAGATATGGGCTTTTCAAGTTTTCTCCATTTTCAAAAATCGATGACCCGGGGGTCAACATTTTTAGAAAATTTTCAATATTCCCCAATTTGCCCCAAATTCACACACATTGATGGCATTTCTGCCTGGATGCTGCGTCTGAAATTGTAGCTCTCTATCTCCTTCCTTGTCACAGATATGGGCTTTTCAAGTTTTCTCCAGTTTCAAAAATCGATGACCCGGGGGTCAACATTTTTAGAAAATTTTCTATATTCCCTAATTTGCCCAAAATTTACACACATTGATGGCATTTCTGCATGGATGCTGCGTCTGAAATTGTAGCTCTCTATCTCCTTCCTTGTCACAGATATGGGCTTTTCAAGTTTTCTCTAGTTTCAAGAATCGATAACCCGCGGGTCAACATTTTTTGAAAATTTTCAATATTCCCCAATTTGTCCCAAATTTACACAAATTGATGGCATTTCTGTCTGGATGCTGCGTCTGAAATTTTAGCTCTCTATCTCCTTCCTTGTCACAGATATGGGCTTTTCAAGTTTTCTCTAGTTTCAAGAACTGATGACCCGCGGGTTAACATTTTTAGAAAATTTTCAATATTCCCCAATTTGTCCCAAATTTACACACATTGATCGCATTTCTGCCTGGATGCTGCGTCTGAAATTTTAGCTCTCTATCTCCTTCCTTGTCACAGTTATGGGCTTTTAAAGTTTTCTCCAGTTTCAAAAATTGATGACCCGCGTCAACATTTTTAGAAAATTTTCAATATTCCCCAATTTGTCCCAAATTTACACACATTGATGGCATTTCTGCCTGGATGCTGCGTCTGAAATTGTAGCTCTTTATCTCCTTCCTTGTCACAGATATGGGCTTTTCAAGTTTTCTCTAGTTTCAAGAATCGATGACCCGCGGGTCAACATTTTTAGAAAATTTTCAATATTCCCCAATTCGTCCCAAATTTACACAAATTGATGGCATTTCTGTCTGGATGCTGCGCCTGAAATTTCAGCTCTCTATCTCCTTCCTTGTCACAGATATGGGCTTTTAAAGTTTTCTCCAGTATCAAAAATCGATGACCCTGGGGTCAACTTTTTTAGAAAATTTTCAATATTCCCCAATTTGCCCCAAATTCACACAAATTGATGGCATTTCTGCCTGGATGCTGCGTCTGAAATTTTAGCTCTCTATCTCCTTCCTTGTCACAGATATGGGCTTTTCAAGTTTTCTCTAGTTTCAAGAATCGATGAATTCGGGTCAACATTTTTAGAAAATTTTCAATATTCCCCAATTTGCCCCAAATTTACACACATTGATGGCATTTCTGTCTGGATGCTGCGTCTGAAATTTTAGCTCTCTATCTCCTTCCTTGTCACAGATATGGGCTTTTCAAGTTTTCTCTAGTTTCAAAAATCGATGACCCGCAGGTCAACATTTTTAGAAAATTTTCAATATTCCCTAATTTGCCCAAAATTTACACACATTGATGGCCTTTCTGCCTGGATGCTGCGTCTGAAATTGTAGCTCTCTATCTCCTTCCTTGTCACAGTTATGGGCTTTTAAAGTTTTTTCCAGTTTCAAAAATTGATGACCCGGGTCAACATTTTTAGAAAATTTTCAATATTCCCCAATTTGTCCCAAATTTACACACATTGATGGCATTTCTGCCTGGATGCTGGGTCTGAAATTGTAGCTCTTTATCTCCTTCCTTGTCACAGATATGGGCTTTTCAAGTTTTCTCTAGTTTCAAGAATCGATGACCCGCGGGTCAACATTTTTAGAAAATTTTCAATATTCCCCAATTTGTCCCAAATTTACACAAATTGATGGCATTTCTGCCTGGATGCTGCGTCTGAAATTTTAGCTCTCTATCTCCTTCCTTGTCACAGATATGGGCTTTTCAAGTTTTCTCTAGTTTCAAGAATCGATGACCCGCGAGTCAACTTTTTTAGAAAATTTAAAAATATTCCCCAATTTGCCCCAAATTCACACACATTGATGGCATTTCTGCCTGGATGCTGCGTCTGAAATTGTAGCTCTCTATCTCCTTCCTTGTCACAGATATGGGCTTTTCAAGTTTTCTCTAGTTTCAAGAATCGATGAATTGCGGGTCAACATTTTTAGAAAATTTTCAATATTCCCCAATTCATCCCAAATTTACACAAATTGATGGCATTTCTGCCTGGATGCTGCGTCTGAAATTTAAGCTCTCTATCTCCTTCCTTGTCACAGATATGGGCTTTTCAAGTTTTCTCCAGTTTCAAAAATCGATGACCCGGGGGTCAACTTTTTTCCAAAATGTTCAATATTCCCCAATTTGCCCCAAATTTACACACATTGATGGCATTTCTGCCTGGATGCTGCGTCTGAAATTGTAGCTCTCTATCTCCTTCCTTGTCACAGATATGGGCTTTTCAAGTTTTCTCCAGTTTCAAAAATCGATGACCCGCGGGTCAACATTTTTAGAAAATTTTCAATATTCCCTAATTTGCCCAAAATTTACACACATTGATGGCATTTCTGCCTGGATGCTGCGTCTGAAATTGTAGCTTTCTATCTCCTTCCTTGTCACAGATATGGGCTTTTCAAGTTTTCTCTAGTTTCAAAAATTGATGACCCGGGTCAACATTTTTAGAAAATTTTCAATATTCCCCAATTTGCCCCAAATTTACACACATTGATGGCATTTCTGTCTGGATGCTGCGTCTGAAATTGTAGCTCTCTATCTCCATCCTTGTCACAGACATGGGCTTTTCAAGTTTTCTCTAGTTACAAGAATCGATGACCCGCGGGTCAACATTTTTAGAAAATTTTCAATATTCCCCAATTTGTCCCAAATTTACTCAAATTGATGGCATTTCTGCCTGGATGCTGCGCCTAAAATTTCAGCTCTTTATCTTCTTCCTTGTCACAGATATGGGCTTTTCAAGTTTTCTCCAGTTTCAAAAATCGATGACCGGGTCAACATTTTTAGAAAATTTTCAATATTCCCCAATTTGCCCCAAATTTACACACATTGATGGCATTTCTGCCTGGATGCGGTGCCTGAAATTTTAGCTCTCTATCTCCTCCTTGTCACAGATATTGGCTTTTAAAGTTTTCTCCAGTTTCAAAAATTGATGACCCGGGTCAACCTTTTTAGAAAATTTTCAATATTCCCCAATTTGCCCCAAATTCACACACATTGATGGCATTTCTGCCTGGATGCTGCGTCTGAAATTGTAGCTCTCTATCTCCTTCCTTGTCACAGATATGGGCTTTTCAAGTTTTCTCTAGTTTCAAGAATCGATGACCCGCGAGTCAACTTTTTTAGAAAATTTAAAAATATTCCCCAATTTGCCCCAAATTCACACACATTGATGGCATTTCTGTCTGGATGCTGCGTCTGAAATTGTAGCTCTCTATCTCCTTCCTTGTCACAGATATGGGCTTTTCAAGTTTTCTCTAGTTTCAAGAATCGATGAATTGCGGGTCAACATTTTTAGAAAATTTTCAATATTCCCCAATTCGTCCCAAATTTACACAAATTGATGGCATTTCTGTCTGGATGCTGCGCCTGAAATTTTAGCTCTCTATCTCCTTCCTTGTCACAGATATGGGCTTTTAAAGTTTTCTCCAGTTTCAAAAATCGATGACCCTGGGGTCAACTTTTTTAGAAAATTTTCAATATTCCCCAATTTGCCCCAAATTCACACAAATTGATGGCATTTCTGCCTGGATGCTGCGTCTGAAATTTTAGCTCTCTATCTCCTTCCTTGTCACAGATATGGGCTTTTCAAGTTTTCTCCAGTTTCAAAAATCGATGACCCGGGGGTCAACATTTTTAGAAAATTTTCAATAATCCCCAATTTGCCCCAAATTCACACACATTGATGGCATTTCTGCCTGGATGCTGCGTCTGAAATTGTAGCTCTCTATCTCCTTCCTTGTCACAGATATGGGCTTTTCAAGTTTTCTCTAGTTTCAAGAATCGATGACCCGCGAGTCAACATTTTTAGAAAATTTAAAAATATTCCCCAATTTGCCCCAAATTCACACACATTGATGGCATTTCTGCCTGGATGCTGCGTCTGAAATTGTAGCTCTCTATCTCCTTCCTTGTCACAGATATGGGCTTTTCAAGTTTTCTCTAGTTTCAAGAATCGATGAATTGCGGGTCAACATTTTTAGAAAATTTTCAATATTCCCCAATTTGTCCCAAATTTACACAAATTGATGGCATTTCTGTCTGGATGCTGCGTCTGAAATTTTAGCTCTCTATCTCCTTCCTTGTCACAGATATGGGCTTTTCAAGTTTTCTCCAGTTTCAAAAATCGATGACCCGGGGGTCAACATTTTTAGAAAATTTTCAATATTCCCTAATTTGCCCAAAATTTACACACATTGATGGCATTTCTGCATGGATGCTGCGTCTGAAATTGTAGCTCTCTATCTCCTTCCTTGTCACAGATATGGGCTTTTCAAGTTTTCTCTAGTTTCAAGAATCGATAACCCGCGGGTCAACATTTTTTGAAAATTTTCAATATTCCCCAATTTGTCCCAAATTTACACACATTGATGGCATTTCTGCCTGGATGCTGCGTCTGAAATTGTAGCTCTTTATCTCCTTCCTTGTCACAGATATGGGCTTTTCAAGTTTTCTCTAGTTTCAAGAACTGATGACCCGCGGGTTAACATTTTTAGAAAATTTTCAATATTCCCCAATTTGTCCCAAATTTACACACATTGATTGCATTTCTGCCTGGATGCTGCGTCTGAAATTTTAGCTCTCTATCTCCTTCCTTGTCACAGTTATGGGCTTTTAAAGTTTTCTCCAGTTTCAAAAATTGATGACCCGGGTCAACATTTTTAGAAAATTTTCAATATTCCCCAATTTGTCCCAAATTTACACACATTGATGGCATTTCTGCCTGGATGCTGCGTCTGAAATTGTAGCTCTTTATCTCCTTCCTTGTCACAGATATGGGCTTTTCAAGTTTTCTCTAGTTTCAAGAATCGATGACCCGCGGGTCAACATTTTTAGAAAATTTTCAATATTCCCCAATTTGTCCCAAATTTACACAAATTGATGGCATTTCTGCCTGGATGCTGCGTCTGAAATTTAAGCTCTCTATCTCCTTCCTTGTCACAGATATGGGCTTTTCAAGTTTTCTCTAGTTTCAAGAATCGATGACCCGCGGGTCAACATTTTTAGAAAATTTTCAATATTCCCCAATTCGTCCCAAATTTACACAAATTGATGGCATTTCTGTCTGGATGCTGCGCCTGAAATTTCAACTCTCTATCTCCTTCCTTGTCACAGATATGGGCTTTTAAAGTTTTCTCCAGTATCAAAAATCGATGACCCTGGGGTCAACTTTTTTAGAAAATTTTCAATATTCCCCAATTTGCCCCAAATTTACACACATTGATGGCATTTCTGTCTGGATGCTGCCTCTGAAATTTTAGCTCTCTATCTCCTTCCTTGTCACAGATATGGGCTTTTCAAGTTTTCTCTAGTTTCAAAAATCGATGACCCGGGGATCAACATTTTTAGAAAATTTTCAATATTCCCTAATTTGCCCAAAATTTACACACATTGATGGCCTTTCTGCCTGGATGCTGCGTCTGAAATTGTAGCTCTCTATCTCCTTCCTTGTCACAGATATGGGCTTTTCAAGTTTTCTCCAGTTTTAAAAATCGATGACCCGGGGGTCAACTTTTTTACAAAATTTTCAATATTCCCCAATTTGTCCCAAATGTACACAAATTGATGGCATTTCTGCCTGGATGCTGCGTCTGAAATTTTAGCTCTCTATCTCCTTCCTTGTCACAGATATGTGCTTTTCAAGTTTTCTCTAGTTTCAAGAATCGATGACCCGCGAGTCAACTTTTTTAGAAAATTTAAAAATATTCCCCAATTCATCCCAAATTTACACACATTGATGGCATTTCTGCCTGGATGCTGCGTCTGAAATTGTAGCTCTCTATCTCCTTCCTTGTCACAGATATGGGCTTTTCAAGTTTTCTCCAGTTTCAAAAATCGATGACCCGCGGGTCAACATTTTTAGAAAATTTTCAATATTCCTTAATTTGCCCAAAATTTACACACATTGATGGCATTTCTGCCTGGATGCTGTGTCTGAAATTGTAGCTCTCTATCTCCTTCCTTGTCACAGATATGGGCTTTTCAAGTTTTCTCTAGTTTCAAAAATTGATGACCCGGGTCAACATTTTTAGAAAATTTTCAATATTCCCCAATTTGCCCCAAATTTACACACATTGATGGCATTTCTGCCTGGATGCTGCGTCTGAAATTGTAGCTCTCTATCTCCATCCTTGTCACAGACATGGGCTTTTCAAGTTTTCTCTAGTTACAAGAATCGATGACCCGCGGGTCAACATTTTTGGAAAATTTTCAATACTCCAATTTGTCCCAAATTTACTCAAATTGATGGCATTTCTGCCTGGATGCTGCGCCTAAAATTTCAGCTCTTTATCTCCTTCCTTGTCACAGATATGGGCTTTTCAAGTTTTCTCCAGTTTCAAAAATCGATGACCGGGTCAACATTTTTAGAAAATTTTCAATATTCCCCAATTTGCCCCAAATTTACACACATTGATGGCATTTCTGCCTGGATGCTGCGCCTGAAATTTTAGCTCTCTATCTCCTTCCTTGTCACAGATATGGGCTTTTCAAGTTTTCTCTAGTTTCAAGAATCGATGACCCGGGGGTCAACATTTTTAGAAAATTTTCAATATTCCCCAATTTGTCCCAAATTTACACAAATTGATGGCATTTCTGCCTGAATGCTGCGTCTGAAATTTTAGCTCTCTATCTCCTTCCTTGTCACAGATATGGGCTTTTCAAGTTTTCTCCAGTTTCAAAAATTGATGAACCTGGTCAACATTTTTAGAAAATTTTCAATATTCCCCAATTTGTCCCAAATTTACACATATTGATGGCATTTCTGTCTGGATGCTGCGCCTGAAATTTTAGCTCTCTATCTCCTTCCTTGTCACAGACATGGGCTTTTCAAGTTTTCTCTAGTTACAAGAATCGATGACCCGGGGGTCAACTTTTTTAGAAAATTTGCAATATTCCCCAATTTGCCCCAAATTTACACACATTGATGGCATTTCTGCCTGGATGCTGCGTCTGAAATTGTAGCTCTCTATCTCCTTCCTTGTCACAGATATGGGCTTTTCAAGTTTTCTCCAGTTTCAAAAATTGATGACCCGGGTCAACATTTTTAGAAAATTTTCAATATTCCCCAATTTGTCCCAAATTTACACAAATTGATGGCATTTCTGTCTGGATGCTGCGTCTGAAATTGTAGCTCTCTATCTCCATCCTTGTCACAGACATGGGCTTTTCAAGTTTTCTCTAGTTACAAGAATCGATGACCCGCAGGTCAACATTTTTAGAAAATTTTCAATATTCCCCAATTTCTCCCAAATTTACACAAATTGATGGCATTTCTGCCTGGATGCTGCGCCTGAAATTTTAGCTCTCTATCTCCTTCCTTGTCACAGATATGGGCTTTTCAAGTTTTCTCCAGTTTCAAAAATTGATGACCCGGGTCAACATTTTTAGAAAATTTGCAATATTCCCCAATTTGCCCCAAATTTACACACATTGATGGCATTTCTGCCTGGATGCTGCGTCTGAAATTGTAGCTCTCTATCTCCTTCCTTGTCACAGACATGGGCTTTTCAAGTTTTCTCTAGTTACAAGAATCGATGACCCGCGGGTCAACATTTTTAGAAAATTTTCAATATTCCCCAATTTGTCCCAAATTTACACAAATTGATGGCATTTCTGCCTGGATGCTGCGCCTGAAATTTCAGCTCTCTATCTCCTTCCTTGTCACAGATATGGGCTTTTCAAGTTTTCTCCAGTTTCAAAAATCGATGACCCGGGGGTCAACTTTTTTGCAAAATTTTCAATATTCCCCAATTTGCCCCAAATTTACACATTGATGGCATTTCTGCCTGGATGCTGCGTCTGAAATTGTAGCTCTCTATCTCCTTCCTTGTCACAGATATGGGCTTTTCAAGTTTTCTCCAGTTTCAAAAATAAATGACCCGCGGGTCAACATTTTTAGAAAATTTTCAATATTCCCCAATTTGTCCTAAATTTACACAAATTGATAGCATTTCTGCCTGGATGCTGCGCCTGAAATTTCAGCTCTTTATCTCCTTCCTTGTCACAGATATGGGCTTTTGAAGTTTTCTCCAGTTTCAAAAATTGATGACCCTGGTCAACATTTTTAGAAAATTTTCAATATTCCCCAATTTGCCCCAAATTTACACACATTGATGGCATTTCTGCCTGGATGCTGGGTCTGAAATTGTAGCTCTTTATCTCCTTCCTTGTCACAGATATGGGCTTTTCAAGTTTTCTCTAGTTTCAAGAATCGATGACCCGCGGGTCAACATTTTTAGAAAATATTCAATATTCCCCAATTTGTCCCAAATTTACACAAATTGATGGCATTTCTGCCTGGATGCTGCGTCTGAAATTTTAGCTCTCTATCTCCTTCCTTGTCACAGATATGGGCTTTTCAAGTTTTCTCTAGTTTCAAGAATCGATGACCCGCGAGTCAACTTTTTTAGAAAATTTAAAAATATTCCCCAATTTGCCCCAAATTCACACACATTGATGGCATTTCTGCCTGGATGCTGCGTCTGAAATTGTAGCTCTCTATCTCCTTCCTTGTCACAGATATGGGCTTTTCAAGTTTTCTCTAGTTTCAAGAATCGATGAATTGCGGGTCAACATTTTTAGAAAATTTTCAATATTCCCCAATTCATCCCAAATTTACACAAATTGATGGCATTTCTGCCTGGATGCTGCGTCTGAAATTTAAGCTCTCTATCTCCTTCCTTGTCACAGATATGGGCTTTTCAAGTTTTCTCTAGTTTCAAGAATCGATGACCCGCTGGTCAACATTTTTAGAAAATTTTCAATATTCCCCAATTTGCCCCAAATTCACACACATTGATGGCATTTCTGCCTGGATGCTGCGTCTGAAATTTTAGCTCTCTATCTCCTTCCTTGTCACAGATATGGGCTTTTAAAGTTTTCTCCAGTTTCAAAAATCGATGACCCGGGGGTCAACTTTTTTCCAAAATGTTCAATATTCCCCAATTTGCCCCAAATTTACACACATTGATGGCATTTCTGCCTGGATGCTGCGTCTGAAATTGTAGCTCTCTATCTCCTTCCTTGTCACAGATATGGGCTTTTCAAGTTTTCTCCAGTTTCAAAAATCGATGACCCGCGGGTCAACATTTTTAGAAAATTTTCAATATTCCCTAATTTGCCCAAAATTTACACACATTGATGGCATTTCTGCCTGGATGCTGCGTCTGAAATTGTAGCTTTCTATCTCCTTCCTTGTCACAGATATGGGCTTTTCAAGTTTTCTCTAGTTTCAAAAATTGATGACCCGGGTCAACATTTTTAGAAAATTTTCAATATTCCCCAATTTGCCCCAAATTGACACACATTGATGGCATTTCTGCCTGGATGCTGCGTCTGAAATTGTAGCTTTCTATCTCCTTCCTTGTCACAGACATGGGCTTTTCAAGTTTTCTCTAGTTACAAGAATCGATAACACGCGGGTCAACATTTTTGGAAAATTTTCAATATTCCCCAATTTGTCCCAAATTTACACACATTGATGGCATTTCTGTCTGGATGCTGCGTCTGAAATTTTAGCTTTCTATCTCCTTCCTTGTCACAGATATGGGCTTTTAAAGTTTTCTCCAGTTCCAAAAATAAATGACCCGCGGGTCAACATTTTTAGAAAATTTTCAATATTCCCCAATTTGCCACAAATTCACACACATTGATGGCATTTCTGCCTGAATGCTGCGTCTGAAATTTTAGCTATCTATCTCCTTCCTTGTCACAGATATGGGCTTTTCAAGTTTTCTCCAGTTTCAAAAATTGATGACCCGGGTCAACATTTTTAGAAAATGTTCAATATTCCCCAATTTGCCTCAAATTTACACACATTGATGGCATTTCTGCCTGGATGCTGCGCCTGAAATTTTAGATCTCTATCTCCTTCCTGGTCACAGATATGGGGTTTTCAAGTTTTCTCCAGTTTCAAAAATTGATGAACCTGGTCAACATTTTTAGAAATTTTTCAATATTCCCCAATTTGTCCCAAATTTACACATATTGATGGCATTTCTGTTTGGATGCTGCGCCTGAAATTTTAGCTCTTTATCTCCTTCCTTGTCACAGACATGGGCTTTTCAAGTTTTCTCTAGTTACAAGAATCGATGACCCGCAGGTCAACATTTTTAGAAAATTTTCAATATTCCCCAATTTGTCCCAAATTTACACACATTGATGGCATTTCTGCCTGGATGCTGCGCCTGAAATTTTAGCTCTCTATCTCCTTCCTTGTCACAGACATGGGCTTTTCAAGTTTTCTCTAGTTACAAGAATCGATGACCCGGGGGTCAACTTTTTTAGAAAATTTGCAATATTCCCCAATTTGCCCCAAATTTACACACATTGATGGCATTTCTGCCTGGATGCTGCGTCTGAAATTGTAGCTCTCTATCTCCTTCCTTGTCACAGATATGGGCTTTTCAAGTTTTCTCCAGTTTCAAAAATTGATGACCCGGGTCAACATTTTTAGAAAATTTTCAATATTCCCCAATTTCTCCCAAATTTACACAAATTGATGGCATTTCTGCCTGGATGCTGCGCCTGAAATTTTAGCTCTCTATCTCCTTCCTTGTCACAGATATGGGCTTTTCAAGTTTTCTCCAGTTTCAAAAATTGATGACCCGGGTCAACATTTTTAGAAAATTTGCAATATTCCCCAATTTGCCCCAAATTTACACACATTGATGGCATTTCTGCCTGGATGCTGCGTCTGAAATTGTAGCTCTCTATCTCCTTCCTTGTCACAGACATGGGCTTTTCAAGTTTTCTCTAGTTACAAGAATCAATGACCCGCGGGTCAACATTTTTAGAAAATTTTCAATATTCCCCAATTTGTCCCAAATTTACACAAATTGATGGCATTTCTGCCTGGATGCTGCGCCTGAAATTTCAGCTCTCTATCTCCTTCCTTGTCACAGATATGGGCTTTTCAAGTTTTCTCCAGTTTCAAAAATCGATGACCCGGGGGTCAACTTTTTTGCAAAATTTTCAATATTCCCCAATTTGCCCCAAATTTACACATTGATGGCATTTCTGCCTGGATGCTGCGTCTGAAATTGTAGCTCTCTATCTCCTTCCTTGTCACAGATATGGGCTTTTCAAGTTTTCTCCAGTTTCAAAAATAAATGACCCGCGGGTCAACATTTTTAGAAAATTTTCAATATTCCCCAATTTGTCCTAAATTTACACAAATTGATAGCATTTCTGCCTGGATGCTGCGCCTGAAATTTCAGCTCTTTATCTCCTTCCTTGTCACAGATATGGGCTTTTCAAGTTTTCTCCAGTTTCAAAAATTGATGACCCTGGTCAACATTTTTAGAAAATTTTCAATATTCCCCAATTTGCCCCAAATTTACACACATTGATGGCATTTCTGCCTGGATGTGGTGCCTGAAATTTAAGCTCTCTATCTCCTTCCTTGTCACAGATATGGGCTTTTCAAGTTTTCTCCAGTTTCAAAAATTGATGACCCGGGTCAACATTTTTAGAAAATTTTCAATATTCCCCAATTTGTCCCAAATTTACACACATTGATGGCATTTCTGCTTGGATGCTGTGTCTGAAATTGTAGCTCTCTATCTCCTTCCTTGTCACAGATATGGGCTTTTAAAGTTTTCTCCAGTTTCAAAAATTGATGACCCGGGGGTCAACTTTTTTACAAAATTTTCAATATTCCCCAATTTGTCCCAAATTTACACACATTGATGGCATTTCTGCCTGGATGCTGGGTCTGAAATTGTAGCTCTTTATCTCCTTCCTTGTCACAGATATGGGCTTTTCAAGTTTTCTCTAGTTTCAAGAATCGATGACCCGCGGGTCAACATTTTTAGAAAATATTCAATATTCCCCAATTTGTCCCAAATTTACACAAATTGATGGCATTTCTGCCTGGATGCTGCGTCTGAAATTTTAGCTCTCTATCTCCTTCCTTGTCACAGATATGGGCTTTTCAAGTTTTCTCTAGTTTCAAGAATCGATGACCCGCGAGTCAACTTTTTTAGAAAATTTAAAAATATTCCCCAATTTGCCCCAAATTCACACACATTGATGGCATTTCTGCCTGGATGCTGCGTCTGAAATTGTAGCTCTCTATCTCCTTCCTTGTCACAGATATGGGCTTTTCAAGTTTTCTCTAGTTTCAAGAATCGATGAATTGCGGGTCAACATTTTTAGAAAATTTTCAATATTCCCCAATTCATCCCAAATTTACACAAATTGATGGCATTTCTGCCTGGATGCTGCGTCTGAAATTTAAGCTCTCTATCTCCTTCCTTGTCACAGATATGGGCTTTTCAAGTTTTCTCTAGTTTCAAGAATCGATGACCCGCTGGTCAACATTTTTAGAAAATTTTCAATATTCCCCAATTTGCCCCAAATTCACACACATTGATGGCATTTCTGCCTGGATGCTGCGTCTGAAATTTTAGCTCTCTATCTCCTTCCTTGTCACAGATATGGGCTTTTAAAGTTTTCTCCAGTTTCAAAAATCGATGACCCGGGGGTCAACTTTTTTCCAAAATGTTCAATATTCCCCAATTTGCCCCAAATTTACACACATTGATGGCATTTCTGCCTGGATGCTGCGTCTGAAATTGTAGCTCTCTATCTCCTTCCTTGTCACAGATATGGGCTTTTCAAGTTTTCTCCAGTTTCAAAAATCGATGACCCGCGGGTCAACATTTTTAGAAAATTTTCAATATTCCCTAATTTGCCCAAAATTTACACACATTGATGGCATTTCTGCCTGGATGCTGCGTCTGAAATTGTAGCTTTCTATCTCCTTCCTTGTCACAGATATGGGCTTTTCAAGTTTTCTCTAGTTTCAAAAATTGATGACCCGGGTCAACATTTTTAGAAAATTTTCAATATTCCCCAATTTGCCCCAAATTGACACACATTGATGGCATTTCTGCCTGGATGCTGCGTCTGAAATTGTAGCTTTCTATCTCCTTCCTTGTCACAGACATGGGCTTTTCAAGTTTTCTCTAGTTACAAGAATCGATAACACGCGGGTCAACATTTTTGGAAAATTTTCAATATTCCCCAATTTGTCCCAAATTTACACACATTGATGGCATTTCTGTCTGGATGCTGCGTCTGAAATTTTAGCTTTCTATCTCCTTCCTTGTCACAGATATGGGCTTTTAAAGTTTTCTCCAGTTCCAAAAATAAATGACCCGCGGGTCAACATTTTTAGAAAATTTTCAATATTCCCCAATTTGCCACAAATTCACACACATTGATGGCATTTCTGCCTGAATGCTGCGTCTGAAATTTTAGCTATCTATCTCCTTCCTTGTCACAGATATGGGCTTTTCAAGTTTTCTCCAGTTTCAAAAATTGATGACCCGGGTCAACATTTTTAGAAAATGTTCAATATTCCCCAATTTGCCTCAAATTTACACACATTGATGGCATTTCTGCCTGGATGCTGCGCCTGAAATTTTAGATCTCTATCTCCTTCCTGGTCACAGATATGGGGTTTTCAAGTTTTCTCCAGTTTCAAAAATTGATGAACCTGGTCAACATTTTTAGAAATTTTTCAATATTCCCCAATTTGTCCCAAATTTACACATATTGATGGCATTTCTGTCTGGATGCTGCGCCTGAAATTTTAGCTCTTTATCTCCTTCCTTGTCACAGACATGGGCTTTTCAAGTTTTCTCTAGTTACAAGAATCGATGACCCGCAGGTCAACATTTTTAGAAAATTTTCAATATTCCCCAATTTGTCCCAAATTTACACACATTGATGGCATTTCTGCCTGGATGCTGCGCCTGAAATTTTAGCTCTCTATCTCCTTCCTTGTCACAGACATGGGCTTTTCAAGTTTTCTCTAGTTACAAGAATCGATGACCCGGGGGTCAACTTTTTTAGAAAATTTGCAATATTCCCCAATTTGCCCCAAATTTACACACATTGATGGCATTTCTGCCTGGATGCTGCGTCTGAAATTGTAGCTCTCTATCTCCTTCCTTGTCACAGATATGGGCTTTTCAAGTTTTCTCCAGTTTCAAAAATTGATGACCCGGGTCAACATTTTTAGAAAATTTTCAATATTCCCCAATTTCTCCCAAATTTACACAAATTGATGGCATTTCTGCCTGGATGCTGCGCCTGAAATTTTAGCTCTCTATCTCCTTCCTTGTCACAGATATGGGCTTTTCAAGTTTTCTCCAGTTTCAAAAATTGATGACCCGGGTCAACATTTTTAGAAAATTTGCAATATTCCCCAATTTGCCCCAAATTTACACACATTGATGGCATTTCTGCCTGGATGCTGCGTCTGAAATTGTAGCTCTCTATCTCCTTCCTTGTCACAGACATGGGCTTTTCAAGTTTTCTCTAGTTACAAGAATCAATGACCCGCGGGTCAACATTTTTAGAAAATTTTCAATATTCCCCAATTTGTCCCAAATTTACACAAATTGATGGCATTTCTGCCTGGATGCTGCGCCTGAAATTTCAGCTCTCTATCTCCTTCCTTGTCACAGATATGGGCTTTTCAAGTTTTCTCCAGTTTCAAAAATCGATGACCCGGGGGTCAACTTTTTTGCAAAATTTTCAATATTCCCCAATTTGCCCCAAATTTACACATTGATGGCATTTCTGCCTGGATGCTGCGTCTGAAATTGTAGCTCTCTATCTCCTTCCTTGTCACAGATATGGGCTTTTCAAGTTTTCTCCAGTTTCAAAAATAAATGACCCGCGGGTCAACATTTTTAGAAAATTTTCAATATTCCCCAATTTGTCCTAAATTTACACAAATTGATAGCATTTCTGCCTGGATGCTGCGCCTGAAATTTCAGCTCTTTATCTCCTTCCTTGTCACAGATATGGGCTTTTCAAGTTTTCTCCAGTTTCAAAAATTGATGACCCTGGTCAACATTTTTAGAAAATTTTCAATATTCCCCAATTTGCCCCAAATTTACACACATTGATGGCATTTCTGCCTGGATGTGGTGCCTGAAATTTAAGCTCTCTATCTCCTTCCTTGTCACAGATATGGGCTTTTCAAGTTTTCTCCAGTTTCAAAAATTGATGACCCGGGTCAACATTTTTAGAAAATTTTCAATATTCCCCAATTTGTCCCAAATTTACACACATTGATGGCATTTCTGCTTGGATGCTGTGTCTGAAATTGTAGCTCTCTATCTCCTTCCTTGTCACAGATATGGGCTTTTAAAGTTTTCTCCAGTTTCAAAAATTGATGACCCGGGGGTCAACTTTTTTACAAAATTTTCAATATTCCCCAATTTGTCCCAAATTTACACACATTGATGGCATTTCTGCCTGGATGCTGGGTCTGAAATTGTAGCTCTTTATCTCCTTCCTTGTCACAGATATGGGCTTTTCAAGTTTTCTCTAGTTTCAAGAATCGATGACCCGCGGGTCAACATTTTTAGAAAATATTCAATATTCCCCAATTTGTCCCAAATTTACACAAATTGATGGCATTTCTGCCTGGATGCTGCGTCTGAAATTTTAGCTCTCTATCTCCTTCCTTGTCACAGATATGGGCTTTTCAAGTTTTCTCCAGTTTTAAAAATCGATGACCCGGGGGTCAACTTTTTTACAAAATTTTCAATATTCCCCAATTTGTCCCAAATTTACACAAATTTATGGCATTTCTGCCTGGATGCTGCGTCTGAAATTTAAGCTCTCTATCTCCTTCCTTGTCACAGATATGGGCTTTTCAAGTTTTCTCTAGTTTCAAGAATCGATGACCCGCTGGTCAACTTTTTTCCAAAATGTTCAATATTCCCCAATTTGCCCCAAATTTACACACATTGATGGCATTTCTGCCTGGATGCTGCGTCTGAAATTGTAGCTCTCTATCTCCTTCCTTGTCACAGATATGGGCTTTTCAAGTTTTCTCCAGTTTCAAAAATCGATGACCCGCGGGTCAACATTTTTAGAAAATTTTCAATATTCCCTAATTTGCCCAAAATTTACACACATTGATGGCATTTCTGCCTGGATGCTGCGTCTGAAATTGTAGCTTTCTATCTCCTTCCTTGTCACAGATATGGGCTTTTCAAGTTTTCTCTAGTTTCAAAAATTGATGACCCGGGTCAACATTTTTAGAAAATTTTCAATATTCCCCAATTTGCCCCAAATTTACACACATTGATGGCATTTCTGCCTGGATGCTGCGTCTGAAATTGTAGCTTTCTATCTCCTTCCTTGTCACAGACATGGGCTTTTCAAGTTTTCTCTAGTTACAAGAATCGATGACACGCGGGTCAACATTTTTGGAAAATTTTCAATATTCCCCAATTTGTCCCAAATTTACACACATTGATGGCATTTCTGTCTGGATGCTGCGTCTGAAATTTTAGCTCTCTATCTCCTTCCTTGTCACAGATATGGGCTTTTAAAGTTTTCTCCAGTTCCAAAAATAAATGACCCGCGGGTCAACATTTTTAGAAAATTTTCAATATTCCCCAATTTGCCACAAATTTACACACATTGATGGCATTTCTGCCTGAATGCTGCGTCTGAAATTTTAGCTATCTATCTCCTTCCTTGTCACAGATATGGGCTTTTCAAGTTTTCTCCAGTTTCAAAAATTGATGACCCGGGTCAACATTTTTAGAAAATGTTCAATATTCCCCAATTTGCCTCAAATTTACACACATTGATGGCATTTCTGCCTGGATGCTGCGCCTGAAATTTTAGATCTCTATCTCCTTCCTGGTCACAGATATGGGGTTTTCAAGTTTTCTCCAGTTTCAAAAATTGATGAACCTGGTCAACATTTTTAGAAAATTTTCAATATTCCCCAATTTGTCCCAAATTTACACATATTGATGGCATTTCTGTCTGGATGCTGCGCCTGAAATTTTAGCTCTTTATCTCCTTCCTTGTCACAGACATGGGCTTTTCAAGTTTTCTCTAGTTACAAGAATCGATGACCCGCAGGTCAACATTTTTAGAAAATTTTCAATATTCCCCAATTTGTCCCAAATTTACACACATTGATGGCATTTCTGCCTGGATGCTGCGCCTGAAATTTTAGCTCTCTATCTCCTTCCTTGTCACAGACATGGGCTTTTCAAGTTTTCTCTAGTTACAAGAATCGATGACCCGGGGGTCAACTTTTTTAGAAAATTTGCAATATTCCCCAATTTGCCCCAAATTTACACACATTGATGGCATTTCTGCCTGGATGCTGCGTCTGAAATTGTAGCTCTCTATCTCCTTCCTTGTCACAGATATGGGCTTTTCAAGTTTTCTCCAGTTTCAAAAATTGATGACCCGGGTCAACATTTTTAGAAAATTTTCAATATTCCCCAATTTCTCCCAAATTTACACAAATTGATGGCATTTCTGCCTGGATGCTGCGCCTGAAATTTTAGCTCTCTATCTCCTTCCTTGTCACAGATATGGGCTTTTCAAGTTTTCTCCAGTTTCAAAAATTGATGACCCGGGTCAACATTTTTAGAAAATTTGCAATATTCCCCAATTTGCCCCAAATTTACACACATTGATGGCATTTCTGCCTGGATGCTGCGTCTGAAATTGTAGCTCTCTATCTCCTTCCTTGTCACAGACATGGGCTTTTCAAGTTTTCTCTAGTTACAAGAATCGATGACCCGCGGGTCAACATTTTTAGAAAATTTTCAATATTCCCCAATTTGTCCCAAATTTACACAAATTGATGGCATTTCTGCCTGGATGCTGCGCCTGAAATTTCAGCTCTCTATCTCCTTCCTTGTCACAGATATGGGCTTTTCAAGTTTTCTCCAGTTTCAAAAATCGATGACCCGCGGGTCAACATTTTTAGAAAATTTTCAATATTCCCCAATTTGTCCTAAATTTACACAAATTGATAGCATTTCTGCCTGGATGCTGCGCCTGAAATTTCAGCTCTTTATCTCCTTCCTTGTCACAGATATGGGCTTTTCAAGTTTTCTCCAGTTTCAGTAATTGATGACCCTGGTCAACATTTTTAGAAAATTTTCAATATTCCCCAATTTGCCCCAAATTTACACACATTGATGGCATTTCTGCCTGGATGCGGTGCCTGAAATTTAAGCTCTCTATCTCCTTCCTTGTCACAGATATGGGCTTTTCAAGTTTTCTCCAGTTTCAAAAATCGATGACCCGGTGGTCAACTTTTTTACAAAATTTTCAATATTCCCCAATTTGCCCCAAATTTACACACATTGATGGCATTTCTGCCTGGATGCTGCGTCTGAAATTGTAGCTCTCTATCTCCTTCCTTGTCACAGACATGGGCTTTTCAAGTTTTCTCTAGTTACAAGAATCGATGACCCGCGGGTCAACATTTTTAGAAAATTTTCAATATTCCCCAATCTGCCCCAAATTTACACACATTGAAGGCATTTGTGCCTGGATGCTGCGTCTGAAATTGTAGCTCTCTATCTCCTTCCTTGTCACAGATATGGGCTTTTCAAGTTTTTTCCAGTTTCAGAAATCGATGACCCGCGGGTCAACATTTTTAGAAAATTTTCAATATTCCCCAATTTGCCCCAAATTTACACACATTGATGGCATTTCTGCCTGGATGCTGCGTCTGAAATTGTAGCTCTCTATCTCCTTCCTTGTCACAGATATGGGCTTTTCAAGTTTTCTCCAGTTTCAAAAATTGATGACCCGGGTCAACATTTTTAGAAAATTTTCAATATTCCCCAATTTGTCCCAAATTTACACAAATTGATGGCATTTCTGCCTGGATGCTGCGTCTGAAATTGTAGCTCTCTATCTCCTTCCTTGTCACAGACATGGGCTTTTCAAGTTTTCTCTAGTTACAAGAATCGATGACCCGGGGGTCAACTTTTTTAGAAAATTTTCAATATTCCCCAATTTGCCCCAAATTTACACACATTGATGGCATTTCTGCCTGGATGCTGCATCTGAAATTGTAGCTCTCTATCTCCATCCTTGTCACAGACATGGGCTTTTCAAGTTTTCTCTAGTTACAAGAATTGATGACCCGCGGGTCAACATTTTTAGAAAATTTTCAATATTCCCCAATTTGTCCTAAATTTACACAAATTGATAGCATTTCTGCCTGGATGCTGCGCCTGAAATTTCAGCTCTTTATCTCCTTCCTTGTCACAGATATGGGCTTTTCAAGTTTTCTCCAGTTTCAAAAATTGATGACCCTGGTCAACATTTTTAGAAAATTTTAAATATTCCCCAATTTGCCCCAAATTTACACACATTGATGGCATTTCTGCCTGGATGCTGCGTCTGAAATTGTAGCTCTCTATCTCCTTCCTTGTCACAGACATGGGCTTTTCAAGTTTTCTCTAGTTACAAGAATCGATGACCCGCGGGTCAACATTTTTAGAAAATTTTCAATATTCCCCAATTTGTCCTAAATTTACACAAATTGATAGCATTTCTGCCTGGATGCTGCGCCTGAAATTTCAGCTCTTTATCTCCTTCCTTGTCACAGATATGGGCTTTTCAAGTTTTCTCCAGTTTCAAAAATTGATGACCCTGGTCAACATTTTTCGAAAATTTTCAATATTCCCCAATTTGCCCCAAATTTACACACATTGATGGCATTTCTGCCTGGATGCGGTGCCTGAAATTTAAGCTCTCTATCTCCTTCCTTGTCACAGATATGGGCTTTTCAAGTTTTCTCCAGTTTCAAAAATTGATGACCCGGGTCAACTTTTTTAGAAAATTTTCAATATTCCCCAATTTGTCCCAAATTTACACACATTGATGGCATTTCTGCTTGGATGCTGTGTCTGAAATTGTAGCTCTCTATCTCCTTCCTTGTCACAGATATGGGCTTTTCAAGTTTTCTCTAGTTACAAGAATCGATGACCCGCGGGTCAACATTTTTAGAAAATTTTCAATATTCCCCAATTTGTCCCAAATTTACACAAATTGATGGGATTTCTGTCTGGATGCTGCGTCTGAAATTTTAGCTCTCTATCTCCTTCCTTGTCACAGTCATGGGCTTTTAAAGTTTTTTCCAGTTTCAGAAATCGATGACCCGCGGGTCAACATTTTTAGAAAATTTTCAATATTCCCCAATTTGCCCCAAATTTACACACATTGATGGCATTTCTGCCTGGATGCTGCGTCTGAAATTTTAGCTCTCTATCTCCTTCCTTGTCACAGATATGGGCTTTTCAAGTTTTCTCCAGTTTCAAAAATTGATGACCCGGGTCAAAATTTTTAGAAAATTTTCAATATTCCCCAATTTGTCCCAAATTTACACAAATTGATGGCATTTCTGTCTGGATGCTGCGTCTGAAATTGTAGCTCTCTATCTCCTTCCTTGTCACAGATATGGGCTTTTCGAGTTTTCTCCAGTTTCAAAAATTGATGACCCGGGTCAACATTTTTAGAAAATTTTCAATATTCCCCAATTTGCCCCAAATTTACACACATTGATGGCATTTCTGCCTGGATGCTGCGCCTGAAATTTCAGCTCTTTATCTCCTTCCTTGTCACAGATATGGGCTTTTCAAGTTTCAAAAATTGATGACCCTGATCAACATTTTTAGAAAATTTTCAATATTCCCCAATTTGCCCCAAATTTACACACATTGATGGCATTTCTGCCTGGATGCTGCGTCTAAAATTGTAGCTCTCTATCTCCATCCTTGTCACAGACATGGGCTTTTCAAGTTTTCTCTAGTTACAAGAATCGATGACCCGCGGGTCAACATTTTTAGAAAATTTTCAATATTCCCCAATTTGTCCTAAATTTACACAAATTGATAGCATTTCTGCCTGGATGCTGCGCCTGAAATTTCAGCTCTTTATCTCCTTCCTTGTCACAGATATGGGCTTTTCAAGTTTTCTCCAGTTTCAAAAATTGATGACCCTGGTCAACATTTTTAGAAAATTGTCAATATTCCCCAATTTGCCCCAAATTTACACACATTGATGGCATTTCTGCCTGGATGCGGTGCCTGAAATTTAAGCTCTCTATCTCCTTCCTTGTCACAGATATGGGCTTTTCAAGTTTTCTCCAGTTTCAAAAATTGATGACCCGGGTCAACATTTTTAGAAAATTTTCAATATTCCCCTATTTGTCCCAAATTTACACAAATTGATGGGATTTCTGTCTGGATGCTGCGTCTGAAATTTTAGCTCTCTATCTCCTTCCTTGTCACAGATATGGGCTTTTCAAGTTTTTTCCAGTTTCAGAAATGGATGACCCGCGGGTCAACATTTTTAGAAAATTTTCAATATTCCCCAATTTGCCCCAAATTTACACACATTGATGGCATTTCTGCCTGGCTGCTGCGTCTAAAATTGTAGCTCTCTATCTCCTTCCTTGTCACAGATATTGGCTTTTAAAGTTTTCTCCAGTTTCAAAAATTGATGACCCGGGTCAACATTTTTAGAAAATTTTCAATATTCCCCAATTTGCCCCAAATTTACACACATTGATGGCATTTCTGCCTGGATGCTGCGCCTGAAATTTCAGCTCTTTATCTCCTTCCTTGTCACAGATATGGGCTTTTCAAGTTTCAAAAATTGATGACCCTGATCAACATTTTTAGAAAATTTTCAATATTCCCCAATTTGCCCCAAATTTACACACATTGATGGCATTTCTGCCTGGATGCTGCGTCTAAAATTGTAGCTCTCTATCTCCATCCTTGTCACAGACATGGGCTTTTCAAGTTTTCTCTAGTTACAAGAATCGATGACCCGCGGGTCAACATTTTTAGAAAATTTTCAATATTCCCCAATTTGTCCTAAATTTACACAAATTGATAGCATTTCTGCCTGGATGCTGCGCCTGAAATTTCAGCTCTTTATCTCCTTCCTTGTCACAGATATGGGCTTTTCAAGTTTTCTCCAGTTTCAAAAATTGATGACCCTGGTCAACATTTTTAGAAAATTGTCAATATTCCCCAATTTGCCCCAAATTTACACACATTGATGGCATTTCTGCCTGGATGCGGTGCCTGAAATTTAAGCTCTCTATCTCCTTCCTTGTCACAGATATGGGCTTTTCAAGTTTTCTCCAGTTTCAAAAATTGATGACCCGGGTCAACATTTTTAGAAAATTTTCAATATTCCCCTATTTGTCCCAAATTTACACAAATTGATGGGATTTCTGTCTGGATGCTGCGTCTGAAATTTTAGCTCTCTATCTCCTTCCTTGTCACAGATATGGGCTTTTCAAGTTTTTTCCAGTTTCAGAAATGGATGACCCGCGGGTCAACATTTTTAGAAAATTTTCAATATTCCCCAATTTGCCCCAAATTTACACACATTGATGGCATTTCTGCCTGGATGCTGCGTCTGAAATTTTAGCTCTCTATCTCCTTCCTTGTCACAGATATGGGCTTTTCAAGTTTTCTCCAGTTTCAAAAATTGATGACCCGGGTCAACATTTTTAGAAAATTTTCAATATTCCCCAATTTGTCCCAAATTTACACAAATTGATGGCATTTCTGTCTGGATGCTGCGTCTGAAATTGTAGCTCTCTATCTCCTTCCTTGTCACAGATATGGGCTTTTCGAGTTTTCTCCAGTTTCAAAAATTGATGACCCGGGTCAACATTTTTAGAAAATTTTCAATATTCCCCAATTTGCCCCAAATTTACACACATTGATGGCATTTCTGCCTGGATGCTGCGTCTGAAATTGTAGCTCTCTATCTCCTTCCTTGTCACAGACATGGGCTTTTCAAGTTTTCTGTAGTTACAAGAATCGATGATCCGCGGGTCAACATTTTTAGAAAATTTTCAATATTCCCCAATTCGCCCCAAATTTACACACATTGATGGCATTTCTGCCTGGATGCTGCGCCTGAAATTTCAGCTCTCTATCTCCTTCCTTGTCACAGATATGGGCTTTTCAAGTTTTCTCCAGTTTCAAAAATTGATGACCCGGGTCAACATTTTTAGAAAATTTTCAATATTCCCCAATTTGCCCCAAAGTTACAAACATTGATGACATTTCTGCCTGGATGCTGCGCCTGAAATTTCAGCTCTCTATCTCCTTCCTTGTCACAGATATGGGCTTTTCAAGTTTTCTCCAGTTTCAAAAATTGATTACCCGGGTCAACATTTTTAGAAAATTTTCAATATTCCCCAATTTGCCCCAAATTTACACACATTGATGGCATTTGTGCCTGGATGCTGCGTCTGAAATTGTAGCTCTCTATCTCCTTCCTTGTCACAGACATGGGCTTTTCAAGTTTTCTCTAGTTACAAGAATCGATGACCCGGGGGTCAACATTTTTAGAAAATTTTCAATATTCCCCAATTTGTCCCAAATTTACACAAATTGATGGGATTTCTGTCTGGATGCTGCGTCTGAAATTTTAGCTCTCTATCTCCTTCCTTGTCACAGATATGGGCTTTTCAAGTTTTCTCTAGTTTCAAGAATCGATGACCCGCGGGTCAACATTTTTTGAAAATTTTCAATATTCCCCAATTTGCCCTAAATTTACACACATTGATGGCATTTCTGCCTGGATGCTGCGCCTGAAATTTCAGCTCTCTATCTCCTTCCTTGTCACAGATATGGGCTTTTCAAGTTTTCTCCTCTTTCAAAAATTGATTACCCGGGTCAACATTTTTAGAAAATTTTCAATATTCCCCAATCTGCCCCAAATTTACACACATTGATGGCATTTGTGCCTGGATGCTGCGTCTGAAATTTTAGCTCTCTATCTCCTTCCTTGTCACAGATATGGGCTTTTCAAGTTTTTTCCAGTTTCAGAAATCGATGACCCGCGGGTCAACATTTTTAGAAAATTTTCAATATTCCCCAATTTGCCCCAAATTTACACACATTGATGGCATTTCTGCCTGGATGCTGCGTCTAAAATTGTAGCTCTCTATCTCCTTCCTTGTCACAGATATTGGCTTTTAAAGTTTTCTCCAGTTTCAAAAATTGATGACCCGGGTCAACATTTTTAGAAAATTTTCAATATTCCCCAATTTGCCCCAAATTTACACACATTGATGGCATTTCTGCCTGGATGCTGCGTCTGAAATTTTAGCTCTCTATCTCCTTCCTTGTCACAGATATGGGCTTTTCAAGTTTTCTCCAGTTTCAAAAATTGATGACTCGGGTCAACATTTTTAGAAAATTTTCAATATTCCCCAATTTGTCCCAAATTTACACAAATTGATGGCATTTCTGTCTGGATGCTGCGTCTGAAATTTTAGCTCTCTATCTCCTTCCTTGTCACAGATATGGGCTTTTCGAGTTTTCTCCTGTTTCAAAAATTGATTACCCGGGTCAACATTTTTAGAAAATTTTCAATATTCCCCAATCTGCCCCAAATTTACACACATTGATGGCATTTGTGCCTGGATGCTGCGTCTGAAATTGTAGCTCTCTATCTCCTTCCTTGTCACAGACATGGGCTTTTCAAGTTTTCTCTAGTTACAAGAATCGATGACCCGCGGGTCAACATTTTTAGAAAATTTTCAATATTCCCCAATTTGTCCCAAATTTACACAAATTGATGGGATATCTGTCTGGATGCTGCGTCTGAAATTTTAGCTCTCTATCTCCTTCCTTGTCACAGATATGGGCTTTTCAAGTTTTCTCTAGTTTCAAGAATCGATGACCCGCGGGTCAACATTTTTAGAAAATTTTCAATATTCCCCAATTTGTCCCAAATTTACACACATTGATGGCATTTCTGTCTGGATGCTGCGTCTGAAATTTTAGCTCTCTATCTCCTTCCTTGTCACAGATATGGGCTTTTCAAGTTTTCTCTAGTTTCAAGAATCGATGACCCGCGGGTCAACATTTTTAGAAAATTTTCAATATTCCCCAATTTGTCCCAAATTTACACACATTGATGGCATTTCTGTCTGGATGCTGCGTCTGAAATTTTAGCTCTCTATCTCCTTCCTTGTCACAGATATGGGCTTTTCAAGTTTTTTCCAGTTTCAGAAATCGATGACCCGCGGGTCAACATTTTTAGAAAATTTTCTATATTCCCCAATTTGCCCCAAATTTACACACATTGATGGCATTTCTGCCTGGATGCTGCGTCTAAAATTGTAGCTCTCTATCTCCTTCCTTGTCACAGATATTGGCTTTTAAAGTTTTCTCCAGTTTCAAAAATTGATGACCCGGGTCAACATTTTTAGAAAATTTTCAATATTCCCCAATTTGCCCCAAATTTACACACATTGATGGCATTTCTGCCTGGATGCTGCGTTTGAAATTTTAGCTCTCTATCTCCTTCCTTGTCACAGATATGGGCTTTTCAAGTTTTCTCCAGTTTCAAAAATTGATGACTCGGGTCAACATTTTTAGAAAATTTTCAATATTCCCCAATTTGTCCCAAATTTACACAAATTGATGGCATTTCTGTCTGGATGCTGCGTCTGAAATTTTAGCTCTCTATCTCCTTCCTTGTCACAGATATGGGCTTTTCGAGTTTTCTCCAGTTTCAAAAATTGATGACCCGGGTCAACATTTTTAGAAAATTTTCAATATTCCCCAATTTGCCCCAAATTTACACACATTGATGGCATTTCTGCCTGGATGCTGCGTCTGAAATTTTAGCTCTCTATCTCCTTCCTTGTCACAGACATGGGCTTTTCAAGTTTTCTCTAGTTACAAGAATCGATGACCCGCGGGTCAACATTTTTAGAAAATTTTCAATATTCCCCAATTTGCCCCAAATTTACACACATTGATGGCTTTTCTGCCTGGATGCTGCGCCTGAAATTTCAGCTCTCTATCTCCTTCCTTGTCACAGATATGGGCTTTTCAAGTTTTCTCCAGTTTCAAAAATTGATGACCCGGGTCAACATTTTTAGAAAATTTTCAATATTCCCCAATTTGCCCCAAAGTTACAAACATTGATGGCTTTTCTGCCTGGATGCTGCGCCTGAAATTTCAGCTCTCTATCTCCTTCCTTGTCACAGATATGGGCTTTTCAAGTTTTCTCCAGTTTCAAAAATTGATGACTCGGGTCAACATTTTTAGAAAATTTTCAATATTCCCCAATTTGTCCCAAATTTACACAAATTGATGGCATTTCTGTCTGGATGCTGCGTCTGAAATTTTAGCTCTCTATCTCCTTCCTTGTCACAGATATGGGCTTTTCGAGTTTTCTCCTGTTTCAAAAATTGATTACCCGGGTCAACATTTTTAGAAAATTTTCAATATTCCCCAATTTGCCCCAAATTTACACACATTGATGGCATTTGTGCCTGGATGCTGCGTCTGAAATTGTAGCTCTCTATCTCCTTCCTTGTCACAGACATGGGCTTTTCAAGTTTTCTCTAGTTACAAGAATCGATGACCCGCGGGTCAACATTTTTAGAAAATTTTCAATATTCCCCAATTTGTCCCAAATTTACACAAATTGATGGGATATCTGTCTGGATGCTGCGTCTGAAATTTTAGCTCTCTATCTCCTTCCTTGTCACAGATATGGGCTTTTCAAGTTTTCTCTAGTTTCAAGAATCGATGACCCGCAGGTCAACATTTTTAGAAAATTTTCAATATTCCCCAATTTGTCCCAAATTTACACACATTGATGGCATTTCTGTCTGGATGCTGCGTCTGAAATTTTAGCTCTCTATCTCCTTCCTTGTCACAGATATGGGCTTTTCAAGTTTTTTCCAGTTTCAGAAATCGATGACCCGCGGGTCAACATTTTTAGAAAATTTTCAATATTCCCCAATTTGCCCCAAATTTACACACATTGATGGCATTTCTGCCTGGATGCTGCGTCTAAAATTGTAGCTCTCTATCTCCTTCCTTGTCACAGATATTGGCTTTTAAAGTTTTCTCCAGTTTCAAAAATTGATGACCCGGGTCAACATTTTTAGAAAATTTTCAATATTCCCCAATTTGCCCCAAATTTACACACATTGATGGCATTTCTGCCTGGATGCTGCGTCTGAAATTGTAGCTCTCTATCTCCTTCCTTGTCACAGATATGGGCTTTTCAAGTTTTCTCCAGTTTCAAAAATTGATGACTCGGGTCAACATTTTTAGAAAATTTTCAATATTCCCCAATTTGTCCCAAATTTACACAAATTGATGGCATTTCTGTCTGGATGCTGCGTCTGAAATTTTAGCTCTCTATCTCCTTCCTTGTCACAGATATGGGCTTTTCGAGTTTTCTCCAGTTTCAAAAATTGATGACCCGGGTCAACATTTTTAGAAAATTTTCAATATTCCCCAATTTGCCCCAAATTTACACACATTGATGGCATTTCTGCCTGGATGCTGCGTCTGAAATTTTAGCTCTCTATCTCCTTCCTTGTCACAGACATGGGCTTTTCAAGTTTTCTCTAGTTACAAGAATCGATGACCCGCGGGTCAACATTTTTAGAAAATTTTCAATATTCCCCAATTTGCCCCAAATTTACACACATTGATGGCTTTTCTGCCTGGATGCTGCGCCTGAAATTTCAGCTCTCTATCTCCTTCCTTGTCACAGATATGGGCTTTTCAAGTTTTCTCCAGTTTCAAAAATTGATGAGCCGGGTCAACATTTTTAGAAAATTTTCAATATTCCCCAATTTGCCCCAAAGTTACAAACATTGATGGCTTTTCTGCCTGGATGCTGCGCCTGAAATTTCAGCTCTCTATCTCCTTCCTTGTCACAGATATGGGCTTTTCAAGTTTTCTCCAGTTTCAAAAATTGATGACCCGGGTCAACATTTTTAGAAAATTTTCAATATTCCCCAATTTGCCCCAAAGTTACAAACATTGATGGCATTTCTGCCTGGATGCTGCGCCTGAAATTTCAGCTCTCTATCTCCTTCCTTGTCACAGATATGGGCTTTTCAAGTTTTCTCCAGTTTCAAAAATTGATGACCCGGGTCAACATTTTTAGAAAATTTGCAATATTCCCCAATTTGCCCCAAGTTTACACACATTGATGGCATTTCTGCCTGGATGCTGCGCCTGAAATTTCAGCTCTCTATCTCCTTCCTTGTCACAGATATGGGCTTTTCAAGTTTTCTCCAGTTTCAAAAATTGATGACCCGGGTCAACATTTTTAGAAAATTTTCAATATTCCCCAATTTGCCCCAAGTTTACACACATTGATGGCATTTCTGCCTGGATGCTGCGCACTTTCATCATCATCATCATCATCATCATCATCATCGTCACACAGTGGCTCGTGTACTTCACTCCTCATGTGCATTCAATCATCTCATATTATGCCCATGTGCAATACTCATTTTCTGAATGTATGCTTTCTTATAAGATAAGATAAGATACAACTTTATTCTCCCGAGGGACATTGGGTGTTGACACAGGGAGTGAAACATGAGGGAGGAGGACCAGGTGAGGCCTGCTGCTCAGAGGGCCAAAATGCTTACTGCACCGGGTATTCCAAGGCGGTCTCCCATCCAAGTACTAACCTGGCCCGACACTGCTTAGCTTCCGAGATCAGACGAGATCGGGCGTGTTCAGAGTGGTATGGCCGTAAACGAGGAAAGCAGCCACTCAGAGGCTCTTTATAGGTGAGACAGACCCAGTTCAAGTCACCGTGTACACATGACTACACTCAAGTTCATATATATCACAATTTACATGATGCCTTCACCAGAAACACACATTTCTGGATAATGAAGTCTTACCTAAAGAAACTGGTAATCATCACATAGAACATACAGAGGGACCACTTACATCACTGACGCTCACTTTCATCATCATCATCATCATCATCATCATCATCATCATCATCGTCACACAGTGGCTCGTGTACTTCACTTCTCATGTGCATTCAATCTTCTCATATTATGCCCATGTGCAATACTCATTTTCTGAATGTATGCTTTCATATAAGATAAGATAAGATAGAACTTTATTCTCCCGAGGGAACTTGCGTGTTCACAGAGGGAGTTAAACATGAGGGAGGAGGACCAGGTGAGGCCTGCTGCTCAGAGGGCCAAAATGCTTACGGCACCGGGTATTCCTAGGCGGTCTCCCATCCAAGTACTAACCTGGCCCGACGCTGCTTAGCTTCCGAGATCAGACGAGATCAGGCGTGTTCAGAGTGGTATGGCCGTAAACGAGGAGAGCAGCCACACAGAGGCTCTTTATAGGTGAGACAGACCCAGTTCAAGTCACCGTGTACGCATGACTACACTCAAGTTCATGTATATCACAGTTTACATGATGCCTTCATCAGAAGAACACTAACATTTCAGATAAGATAAGATACAACTTTATTCTCCCTAGGGAAATTGCGTGTTGACAGAGGGAGTGAAACATGAGGGAGGAAGACCAGGTGAGGCCTGCTGCTCAGAGGGCCAAAATGCTTACGGCACCGGGTATTCCCAGGAGGTCTCCCATTCAAGCACTAACCTGGCCCGACGCTGCTTAGCTTCCGAGATCAGACGAGATCGGGCGTGTTCAGAGTGGTATGGCCGTAAACGAGGACAGCAGCCACACAGAGGCTCTTCATAGGTGAGACAGACCCAGTTCAAGTCACCGTGTACACATGACTACACTCAAGTTCATGTATATCACAATTTACATGATGCCTTCATCAGAAACACACATTTCTGGATAATGAAGTCTTACCTAATGAAACTGATAATCATCACATAGAACATAAAGAGGGACCACTAACATCTCTGACGCTCACTTTCATCATCATCATCATCGTCACACAGTGGCTCGTGTACTTCACTTCTCATGTGCATTCAATCTTCTCATATTATGCCCATGTGCAATACTCATTTTCTGAATGTATGCTTTCATATAAGATAAGATAAGATACAACTTTATTCTCCCGAGGGAACTTGCATGTTCACAGAGTGAGTGAAACATGAGGGAGGAGGACCAGGTGAGGCCTGCTGCTCACAGGGCCAAAATGCTTACGGCACCGGTTATTCCTAGGCGGTCTGCCATCCAAGTACTAACCTGGCCCGACGCTGCTTAGCTTCTGAGATCAGACGAGATCGGGCGTGTTTTTTTTTTTTCTCTTTTATTATCAAAAAATAAATATTTTTACAAATACATTTTACACAAGTAAATACAAGTCATTTCAAATCAAATCAAATTATTTCCAACAATCCATAACACCATTCATCACATCTTTTTTTTTTCTTTTTTTTTTTTTTTCCTTCACCCATCACCCCTCACCCTTGACCTATTGACATTTGCACCCCACCCTGATTTCCACACACAAATAGACAGTTATCTTCCAGCACCTTTTGTTTGAAATCTTGTCCCCACCATCCCACAGCAGACTCACATTCCTTTTCATAAAGTTACAGAAAAATCTCCAGATGTTCACTTTTTTGTCCTCGAAATGTGAATAGTTTCTCCGAAGTCTGATGACATGTTTGGCATAACTCAGAATGTAATTGATAAGCCATTTGTTCACCCCTGCTTTCCTTTCCTTATACCCAAATAGAAAAAACCTCTCCCATTTTTCCTTTTCCGTGATTGTGACTCTACATTTTTGAAAGCATTGGTCCAGCTTCTCAAAAAACACTTTTAACTCCTTACATTCAAAAATAAAGTGCCTAAATGTCTCCACTTCCACCTCACATATATCACAAACCTTGCTGTTGAGTCTATTTATCTGGTTTAGCACCAAATTGACAAATATTCTATTGTGTCTGAGCCTGAAATTTGTATCAAAGCACTCTGATGAAATGAACTTCACATTTAGATCTGACCAAATGTGCTCCCTCTTAAGCCCATGGAACTGCCTTAGCCATACTTCCTCAGCTGCCGCTTTCTTCTTTTCCTTTCCCAAAAACACTCTATATAGTATCTTGGAGTTAACTGATCGTATGTCATGCTCTTTCCCTCCTTGGATGAGGGAGAAACTGACCAACTCCAGAGCCTTCTCTGCCCTCCTCCCCTTCACCAGCGCCACCCAGCTACGAGGTAACCCCTCTAAAATTCTCTGGCATAGTCTTTTGATCTCTATTGGTCTCACTTTCCTTAATCTTCCCCTGACCTCCTGGATTACTTCCTCCTGCAGAAATCCACCACCTCTTTGGATAAAGTGCTTCACCTGATTTAAACCTAGTTCCTCCAAGTACCTCCCTGAAAATACCTTCCCCTGACACCTTATTGCCGGATTTCTGAAAACTGGTTGGTGTAACACCTGCTCCGCAGTCTCACATCTAAACTTTAAATCCCCCAGTAAAATATTCCACGCTTCAAGTATTTCCCCTGTAAATGCATTAACCTGTGCTCCTTCCCTTTGCTCCGTTTCCCTACATAGATTAAACACTCCTCTATTATCCCACCCCTGTAGGCAAGAGTCGAGGCACTTCTGCCACGCGTAAATCTTTGCGTTTCCCCTAAATTTCCCTAACAGTCGAATCCGTGCACTAAGCTTTTTACTTTTCAGGTCCACCAATTTCAAACCGCCCTCCTTCTGCCCATTGATGAGCACCTTCCTGGCTATCAAATGCTGTTTTTTATTCCAGGTGAAAGCACTCATCATGTCATTCAGCTTTCCTATTACCCTGTCCGGCTTTTCACAGACTCTTAGCGCATACTGACACTTGGACAGGAGGAGGGCGTTAGTTACTATCACTTTACCCCTTAGATTCAATTTCCTCCCGGACCAGAAATCCAATCGCATTTTGATTTTTCCCTCTATTTCACCCCACGTTTGTTTTGTTGCTGCATCTCGATTCTTACCTACGTATACACCCAAAACCTTCACCATTTCATTTCTCTTTACAAAATTCCATTTATTTACACAATCGAAACCATCACCAAAGCCAATTAGCTCGGTTTTTTCCCCATTGATTTTGGCCCCAGATGCCCTCTCATAGCACTCTACATGCTGCAGCACCCTGTCTACACTCCTCTCATCCCTAACCGTAATACTTATGTCATCTGCGTACTGGTAGATTTTCGTGTCCGTTTTATCTTCCATTTCAATCCCCAAAATCCCTGGGTCCCTCCTAATGAGGGCAGACAAGGGTTCTGCCGCTATGGAGTATAACATAGCTGAAAGCGGGCATCCTTGCCTGATTGACCTCTCCAGAGCGAAGCTCTCAGTTAACCTCCCGTTTATTTTCACCCTACTGATGGCATTCCTATATATTAACCTAATCCATTTAGTGAAACCTTCCCCGAAACCCATCTTTTCCAGTGTTTTAAACAAAAAATCATGATCCACCCTATCAAACGCCTTCTCTAAATCAACCCCTATGTACAGCCCTCCCTTCTGATTCATTTTGTCAAAGATGTCCTGGATCGATAAGATGATGTCACTAATGACTCTCCCTACCACACCATAACACTGACAGGGATTCACCACTGTGCCTATCACCTCCTTCAATCTGTTTGCCAGGATTTTAGCCAGTATTTTATAATCTGTATTTAGCAGACTAATTGGCCTATAATTCCCCAAATCACCTTTGTCACCCTTATTCTTATACACCACTCGGATTAGCCCCGTGAAGAAGTCCCCAGATGCTTTCCCCTCCCGCTCCATGCATTGAAAGATTCTCAGGAGAATTGGCTTCATCACCTGTTTAAAGGTGATGTAAAATTCCCCCGATAACCCATCCAGCCCTGGACTTTTGTTCTTATTCAAACCATTTATTGCCCTTTCCAATTCTTCCTCTGTTATGTTTTTATCACAGTCTGCTCTGTCATCTTCCCCTAATTTTTTTTCTATCCCTTCAAAAACACTGTGGTCTGTAGAGTTTACCTCCATCTTTGAAAAAAGTGTTTTAAAATGTTTATGAGCCACCTCCAGCATTTCCTCTGTCTTCTCCATTGTCTTACCCTCTTCATTTTTCAGGTTTTGCAGATGAGCTTTCTTTTGCTGTCTTTTTTCAAGCCCTAAAAAGAAACTTGTATTCTTTTCCCCTTCTAAAATATCCTTCATCCTCGATCTGATAGCTGCCCCTCTGCTCCGTTTCTTCTCAAGCTCATCTAATTGTTTTCTCAGCATGAGATATTTTAGATTGTTGAAGTTTTCCTCTGCAATCGACCTTTCCAGCTCTTTATTAATCTGGTCTCTTAAACTATACTCAGTTCTTCTTTCCTTCTCCATTTTATTTTTACAATAGTTTATTGTCACTTTTTTGATGTGCAATTTCACCTCCTCCCACCACTCCCCCATATTTATACAACCCTCACCCTGCAGTTCTCTTTTTCTTTCTTTCAGTAGATTTTCAACTTTCTCCCTATATTTTCCATCCAGCAAAACACTGTTATTTAAACACCATAACCCTCCACCTTTGTGCTCTTTCTCCCCCAGCTCCACCCATAACCTTGCATGATCGCTAAACCCTGTGAACTCATACCAGCATTTTGAAAAAAAATTTTCCAGCCCAGATGCTAATAGACATAAGTCAATCCTGGACTGTTTAAGTTTCCCCAGAACCGTCTGTCGTCTGGAAAAGCCCCTTTCTCCCATATTGCACACCCTCCACAGATCTACCAGGTTGAAATAGTCAAAAAGCTCATTTAGCGATTTCCTACTTATATCACTTTTGTATGTATTGTTGCTTGATATATCCAATCTCGTAAGTGCACAGTTAAAATCCCCCACTACACAAATGTTCCCTCCCAAATGCGGTTTTAGTTGATCAAAGAAAATTCCACGCTTCTTGTCCTCATTCGGTGCATAAATATTCAAAAGTTTGTAAAGCACATTCCTGTAAATAAATTCAATACCGATCACCCTTCCCTCATCATCCTTCACTATTTCCTTAACATTTTTGATCTTATCTCCTTTAGCAAAAATAGCGACTCCGGCTCGTCCATTTACACCGTTGTTTGCCCACACTTTTCCAGCCCATGTATCCCTCAGATAGCTTCTCCACTCCCTTGTCCACTTAGTCTCTTGTACACAGAGGATGTCAAAAGTATCCACCCTTAAAACATCTCGCATCTTGTTAATACATCTTAAGCCGTTTGTGTTTTGCGATAGTATTTTTAACATTGTAAATACATAGAGATAAATCAGGCCCATCATCTTTATGCTACAGTTCACGTCTTACTTTTTCCTCTTTTTGATCCCCTTGTCTTCAGCATCCATTGCAGTCTTCTCTTCCCCAGCTCCTGGCTGTTTCCGAGGTCCATATCAGACTCCGAGTTCCCCGACTCTTGAGACCCCGTCAAGCATATCTCTGAGTCTGATTCTGGGGGCCGCTGAAGTTGAACAATTTTCACCTTCCTCTCCTTTCTCTCCGATGTATTCACACTCTGCCCCTCTGCTGCGTCTCCATGTCCCGGCACCTCAGCTGTCGATCCTCTCACCTCCATTCCTTGCTCTCCGTCCGACTCCAGTATGTCTCTTCCTTTCTCCGCTTCCCCCTCCGCACGATCCTTCTCGGTCTCCTCCCTCTCAGAGATATTCTCTCTCGATTCTTCCTGCTCCTCACGTTGCTTTCCTCCCGTCCCTGGAGCATGATCAACGTCCTCACAAACACATCTGCTGATCTCCTTTTTGCAGCTCTGGCATTTGTTCCCTCTGCCCATGCACTCCCTTGCATAGTGCCCCTGCTCTCCACATTTTCTACAAAGGAAATCTGGACAGTCCCTCAGGATATGACCAGTCTGTATGCACTGTCTGCACACTTTCACCTGTTTGTCGAGCAAAACTCTGAAGAACTCTGCTCCAAAAGCCGTCTCAAACTTGGTCGAATATGGAAGTGATTGGACCGTCTCCGTGAATTTAACTTTCACGTATCTTGTTCCGTCAGCAATTCTAGTTCCCGGCCACATTCTCCTGATGATCGGGGATACTGCACTCACTCCCCAGCTGTTCAGCTTGCCCAGAATGACGCTGTCCGTGATATACGCCGGCAGCCCCAGAAACGAGACCACCAGCTCATCATTACATAACTCCTTGGACATGATCGCGGTCTGTCCAATTTTTATGCCGTCCAATAGTCTTTCTTTCCCCTTCGGGTGATTCATTGTGATCTCATATTTATTTCTGCCCGTGTACCGGCAGGCGATGATTTTCCCACAAGTGTCTTGTATTGCCTGGATCAGCTCCATTGCGGTCACTTTATCTTCTCCAATCAGCTCCAGGGCGAGCGTTAAATTTTGCTGAAACTCTTCAGCTTTATCCTTAATAATCCGTATCTCTTCCTCTCTGATGATTTCTCTCTCCTGCCCTCTTCCTCCTTCCGCATTTTCGGCTACGTCAGGAGCTGTCACCGCACGTGTGTCCTCCATTTCTCCCGTCATATTCTGACCGTCCACGGTCCTGTACGCCCGATCGTCTTTCACCATCGGCTCGTTTGCCTCGGCCGTCCGGACCGGGCCCGGTGCAGCGACTCTGGCTCCCTTTCCTCTGGTTCTCACCATACTTGGAGCACAGTATAAACTATTTTCCATCAGGAAAACACAAACCAAACAAACAAATAACTTAAAGTGTCCCCCAGACAGTCAAAACTGCTGGGGGTGGCTCCAAAAACCGAGCTATCAAAGAAACGAAAAATCTGGGCTTAAAGAAACGCCACAGTTCAAACTCAAAATCAAAATTGCCGCACAGGATCAGTCAAAATACACGCACGCCTGGAGCTCACACACACCTCCTCTGACTTCCGTGTTCAGAGTGGTATGGCCGTAAACGAGGAGAGCAGCCACACAGAGGCTCTTTACAGGTGAGGCAGACCCAGTTCAAGTCACCGTGTACACATGACTACACTCAAGTTCATGTATATCACAATTTACATGATGCCTTCATCAGAAACACACATTTCTGGATAATGAAGTCTTACCTAATGAAACTGATAATCATCACATAGAACATACAGAGGGACCACTTACATCTCTGACGCTCACTTTCATCATCACCATCATCATCATCATCATCATCATCCGCACACAGTTGCTCGTGTACTTCACTCCTCATGTGCATTCAATAATCTCATATTATGGCCATGTGCAATACTCATTTTCTGAATGTATGCTTTCATATAAGATAAGATAAGATAGAACTTTATTCTCCCGAGGGACATTGCGTGTTGACAGAGGGAGTGAAACATGAGGGAGGAGGACCAGGTGAGGCCTGCTGCTCAGAGGGCCAAAATGCTTACGGCACTGGGTATTCCCAGGCGGTCTCCCATCCAAGTACTAACCTGTCCCGACGCTGCTTAGCTTCAGAGATCAGACGAGATCGGGCGTGTTCAGAGTGGTATGGCCGTAAACAAGGAGAGCAGCCACACAGAGGCTCTTTATAGGTGAGACAGACCCAGTTCAAGTCACCGTGTACACATGACTACACTCAAGTTCATGTATATCACAATTTACATGATGCCTTCATCAGAAACACACATTTCTGGATAATGAAGTCTTACCTAATGAAACTGATAATCATCACATAGAACATACAGAGGGACCACTTACATCTCTGACGCTCACTTTCATCATCATCATCATCATCATCATCATCATCATCATCATCATCATCGTCACACAGTGGCTTGTGTACTTCACTTCTCATGTGCATTCAATCTTCTCATATTATGCCCATGTGCAATACTCATTTTCTGAATGTATGCTTTCATATAAGATAAGATAAGATACAACTTTATTCTCCCGAGGGAAATTGCGTGTTTACAGAGGGAGTGAAACATGAGGGAGGAGGACCCGGTGAGGCCTGCTGCTCAGAGGGCCAAAATGCTAACGGCACCGGGTATTCCCAGGCGGTCTCCCATCCAAGTACAAACCTGGTCCAACGCTGCTTAGCTTCTGAGATCAGACGAGATCGGGTGTGTTCAGAGTGGTATGGCCGTAAAATAGGAGAGCAGCCACACAGAGGCTCTTTATAGGTGAGACAGACCCAGTTCAAGTCACCGTGTACACATGACTACACTCAAGTTCATGTATATCACAATTTACATGATGCCTTCATCAGAAGAACACTAACATTTCAGATAAGATAAGATACAACTTTATTCTCCCGAGGGAAATTGCGTGTTGACAGAGGGAGTGAAACATGAGGGAGGAGGATTAGGTGAGGCCTGCTGCTCAGAGGGCCAAAATGCTTACGGCACCGGGTATTCCCAGGCAGTCTCCCATCCAAGTACTAACCTGTCCCGACGCTGCTTAGCTTCCGAGATCAGACGAGATCGGGCGTGTTCAGAGTGGTATGGCTGTAAACGAGGAGAGCAGCCACACAGGGCACCACGTTGTCCTTTCCGGCGACGTGTCAGATGTCCGTGGTGTATTCCGATATGAAGGAGAGCTGACGCTGCTGGCGGGCCGACCAAGGCTCGGCCACCTTGGACATGCAGAACGTGAGCGGCTTATGGTCCACGAATGCCGTAAACTCTCGACCTTCAAGCAGGAACCTGAAATGGCGGACTGCCAACCAGAGGCCGAGGAGCTCTCTGTCAAACGCACTGTACTTGCGCTCCCTGGGGGTCAACTGGCGGCTGAAAAAGACGAGTGGCTGCCAGGCGCCGTCGACCCATTGCTCGTGCACCTCTCCCACAGCATAATCAGATGCGTCCGTGGTGATAGCGATGGGGGCCTTGTGCGACGGGTGGGCCAGCATGGTGGCTTGGCTCAGGGAGGCTTTGGTGGCATCGAACGCGGCATCCCTCTCAGCCGTCCAGTCGACGGCCTGACCGGGGGACTTACCCTTAAGAGCCTCGTATAGCGGGCGCATAGTGTGGGCGGCCCGGCGGATGAACCGGTGATAAAAGGTTACCATCCCCAGAAACTCCCGGAGTGCACGAGCTGTGTGCGGTCTTGGAAAGGCGGACACGGCCTCCACCTTTGCACGGAGGGGGGCAGCCCCCTCTTTGCTCACCAGATGTCCGAGGAATTGGATGGAGGGCAACCCGAACACGCACTTCGCAGGGTTGATAATCAAGCCGTGCTGGTCGAGCCTATTGAAGAGATCCCGGAGGTGTACTTGGTGCTCTCCCTCCGAGGAGCTGGCAACGAGAATATCGTCTAGGTAAACGAAAATGAACGGCATGTCTCTTAGCGCCGAATCCATCAACCGCTGGAAAGACTGTGCAGCGTTCTTAAGTCCAAACGGCATCCGCAGGAACTCAAACAGTCCGAACGGCGTGACCACAGCCGTTTTGGGGATGTCTGCAGGGTGCACCGGGACTTGGTGGTAGCCCCGCACCAGATCCACTTTGGAGAAAACCAGTTTGCCAGCCAGATGTGCGGAGAAATCCTGGATGTGGGGGACCGGGTAGCGGTCCGGTGTGGTAGCGTCGTTAAGGCGGCGGTAGTCTCCGCACGGACGACAACCACCATCTGGTTTAGGGACGATGTGGAGGGGTGAGGCCCATGGGCTGTCAGAGCGGTGGATAATGCCCAGGCACTCCATGTTGGCAAACTCTGACCTGGCGACTGCCAGCCTGACAGGATTGAGCCGCCGGGCCCTAGCGTAGACCGGGGGGCCCTTAGTGTCAATGTGGTGTTCAACCCCGTGCTTGATGGTAGTGGCGGAAAAGGTGGGCTTCGTCAGGCTGGGAAACTCACCAAGTAGGCGTTGATATCTGTCCCCCTCAGCAAGAGAGCTGGAGAGTCCGCCGTATGTTGCCTCACCGCGGACACAAGCAAGCGAGGAGAATGTCAATGCGTCTACCAAGCGGCTGTTCTTGACGTCCACTAGTAGTCCGTGAGCACACAGGAAATCCGCACCGAGGATGGGGAAGGAAATGTCGGCCGTAACAAAATCCCACGTAAACTGCCGGCCCTCGAGACACAGGTTCACAGTCTTTGTGCCATAGGTGCGGATAGGGGTGTCGTTAGCAGACGTCAATGGGGGGCCGTAGCCTCCGCTGGCGGTGTCACTCCTCGTGGCCGGCAAAACGCTCCTGTTAGCTCCGGTGTCGCAGAGGAAGTTACGCCTGGAGAGGGTGTCCTTAATGAATAGTAGTCTGCTTGTTGCACCCACGCTCACGGTACAACTGAACGTGGGCCCTGTCGTTTCCCGCCGGTCCATAGTTGCAAGGGGGCCGGCATCTCTTAGCTTTAGCGCCGAAACGCGCATGGAAGTAGCACATGCCTGAATTTGTGCGGCCGTCAGCAGTCACAGGGTCTCCTGTAGTTAGCATTCCTCTGCTGGGGGGCATGTAGCTGCGCGTCGGGGCTAGCACCTCAGGGGCGAAACGCTGGGTAGCCAGGAAAAAGCGATCAGCCTCCTTGGCGAAAGCTCGTGGCTCCGTGATAGTTGTATTAGTTTAGGCTGTTTGCACGTGTGGCGGCATGTGCCGAAGGAACAGTTCCATGAACAGGAAATTTGGCTCTTCTTTACCTAGCAGGTTCAGCATCATCTCCATGTGCTCTGAGGGCTTACTGTCTCCGAGGCCGTGAATAGCGAACAGGCGTCGGGCTCGTTCCGGCCGTGACAGCTCGAAGGTTTTGAGCAGGAGAGTCTTGAATGCTGCATATTTCTCCAGGGCAGGAAGAGAAGTAATAAACCCCACTGTCCGGGCCGCTGTAGAGCTCCCCAGTGCGGAGACGACGTGGAAATAGCGTGTGTCGTCATCCGTTATCCCGCGGAGGGCGAATTGAGCTTCCGTCTGTGCGAACCATGCCGCCGCGGACGTCTCCCAAAACTCCGGCAATTTGAGAAAAACGGCCATGTTCAGTCCAGTCTCGGAAACTTTGTCGAGACTCGCGTCAGGGTCACCAGTGTAGTGCCGAAGGACGGGAGTCGGAGGCGGCGTATTGAGTTTTAACGTCCACTTTATAGACATGCGGATTCACTCGTCTCGTACAATCAATACAGCAGAACAACAACACCTACGGACCGGAAGTCCTCGCCCTTTTAACCACCGTGGGGAACACACCTACCCACACCATAGTCCGAGGGGGAATTATGTATAATCACCACAATATCACAATTTACATGATGCCTTCATCAGAAACACACATTTCTGGATAATGAAGTCTTACCTAATGAAACTGATAATCATCACATAGAACATACAGAGGGACCACTTACATCTCTGACGCTCACTTTCATCATCATCATCGTCACACAGTGGCTCGTGTACTTCACTTCTCATGTGCATTCAATCTTCTCATATTATGCCCATGTGCAATACTCATTTTCTGAATGTATGCTTTCATATAAGATAAGATAAGATACAACTTTATTCTCCCGAGGGAAATTGCGTGTTGACAGAGGGAGTGAAACATGAGGGAGGAAGACCAGGTGAGGCCTGCTGCTCAGAGGGCCAAAATGCTTACGGCACCGGGTATTCCCAGGCGGTCTCCCATCCAAGTACTAACCTGGCCCGACGCTGCTTAGCTTCTGAGATCAGACGAGATCGGGCGTGTTCAGAGTGGTATGGCCGTAAACGAGGAGAGCAGCCACACAGAGGCTCTTCATAGGTGAGACAGACCCAGTTCAAGTCACCGTGTACACATGACTACACTCAAGTTCATGTATATCACAATTTACATGATGCCTTCATCAGAAGAACACTAACATTTCAGATAAGATAAGATACAACTTTATTCTCCCGAGGGAAATTGCGTGTTGACAGAGGGAGTGAAACATGAGGGAGGAGGACCAGGTGAGGCCTGCTGCTCAGAGGGCCAAAATGCTTACTGCACCGGGAATTCCAAGGCGGTCTCCCATCCAAGTACTAACCTGGCCCGACGCTGCTAAGCTTCCGAGATCAGACGAGATCGGGCGTGTTCAGAGTGGTATGGCCGTAAACGAAGAGAGCAGCCACACAGAGGCTCTTTATAGGTGAGACAGACCCAGTTCAAGTCACCGTGTACACATGACTACACTCAAGTTCATGTATATCACAATTTACATGAAACACACATTTCTGGATAATGAAGTCTTACCTAATGAAACTGATAATCATCACATAGAACATAAAGAGGGACCACTAACATCTCTGACGCTCACTTTCATCATCATCATCATCATCATTATCATCATCGTCACACAGTGGCTCGTGTACTTCACTTCTCATGTGCATTCAATCTTCTCATATTATGCCCATGTGCAATACTCATTTTCTGAATGTATGCTTTCATATACGATAAGATAAGATACAACTTTATTCTCCCGAGGGGCATTGGGTGTTGACAGAGGGAGTGAAACATGAGGGAGGAGGACCAGGTGAGGCCTGCTGCTCAGAGGGCCAAAATGCTTACGGCACCGGGTTTTCCCAGGCGGTCTCCCATGCAAGTACTAACCTGGCCAGACTTTGCTTAGCTTCCGAGATCAGACGAGATCGGGCATGTTCAGAGTGGTATGGCCGTACCGAGGAGAGCAGCCACACAGAGGCTCTTTATAGGTGAGACAGACCCAGTTCAAGTCACCGTGTACACATGACTACACTCAAGTTCATGTATATCACAATTTACATGATGCCTTCATCAGAAGAACACATTTCTGGATAATGAGGTCTAACCAAATGAAACTGATAATCTTCACATAGAACATAACGAGGGACCACTAACATCTCTGACACTCACTTTCATCATCATCATCATCATCGTCACACAGTGTCTCTTGTACTTCACTTCTCATGTGCATTCAATCTTCTCATATTATGACCATGTGCAATACTCATTTTCTGAATGTATGCTTTCATATAAGATTGGATAAGATGCAACTTTATTCTCCCGAGGGAAACTGTGTGTTCACAGAGGGAGTGAAACATGAGGGAGGAGGACCAAGTGAGGCCTGCTGCTCAGAGGGCCAAAATGCTTACGGCACCGGGTATTCCCAGGCGGTCTCCCATCCAAGTACTAACCTGGCCGGACGCTGCTTAGCTTCTGAGATCAGAAGAGATCGGGCGTGTTCAGAGTGGTATGGCCGTAAACGAGGAGAGCAGCCACACAGAGGCTCTTTATAGGTGAGACAGACCCAGTTCACGTCACCGTGTACACATGACTACACTCAAGTTCATGTATATCACAATTTACATGATGCCTTCATCAGAAGAACACTTACATTTCAGATAAGATAAGATACAACTTTATTCTCCCGAGGGACATTGGGTGTTGACACAGGGAGTGAAACATGAGGGAGGAGGACCAGGTGAGGCCTGCTGCTCACAGGGCCAAAATGCTTACGGCACCGGGTATTCCTAGGCGGTCTCCCATCCAAGTACTAACCTGGCCCGACGCTGCTTAGCTTCTGAGATCAGATGAGATCGGGCGTGTTTTTTTTTTTCTCTTTTATTATCAAAAAATAAATATTTTTACAAATACATTTTACACAAGTAAATACAAGTCATTTCAAATCAAATCAAATTATTTCCAACAATCCATAACACCATTCATCACATCTTTTTTTTTTCTTTTTTTTTTTTTTTCCTTCACCCATCACCCCTCACCCTTGACCTATTGACATTTGCACCCCACCCTGATTTCCACACACAAATAGACAGTTATCTTCCAGCACCTTTTGTTTGAAATTCTTGTCCCCACCATCCCACAGCAGACTCACATTCCTTTTCATAAAGTTACAGAAAAATCTCCAGATGTTCACTTTTTTGTCCTCGAAATGTGAATAGTTTCTCCGAAGTCTGATGACATGTTTGGCATAACTCAGAATGTAATTGATAAGCCATTTGTTCACCCCTGCTTTCCTTTCCTTATACCCAAATAGAAAAAACCTCTCCCATTTTTCCTTTTCCGTGATTGTGACTCTACATTTTTGAAAGCATTGGTCCAGTTTCTCAAAAAACACTTTTAACTCCTTACATTCAAAAATAAAGTGCCTAAATGTCTCCACTTCCACCTCACATATATCACAAACCTTGCTGTTGAGTCTATTTATCTGGTTTAGCACCAAATTGACAAATATTCTATTGTGTCTGAGCCTGAAATTTGTATCAAAGCACTCTGATGAAATGAACTTCACATTCAGATCTGACCAAATGTGCTCCCTCTTAAGCCCATGGAACTGCCTTAGCCATACTTCCTCAGCTGCCGCTTTCTTCTTTTCCTTTCCCAAAAACACTCTATATAGTATCTTGGAGTTAACTGATCGTATGTCATGCTCTTTCCCTCCTTGGATGAGGGAGAAACTGACCAACTCCAGAGCCTTCTCTGCCCTCCTCCCCTTCACCAGCGCCACCCAGCTACGAGGTAACCCCTCTAAAATTCTCTGGCATAGTCTTTTGATCTCTATTGGTCTCACTTTCCCTAATCTTCCCCTGACCTCCTGGATTACTTCCTCCTGCAGAAATCCACCACCTCTTTGGATAAAGTGCTTCACCTGATTTAAACCTAGTTCCTCCAAGTACCTCCCTGAAAATACCTTCCCCTGACACCTTATTGCCGGATTTCTGAAAACTGGTTGGTGTAACACCTGCTCCGCAGTCTCACATCTAAACTTTAAATCCCCCAGTAAAATATTCCACGCTTCAAGTATTTCCCCTGTAAATGCATTAACCTGTGCTCTTTCCCTTTGCTCCGTTTCCCTACATAGATTAAACACTCCTCTATTATCCCACCCCTGTAGGCAAGAGTCGAGGCACTTCTGCCACGCGTAAATCTTTGCGTTTCCCATAAATTTCCCTAACAGTCGAATCCGTGCACTAAGCTTTTTACTTTTCAGGTCCACCAATTTCAAACCGCCCTCCTTCTGCCCATTGATGAGCACCTTCCTGGCTATCAAATGCTGTTTTTTATTCCAGATGAAAGCACTCATCATGTCATTCAGCTTTCCTATTACCCTGTCCGGCTTTTCACAGACTCTTAGCGCATACTGACACTTGGACAGGAGGAGGGCGTTAGTTACTATCACTTTACCCCTTAGATTCAATTTCCTCCCGGACCAGAAATCCAATCGCATTTTGATTTTTCCCTCTATTTCACCCCACGTTTGTTTTGTTGCTGCATCTCGATTCTTACCTACGTATACACCCAAAACCTTCACCATTTCATTTCTCTTTACAAAATTCCATTTATTTACACAATCGAAACCATCACCAAAGCCAATTAGCTCGGTTTTTTCCCCATTGATTTTGGCCCCAGATGCCCTCTCATAGCACTCTACATGCTGCAGCACCCTGTCTACACTCCTCTCATCCCTAACCGTAATACTTATGTCATCTGCGTACTGGTAGATTTTCGTGTCCGTTTTATCTTCCATTTCAATCCCCAAAATCCCTGGGTCCCTCCTAATGAGGGCAGACAAGGGTTCTGCCGCTATGGAGTATAACATAGCTGAAAGCGGGCATCCTTGCCTGATTGACCTCTCCAGAGCGAAGCTCTCAGTTAACCTCCCGTTTATTTTCACCCTACTGATGGCATTCCTATATATTAACCTAATCCATTTAGTGAAACCTTCCCCGAAACCCATCTTTTCCAGTGTTTTAAACAAAAAATCATGATCCACCCTATCAAACGCCTTCTCTAAATCAACCCCTATGTACAGCCCTCCCTTCTGATTCATTTTGTCAAAGATGTCCTGGATCGATAAGATGATGTCACTAATGACTCTCCCTACCACACCATAACACTGACAGGGATTCACCACTGTGCCTATCACCTCCTTCAATCTGTTTGCCAGGATTTTAGCCAGTATTTTATAATCTGTATTTAGCAGACTAATTGGCCTATAATTCCCCAAATCACCTTTGTCACCCTTATTCTTATACACCACTCGGATTAGCCCCGTGAAGAAGTCCCCAGATGCTTTCCCCTCCCGCTCCATGCATTGAAAGATTCTCAGGAGAATTGGCTTCATCACCTGTTTAAAGGTGATGTAAAATTCCCCCGATAACCCATCCAGCCCTGGACTTTTGTTCTTATTCAAATCATTTATTGCTCTTTCCAATTCTTCCTCTGTTATGTTTTTATCACAGTCTGCTCTGTCATCTTCCCCTAATTTTTTTTCTATCCCTTCAAAAACACTGTGGTCTGTAGAGTTTACCTCCATCTTTGAAAAAAGTGTTTTAAAATGTTTATGAGCCACCTCCAGCATTTCCTCTGTCTTCTCCATTGTCTTACCCTCTTCATTTTTCAGGTTTTGCAGATGAGCTTTCTTTTGCTGTCTTTTTTCAAGCCCTAAAAAGAAACTTGTATTCTTTTCCCCTTCTAAAATATCCTTCATCCTCGATCTGATAGCTGCCCCTCTGCTCCGTTTCTTCTCAAGCTCATCTAATTGTTTTCTCAGCATGAGATATTTTAGATTGTTGAAGTTTTCCTCTGCAATCGACCTTTCCAGCTCTTTATTACTCTGGTCTCTTAAACTATACTCAGTTCTTCTTTCCTTCTCCATTTTATTTTTACAATAGTTTATTGTCACTTTTTTGATGTGCAATTTCACCTCCTCCCACCACTCCCCCATATTTATACAACCCTCACCCTGCAGTTCTCTTTTTCTTTCTTTCAGTAGATTTTCAACTTTCTCCCTATATTTTCCATCCAGCAAAACACTGTTATTTAAACACCATAACCCTCCACCTTTGTGCTCTTTCTCCCCCAGCTCCACCCATAACCTTGCATGATCGCTAAACCCTGTGAACTCATACCAGCATTTTGAAAAAAAATTTTCCAGCCCAGATGCTAATAGACATAAGTCAATCCTGGACTGTTTAAGTTTCCCCAGAACCGTCTGTCGTCTGGAAAAGCCCCTTTCTCCCATATTGCGCACCCTCCACAGATCTACCAGGTTGAAATAGTCAAAAAGCTCATTTAGCGATTTCCTACTTATATCACTTTTGTATGTATTGTTGCTTGATATATCCAATCTCGTAAGTGCACAGTTAAAATCCCCCACTACACAAATGTTCCCTCCCAAATGCGGTTTTAGTTGATCAAAGAAAATTCCACGCTTCTTGTCCTCATTCGGTGCATAAATATTCAAAAGTTTGTAAAGCACATTCCTGTAAATAAATTCAATACCGATCACCCTTCCCTCATCATCCTTCACTATTTCCTTAACATTTTTGATCTTATCTCCTTTAGCAAAAATAGCGACTCCGGCTCGTCCATTTACACCGTTGTTTGCCCACACTTTTCCAGCCCATGTATCCCTCAGATAGCTTCTCCACTCCCTTGTCCACTTAGTCTCTTGTACACAGAGGATGTCAAAAGTATCCACCCTTAAAACATCTCGCATCTTGTTAATACATCTTAAGCCGTTTGTGTTTTGCGATAGTATTTTTAACATTGTAAATACATAGAGATAAATCAGGCCCATCATCTTTATGCTACAGTTCACGTCTTACTTTTTCCTCTTTTTGATCCCCTTGTCTTCAGCATCCATTGCAGTCTTCTCTTCCCCAGCTCCTGGCTGTTTCCGAGGTCCATATCAGACTCCGAGTTCCCCGACTCTTGAGACCCCGTCAAGCATATCTCTGAGTCTGATTCTGGGGGCCGCTGAAGTTGAACAATTTTCACCTTCCTCTCCTTTCTCTCCGATGTATTCACACTCTGCCCCTCTGCTGCGTCTCCATGTCCCGGCACCTCAGCTGTCGATCCTCTCACCTCCATTCCTTGCTCTCCGTCCGACTCCAGTATGTCTCTTCCTTTCTCCGCTTCCCCCTCCGCACGATCCTTCTCGGTCTCCTCCCTCTCAGAGATATTCTCTCTCGATTCTTCCTGCTCCTCACGTTGCTTTCCTCCCGTCCCTGGAGCATGATCAACGTCCTCACAAACACATCTGCTGCTCTCCTTTTTGCAGCTCTGGCATTTGTTCCCTCTGCCCATGCACTCCCTTGCATAGTGCCCCTGCTCTCCACATTTTCTACAAAGGAAATCTGGACAGTCCCTCAGGATATGACCAGTCTGTATGCACTGTCTGCACACTTTCACCTGTTTGTCGTGCAAAACTCTGAAGAACTCTGCTCCAAAAGCCGTCTCAAACTTGGTCGAATATGGAAGTGATTGGACCGTCTCCGTGAATTTAACTTTCACGTATCTTGTTCCGTCAGCAATTCTAGTTCCCGGCCACATTCTCCTGATGATCGGGGATACTGCACTCACTCCCCAGCTGTTCAGCTTGCCCAGAATGACGCTGTCCGTGATATACGCCGGCAGCCCCAGAAACGAGACCACCAGCTCATCATTACATAACTCCTTGGACATGATCGCGGTCTGTCCAATTTTTATGCCGTCCAATAGTCTTTCTTTCCCCTTCGGGTGATTCATTGTGATCTCATATTTATTTCTGCCCGTGTACCGGCAGGCGATGATTTTCCCACAAGTGTCTTGTATTGCCTGGATCAGCTCCATTGCGGTCACTTTATCTTCTCCAATCAGCTCCAGGGCGAGCGTTAAATTTTGCTGAAACTCTTCAGCTTTATCCTTAATAATCCGTATCTCTTCCTCTCTGATGATTTCTCTCTCCTGCCCTCTTCCTCCTTCCGCATTTTCGGCTACGTCAGGAGCTGTCACCGCACGTGTGTCCTCCATTTCTCCCGTCATATTCTGACCGTCCACGGTCCTGTACGCCCGATCGTCTTTCACCATCGGCTCGTTTGCCTCGGCCGTCCGGACCGGGCCCGGTGCAGCGACTCTGGCTCCCTTTCCTCTGGTTCTCACCATACTTGGAGCACAGTATAAACTATTTTCCATCAGGAAAACACAAACCAAACAAACAAATAACTTAAAGTGTCCCCCAGACAGTCAAAACTGCTGGGGGTGGCTCCAAAAACCGAGCTATCAAAGAAACGAAAAATCTGGGCTTAAAGAAACGCCACAGTTCAAACTCAAAATCAAAATTGCCGCACAGGATCAGTCAAAATACACGCACGCCTGGAGCTCACACACACCTCCTCTGACTTCCGTGTTCAGAGTGGTATGGCCGTAAACGAGGAGAGCAGCCACACAGAGGCTCTTTACAGGTGAGGCAGACCCAGTTCAAGTCACCGTGTACACATGACTACACTCAAGTTCATGTATATCACAATTTACATGATGCCTTCATCAGAAACACACATTTCTGGATAATGAAGTCTTACCTAATGAAACTGATAATCATCACATAGAACATACAGAGGGACCACTTACATCTCTGACGCTCACTTTCATCATCACCATCATCATCATCATCATCATCATCCGCACACAGTTGCTCGTGTACTTCACTCCTCATGTGCATTCAATAATCTCATATTATGGCCATGTGCAATACTCATTTTCTGAATGTATGCTTTCATATAAGATAAGATAAGATAGAACTTTATTCTCCCGAGGGACATTGCGTGTTGACAGAGGGAGTGAAACATGAGGGAGGAGGACCAGGTGAGGCCTGCTGCTCAGAGGGCCAAAATGCTTACGGCACTGGGTATTCCCAGGCGGTCTCCCATCCAAGTACTAACCTGTCCCGACGCTGCTTAGCTTCAGAGATCAGACGAGATCGGGCGTGTTCAGAGTGGTATGGCCGTAAACAAGGAGAGCAGCCACACAGAGGCTCTTTATAGGTGAGACAGACCCAGTTCAAGTCACCGTGTACACATGACTACACTCAAGTTCATGTATATCACAATTTACATGATGCCTTCATCAGAAACACACATTTCTGGATAATGAAGTCTTACCTAATGAAACTGATAATCATCACATAGAACATACAGAGGGACCACTTACATCTCTGACGCTCACTTTCATCATCATCATCATCATCATCATCATCATCATCATCATCATCATCGTCACACAGTGGCTTGTGTACTTCACTTCTCATGTGCATTCAATCTTCTCATATTATGCCCATGTGCAATACTCATTTTCTGAATGTATGCTTTCATATAAGATAAGATAAGATACAACTTTATTCTCCCGAGGGAAATTGCGTGTTTACAGAGGGAGTGAAACATGAGGGAGGAGGACCCGGTGAGGCCTGCTGCTCAGAGGGCCAAAATGCTAACGGCACCGGGTATTCCCAGGCGGTCTCCCATCCAAGTACAAACCTGGTCCAACGCTGCTTAGCTTCTGAGATCAGACGAGATCGGGTGTGTTCAGAGTGGTATGGCCGTAAAATAGGAGAGCAGCCACACAGAGGCTCTTTATAGGTGAGACAGACCCAGTTCAAGTCACCGTGTACACATGACTACACTCAAGTTCATGTATATCACAATTTACATGATGCCTTCATCAGAAGAACACTAACATTTCAGATAAGATAAGATACAACTTTATTCTCCCGAGGGAAATTGCGTGTTGACAGAGGGAGTGAAACATGAGGGAGGAGGATTAGGTGAGGCCTGCTGCTCAGAGGGCCAAAATGCTTACGGCACCGGGTATTCCCAGGCAGTCTCCCATCCAAGTACTAACCTGTCCCGACGCTGCTTAGCTTCCGAGATCAGACGAGATCGGGCGTGTTCAGAGTGGTATGGCTGTAAACGAGGAGAGCAGCCACACAGGGCACCACGTTGTCCTTTCCGGCGACGTGTCAGATGTCCGTGGTGTATTCCGATATGAAGGAGAGCTGACGCTGCTGGCGGGCCGACCAAGGCTCGGCCACCTTGGACATGCAGAACGTGAGCGGCTTATGGTCCACGAATGCCGTAAACTCTCGACCTTCAAGCAGGAACCTGAAATGGCGGACTGCCAACCAGAGGCCGAGGAGCTCTCTGTCAAACGCACTGTACTTGCGCTCCCTGGGGGTCAACTGGCGGCTGAAAAAGACGAGTGGCTGCCAGGCGCCGTCGACCCATTGCTCGTGCACCTCTCCCACAGCATAATCAGATGCGTCCGTGGTGATAGCGATGGGGGCCTTGTGCGACGGGTGGGCCAGCATGGTGGCTTGGCTCAGGGAGGCTTTGGTGGCATCGAACGCGGCATCCCTCTCAGCCGTCCAGTCGACGGCCTGACCGGGGGACTTACCCTTAAGAGCCTCGTATAGCGGGCGCATAGTGTGGGCGGCCCGGCGGATGAACCGGTGATAAAAGGTTACCATCCCCAGAAACTCCCGGAGTGCACGAGCTGTGTGCGGTCTTGGAAAGGCGGACACGGCCTCCACCTTTGCACGGAGGGGGGCAGCCCCCTCTTTGCTCACCAGATGTCCGAGGAATTGGATGGAGGGCAACCCGAACACGCACTTCGCAGGGTTGATAATCAAGCCGTGCTGGTCGAGCCTATTGAAGAGATCCCGGAGGTGTACTTGGTGCTCTCCCTCCGAGGAGCTGGCAACGAGAATATCGTCTAGGTAAACGAAAATGAACGGCATGTCTCTTAGCGCCGAATCCATCAACCGCTGGAAAGACTGTGCAGCGTTCTTAAGTCCAAACGGCATCCGCAGGAACTCAAACAGTCCGAACGGCGTGACCACAGCCGTTTTGGGGATGTCTGCAGGGTGCACCGGGACTTGGTGGTAGCCCCGCACCAGATCCACTTTGGAGAAAACCAGTTTGCCAGCCAGATGTGCGGAGAAATCCTGGATGTGGGGGACCGGGTAGCGGTCCGGTGTGGTAGCGTCGTTAAGGCGGCGGTAGTCTCCGCACGGACGACAACCACCATCTGGTTTAGGGACGATGTGGAGGGGTGAGGCCCATGGGCTGTCAGAGCGGTGGATAATGCCCAGGCACTCCATGTTGGCAAACTCTGACCTGGCGACTGCCAGCCTGACAGGATTGAGCCGCCGGGCCCTAGCGTAGACCGGGGGGCCCTTAGTGTCAATGTGGTGTTCAACCCCGTGCTTGATGGTAGTGGCGGAAAAGGTGGGCTTCGTCAGGCTGGGAAACTCACCAAGTAGGCGTTGATATCTGTCCCCCTCAGCAAGAGAGCTGGAGAGTCCGCCGTATGTTGCCTCACCGCGGACACAAGCAAGCGAGGAGAATGTCAATGCGTCTACCAAGCGGCTGTTCTTGACGTCCACTAGTAGTCCGTGAGCACACAGGAAATCCGCACCGAGGATGGGGAAGGAAATGTCGGCCGTAACAAAATCCCACGTAAACTGCCGGCCCTCGAGACACAGGTTCACAGTCTTTGTGCCATAGGTGCGGATAGGGGTGTCGTTAGCAGACGTCAATGGGGGGCCGTAGCCTCCGCTGGCGGTGTCACTCCTCGTGGCCGGCAAAACGCTCCTGTTAGCTCCGGTGTCGCAGAGGAAGTTACGCCTGGAGAGGGTGTCCTTAATGAATAGTAGTCTGCTTGTTGCACCCACGCTCACGGTACAACTGAACGTGGGCCCTGTCGTTTCCCGCCGGTCCATAGTTGCAAGGGGGCCGGCATCTCTTAGCTTTAGCGCCGAAACGCGCATGGAAGTAGCACATGCCTGAATTTGTGCGGCCGTCAGCAGTCACAGGGTCTCCTGTAGTTAGCATTCCTCTGCTGGGGGGCATGTAGCTGCGCGTCGGGGCTAGCACCTCAGGGGCGAAACGCTGGGTAGCCAGGAAAAAGCGATCAGCCTCCTTGGCGAAAGCTCGTGGCTCCGTGATAGTTGTATTAGTTTAGGCTGTTTGCACGTGTGGCGGCATGTGCCGAAGGAACAGTTCCATGAACAGGAAATTTGGCTCTTCTTTACCTAGCAGGTTCAGCATCATCTCCATGTGCTCTGAGGGCTTACTGTCTCCGAGGCCGTGAATAGCGAACAGGCGTCGGGCTCGTTCCGGCCGTGACAGCTCGAAGGTTTTGAGCAGGAGAGTCTTGAATGCTGCATATTTCTCCAGGGCAGGAAGAGAAGTAATAAACCCCACTGTCCGGGCCGCTGTAGAGCTCCCCAGTGCGGAGACGACGTGGAAATAGCGTGTGTCGTCATCCGTTATCCCGCGGAGGGCGAATTGAGCTTCCGTCTGTGCGAACCATGCCGCCGCGGACGTCTCCCAAAACTCCGGCAATTTGAGAAAAACGGCCATGTTCAGTCCAGTCTCGGAAACTTTGTCGAGACTCGCGTCAGGGTCACCAGTGTAGTGCCGAAGGACGGGAGTCGGAGGCGGCGTATTGAGTTTTAACGTCCACTTTATAGACATGCGGATTCACTCGTCTCGTACAATCAATACAGCAGAACAACAACACCTACGGACCGGAAGTCCTCGCCCTTTTAACCACCGTGGGGAACACACCTACCCACACCATAGTCCGAGGGGGAATTATGTATAATCACCACAATATCACAATTTACATGATGCCTTCATCAGAAACACACATTTCTGGATAATGAAGTCTTACCTAATGAAACTGATAATCATCACATAGAACATACAGAGGGACCACTTACATCTCTGACGCTCACTTTCATCATCATCATCGTCACACAGTGGCTCGTGTACTTCACTTCTCATGTGCATTCAATCTTCTCATATTATGCCCATGTGCAATACTCATTTTCTGAATGTATGCTTTCATATAAGATAAGATAAGATACAACTTTATTCTCCCGAGGGAAATTGCGTGTTGACAGAGGGAGTGAAACATGAGGGAGGAAGACCAGGTGAGGCCTGCTGCTCAGAGGGCCAAAATGCTTACGGCACCGGGTATTCCCAGGCGGTCTCCCATCCAAGTACTAACCTGGCCCGACGCTGCTTAGCTTCTGAGATCAGACGAGATCGGGCGTGTTCAGAGTGGTATGGCCGTAAACGAGGAGAGCAGCCACACAGAGGCTCTTCATAGGTGAGACAGACCCAGTTCAAGTCACCGTGTACACATGACTACACTCAAGTTCATGTATATCACAATTTACATGATGCCTTCATCAGAAGAACACTAACATTTCAGATAAGATAAGATACAACTTTATTCTCCCGAGGGAAATTGCGTGTTGACAGAGGGAGTGAAACATGAGGGAGGAGGACCAGGTGAGGCCTGCTGCTCAGAGGGCCAAAATGCTTACTGCACCGGGAATTCCAAGGCGGTCTCCCATCCAAGTACTAACCTGGCCCGACGCTGCTAAGCTTCCGAGATCAGACGAGATCGGGCGTGTTCAGAGTGGTATGGCCGTAAACGAAGAGAGCAGCCACACAGAGGCTCTTTATAGGTGAGACAGACCCAGTTCAAGTCACCGTGTACACATGACTACACTCAAGTTCATGTATATCACAATTTACATGAAACACACATTTCTGGATAATGAAGTCTTACCTAATGAAACTGATAATCATCACATAGAACATAAAGAGGGACCACTAACATCTCTGACGCTCACTTTCATCATCATCATCATCATCATTATCATCATCGTCACACAGTGGCTCGTGTACTTCACTTCTCATGTGCATTCAATCTTCTCATATTATGCCCATGTGCAATACTCATTTTCTGAATGTATGCTTTCATATACGATAAGATAAGATACAACTTTATTCTCCCGAGGGGCATTGGGTGTTGACAGAGGGAGTGAAACATGAGGGAGGAGGACCAGGTGAGGCCTGCTGCTCAGAGGGCCAAAATGCTTACGGCACCGGGTATTCCCAGGCGGTCTCCCATCCAAGTACTAACCTGGCCCGACGCTGATTAGCTTCCGAGATCAGAGGAGATCGGGCGTGTTCAGAGTGGTATGGCCGTAAACGAGGAGAGCAGCCACACAGAGGCTCTTTATAGGTGAGACAGACCCAGTTCAAGTCACCGTGTACACATGACTACACTCAAGTTCATGTATATCACAATTTACATGATGCCTTCATCAGAAGAACACATTTCTGGATAATGAGGTCTAACCAAATGAAACTGATAATCTTCACATAGAACATAACGAGGGACCACTAACATCTCTGACACTCACTTTCATCATCATCATCATCATCGTCACACAGTGTCTCTTGTACTTCACTTCTCATGTGCATTCAATCTTCTCATATTATGACCATGTGCAATACTCATTTTCTGAATGTATGCTTTCATATAAGATTGGATAAGATGCAACTTTATTCTCCCGAGGGAAACTGTGTGTTCACAGAGGGAGTGAAACATGAGGGAGGAGGACCAAGTGAGGCCTGCTGCTCAGAGGGCCAAAATGCTTACGGCACCGGGTATTCCCAGGCGGTCTCCCATCCAAGTACTAACCTGGCCGGACGCTGCTTAGCTTCTGAGATCAGAAGAGATCGGGCGTGTTCAGAGTGGTATGGCCGTAAACGAGGAGAGCAGCCACACAGAGGCTCTTTATAGGTGAGACAGACCCAGTTCACGTCACCGTGTACACATGACTACACTCAAGTTCATGTATATCACAATTTACATGATGCCTTCATCAGAAGAACACTTACATTTCAGATAAGATAAGATACAACTTTATTCTCCCGAGGGACATTGGGTGTTGACACAGGGAGTGAAACATGAGGGAGGAGGACCAGGTGAGGCCTGCTGCTCACAGGGCCAAAATGCTTACGGCACCGGGTATTCCTAGGCGGTCTCCCATCCAAGTACTAACCTGGCCCGACGCTGCTTAGCTTCTGAGATCAGATGAGATCGGGCGTGTTTTTTTTTTTCTCTTTTATTATCAAAAAATAAATATTTTTACAAATACATTTTACACAAGTAAATACAAGTCATTTCAAATCAAATCAAATTATTTCCAACAATCCATAACACCATTCATCACATCTTTTTTTTTTCTTTTTTTTTTTTTTTCCTTCACCCATCACCCCTCACCCTTGACCTATTGACATTTGCACCCCACCCTGATTTCCACACACAAATAGACAGTTATCTTCCAGCACCTTTTGTTTGAAATTCTTGTCCCCACCATCCCACAGCAGACTCACATTCCTTTTCATAAAGTTACAGAAAAATCTCCAGATGTTCACTTTTTTGTCCTCGAAATGTGAATAGTTTCTCCGAAGTCTGATGACATGTTTGGCATAACTCAGAATGTAATTGATAAGCCATTTGTTCACCCCTGCTTTCCTTTCCTTATACCCAAATAGAAAAAACCTCTCCCATTTTTCCTTTTCCGTGATTGTGACTCTACATTTTTGAAAGCATTGGTCCAGTTTCTCAAAAAACACTTTTAACTCCTTACATTCAAAAATAAAGTGCCTAAATGTCTCCACTTCCACCTCACATATATCACAAACCTTGCTGTTGAGTCTATTTATCTGGTTTAGCACCAAATTGACAAATATTCTATTGTGTCTGAGCCTGAAATTTGTATCAAAGCACTCTGATGAAATGAACTTCACATTCAGATCTGACCAAATGTGCTCCCTCTTAAGCCCATGGAACTGCCTTAGCCATACTTCCTCAGCTGCCGCTTTCTTCTTTTCCTTTCCCAAAAACACTCTATATAGTATCTTGGAGTTAACTGATCGTATGTCATGCTCTTTCCCTCCTTGGATGAGGGAGAAACTGACCAACTCCAGAGCCTTCTCTGCCCTCCTCCCCTTCACCAGCGCCACCCAGCTACGAGGTAACCCCTCTAAAATTCTCTGGCATAGACTTTTGATCTCTATTGGTCTCACTTTCCCTAATCTTCCCCTGACCTCCTGGATTACTTCCTCCTGCAGAAATCCACCACCTCTTTGGATAAAGTGCTTCACCTGATTTAAACCTAGTTCCTCCAAGTACCTCCCTGAAAATACCTTCCCCTGACACCTTATTGCCGGATTTCTGAAAACTGGTTGGTGTAACACCTGCTCCGCAGTCTCACATCTAAACTTTAAATCCCCCAGTAAAATATTCCACGCTTCAAGTATTTCCCCTGTAAATGCATTAACCTGTGCTCTTTCCCTTTGCTCCGTTTCCCTACATAGATTAAACACTCCTCTATTATCCCACCCCTGTAGGCAAGAGTCGAGGCACTTCTGCCACGCGTAAATCTTTGCGTTTCCCCTAAATTTCCCTAACAGTCGAATCCGTGCACTAAGCTTTTTACTTTTCAGGTCCACCAATTTCAAACCGCCCTCCTTCTGCCCATTGATGAGCACCTTCCTGGCTATCAAATGCTGTTTTTTATTCCAGGTGAAAGCACTCATCATGTCATTCAGCTTTCCTATTACCCTGTCCGGCTTTTCACAGACTCTTAGCGCATACTGACACTTGGACAGGAGGAGGGCGTTAGTTACTATCACTTTACCCCTTAGATTCAATTTCCTCCCGGACCAGAAATCCAATCGCATTTTGATTTTTCCCTCTATTTCACCCCACGTTTGTTTTGTTGCTGCATCTCGATTCTTACCTACGTATACACCCAAAACCTTCACCATTTCATTTCTCTTTACAAAATTCCATTTATTTACACAATCGAAACCATCACCAAAGCCAATTAGCTCGGTTTTTTCCCCATTGATTTTGGCCCCAGATGCCCTCTCATAGCACTCTACATGCTGCAGCACCCTGTCTACACTCCTCTCATCCCTAACCGTAATACTTATGTCATCTGCGTACTGGTAGATTTTCGTGTCCGTTTTATCTTCCATTTCAATCCCCAAAATCCCTGGGTCCCTCCTAATGAGGGCAGACAAGGGTTCTGCCGCTATGGAGTATAACATAGCTGAAAGCGGGCATCCTTGCCTGATTGACCTCTCCAGAGCGAAGCTCTCAGTTAACCTCCCGTTTATTTTCACCCTACTGATGGCATTCCTATATATTAACCTAATCCATTTAGTGAAACCTTCCCCGAAACCCATCTTTTCCAGTGTTTTAAACAAAAAATCATGATCCACCCTATCAAACGCCTTCTCTAAATCAACCCCTATGTACAGCCCTCCCTTCTGATTCATTTTGTCAAAGATGTCCTGGATCGATAAGATGATGTCACTAATGACTCTCCCTACCACACCATAACACTGACAGGGATTCACCACTGTGCCTATCACCTCCTTCAATCTGTTTGCCAGGATTTTAGCCAGTATTTTATAATCTGTATTTAGCAGACTAATTGGCCTATAATTCCCCAAATCACCTTTGTCACCCTTATTCTTATACACCACTCGGATTAGCCCCGTGAAGAAGTCCCCAGATGCTTTCCCCTCCCGCTCCATGCATTGAAAGATTCTCAGGAGAATTGGCTTCATCACCTGTTTAAAGGTGATGTAAAATTCCCCCGATAACCCATCCAGCCCTGGACTTTTGTTCTTATTCAAATCATTTATTGCTCTTTCCAATTCTTCCTCTGTTATGTTTTTATCACAGTCTGCTCTGTCATCTTCCCCTAATTTTTTTTCTATCCCTTCAAAAACACTGTGGTCTGTAGAGTTTACCTCCATCTTTGAAAAAAGTGTTTTAAAATGTTTATGAGCCACCTCCAGCATTTCCTCTGTCTTCTCCATTGTCTTACCCTCTTCATTTTTCAGGTTTTGCAGATGAGCTTTCTTTTGCTGTCTTTTTTCAAGCCCTAAAAAGAAACTTGTATTCTTTTCCCCTTCTAAAATATCCTTCATCCTCGATCTGATAGCTGCCCCTCTGCTCCGTTTCTTCTCAAGCTCATCTAATTGTTTTCTCAGCATGAGATATTTTAGATTGTTGAAGTTTTCCTCTGCAATCGACCTTTCCAGCTCTTTATTACTCTGGTCTCTTAAACTATACTCAGTTCTTCTTTCCTTCTCCATTTTATTTTTACAATAGTTTATTGTCACTTTTTTGATGTGCAATTTCACCTCCTCCCACCACTCCCCCATATTTATACAACCCTCACCCTGCAGTTCTCTTTTTCTTTCTTTCAGTAGATTTTCAACTTTCTCCCTATATTTTCCATCCAGCAAAACACTGTTATTTAAACACCATAACCCTCCACCTTTGTGCTCTTTCTCCCCCAGCTCCACCCATAACCTTGCATGATCGCTAAACCCTGTGAACTCATACCAGCATTTTGAAAAAAAATTTTCCAGCCCAGATGCTAATAGACATAAGTCAATCCTGGACTGTTTAAGTTTCCCCAGAACCGTCTGTCGTCTGGAAAAGCCCCTTTCTCCCATATTGCGCACCCTCCACAGATCTACCAGGTTGAAATAGTCAAAAAGCTCATTTAGCGATTTCCTACTTATATCACTTTTGTATGTATTGTTGCTTGATATATCCAATCTCGTAAGTGCACAGTTAAAATCCCCCACTACACAAATGTTCCCTCCCAAATGCGGTTTTAGTTGATCAAAGAAAATTCCACGCTTCTTGTCCTCATTCGGTGCATAAATATTCAAAAGTTTGTAAAGCACATTCCTGTAAATAAATTCAATACCGATCACCCTTCCCTCATCATCCTTCACTATTTCCTTAACATTTTTGATCTTATCTCCTTTAGCAAAAATAGCGACTCCGGCTCGTCCATTTACACCGTTGTTTGCCCACACTTTTCCAGCCCATGTATCCCTCAGATAGCTTCTCCACTCCCTTGTCCACTTAGTCTCTTGTACACAGAGGATGTCAAAAGTATCCACCCTTAAAACATCTCGCATCTTGTTAATACATCTTAAGCCGTTTGTGTTTTGCGATAGTATTTTTAACATTGTAAATACATAGAGATAAATCAGGCCCATCATCTTTATGCTACAGTTCACGTCTTACTTTTTCCTCTTTTTGATCCCCTTGTCTTCAGCATCCATTGCAGTCTTCTCTTCCCCAGCTCCTGGCTGTTTCCGAGGTCCATATCAGACTCCGAGTTCCCCGACTCTTGAGACCCCGTCAAGCATATCTCTGAGTCTGATTCTGGGGGCCGCTGAAGTTGAACAATTTTCACCTTCCTCTCCTTTCTCTCCGATGTATTCACACTCTGCCCCTCTGCTGCGTCTCCATGTCCCGGCACCTCAGCTGTCGATCCTCTCACCTCCATTCCTTGCTCTCCGTCCGACTCCAGTATGTCTCTTCCTTTCTCCGCTTCCCCCTCCGCACGATCCTTCTCGGTCTCCTCCCTCTCAGAGATATTCTCTCTCGATTCTTCCTGCTCCTCACGTTGCTTTCCTCCCGTCCCTGGAGCATGATCAACGTCCTCACAAACACATCTGCTGCTCTCCTTTTTGCAGCTCTGGCATTTGTTCCCTCTGCCCATGCACTCCCTTGCATAGTGCCCCTGCTCTCCACATTTTCTACAAAGGAAATCTGGACAGTCCCTCAGGATATGACCAGTCTGTATGCACTGTCTGCACACTTTCACCTGTTTGTCGTGCAAAACTCTGAAGAACTCTGCTCCAAAAGCCGTCTCAAACTTGGTCGAATATGGAAGTGATTGGACCGTCTCCGTGAATTTAACTTTCACGTATCTTGTTCCGTCAGCAATTCTAGTTCCCGGCCACATTCTCCTGATGATCGGGGATACTGCACTCACTCCCCAGCTGTTCAGCTTGCCCAGAATGACGCTGTCCGTGATATACGCCGGCAGCCCCAGAAACGAGACCACCAGCTCATCATTACATAACTCCTTGGACATGATCGCGGTCTGTCCAATTTTTATGCCGTCCAATAGTCTTTCTTTCCCCTTCGGGTGATTCATTGTGATCTCATATTTATTTCTGCCCGTGTACCGGCAGGCGATGATTTTCCCACAAGTGTCTTGTATTGCCTGGATCAGCTCCATTGCGGTCACTTTATCTTCTCCAATCAGCTCCAGGGCGAGCGTTAAATTTTGCTGAAACTCTTCAGCTTTATCCTTAATAATCCGTATCTCTTCCTCTCTGATGATTTCTCTCTCCTGCCCTCTTCCTCCTTCCGCATTTTCGGCTACGTCAGGAGCTGTCACCGCACGTGTGTCCTCCATTTCTCCCGTCATATTCTGACCGTCCACGGTCCTGTACGCCCGATCGTCTTTCACCATCGGCTCGCTTGCCTCGGCCGTCCGGTCCGGGCCCGGTGCAGCAACTCTGGCTCCCTTTCCTCTGGTTCTCACCATACTTGGAGCACAGTATAAACTATTTTCCATCAGGAAAACACAAACCAAACAAACAAATAACTTAAAGTGTCCCCCAGACAGTCAAAACTGCTGGGGGTGGCTCCAAAAACCGAGCTATCAAAGAAACGAAAAATCTGGGCTTAAAGAAACGCCCCACAGTTCAAACTCAAAATCAAAATTGCCGCACAGGATCAGTCAAAATACACGCACGCCTGGAGCTCACACACACCTCCTCTGACTTCCGTGTTCAGAGTGGTATGGCCGTAAACAAGAAGAGCAGCCACACAGAGGCTCTTTATAGGTGAGACAGACCCAGTTCAAGTCACCGTGTACACATGACTACACTCAAGTTCATGTATATCACAATTTACATGATGCCTTCATCAGAAGAACACTAACATTTCAAATAAGATAAGACACAACTTTATTCTCCCGAGGGAAATTGCGTGTTGACAGAGGGAGTGAAACATGAGGGAGGAGGACCAGGTGAGGCCTGCTGCTCAGAGGGCCAAAATGCTTACGGCACCGGGTATTCCCAGGCGGTCTCCCATTCAAGTTCTAACCTGGCCCGACGCTGCTTAGCTTCCGAGATTGTGCGTGTTCAGAGTGGTACGGCCTTAAACTAGGAGAGCAGCCACACAGAGGCTCTTTATAGGTGAGACAGACGCAGTTCAAGTCACCGTGTACACATGACTACACTCAAGTTCATGTATATCACAATTTACATGATGCCTTCATCAGAAACACACATTTCTGGATAATGAAGTCTTACCTAATGAAACTGATAATCATCACATAGAACATTAAGAGGGACCACTTACATCTCTGACGCTCACTTTCATCATCATCATCATCATCATCATCATCATCATCATCATCGTCACACAGTGGCTCGTGTACTTCACTTCTCATGTGCATTCAATCTTCTCATATTATGCCCATGTGCAATACTCATGTTCTGAATGTATGCTTTCATATAAGATAAGATAAGATACAACTTTATTCTCCCGAGGGAACTTGCGTGTTCACAGAGGGAGTGAAACATGAGGGAGGAGGACCAGGTGAGGCCTGCTGCTCAGAGGGCCAAAATGCTTACGGCACCGGGTATTCCCAGGCGGTCTCCCATCCAAGTACTAACCTGGCCCGACGCTGCTTAGCTTCCGAGATCAGACGAGATCAGGCGTGTTCAGAGTGGTATGGCCGTAAACGAGGAGAGCAGCCACACAGAGGCTCTTTATAGGTGAGACAGACCCAGTTCAAGTCACCGTGTACACATGACTACACTCAAGTTCATGTATATCACAATTTACATGATGCCTTCATCAGAAACACACATTTCTGGATAATGAAGTCTTACCTAATGAAACTGATAATCATCACATGGAACATACAGAGGGACCACTAACATCTCTGACGCTCACTTTCATCATCATCATCATCATCATCATCATCATCATCATCATCGTCACACAGTGGCTCGTGTACTTCACTTCTCATGTGCATTCAATCTTCTCATATTATGCCCATGTGCAATACTCATTTTCTGAATGTATGCTTTCATATAAGATAAGATAAGATACAACTTTATTCCTCCAAGGGAACTTGCTTGTTCACAGAGGGAGTGAAACATGAGGGAGGAGGACCAGGTGAGGCCTGCTGCTCAGAGGGCCAAAATGCTTACGGCACCGGGTATTCCCATGCGGCCTCCCATCCAAGTACTAACCTGGCCCGATGCTGCTTAGCTTCCGAGATCAGACGAGATCAGGCGTGTTCAGAGTGGTATGGCCGTAAACGAGGAGAGCAGCCACACAGAGGCTCTTTATAGGTGAGACAGACCCAGTTCAAGTCACCGTGTACGCATGACTACACTCAAGTTCATGTATATCACAATTTACATGATGCCTTCATCAGAAGAACACTAACATTTCAGATAAGGTAAGATAAAACTTTATTCTCCCGAGGGAAATTGCGTGTTGACAGAGGGAGTGAAACATGAGGGAGGAGGACCATGAGAGGCCTGCTGCTCAGAGGGCCAAAATGCTTACGGCACCGGGTATTCCCAGGCGGTCTCCCATCCAAGTACTAACCTGGCCCGACGCTGATTAGCTTCCGAGATCAGAGGAGATCGGGCGTGTTCAGAGTGGTATGGCCGTAAACGAGGAGAGCAGCCACACAGAGGCTCTTTATAGGTGAGACAGACCCAGTTCAAGTCACCGTGTACACATGACTACACTCAAGTTCATGTATATCACAATTTACATGATGCCTTCATCAGAAGAACACTAACATTTCAGATAAGATAAGATACGACTTTATTCTCCCGAGGGAAATTGCTTGTTCACAGAGGGAGTGAAACATGAGGGAGGAGGACCAGGTGAGGCCTGCGACTCAGAGGGCCAAAATGCTAACGGCACCGGGTATTCCCAGGCGGTCTCCCATCCAAGTACTAACCTGGCCCGACGCTGCTTAGCTTCCGAGATCAGACGAGATCGGGCGTGTTCAGAGTGGTATGGCCGTAAACGAGGAGAGCAGCCACACAGAGGCTCTTTATAGGTGAGACAGACCCAGTTCAAGTCCCCGTGTACACATGACTACACTCAAGTTCATGTATACCACAATTTACATGATGCCTTCATCAGAAACACACATTTCTGGATAATGAAGTCTTACCTAATGAAACTGATAATCATCACATAGAACATACAGAGGGACCACTTACATCTCTGACGCTCACTTTTATCCTCATCATCATCATCATTATCATCATCATCATCGTCACACAGTGGCTCCTGTACTTCACTCCTCATGTGCATTCAATCATCTCATATTATGCCCATGTGCAATACTCATTTTCTGAATGTATGCTTTCATATAAGATAAGATAAGATACAACTTTATTCTCCCGAGGGACATTGGTTGTTGACAAAGGGAGTGAAACATGAGGGAGGAGGACCAGGTGAGGCCTGCTGCTCAGAGGGCCAAAATGCTTACTGCACCGGGTATTCCCAGGCGGTCTCCCATCCAAGTACTAACCTGGCCCGACGCTGCTTAGCTTCCGAGGTTGTGCGTGTTCAGAGTGGTACGGCCTTAAACTAGGAGAGCAGCCACACAGAGGCTCTTTATAGGTGAGACAGACGCAGTTCAAGTCACCGTGTACACATGACTACACTCAAGTTCATGTATATCACAATTTACATGATGCCTTCATCAGAAACACACATTTCTGGATAATGAAGTCTTACCTAATGAAACTGATAATCATCACATAGAACATAAAGAGGGACCACTAACATCTCTGACGCTCACTTTCATCATCATTATCATCATCATCATCATCATCATCATCATCTCACACAGTGGCTCGTGTACTTCACTTCTCATGTGCATTCAATCTTCTCATATTATGATCGTGTGCAATACTCATTTTCTGAATGTATGCTTTCATATAAGATAAGATAAGATACAACTTTATTCTCCCGAGGGGAATTGCGTGTTCACAGAGGGAGTGAAACATGAGGGAGGAGGACCAGGTGAGGCCTGCTGCTCAGAGGGCCAAAATGCTTACGGCACCGGGTATTCCCAGGCGGTCTCCCATCCAAGTACTAACCTGGCCCGACGCTAATTAGCTTCCGAGATCAGACGAGATCAGGCGTGTTCAGAGTGGTATGGCCGTAAACGAGGAGAGCAGCCACACAGAGGCTCTTTATAAGTGAGACAGACCCAGTTCAAGTCACCGTGTACACATGACTACACTCAAGTTCATGTATATCACAATTTACATGATGCCTTCATCAGAAACACACATTTCTGGATAATGAAGTCTTACCTAATGAAACTGATAATCATCATATAGAACATAAAGAGGGACCACTAACATCTCTGACGCTCACTTTCATCATCATCATCATCATCATTGTCACACAGTGGCTTGTGTACTTCACTTCTCATGTGCATTCAATCTTCTCATATTATGCCCATGTGCAATACTCATTTTCTGAATGTATGCTTTCATATAAGATAAGATAAGATACAACTTTATTCTCCCGAGGGACATTGGGTGTTGACAGAGGGAGTGAAACATGAGGGAGGAGGACCAGGTGAGGCCTGCTGCTCAGAGGGCCAAAATGCTAACGGCACCGGGTATTCCCAGGCGGTCTCCCATCCAAGTACTAACCTGGCCCGACGCTGCTTAGCTTCTGAGATCAGAAGAGATCGGGCATGTTCAGAGAGGTATGGCCGTGAACGAGGAGAGCAGCCACACAGAGGCTCTTTATAGGTGAGACAGACCCAGTTCAAGTCACCGTGTACACATGACTACACTCAAGTTCATGTATATCACAATTTACATGATGCCTTCATCAGAAACACACATTTCTGGATAATGAAGTCTTACCTAATGAAACTGATAATCATCACATAGAACATAAAGAGGGACCACTAACATCTCTGACGCTCACTTTCATCATCATTATCATCATCATCATCATCATCGTCACACAGTGGCTCGTGTACTTCACTCCTCATGTGCATTCAATCTTCTCATATTATGCCCATGTGCAATACTCATTTTCTGAATGTATGCTTTCATATAAGATAAGATAAGATACAACTTTATTCTCCCGAGGGACATTGGGTGTTGACAGAGGGAGTGAAACATGAGAGAGAAGGGCCAGGTGAGGCCTGCTGCTCAGAGGGCCAAAATGCTTACGGCACTGGGTATTCCCAGGCGGTCTCCCATCCAAGTACTAACCTGGCCCGATGCTGCTTAGCTTCCGAGATCAGACGAGATCAGGCGTGTTCAGAGTGGTATGGCCGTAAACGAGGAGAGCAGCCACACAGAGGCTCTTTATAGGTGAGACAGACCCAGTTCAAGTCACCGTGTACACATGACTACACTCAAGTTCATGTATATCACAATTTACATGATGCCTTCATCAGAAACACACATTTCTGGATAATGAAGTCTTACCTAATGAAACTGATAATCATCACATAGAACATACAGAGGGACCACTTACATCTCTGACGCTCACTTTCATCCTCATCATCATCATTGTCACACAGTGGCTCGTGTTCTTCACTTCTCATGTGCATTCAATCTTCTCATATTATGACCATGTGCAATACTCATTTTCTGAATGTATGCTTTCATATAAGATAAGATAAGATACAACTTTATTCTCCCGAGGGAAATTGCGTGTTTACAGAGGGAGTGAAACATGAGGAAGGAGGACCAGGTGAGGCCTGCTGCTCAGAGGGCCAAAATGCTAACGGCACCGGGTATTCCCAGGCGGTCTCCCATCCAAGTACTAACCTGGCCGGACGCTGCTTAGCTTCTGAGATCAGAAGAGATCGGGCGTGTTCAGAGTGGTATGGCCGTAAACGAGGAGAGGAGCCACACAGAGGCTCTTTATAGGTGAGACAGACCCAGTTCAAGTCACCGTGTACACATGACTACACTCAAGTTCATGTATATCACAATTTACATGATGCCTTTGTGACATACCCCCCATTTAGTCTTTTCTTTGGTCCCTTTTCCATTAAGTTGTGGCCTTTTATTTTCTTTTGTTACGATGTTGTTGCATGTTTTGGCCAGAAGTGGCGCTGTAGTACTGGGATATAATGCAGTTGCATAACGGTGAGAGAGAGAAGAAGTAGCCACTGAGAACGGAAGGCGGGGGATGTAAATGGTGAAGTGAGCTGTATTGTGGAAACTTTGGATTAAACGAAAAACTTTTTCCCAGCACGCCGTTGAGAGTATTACTTTCTTCAAGTGTGCAACAAAATTGGCGCCCGAACAGGGACTCAACGTGATACAAAAAAGAAGTCTGAAGAAAAAAAAAAAGAACGAACGTTGGAACACGCAAAATGGAGCTGGAGCAGTTACAGGATCAGCTAACGGAGCTACTGTGTCGGCTAAACGTGGAACAGCTAAAAGAAGTGTGTATCCGAGCTAAAGTTTCATCAGACAAGGAGAAGAAACACACGTTGATCCGAGCAATTAATGAGTCAGTAGAGAATGCTTTTGAAGAGGAGGAACAAGATGTAGCAGAGACATTTGGGCAAGAGTTGTTAGCTACAGCTAAGCGATTGAGAGAAAACGCGCCCAAACCAGAGAGGTATGATAAAAATGAAGAGGAGCTACAAAAGCTACAAAAACAGTATGCTGAAATGCAGTTGACATTCCAGACGTCGACCAAAATGCTCGAGGAGGAAATGAGTCGGCTTCGGGAAAAAATGAACAGGACGGCTAGCCCGCCAGAACTCCCATTCTCCAGAGCCCCTGAAGTGGTTATCAGACGCGAGTTTCGGATTAATGGCCAGATAGGTGAATTGGGGCAGAAAGACAAGTTATCATACACTAACCTCATGTACCAAATAGACTCTGAAAAACGTAAAGGCCACAGCGATGTAGAAATTGTTGAAGCCGTAGTAAAAGCTGCTACACCAGGGCTCAGTTTACGTGATATGCTGGAAGCCAAAAATAATTTGACACTCGTGCAGTTGAAGACGATTCTTAAAGCCCATTTCAAAGAAAACAACACTACAGATATGTTCCACAGACTCATTAACATAACTCAAGATGCAAAAGAATCCCCTCAGAATTTTCTTTTTCGTGCAGTTGAACTCAAAGAGAAGCTACTGGCGGCTGCAGAAGATGCCAGCTCAGATGTACAGTATAGCCCAGACCTCATTCAGAAAAAGTTTCTTAGGTCAGTCAGTACAGGACTACTGAGTGATAATGTTAAAATGCAGCTGAAACCTCACCTAGATGATCTAGGAGTGACTGACGAGATATTGATAGAGAAAATGAATGATGCTGCTGCTGTTGATTGGGAGACACAGCAGAAATTGAAGAAAAGTATCCCAAATAAGCCAGCCAGAATAAATGAGCTAAAAACAGAAACAACTACTTACCAGCTGTATAGTGACAGGGAAACAGACAATGACCAGCCATCTGAACACAGCACTTCAGTCAAGGCCAGTGTTAAAAGTCAGAAGATAAAAACTCCAAAAAGCTCTTCAGAAACTGAACTGATGGATGCAGTGAAACAGCTGAGAGAGGAAGTGGCTGAGCTGAGGAAGAATGTTCAGTACTCAGCACGACCATCTCACCAGTTCCAAAACAGAGGGAAGAGGGCATGCAGAGGATGTCAAGACCGGGGTGAAGAGGAACAGTGTGACCACTGCTTCAAATGTGGCCTGAGTGGACACCTCTCAAGAGGATGCAGAGGCCAAAGGAACTCAAGAGGCAACACTGATTCAGCTAATATCAAAGGACAGACTGTAGAATGTACCTCCCCTGACACTCAAGAACAGCATAGCAAGTCACTCAACACCCCTACTATTCTTAGAGAAAGCATTGTACAATTAGAAGAGAGACTGCGAGCAGAAAGGTGTTCCCCAGGTGGAAGATTGGCAGGTTCTGCTTATATTAGCCACATCTCCCCTCGTCACCATTCACAGCTGCTGAGACTTATTGGAAAGAAGTGCATGGTGAGTTGCTACCTAGATGGGGTGAAGACTCAAGCCTTATGGGACACTGGATCGCAAGTCTGCCTTATCAATGAGACCTGGAGGAAGAACTGCATCCCAGAGGTGAAGGTACGGAGCACTGAAGAACTCCTCGGCCCTGGTCCTTTTGTGGGGAAAGCTGTCAACCAGACCGACATCCCTTTCCTAGGCTGGGTGGAGGTCACGTTCCACCTAGACCCATCACATGCTCCAGAGTTCACGCTTCAGGTGCCCATGCTCGTGACGGGTGAGAAAGGAGCAGCAGAAGAGCCAATCATTGGTTACAATGTAATTGAACTGTTGTTAAAGAATGGTGTGGAGGGTCCACATGAAGTAATAACACAGGCTGTGAGCACAGCTTTCTCTTTTAGCTGTAAAAAGACTGAAATGTTAGTGAAAATTATTCAAAACAGTGACCCTGAGTGCAGTGACGGCCTAGTGAGAGTGGGCAGGCAGAAGGAAGTGATCCCAGCAGGTCAGGTGAGAACTATAAAATGTGCTGTGAGAACAGGTCCTCTACTGTCCAGTCAAGAAGCCCTTTTTCTGCCTGATGAACATGCCCCCTGGCCAGATGGCCTGAGTATGTCAGAGAGCATGATGACTCTTAGCGAAGGGACATATTCTCGCATAGCATTGCCCATCACCAATTACACCTGTCATGATGTCACCCTGAGCCCACGCACAGTGTTGGGGCAGGTTCAACTGGTCAAAGCTGTCTATCCAGTGGACGCCAAGCCAGTCACTCCCCGACCAGCTTCTCCAGTCGAACGTCCAGAGGTCAGCAGGGAGGATGAGCCTGAGCCTGATGGAAGGACAGCGGTGGACGAGGAAAGGTGGGACCCACCAATCACACTGATTCACCTCCCCCTTGCTCAGCAGCGACAAGTGAAGCAGATGTTGAGGGAGGAATGCAGAGCGTTCGCCAGAGACGATGATGATGTGGGATACATCCCTTCCCTACAACTGAAAATCAGACTCACAGATACAACACCGGTAAGACGTACCTATGTGTCTGTGCCTAAGCCACTTCACAAAGAAGTAAAACAGTACTTAGAAGACTTGTTAAATAGGGGCTGGATCCAAAAATCTAGGTCACATTACTCATCTCCCATTGTCTGTGTGCGGAAAAAAGATGGGAACCTCCGTCTGTGCTGTGACTACAGAGAACTCAACCGTAAGTCTCTGCCAGATCGCCACCCTATTCCCTCGCATTCAAGATATGCTAGATAGTTTACATGGGAGTGCATGGTTTTCAGTGTTAGATCAAGGCAAGGCCTACCATCAGGGGTTCGTGGAAGAAAGTAGTAGACCACTCACAGCTTTTATAACACCCTGGGGCCTATATGAGTGGATCTGAATCCCTTTTGGCTTGTCTACAGCACCCTCCGAATTCCAGCGCAGCATGGAGGAGTGTCTATCTGGACTCAGAGATGAAATTTGCGAGCCATATCTAGACGATAATCTGGTTCATAGCCAAACATTTGATAATCACCTGAAAGATGTGAGAAAAGTGCTTCAGCGCTACCAACAGCACGGGATGAAATTGACTGCAAAGAAATGTGAGCTCTTTAAGAACCAGGTCAGATTTCTGGGAAAGATCGTATCGAAGGAAGGCTACACAATGGATCCTGCAGAAGTAGCCCCAGTGCAAGAGATGAAGCAGAGGAAGCCAGCGACAGTGGGTGAGGTGCGGAAAGTGCTAGGATTCATCTCATACTACCGAGCCTATATCCCAAACTTCTCTCGCATAGCTAAGCCTCTCTATGCACTGCTGTGCGCTGAGATACCAGGCAGTGAGACCCCTAAAGGCACAAAGAAGCAGAAGGCTGGGGTGAGAAAGACAAAGCAAAGCCAAGTACCCTCACATCAACGTATCAGGTGGACAAAAGAACACAGTACAGTTCTCAGTCAGCTGATAGATTACCTCTCCAGTCCTCCTGTGCTGGGCTACCCAAACTTTGAAGAACCGTTCATTATGCATTGTGATGCGTCCCAGGATGGACTTGGAGCGGTGCTCTATCAAAAACAGGAGGGAAGGTTAAAGGTCATTGCGTATGGCTCCCGCACACTCTCTGCTCCAGAGAAGAATTACCATCTACATTCTGGTAAGCTAGAGTTTTTAGCAATGAAATGGGCTATATGCGAGAGGTTTAGAGATTATTTGTATTACACTCCATCGTTTGTAGTATATACAGATAATAACCCTCTGACATATGTGCTGACAACAGCTAAATTGAATGCCACGTTGCTGAGATGGGTGGCTGAATTGGCAGACTTCCGATTTTCAATTAAGTACAGGCCAGGGAAGTCTAACTCTGACGCAGACGGGCTATCGAGAATGCCCCTTGACATAGAGAAGTATATGCTAACCTGTTCACAAAAGATACAGTCTGAGATCTTGGCCAGTGTCTCCAAAGGGTTGTCAGTTCACCAGGTGGAGAGAGAGCAGTTGCTGTGTCCAGTGACCATCACCACAGCCATCGCAGAGCTGAGCAGTGAGCCGCGGATGAACGCAGCAAAGCAGATCGCCCCTCAAGCACTGAGAGCCGCTCAAGACGAGGATCTACTGCTGAAGCAGGTGAAACAGCAGGTCGCACAACAGCAGTGGCCGAGGGTGAAAGACACTCACAGTGAGTTGGCAGTGTTTGCAAGGGAGAAAGCGAAGTTGGTGATTGATGCTGAGGATGTTCTCCGGCGACAGACAGCAACACGCACACAACTGGTTGTGCCTCCAAAGTTCCGTCCCCTCATCCTGAGAGAGCTGCATGAAGAGATGGGACACTTGGGCATTGAACGGACACTCCATCTGATCCGTGAGCGTTTCTTTTGGCCTCATATGCAGAGAGACGTTGAGCATCACATCAACAAGGTCTGTAGCTGTGTGAAACGGAAAAGACCACAGAAAGCGGTAAGAGCACCACTTACCAGTATTGTGACAACATACCCCTTTGAGCTGGTCTCAATTGACTTCATGCACCTAGAGAAGTGTAAAGGAGGATATGAGTACATTCTGGTGGTCATGGACCATTTTACACGATTCGCTCAGGCGTATGCATGTACTAACAACAGTGCTCGAACTGCAGCTGAGAAGATATTCGGTGACTTTGTCCTCAAATTCGGCTTCCCCACGAAATTACACCATGATCAGGGTAGAGAATTTGAGAATAAGTTGTTTGCAGAGCTCCAAAAATACTCTGGCATCCAAGGTTCTCGCACCACCCCGTACCACCCCCAGGGGAACGGTCAAGTGGAACGCTTCAACCGCACCCTGCTGGCCATGTTGCGTAACCTAGATGACCAAGCTAAAGCAGATTGGAAGAATTCTCTTGCCAAAGTAATACACGCCTACAATTGCACGCGCAATGAGTCCACTGGATACGCACCATATTACCTGCTCTTTGGTCGTAACCCCAGATTGCCTATTGACATCATGTTCAGTATCCCCCACAGTGATGGCAGTGCATCTCATGATGACTATGCCAAGAAATGGAAACAGAGGATGGAGGAGGCGTACCAGTTAGCCTCCAAGGCTGCGAAGGCAAGCGGAGAGAGGGGGAAAAACCTGTATGACCGGAAGGTTCAAGGTGCAGAGCTGTATCCTGGCTGCAGAGTTCTCATTAGGAACTTGACTGAAAGAGGTGGACCCGGAAAACTCAGGTCATTCTGGGAAGACAAAGTCCATGTAGTGGTCAAGAGAAAACACCCAGAAAGTCCAGTTTATGAAGTACAACCAGAGGATGGCCAGGGCCGCACCAGAGTGCTTCATCGAAATCTGCTGCTCCCCTGTGACTTCCTGCCAGTTGAGTCACACAAGCCTGAAAAGAAAAGAGGTGAGAGACCACACAAAGAGAAAAAGACACCGACAAAACAGAATGCAGAACCCGAGTGTTCATCTGACTCTGAAGAGGATGACTGGCGATGCATGTCCAGATGGCCCCAAGGAGACTCCGCAGCACAAACCAGAAGGAACCTCAGACCAGAGGCTACAGAGTTTCAGCCACGGGCTGCAACACCAGCACCTGAGGGAGACGATGTGATGGGAGAACAGACCCTGTGGACATCAGACACGGACAGAGAGCAAGAAGAACAGATCGAGACTGGACTGGAAAATGAAGTGACTGTGACAGCAGGCCTGAGTGAGGATATAGAAGAGGCTGAGCTGGAGACCGCAAGCAATGAGGGAGAAGAGTATCCATCATCTTCACCACCTGCGAGACGATATCCTTTCAGAAATAGACCTGCACCCAAAACACTCGCATATGATAGGTTGGGGCAGCCCACAGTTAATTGAATTAAAGTTATGAGATTATATGATGCACTTTAAAGTTGTAAGTTCAAGCCATCCAGTTTTAAGATGAATACAATTTGTTAGTTCATGTCAAAGTCATATGATGGATGGAAAATGTTAATGTGTTGTTTAAAAGAAAAAAAATACTTTTAGTTTATATAGGCCCACACAAAGTCAGTTCTCACATTTAGAATCGCACAAATATAACTGAAGAGGAAATGGTGGTTGTAAGATATTGTATTTACAGGAGTATGGTTGAAAAGACTAAATGTAAAGAGACTCTTATAACGAAATGATATGAAGAAAAGAGTTATTAGAATATATGAAGTGTGAGATTCTATGTGATTTCGCTACAGGTCAAAGGTCACGCCTATTCCAGTCAAGACAAGCTGCCCGTGAACACAGCGGAGTAAATAGATAGTTGTCATAGTGCACAATGACTTCCTCTGTTTAACACATGACATTAAGGGGAGATAAGTGTGATGTGAAATCTGTCATTAGATATGTGTCTTGAATAATGGACTCCAACCTGGAAGTGATCAAATTGTCTTAAACAGGATGAACTGAGACGGGAAATGTCGGGACGACATTTAGTTAAGCAGGGGAGAGTGTGACAGCTGATTAGCTTCCGAGATCAGACGAGATCGGGCGTGTTCAGAGTGGTATGGCCGTAAACGAGGAGAGCAGCCACACAGAGGCTCTTTATAGGTGAGACAGACCCAGTTCAAGTCACCGTGTACACATGACTACACTCAAGTTCATGTATATCACAATTTACATGATGCCTTCATCAGAAACACACATTTCTGGATAATGAAGTCTTACCTAATGAAACTGATAATCATCACATAGAACATAAAGAGGGACCACTAAAATCTCTGACGCTCACTTTCATCATCATTATCATCATCATCATCATCATCATCGTCACACAGTGGCTCGTGTACTTCACTTCTCATGTGCATTCAATCTTCTCATATTATGCCCATGTGCAATACTCATTTTCTGACTGTACGCTTTCATATAAGATAAGATAAGATACAACTTTATTCCTCCAAGGGAACTTGCGTGTTCACAGAGTGAGTGAAACATGAGGGAGGAGGACCAGGTGAGGCCTGCTGCTCAGAGGGCCAAAATGCTTACGGCACCGGGTATTCCCATGCGGTCTCCCATCCAAGTACTAACCTGGCCCGACGCTGCTTAGCTTCTGAGATCAGACGAGATCGGGCGTGTTCAGAGTGGTATGGCCGTAAACTAGGAGAGCAGCCACACAGAGGCTCTTTATAGGTGAGACAGACCCAGTTCAAGTCACCGTGTATGCATGACTACACTCAAGTTCATGTATATCAAAATTTACATGATGCCTTCATCAGAAGAACACTAACATTTCAGATAAGGTAAGATACAACTTTATTCTCCCGAGGGAAATTGCGTGTTGACAGAGGGAGTGAAACATGAGGGAGGAGGACCATGAGAGGCCTGCTGCTCAGAGGGCCAAAATGCTTACGGCACCGGGTATTCCCAGGCGGTCTCCCATCGAAGTACTAACCTGGCCCGACGCTGATTAGCTTCCGAGATCAGAGGAGATCGGGCGTGTTCAGAGTGGTATGGCCGTAAACGAGGAGAGCAGCCACACAGAGGCTCTTTATAGGTGAGACAGACCCAGTTCAAGTCACCGTGTACACATGACTACACTCAAGTTCATGTATATCACAATTTACATGATGCCTTCATCAGAAACACACATTTCTGGATAATGAAGTCTTACCTAATGAAACTGAAAATCATCACATAGAACATACAGAGGGACCACTTACATCTCTGACGCTCACTTTCATCCTCATCATCATCATTGTCACACAGTGGCTCGTGTTCTTCACTTCTCATGTGCATTCAATCTTCTCATATTATGACCATGTGCAATACTCATTTTCTGAATGTATGCTTTCATATAAGATAAGATAAGATACAACTTTATTCTCCCGAGGGAACTTGCGAATTAGCAGAGGGAGTGAAACATGAGGGAGGAGGACCAGGTGAGGCCTGCTGCTCAGAGGGCCAAAATGCTTACGGCACCGGGTATTCCTAGGCGGTCTCCCATCGAAGTACTAACCTGGCCTGACGCTGCTTAGCTTCCGAGATCAGACGAGATCAGGCGTGTTCAGAGTGGTATGGCCGTAAACGAGGAGAGCAGCCACACAGAGGCTCTTTATAGGTGAGACAGACCCAGTTCAAGTCACCGTGTACGCATTACTACACTCAAGTTCATGTATATCACAATTTACATGATGCCTTCATCAGTAGAACACTAACATTTTAGATAAGATAGGATACAACTTTATTCTCCCGAGGGAAATTGCGTGTTTACAGAGGGAGTGAAACATGAGGGAGGAGGACCAGGTGAGGCCTGCTGCTCAGAGGGCCAAAATGCTAACGGCACCGGGTATTCCCAGGCGGTCTCCCATCCAAGTACAAACCTGGCCCAACGCTGCACTGAAATTTTAGCTCTCTATCTCCTTCCTTGTCACAGATATGGGCTTTTTAAGTTTTCTCCAGTTTCAAAAATCGATGACCCGGGGGTCAACTTTTTTCCAAAATTTTCAATATTCCCCAATTTGTCCCAAATTTACACAATTTGATGGCATTTCTGTCTGGATGCTGCGTCTGAAATTTTAGCTCTCTATCTCCTTCCTTGTCACAGATATGGGCTTTTAAAGTTTTCTCCAGTTTCAAAAATCGATGACCTGGGGGTCAACTTTTTTCCAAAATTTTCAATATTCCCCAATTTGTCCCAAATTTACACAAATTGATGGCATTTCTGTCTGGATGCTGCGTCTGAAATTTTAGCTCTCTATCTCCTTCCTTGTCACAGACATGGGCTTTTCAAGTTTTCTCCAGTTTCAAAAATCGATGACCCGCGGGTCAACATTTTTAGAAAATTTTCAATATTCCCCAATTTGCCCCAAATTTACACACATTGATGGCATTTCTGCCTGTATGCTGCGTCTGAAATTTTAGCTCTCTATCTCCTTCCTTGTCACAGATATGGGCTTTTCAAGTTTTCTCTAGTTTCAAGAATCGATGACCCGCGGGTCAACATTTTCAGAAAATGTTCAATGTTCCCCAATTTGTCTCAAATTTACACAAATTGATGGCATTTCTGTCTGGATGCTGCGTCTGAAATTTTAGCTCTCTATCTCCTTCCTTGTCACAGATATGGGCTTTTTAAGTTTTCTCCAGTTTCAAAAATCGATGACCCAGGGGTCAACTTTTTTCCAAAATTTTCAATATTCCCCAATTTGTCCCAAATTTACACAAATTGATGGCATTTCTGTCTGGATGCTGCGTCTGAAATTTAGGTCTCTATCTCCTTCCTTGTCACAGTTATGGGCTTTTAAAGTTTTCTACAGTTCCAGAAATTGATGACCCGGGTCAACATTTTTAGAAAATTTTCAATATTTCTCAAATTTGCCACAAATTTACACACATTGATGGCATTTCTGCCTGGATGCTGCGTCTGAAATTTTAGCTCTCTATCTCCTTCCTTGTCACAGACATGGGCTTTTCAAGTTTTCTCTAGTTACAAGAATTGATGACCCGCGGGTCAGCATTTTTAGAAAATTTTCAATATTCCCCAATAAGTCCCAAATTTACACAAATTGATGGCATCTCTGTCTGGATGCTGCGTCTGAAATTTAAGCTCTCTATCTCCTTCCTTGTCACAGATATGGGCTTTTCAAGTGTTCTCCAGTTTCAAAAATCGATGACCCGCGGGTCAACATTTTTAGAAAATTTTCAATATTCCCCAATTTGTCTAAAATTTACACAAATTGATGGCATTTCTGTCTGGATGCTGCGTCTGAAATTTTAGCTCTCTATCTCCTTCCTTCTCACAGATATGGGCTTTTGAAGTTTTCTCTAGTTTCAAGAATCGATGACCCGGGTCAACATTTTTAGAAAATTTTCAATATTCCCCAATTTGCCCCAAATTTACACACATTGATGGCATTTCTGCCTGGATGCTGCGTCTGAAATTTTAGCTCTCTATCTCCTTCCTTGTCACAGATATGGGCTTTTCAAGTTTTCTCTAGTTTCAAGAATCGATGACCCGCGGGTCAACATTTTTAGAAAATGTTCAATATTCCCCAATTTGTCTAAAATTTACACAAATTGATGGCATTTCTGTCTGGATGCTGCGTCTGAAATTTTAGCTCTCTATCTCCTTCCTTGTCACAGACATGGGCTTTTCAAGTTTTCTCCAGTTTCAAAAATCGATGACCCGCGGGTCAACATTTTTAGAAAATTTTCAATATTCCCCAATTTGCCCCAAATTTACACACATTGATGGCATTTCTGCCTGTATGCTGCGTCTGAAATTTTAGCTCTCTATCTCCTTCCTTGTCACAGATATGGGCTTTTCAAGTTTTCTCTAGTTTCAAGAATCGATGACCCGCGGGTCAACATTTTCAGAAAATGTTCAATGTTCCCCAATTTGTCTCAAATTTACACAAATTGATGGCATTTCTGTCTGGATGCTGCGTCTGAAATTTTAGCTCTCTATCTCCTTCCTTGTCACAGATATGGGCTTTTTAAGTTTTCTCCAGTTTCAAAAATCGATGACCCAGGGGTCAACTTTTTTCCAAAATTTTCAATATTCCCCAATTTGTCCCAAATTTACACAAATTGATGGCATTTCTGTCTGGATGCTGCGTCTGAAATTTAGGTCTCTATCTCCTTCCTTGTCACAGTTATGGGCTTTTAAAGTTTTCTACAGTTCCAGAAATTGATGACCCGGGTCAACATTTTTAGAAAATTTTCAATATTTCTCAAATTTGCCACAAATTTACACACATTGATGGCATTTCTGCCTGGATGCTGCGTCTGAAATTTTAGCTCTCTATCTCCTTCCTTGTCACAGACATGGGCTTTTCAAGTTTTCTCTAGTTACAAGAATTGATGACCCGCGGGTCAACATTTTTAGAAAATTTTCAATATTCCCCAATAAGTCCCAAATTTACACAAATTGATGGCATCTCTGTCTGGATGCTGCGTCTGAAATTTAAGCTCTCTATCTCCTTCCTTGTCACAGATATGGGCTTTTCAAGTGTTCTCCAGTTTCAAAAATCGATGACCCGCGGGTCAACATTTTTAGAAAATTTTCAATATTCCCCAATTTGCCCCAAATTTACACACATTGATGGCATTTCTGCCTGGATGCTGCGTCTGAAATGTTAGCTCTCTATCTCCTTCCTTGTCACAGATATGGGCTTTTCAAGTTTTCTCTAGTTTCAAGAATCGATGACCCGCGGGTCAACATTTTTAGAAAATGTTCAATATTCCCCAATTTGTCTAAAATTTACACAAATTGATGGCATTTCTGTCTGGATGCTGCGTCTGAAATTTTAGCTCTCTATCTCCTTCCTTCTCACAGATATGGGCTTTTGAAGTTTTCTCTAGTTTCAAGAATCGATGACCCGGGTCAACATTTTTAGAAAATTTTCAATGTTCCCCAATTTGCCCCAAATTTACACACATTGATGGCATTTCTGCCTGGATGCTGCGTCTGAAATGTTAGCTCTCTATCTCCTTCCTTGTCACAGATATGGGCTTTTCAAGTTTTCTCTAGTTTCAAGAATCGATGACCCGCGGGTCAACATTTTTAGAAAATGTTCAATATTCCCCAATTTGTCTCAAATTTACACAAATTGATGGCATTTCTGTCTGGATGCTGCGTCTGAAATTTTAGCTCTCTATCTCCTTCCTTGTCACAGATATGGGCTTTTTAAGTTTTCTCCAGTTTCAAAAATCGATGACCCAGGGGTCAACTTTTTTCCCAAATTTTCAATATTCCCCAATTTGTCCCAAATTTACACAAATTGATGGCATTTCTGTCTGGATGCTGCGTCTGAAATTTAGGTCTCTATCTCCTTCCTTGTCACAGTTATGGGCTTTTAAAGTTTTCTACAGTTCCAGAAATTGATGACCCGGGTCAACATTTTTAGAAAATTTTCAATATTTCTCAAATTTGCCACAAATTTACACACATTGATGGCATTTCTGCCTGGATGCTGCGTCTGAAATTTTAGCTCTCTATCTCCTTCCTTGTCACAGATATGGGCTTTTAAAGTTTTCTCCAGTTTCAAAAATTAAATGACCCGCGGGTCAACATTTTTAGAAAATTTTCAATATTCCCCAATTTGTCCCAAATTTACACAAATTGATGGCATTTCTGTCTGGATGCTGCGTCTGAAATTTTAGCTCTCTATCTCCTTCCTTGTCACAGACATGGGCTTTTCAAGTTTTCTCTAGTTACAAGAATTGATGACCCGCGGGTCAACATTTTTAGAAAATTTTCAATATTCCCCAATAAGTCCCAAATTTACACAAATTGATGGCATCTCTGTCTGGATGCTGCGTCTGAAATTTTAGCTCTCTATCTCCTTCCTTCTCACAGATATGGGCTTTTTAAGTTTTCTCCAGTTTCAAAAATCGATGACCCGGGGGTCAACATTTTTCCAAAATTTTCAATATTCCCCAATTTGTCCCAAATTTACACAAATTGATGGCATTTCTGTCTGGATGCTGCGTCTGAAATGTTAGCTCTCTATCTCCTTCCTTGTAACAGATATGGGCTTTTTAAGTTTTCTCCAGGTTCAAAAATCGATGACCCGGGTCAACATTTTTACAAAATTTTCAATATTCCCCAATTTGCCCCAAATTTACACAAATTGATGGCATTTCTGTCTGGATGCTGCGTCTGAAATTTTAGCTCTTTATCTCCTTCCTTGTCACAGATATGGGCTTTTAAAGTTTTCTCCAGTTTCAAAAATCGATGACCCGGGGGTCAACATTTTTCCAAAATTTTCAATATTCCCCAATTTGCCCCAAATTTACACACATTGATGGAATTTCTGCCTGGATGCTGCGTCTGAAATTGTAGCTCTCTATCTCCTTCCTTGTCACAGACATGGGCTTTTCAAGTTTTCTCTAGTTTCAAGAATCGATGACCCGCGGGTCAACATTTTTAGAAAATTTTCAATATTCCCCAATTTGCCCCAAATTTATACTCATTGATGGCATTTCTGCCTGGATGCTGCGTCTGAAATTTTTGCTCTCTATCTCCTTCCTTGTCACAGATATGGGCTTTTAAAGTTTTCTCCAGTTTCAAAAATCAATGACCCGCGGGTCAACATTTTTAGAAAATTTTCAATATTCCCCAATTTGTCTCAAATTTACACAAATTGATGGCATTTCTGTCTGGATGCTGCGTCTGAAATTTTAGCTCTCTATCTCCTACCTTGTCACAGACCTGGGCTTTTCAAGTTTTCTCCAGTTTCAAAAATCGATGACCCGGGTCAACATTTTTAGAAAATTTTCAATATCCCCCAATTTGCCCCAAATTTACACACATTGATGGCATTTCTGCCTGGATGCTGCGTCTGAAATTTTAGCTCTCTATCTCCTTCCTTGTCACAGATATGGGCTTTTAAAGTTTTCTCCAGTTTCAAAAATCAATGACCCGCGGGTCAACATTTTTAGAAAATTTTCAATATTCCACAATTTGTCCCAAATTTACACAAATTGATGGCATTTCTGTCTGGATGCTGCGTCTGAAATTTTAGCTCTCTATCTCCTGCCTTGTCACAGATATGGGCTTTTCAAGTGTTCTCCAGTTTCAAAAATCGATGACCCGGGTCAACATTTGTAGAAAATTTTCAATATTCCCCAATTTGCCCCAAATTTACACACATTGATGGCATTTCTGCCTGGATGCTGCGTCTGAAATTTTAGCTCTCTATCTCCTTCCTTGTCACAGATATGGGCTTTTCAAGTTTTCTCTAGTTTCAAGAATCGATGACCCGCGGGTCAACATTTTTAGAAAATGTTCAAAATTCCCCAATTTGTCTAAAATTTACACAAATTGATGGCATTTCTGTCTGGATGCTGCTCCTGAAATTGTAGCTCTCTATCTCCTTCCTTGTCACAGATATGGGCTTTTTAAGTTTTCTCCAGTTTCAAAAAGCGATGACCCGGGGGTCAACTTTTTTCCCAAATTTTCAATATTCCCCAATTTGTCCCAAATTTACACAAATTGATGGCATTTCTGTCTGGATGCTGCGTCTGAAATGTTAGCTCTCTATCTCCTTCCTTGTCACAGATATGTGCTTTTTAAGATTTCTCCAGGTTCAAAAATCGATGACCCGGGTCAACATTTTTAGAAAATTTTCAATATTCCCCAATTTGCCCCAAATTTACACAAATTGATGGCATTTCTGTCTGGATGCTGCGACTGAAATTGTAGCTCTCTATCTCCTTCCTTGTCACAGACATGGGCTTTTCAAGTTTTCTCTAGTTACAAGAATCGATGACCCGCGGGTCAACATTTTTAGAAAATTTTTAATATTCCCAAATTTGTCCGAAATTTACACAAATTGATGGCATTTCTGCCTGGATGCTGCGTCTGAAATTGTAGCTCTCTATCTCCTTCCTTGTCACAGATATGGGCTTTTCAAGTTTTCTCCAGTTTCAAAAATTGATGACCCGGGTCAACATTTTTTGAAAATTTTCAATATTCCCCAATTTGCCCCAAATTTACACAAATTGATGGCATTTCTGTCTGGATGCTGCGTCTGAAATTGTAGCTCTCTATCTCCTTCCTTGTCACAGATATGGGCTTTTCAAGTTTTCTCCAGTTTCAAAAATTGATGACCCGGGTCAACATTTTTAGAAAATTTTCAATATTCCCCAATTTGTCCCAAATTTACACACATTGATGGCATTTCTGCCTGGATGCTGCGTCTGAAATGTTAGCTCTCTATCTCCTTCCTTGTCACAGATATGGGCTTTTCAAGTTTTCTCTAGTTTCAAGAATCGATGACCCGCGGGTCAACATTTTTAGAAAATGTTCAATATTCCCCAATTTGTCTCAAATTTACACAAATTGATGGCATTTCTGTCTGGATGCTGCGTCTGAAATTTTAGCTCTCTATCTCCTTCCTTGTCACAGATATGGGCTTTTTAAGTTTTCTCCAGTTTCAAAAATCGATGACCCAGGGGTCAACTTTTTTCCCAAATTTTCAATATTCCCCAATTTGTCCCAAATTTACACAAATTGATGGCATTTCTGTCTGGATGCTGCGTCTGAAATTTAGGTCTCTATCTCCTTCCTTGTCACAGTTATGGGCTTTTAAAGTTTTCTACAGTTCCAGAAATTGATGACCCGGGTCAACATTTTTAGAAAATTTTCAATATTTCTCAAATTTGCCACAAATTTACACACATTGATGGCATTTCTGCCTGGATGCTGCGTCTGAAATTTTAGCTCTCTATCTCCTTCCTTGTCACAGATATGGGCTTTTAAAGTTTTCTCCAGTTTCAAAAATTAAATGACCCGCGGGTCAACATTTTTAGAAAATGTTCAATGTTCCCCAATTTGTCCCAAATTTACACAAATTGATGGCATTTCTGTCTGGATGCTGCGTCTGAAATTTTAGCTCTCTATCTCCTTCCTTGTCACAGACATGGGCTTTTCAAGTTTTCTCTAGTTACAAGAATTGATGACCCGCGGGTCAACATTTTTAGAAAATTTTCAATATTCCCCAATAAGTCCCAAATTTACACAAATTGATGGCATCTCTGTCTGGATGCTGCGTCTGAAATTTTAGCTCTCTATCTCCTTCCTTCTCACAGATATGGGCTTTTTAAGTTTTCTCCAGTTTCAAAAATCGATGACCCGGGGGTCAACATTTTTCCAAAATTTTCAATATTCCCCAATTTGTCCCAAATTTACACAAATTGATGGCATTTCTGTCTGGATGCTGCGTCTGAAATGTTAGCTCTCTATCTCCTTCCTTGTAACAGATATGGGCTTTTTAAGTTTTCTCCAGGTTCAAAAATCGATGACCCGGGTCAACATTTTTACAAAATTTTCAATATTCCCCAATTTGCCCCAAATTTACACAAATTGATGGCATTTCTGTCTGGATGCTGCGTCTGAAATTTTAGCTCTTTATCTCCTTCCTTGTCACAGATATGGGCTTTTAAAGTTTTCTCCAGTTTCAAAAATCGATGACCCGGGGGTCAACATTTTTCCAAAATTTTCAATATTCCCCAATTTGCCCCAAATTTACACACATTGATGGAATTTCTGCCTGGATGCTGCGTCTGAAATTGTAGCTCTCTATCTCCTTCCTTGTCACAGACATGGGCTTTTCAAGTTTTCTCTAGTTTCAAGAATCGATGACCCGCGGGTCAACATTTTTAGAAAATGTTCAATATTCCCCAATTTGCCCCAAATTTATACTCATTGATGGCATTTCTGCCTGGATGCTGCGTCTGAAATTTTTGCTCTCTATCTCCTTCCTTGTCACAGATATGGGCTTTTAAAGTTTTCTCCAGTTTCAAAAATCAATGACCCGCGGGTCAACATTTTTAGAAAATTTTCAATATTCCCCAATTTGTCTCAAATTTACACAAATTGATGGCATTTCTGTCTGGATGCTGCGTCTGAAATTTTAGCTCTCTATCTCCTACCTTGTCACAGACCTGGGCTTTTCAAGTTTTCTCCAGTTTCAAAAATCGATGACCCGGGTCAACATTTTTAGAAAATTTTCAATATCCCCCAATTTGCCCCAAATTTACACACATTGATGGCATTTCTGCCTGGATGCTGCGTCTGAAATTTTAGCTCTCTATCTCCTTCCTTGTCACAGATATGGGCTTTTAAAGTTTTCTCCAGTTTCAAAAATCAATGACCCGCGGGTCAACATTTTTAGAAAATTTTCAATATTCCACAATTTGTCCCAAATTTACACAAATTGATGGCATTTCTGTCTGGATGCTGCGTCTGAAATTTTAGCTCTCTATCTCCTTCCTTGTCACAGACATGGGCTTTTCAAGTTTTCTCTAGTTACAAGAATCGATGACCCGCGGGTCAACATTTTTAGAAAATTTTCAATATTCCCAAATAAGTCCCAAATTTACACAAATTGATGGTATTTCTGCCTGGTTGCTGCGTCTGAAATTTTAGCTCTCTATCTCCTGCCTTGTCACAGATATGGGCTTTTCAAGTGTTCTCCAGTTTCAAAAATCGATGACCCGGGTCAACATTTGTAGAAAATTTTCAATATTCCCCAATTTGCCCCAAATTTACACACATTGATGGCATTTCTGCCTGGATGCTGCGTCTGAAATTTTAGCTCTCTATCTCCTTCCTTGTCACAGATATGGGCTTTTCAAGTTTTCTCTAGTTTCAAGAATCGATGACCCGCGGGTCAACATTTTTAGAAAATGTTCAAAATTCCCCAATTTGTCTAAAATTTACACAAATTGATGGCATTTCTGTCTGGATGCTGCTCCTGAAATTGTAGCTCTCTATCTCCTTCCTTGTCACAGATATGGGCTTTTTAAGTTTTCTCCAGTTTCAAAAAGCGATGACCCGGGGGTCAACTTTTTTCCCAAATTTTCAATATTCCCCAATTTGTCCCAAATTTACACAAATTGATGGCATTTCTGTCTGGATGCTGCGTCTGAAATGTTAGCTCTCTATCTCCTTCCTTGTCACAGATATGTGCTTTTTAAGATTTCTCCAGGTTCAAAAATCGATGACCCGGGTCAACATTTTTAGAAAATTTTCAATATTCCCCAATTTGCCCCAAATTTACACAAATTGATGGCATTTCTGTCTGGATGCTGCGACTGAAATTGTAGCTCTCTATCTCCTTCCTTGTCACAGACATGGGCTTTTCAAGTTTTCTCTAGTTACAAGAATCGATGACCCGCGGGTCAACATTTTTAGAAAATTTTTAATATTCCCAAATTTGTCCGAAATTTACACAAATTGATGGCATTTCTGCCTGGATGCTGCGTCTGAAATTGTAGCTCTCTATCTCCTTCCTTGTCACAGATATGGGCTTTTCAAGTTTTCTCCAGTTTCAAAAATTGATGACCCGGGTCAACATTTTTTGAAAATTTTCAATATTCCCCAATTTGCCCCAAATTTACACAAATTGATGGCATTTCTGTCTGGATGCTGCGTCTGAAATTGTAGCTCTCTATCTCCTTCCTTGTCACAGATATGGGCTTTTCAAGTTTTCTCCAGTTTCAAAAATTGATGACCCGGGTCAACATTTTTAGAAAATTTTCAATATTCCCCAATTTGTCCCAAATTTACACAAATTGATGGCATTTGAGTCTGGATGCTGTGTCTGAAATTTTAGCTCTCTATCTCCTTCCTTGTCAAAGATATGGGCTTTTCAAGTTTTCTCTAGTTTCGAATAGATAACCCGCGGGTCAACATTTTTAGAAAATTTTCAATATTCCCCAATTTGTCCCAAATTTACACAAATTGATGGCATTTCTGTCTGGATGCTGCGTCTGAAATTTTAGCTCTCTATCTCCTTCCTTGTCACAGATATTGGCTTTTAAAGTTTTCTCCAGTTTCAAAAATTGATGACACGGGTCAACATTTTTAGAAAATTTTCATTATTCCCCAATTTGCCCCAAATTTACACACATTGATGGCATTTCTGCCTGGATGCTGCGTCTGAAATTGTAGCTCTCTATCTCCTTCCTAGTCACAGATATGGGCTTTTCAAGTTTTCTCCAGTTTCAAAAATCGATGACCCGGGGGTCAAAATTTTTTGAAAATTTTCAATATTCCCCAATTTGTCCCAAATTTACACACATTGATGGCATTTCTGCCTGGATGCTGTGTCTGAAATTGTAGCTCTCTATCTCCTTCCTTGTCACAGACATGGGCTTTTCAAGTTTTCTCTAGTTACAAGAATCGATGACCCGCGGGTCAACATTTTTAGAAAATTTTCAATATTCCCCAATTTGTCCCAAATTTACACAAATTGATGGCATCTCTGTCTGGATGCTGCGTCTGAAATTTTAGCTCTCTATCTCCTTCCTTGTCACAGATATGGGCTTTTCAAATTTTCTCCAGTTTCAAAAATTGATGACCCGGGTCAACATTTTTAGAAAATTTTCAATATTCCCCAATTTGTCCCAAATTTACACAAATTGATGGCATTTGTGTCTGGATGCTGTGTCTGAAATTTTAGCTCTCTATCTCCTTCCTCGTCACAGATGTGGGCTTTTCAAGTTTTCTCTAGTTTCAAGAATCGATGACCCGCGGGTCAACATTTTTAGAAAATTTTCAATATTCCCCAATTTGTCCCAAATTTACACACATTGATGGCATTTCTGCCTGGATGCTGCGTCTGAAATTTTAGCTCTCTATCTCCTTCCTTGTCACAGATATTGGCTTTTAAAGTTTTCTGCAGTTTCAAAAATTGATGACCCGGGTCAACATTTTTAGAAAATTTTCAATATTCCCCAATTTGCCCCAAATTTACACACATTGATGGCATTTCTGCCTGGATGCTGCGTCTGAAATTGTAGCTCTCTATCTCCTTCCTTGTCACAGTTATGGGCTTTTAAAGTTTCTCCAGTTTCAAAAATCGATGACCAGCGGGTCAACATTTTTAGAAAATTTTCAATATTCCCCAATTTGTCCCAAATTTACACAAATTGATGGCATTTCTGTCTGGATGCTGCGTCTGAAATTTTAGCTCTCTATCTCCTTCCTTGTCACAGATATGGGCTTTTCAAGTTTTCTCTAGTTTCAAGAATCGATGACCCGTGGGTCAACATTTTTAGAAAATTTTCAATAATCCCCAAATCGTCTCAAATTTACACAAATTGATGGCATTTCTGTCTGGATGCTGCGTCTGAAATTTTAGCTCTCTATCTCCTTCCTTGTCACAGATATGGGCTTTTATATTTTTCTCCAGTTTCAAAAATTGATGACCCGGGTTACCATTTTTAGAAAATTTTCAATATTCCCCAATTTGTCTCAAATTTATACAAATTGATGGCATTTCTGTCTGGATGCTGCGTCTGAAATTGTAGCTCTCTATCTCCTTCCTTGTCACAGATATGGGCTTTTTAAGTTTTCTCCAGTTTCAAAAATCGATGACCCGGGGGTCAACATTTTTAGAAATTTTTCAATATTCCCCAATTTGCCCCAAATTTACACACATTGATGGCATTTCTGCCTGGATGCTGCGTCTGAAATTTTAGCTCTCTATCTCCTTCCTTGTTACAGATATGGGCTTTTCAAGTTTTCTCCAGTTTCAAAAATTGATGACCTGGGTTAACATTTTTAGAAAATTTTCAATATTCCCCAATTTGCCCCGAAATAACACAAATTGAAGCCATTGCAGCCTGGATGCTGCGTCTAAAAATTTTAACATTCTAACTCCTTCCTTGCCCAAGATATGGGCGTTTCAAGTTCTCCTCAGCTGAAAAAAACATTGACCGCGGGGTCAACATTTTCACCAAAAATTCAATATTCCCCAATTTGCCCCGAAATAACACAAATTGAAGCCAATGCAGCCTGGATGCTGTGTCTCAAATGTGAGCTCTCTCACTCCTTCCTTATCCAAGATATGGGCATTTCAAGTTCTCCTCAGCTGAAAAAAACATTGACCGCGGGGTCAACATTTTCACAAAAAATTCAATATTCCCCAATTTGCCCCGAAATAACACAAATTGAAGCCATTGCAGCCTGGATGCTGCGTCTAAAAATTTTAACATTCTTACTCCTTCCTTGCCCAAGATATGGGCGTTTCAAGTTCTCCTCAGCTGAAAAAAACATTGACCGCGGGGTCAACATTTTCACAAAAAATTAAATATTCCCCAATTTGCCCCGAAATAACACAAATTGAAGCCATTGCAGCCTGGATGCTGTGTCTAAAAATTTTAACACTCTAACTCCTTCTTTGCCCAAGATATGGGCGTTTCAAGTTCTCCTCAGCTGAAAAAAACATTGACCGCGGGGTCAACATTTTCACAAAAAATTCAATATTCCCCAATTTGCCCCAAAATAACACAAATTGAAGCCATTGCAGCCTGGATGCTGTGTCTGAAATGTGAGCTCTCTCACTCCTTCCTTATCCAAGATATGGGCATTTCAAGTTCTCCTCAGCTGAAAAAAACATTGACCGCGGGGTCAACATTTTCACAAAAAATTCAATATTCCCCAATTTGCCCCGAAATAACACAAATTGAAGCCATTGCAGCCTGGATGCTGCGTCTAAAAATTTTAACATTCTTACTCCTTCCTTGCCCAAGATATGGTCGTTTCAAGTTCTCCTCAGCTGAAAAAAACATTGACCGCGGGGTCAACATTTTCACAAAAAATTCAATATTCCCCAATTTCCCCCGAAATAACACAAATTGAAGCCATTGCAGCCTGGATAATGTGTCTGAAATGTGAGCTCTCTAACTCCTTCCTTGCCCAAGATATGGGCGTTTCAAGTTATCTCCTCAGCTGAAAAAAACATTGACCGCGAGGTCAACTTTTTCACCAAAAAATCAATATTCCCCAATTGGCCCCAAAATAACACAAATTGAAGCCATTGCAGCCTGGATGCTGCGTCTAAAAATTTTAACACTCTAATTCCTTCCTTGCCCAAGATATGGGCGTTTCAAGTTCTCCTCAGCTGAAAAAAACATTGACTGCGCGGTCAACATTTTCACCAAAAATTCAATATTCCCCAATTTGCCCCAAAATAACACAAATTGAAGCCATTGCAGCCTGGATGCTGCGTCTAAAAATTTTAACACTCTAACTCCTTCTTTGCCCAAGATATGGGCGTTTCAAGTTCTCCTCAGCTGAAAAAAACATTGACCGCGGGGTCAACTTTTTCACCAAAAATTCAATATTCCCCAATTTGCCCCAAAATAACACAAATTGAAGCCATTGCAGCCTGGATGCTGTGTCTGAAATGTGAGCTCTCTCACTCCTTCCTTATCCAAGATATGGGCGTTTCAAGTTTTCTCCAGTTGAAAAAAAACGTTGACCGCGGGGTCAACATTTTCACCAAAAATTCAATATTCCCCAATTTACCCCAAAATAACACAAATTGAAGCCATTGCAGCCTGGATGCTGTGTCTGAAATGTGAGCTCTCTCACTCCTTCCTTATCCAAGATATGGGCATTTCAAGTTCTCCTCAGCTGAAAAAAACATTAACCGCGGGGTCAACTTTTTCACCAAAAATTCAATATTCCCCAATTTGCCCCAAAATAACACAAATTGAAGCCATTGCAGCCTGGATGCTGCGTCTAAAAATTTTAACACTCTAACTCCTTCTTTGCCCAAGATATGGGCGTTTCAAGTTCTCCTCAGCTGAAAAAAACATTGACCGCGGGGTCAACATTTTCACAAAAAATTCAATATTCCCCAATTTGCCCCGAAATAACACAAATTGAAGCCATTGCAGCCTGGATGCTGCGTCTAAAAATTTTAACACTCTAACTCCTTCCTTGCCCAAGATATGGGCGTTTCAAGTTCTCCTCAGCTGAAAAAAACATTGACCGCGGGGTCAACATTTTCACAAAAAATTCAATATTCCCTAATTTGCCCCAAAATAACACAAATTGAAGCCATTGCAGCCTGGATGCTGTGTCTGAAATGTGAGCTCTCTCACTCCTTCCTTATCCAAGATATGGGCATTTCAAGTTCTCCTCAGCTGAAAAAAACATTGACCGCGGGGTCAACATTTTCACAAAAAATTCAATATTCCCCAATTTGCCCCAAAATAACACAAATTGAAGCCATTGCAGCCTGGATGCTGCGTCTAAAAATTTTAACACTCTAACTCCTTCTTTGCCCAAGATATGGGCGTTTCAAGTTCTCCTCAGCTGAAAAAAACATTGACCGCGGGGTCAACTTTTTCACCAAAAATTCAATATTCCCCAATTTGCCCCAAAATAACACAAATTGAAGCCATTGCAGCCTGGATGCTGTGTCTGAAATGTGAGCTCTCTCACTCCTTCCTTATCCAAGATATGGGCGTTTCAAGTTTTCTCCAGTTGAAAAAAAACGTTGACCGCGGGGTCAACATTTTCACCAAAAATTCAATATTCCCCAATTTACCCCAAAATAACACAAATTGAAGCCATTGCAGCCTGGATGCTGTGTCTGAAATGTGAGCTCTCTCACTCCTTCCTTATCCAAGATATGGGCATTTCAAGTTCTCCTCAGCTGAAAAAAACATTGACCGCGGGGTCAACTTTTTCACCAAAAATTCAATATTCCCCAATTTGCCCCAAAATAACACAAATTGAAGCCATTGCAGCCTGGATGCTGCGTCTAAAAATTTTAACACTCTAACTCCTTCTTTGCCCAAGATATGGGCGTTTCAAGTTCTCCTCAGCTGAAAAAAACATTGACCGCGGGGTCAACATTTTCACAAAAAATTCAATATTCCCCAATTTGCCCCGAAATAACACAAATTGAAGCCATTGCAGCCTGGATGCTGCGTCTAAAAATTTTAACACTCTAACTCCTTCCTTGCCCAAGATATGGGCGTTTCAAGTTCTCCTCAGCTGAAAAAAACATTGACCGCGGGGTCAACATTTTCACAAAAAATTCAATATTCCCTAATTTGCCCCAAAATAACACAAATTGAAGCCATTGCAGCCTGGATGCTGTGTCTGAAATGTGAGCTCTCTCACTCCTTCCTTATCCAAGATATGGGCGTTTCAAGTTTTCTCCAGTTGAAAAAAAACGTTGACCGCGGGGTCAACATTTTCACCAAAAATTCAATATTCCCCAATTTACCTCAAAATAACACAAATTGAAGCCATTACAGCCTGGATGCTGTGTCTGAAATGTGAGCTCTCTCACTCCTTCCTTATCCAAGATATGGGCATTTCAAGTTCTCCTCAGCTGAAAAAAACATTGACCGCGGGGTCAACTTTTTCACCAAAAATTCAATATTCCCCAATTTGCCCCAAAATAACACAAATTGAAGCCATTGCAGCCTGGATGCTGCGTCTAAAAATTTTAACACTCTAACTCCTTCTTTGCCCAAGATATGGGCGTTTCAAGTTCTCCTCAGCTGAAAAAAACATTGACCGCGGGGTCAACATTTTCACAAAAAATTCAATATTCCCCAATTTGCCCCGAAATAACACAAATTGAAGCCATTGCAGCCTGGATGCTGCGTCTAAAAATTTTAACATTCTAACTCCTTCCTTGCCCAAGATATGGGCGTTTCAAGTTCTCCTCAGCTGAAAAAAACATTGACCGCGGGGTCAACTTTTTCACCAAAAATTCAATATTCCCCAATTTGCCCCAAAATAACACAAATTGAAGCCATTGCAGCCTGGATGCTGTGTCTGAAATGTGAGCTCTCTCACTCCTTCCTTATCCAAGATATGGGCATTTCAAGTTCTCCTCAGCTGAAAAAAACATTGACCGCGGGGTCAACATTTTCACAAAAAATTCAATATTCCCCAATTTGCCCCAAAATAACACAAATTGAAGCCATTGCAGCCTGGATGCTGCGTCTAAAAATTTTAACACTCTAACTCCTTCTTTGCCCAAGATATGGGCGTTTCAAGTTCTCCTCAGCTGAAAAAAACATTGACCGCGGGGTCAACATTTTCACAAAAAATTCAATATTCCCCAATTTGCCCCGAAATAACACAAATTGAAGCCATTGCAGCCTGGATGCTGCGTCTAAAAATTTTAACATTCTAACTCCTACCTTGCCCAAGATATGGGCGTTTCAAGTTCTCCTCAGCTGAAAAAAACATTGACCGCGGGGTCAACTTTTTCACCAAAAATTCAATATTCCCCAATTTGCCCCAAAATAACACAAATTGAAGCCATTGCAGCCTGGATGCTGTGTCTGAAATGTGAGCTCTCTCACTCCTTCCTTATCCAAGATATGGGCATTTCAAGTTCTCCTCAGCTGAAAAAAACATTGACCGCGGGGTCAACATTTTCACAAAAAATTCAATATTCCCCAATTTGCCCCAAAATAACACAAATTGAAGCCATTGCAGCCTGGATGCTGTGTCTGAAATGTGAGCTCTCTCACTCCTTCCTTATCCAAGATATGGGCATTTCAAGTTCTCCTCAGCTGAAAAAAACATTGACCGCGGGGTCAACATTTTCACAAAAAATTCAATATTCCCCAATTTGCCCCAAAATAACACAAATTGAAGCCATTGCAGCCTGGATGCTGCGTCTAAAAATTTTAACACTCTAACTCCTTCTTTGCCCAAGATATGGGTGTTTCAAGTTCTCCTCAGCTGAAAAAAACATTGACCGCGGGGTCAACTTTTTCACCAAAAATTCAATATTCCCCAATTTGCCCCAAAATAACACAAATTGAAGCCATTGCAGCCTGGATGCTGTGTCTGAAATGTGAGCTCTCTCACTCCTTCCTTATCCAAGATATGGGCGTTTCAAGTTTTCTCCAGTTGAAAAAAAACGTTGACCGCGGGGTCAACATTTTCACCAAAAATTCAATATTCCCCAATTTACCCCAAAATAACACAAATTGAAGCCATTGCAGCCTGGATGCTGTGTCTGAAATGTGAGCTCTCTCACTCCTTCCTTATCCAAGATATGGGCATTTCAAGTTCTCCTCAGCTGAAAAAAACATTGACCGCGGGGTCAACTTTTTCACCAAAAATTCAATATTCCCCAATTTGCCCCAAAATAACACAAATTGAAGCCATTGCAGCCTGGATGCTGTGTCTGAAATGTGAGCTCTCTCACTCCTTCCTTATCCAAGATATGGGCATTTCAAGTTCTCCTCAGCTGAAAAAAACATTGACCGCGGGGTCAACATTTTCACAAAAAATTCAATATTCCCCAATTTGCCCCGAAATAACACAAATTGAAGCCATTGCAGCCTGGATGCTGCGTCTAAAAATTTGAACACTCTAACTCCTTCCTTGCCCAAGATATGGGCGTTTCAAGTTCTCCTCAGCTGAAAAAAACATTGACCGCGGGGTCAACTTTTTCACCAAAAAATCAATATTCCCCAATTTGCCCCAAAATAACACAAATTGAAGCCATTGCAGCCTGGATGCTGTGTCTGAAATGTGAGCTCTCTCACTCCTTCCTTATCCAAGATATGGGCGTTTCAAGTTCTCCTCAGCTGAAAAAAACATTGACCGCGGGGTCAACTTTTTCACCAAAAATTCAATATTCCCCAATCTGCCCCGAAATAACACAAATTGAAGCCATTGCAGCCTGGATGCTGTGTCTGAAATGTGAGCTCTCTCACTCCTTCCTTATCCAAGATATGGGCGTTTCAAGTTTTCTCCAGTTGAAAAAACACGTTGACCGCGGGGTCAACTTTTTCACCAAAAATTCAATATTCCCCAATTTGCCCCAAAATAACACAAATTGAAGCCATTGCAGCCTGGATGCTGTGTCTGAAATGTGAGCTCTCTCACTCCTTCCTTATCCAAGATATGGGCGTTTCAAGTTTTCTCCAGTTGAAAAAACACGTTGACCGCGGGGTCAACATTTTCACCAAAAATTCAATATTCCCGAATTTGCCCCAAAATAACACAAATTGAAGCCATTGCAGCCTGGATGCTGTGTCTGAAATGTGAGCTCTCTCACTCCTTCCTTATCCAAGATATGGGCGTTTCAAGTTCTCCTCAGCTGAAAAAAACATTGACCGCGGGGTCAACTTTTTCACCAAAAATTCAATATTCCCCAATTTGCCCCGAAATAACACAAATTGAAGCCATTGCAGCCTGGATGCTGTGTCTGAAATGTGAGCTCTCTCACTCCTTCCTTATCCAAGATATGGGCGTTTCAAGTTTTCTCCAGTTGAAAAAACACGTTGACCGCGGGGTCAACATTTTCACCAAAAATTCAATATTCCCCAATTTGCCCCAAAATAACACAAATTGAAGCCATTGCAGCCTGGATGCTGTGTCTGAAATGTGAGCTCTCTCACTCCTTCCTTATCCAAGATATGGGCGTTTCAAGTTCTCCTCAGCTGAAAAAAACATTGACCGCGGGGTCAACTTTTTCACCAAAAATTCAATATTCCCCAATTTGCCCCAAAATAACACAAATTGAAGCCATTGCAGCCTGGATGCTGTGTCTGAAATGTGAGCTCTCTCACTCCTTCCTTATCCAAGATATGGGCGTTTCAAGTTTTCTCCAGTTGAAAAAACACGTTGACCGCGGGGTCAACATTTTCACCAAAAAATCAATATTCCCCAATTTGCCCCAAAATAACACAAATTGAAGCCATTGCAGCCTGGATGCTGCGTCTAAAAATTTGAACACTCTAACTCCTTCCTTGCCCAAGATATGGGCGTTTAAAGTTCTCCTCAGCTGAAAAAAACATTGACCGCGGGGTCAACTTTTTCACCAAAAATTCAATATTCCCCAATTTGCCCCAAAATAACACAAATTGAAGCCATTGCAGCCTGGATGCTGTGTCTGAAATGTGAGCTCTCTCACTCCTTCCTTATCCAAGATATGGGCATTTCAAGTTCTCCTCAGCTGAAAAAAACATTGACCGCGGGGTCAACATTTTCACCAAAAATTCAATATTCCCCAATTTGCCCCGAAATAACACAAATTGAAGCCATTGCAGCCTGGATGCTGTGTCTGAAATGTGAGCTATCTAACTCCTTCCTTGCCCAAGATATGGGCGTTTCAAGTTCTCCTCAGCTGAAAAAAACATTGACCGCGGGGTCAACATTTTAACAAAAAATTCAATATTCCCCAATTTGCCCCGAAATAACACAAATTGAAGCCATTGCAGCCTGGATGCTGTGTCTTAAATGTGAGCTCTCTAACTCCTTCCTTATCCAAGATATGGGCATTTCAAGTTCTCCTCAGCTGAAAAAAACATTGACCGCGGGGTCAACATTTTCACCAAAAATTCAATATTCCCCAATTTGCCCCGAAATAACACAAATTGAAGCCATTGCAGCCTGGATGCTGCGTCTAAAAATTTTAACACTCTAACTCCTTCCTTATCCAAGATATGGGCATTTCAAGTTCTCCTCAGCTGAAAAAAACATTGACCGCAGGGTCAACATTTTCACCAAAAATTCAATATTCCCCAATTTGCCCCAAAATAACACAAATTGAAGCCATTGCAGCCTGGATGCTGTGTCTGAAATTTAAGCTCTCTCACTCCTTCCATGCCCAAGATATGGGCGTTTCAAGTTTTCTCCAGTTGAAAAAACACGTTGACCGCGGGGTCAACATTTTCACCAAAAATTCAATATTCCCCAATCTGCCCCAAAATAACACAAATTGAAGCCATTGCAGCCTGGATGCTGTGTCTGAAATTTAAGCTCTCTCACTCCTTCCATGCCCAAGATATGGGCGTTTCAAGTTTTCCTCAGCTGAAAAAAACATTGACCGCGGGGTCAACTTTTTCACCAAAAATTCAATATTCCCCAATTTGCCCCAAAATAACACAAATTGAAGCCATTGCAGCCTGGATGCTGCGTCTAAAAATTTTAACACTCTAACTCCTTCTTTGCCCAAGATATGGGCGTTTCAAGTTCTCCTCAGCTGAAAAAAACATTGACCGCGGGGTCAACATTTTCACAAAAAATTCAATATTCCCCAATTTGCCCCGAAATAACACAAATTGAAGCCATTGCAGCCTGGATGCTGCGTCTAAAAATTTTAACATTCTAACTCCTTCCTTGCCCAAGATATGGGCGTTTCAAGTTCTCCTCAGCTGAAAAAAACATTGACCGCGGGGTCAACATTTTCACCAAAAATTCAATATTCCCCAATTTGCCCCAAAATAACACAAATTGAAGCCATTGCAGCCTGGATGCTGTGTCTGAAATGTGAGCTCTCTCACTCCTTCCTTATCCAAGATATGGGCGTTTCAAGTTTTCTCCAGTAGAAAAAAAACGTTGACCGCGGGGTCAACATTTTCACCAAAAATTCAATATTCCCCAATTTGCCCCAAAATAACACAAATTGAAGCCATTGCAGCCTGGATGCTGCGTCTAAAAATTTGAACACTCTAACTCCTTCCTTGCCCAAGATATGGGCGTTTCAAGTTCTCCTCAGCTGAAAAAAACATTGACCGCGGGGTCAACTTTTTCACAAAAAAATCAATATTCCCCAATTTGCCCGAAAAAACCACAAATTGAAGCCATTGCAGCCTGGATGCTGTGTCTGAAATGTCACCTCTCTCACTCCTTCCTTATCCAAGATATGGGCGTTTCAAGTTTTCTCCAGTTGAAAAAACACGTTGACCGCGGGGTCAACATTTTCACCAAAAATTCAATATTCCCCAATTTGCCCCAAAATAACACAAATTGAAGCCATTGCAGCCTGGATGCTGTGTCTGAAATTTAAGCTCTCTCACTCCTTCCATGCCCAAGATATGGGCGTTTCAAGTTATCTCCTCAGCTGAAAAAAACATTGACCGCGGGGTCAACTTTTTCACCAAAACATCAATATTCCCCAATTTGCCCCAAAATAACACAAATTGAAGCCATTGCAGCCTGGATGCTGTGTCTGAAATGTGAGCTCTCTCACTCCTTCCTTATCCAAGATATGGGCGTTTCAAGTTCTCCTCAGCTGAAAAAAACATTGACCGCGGGGTCAACTTTTTCACAAAAAAATCAATATTCCCCAATTTGCCCGAAAAAACCACAAATTGAAGCCATTGCAGCCTGGATGCTGTGTCTGAAATGTCAGCTCTCTCACTCCTTCCTTATCCAAGATATGGGCGTTTCAAGTTTTCTCCAGTTGAAAAAACACGTTGACCGCGGGGTCAACATTTTCACCAAAAATTCAATATTCCCCAATTTGCCCCAAAATAACACAAATTGAAGCCATTGCAGCCTGGATGCTGCGTCTAAAAATTTGAACACTCTAACTCCTTCCTTGCCCAAGATATGGGCGTTTCAAGTTCTCCTCAGCTGAAAAAAACATTGACCGCGGGGTCAACTTTTTCACAAAAAAATCAATATTCCCCAATTTGCCCGAAAAAACCACAAATTGAAGCCATTGCAGCCTGGATGCTGTGTCTGAAATGTCAGCTCTCTCACTCCTTCCTTATCCAAGATATGGGCGTTTCAAGTTCTCCTCAGCTGAAAAAAACATTGACCGCGGGGTCAACTTTTTCACCAAAAATTCAATATTCCCCAATTTGCCCCGAAATAACACAAATTGAAGCCATTGCAGCCTGGATGCTGTGTCTGAAATGTGAGCTCTCTCACTCCTTCCTTATCCAAGATATGGGCGTTTCAAGTTTTCTCCAGTTGAAAAAACACGTTGACCGCGGAGTCAACATTTTCACCAAAAATTCAATATTCCCCAATTTGCCCCGAAATAACACAAATTGAAGCCATTGCAGCCTGGATGCTGTGTCTGAAATGTGAGCTCTCTAACTCCTTCCTTGCCCAAGATATGGGCGTTTCAAGTTCTCCTCAGCTGAAAAAAACATTGACCGCGGGGTCAACATTTTCACCAAAAATTCAATATTCCCCAATTTGCCCCAAAATAACACAAATTGAAGCCATTGCAGCCTGGATGCTGCGTATAAAAAATTTAACACTCTAACTCCTTCCTTGCCCAAGATATGGGCGTTTCAAGTTTTCTACAGTTGAAATAAACCTTGACCGCGGGGTCAACATTTTCACCAAAAATTCAATATTCCCCAATTTGCCCCAAAATAACACAAATTGAAGCCATTGCAGCCTGGATGCTGTGTCTGAAATGTGAGCTCTCTCACTCCTTCCTTACCCAAGATATGGGCGTTTCAAGTTCTCCTCGGCTGAAAAAAACATTGACCGCGGGGTCAACATTTTCACCAAAAATTCAATATTCCCCAATTTGCCCCACAATAACACAAATTGAAGCCATGGCAGCCTGGATGCTGTGTCTGAAATTCTGAGCTCTCTCACTCCTTCCTTATCCAAGATATGGGCGTTTCAAGTTATCTCCTCAGCTGAAAAAAACATTGATCGCGAGGTCAACATTTTCACCAAAAATTCAATATTCCCCAATGTGCCCCAAAATAACACAAATTGAAGCCATTGCAGCCTGGATGCTGCGTCTAAAAATTTGAACACTCTAACTCCTTCCTTGCCCAAGATATGGGCGTTTAAAGTTCTCCTCAGCTGAAAAAAACATTGACCGCGGGGTCAACTTTTTCACCAAAAATTCAATATTCCCCAATTTGCCCCAAAATAACACAAATTGAAGCCATTGCAGCCTGGATGCTGTGTCTGAAATGTGAGCTCTCTCACTCCTTCCTTATCCAAGATATGGGCATTTCAAGTTCTCCTCAGCTGAAAAAAACATTGACCGCGGGGTCAACTTTTTCACCAAAAATTCAATATTCCCCAATTTGCCCCAAAATAACACAAATTGAAGCCATTGCAGCCTGGATGCTGTGTCTGAAATGTGAGCTCTCTCACTCCTTCCTTATCCAAGATATGGGCGTTTCAAGTTTTCTCCAGTTGAAAAAACACGTTGACCGCGGGGTCAACATTTTCACCAAAAATTCAATATTCCCCAATTTGCCCCGAAATAACACAAATTGAAGCCATTGCAGCCTGGATGCTGTGTCTGAAATGTGAGCTATCTAACTCCTTCCTTGCCCAAGATATGGGCGTTTCAAGTTCTCCTCAGCTGAAAAAAACATTGACCGCGGGGTCAACATTTTAACAAAAAATTCAATATTCCCCAATTTGCCCCAAAATAACACAAATTGAAGCCATTGCAGCCTGGATGCTGCGTCTAAAAATTTTAACACTCTAACTCCTTCCTTGCCCAAGATATGGGCCTTTCAAGTTATCTCCTCAGCTGAAAAAAACATTGACCGCGAGGTCAACATTTTCACCAAAAATTCAATATTCCCCAATTTGCCCCAAAATAACACAAATTGAAGCCATTGCAGCCTGGATGCTGTGTCTGAAATGTGAGCTCTCTCACTCCTTCCTTATCCAAGATATGGGCGTTTCAAGTTCTCCTCAGCTGAAAAAAACATTGACCGCGGGGTCAACTTTTTCACCAAAAATTCAATATTCCCCAATTTGCCCCAAAATAACACAAATTGAAGCCATTGCAGCCTGGATGCTGTGTCTGAAATGTGAGCTCTCTCACTCCTTCCTTATCCAAGATATGGGCATTTCAAGTTCTCCTCAGCTGAAAAAAACATTGACCGCGGGGTCAACTTTTTCACCAAAAATTCAATATTCCCCAATTTGCCCCAAAATAACACAAATTGAAGCCATTGCAGCCTGGATGCTGTGTCTGAAATGTGAGCTCTCTCACTCCTTCCTTATCCAAGATATGGGCGTTTCAAGTTTTCTCTAGTTGAAAAAACACGTTGACCGCGGGGTCAACATTTTCACCAAAAATTCAATATTCCCCAATTTGCCCCGAAATAACACAAATTGAAGCCATTGCAGCCTGGATGCTGCGTCTAAAAATTTTAACACTCTAACTCCTTCCTTATCCAAGATATGGGCATTTCAAGTTCTCCTCAGCTGAAAAAAACATTGACCGCGGGGTCAACATTTTCACCAAAAATTCAATATTCCCCAATTTGCCCCAAAATAACACAAATTGAAGCCATTGCAGCCTGGATGCTGTGTCTGAAATTTAAGCTCTCTCACTCCTTCCATGCCCAAGATATGGGCGTTTCAAGTTATCTCCTCAGCTGAAAAAAACATTGACCGCGGGGTCAACATTTTCACCAAAAATTCAATATTCCCCAATTTGCCCCAAAATAACACAAATTGAAGCCATTGCAGCCTGGATGCTGTGTCTCAAATGTGAGCTCTCTCACTCCTTCCTTATCCAAGATTTGGGCGTTTCAAGTTCTCCTCAGCTGAAAAAAACATTGACCGCGGGGTCAACTTTTTCACCAAAAATTCAATATTCCGCAATTTGCCCCAAAATAACACAAATTGAAGCCATTGCAGCCTGGATGCTGTGTCTGAAATTTAAGCTCTCTCACTCCTTCCATGCCCAAGATATGGGCGTTTCAAGTTATCTCCTCAGCTGAAAAAAACATTGACCGCGGGGTCAACATTTTCACCAAAAATTCAATATTCCCCAATTTGCCCCGAAATAACACAAATTGAAGCCAATGCAGCCTGGATGCTGTGTCTGAAATGTGAGCTCTCTCACTCCTTCCTTATCCAAGATATGGGCGTTTCAAGTTTTCTCCAGTTGAAAAAACACGTTGACCGCGGGGTCAACATTTTCACCAAAAATTCAATATTCCCCAATTTGCCCCGAAATAACACAAATTGAAGCCATTGCAGCCTGGATGCTGCGTCTAAAAATTTTAACACTCTAACTCCTTCCTTGCCCAAGATATGGGCCTTTCAAGTTATCTCCTCAGCTGAAAAAAACATTGACCGCGAGGTCAACTTTTTCACCAAAAATTCAATATTCCCCAATTTGCCCCAAAATAACACAAATTGAAGCCATTGCAGCCTGGATGCTGTGTCTGAAATGTGAGCTCTCTCACTCCTTCCTTATCCAAGATATGGGCATTTCAAGTTCTCCTCAGCTGAAAAAAACATTGACCGCGGGGTCAACATTTTCACCAAAAATTCAATATTCCCCAATTTGCCCCAAAATAACACAAATTGAAGCCATTGCAGCCTGGATGCTGCGTCTAAAAATTTGAACACTCTAACTCCTTCCTTGCCCAAGATATGGGCGTTTCAAGTTCTCCTCAGCTGAAAAAAACATTGACCGCGGGGTCAACATTTTCACCAAAAATTCAATATTCCCCAATTTGCCCCGAAATAACACAAATTCATCCGATTGCAGCCTGGATGCTGTGTCTGAAATGTGAGCTCTCTCACTCCTTCCTTATCCAAGATATGGGCGTTTCAAGTTCTCCTCAGCTGAAAAAAACATTGACCGCGGGGTCAACATTTTCACCAAAAATTCAATATTCCCCAATTTGCCCCGAAATAACACAAATTGAAGCCATTGCAGCCTGGATGCTGTGTCTGAAATGTGAGCTCTCTAACTCCTTCCTTATCCAAGATATGGGCATTTCAAGTTCTCCTCAGCTGAAAAAAACATTGACCGCGGGGTCAACATTTTCACCAAAAATTCAATATTCCCCAATTTGCCCCGAAATAACACAAATTGAAGCCATTGCAGCCTGGATGCTGTGTCTGAAATGTGAGCTCTCTAACTCCTTCCTTATCCAAGATATGGGCATTTCAAGTTCTCCTCAGCTGAAAAAAACATTGACCGCGGGGTCAACTTTTTCACCAAAAATTCAATATTCCCCAATTTGCCCCGAAATAACACAAATTGAAGCCATTGCAGCCTGGATGCTGCATCTAAAAATTTTAACACTCTAACTCCTTCCTTATCCAAGATATGGGCATTTCAAGTTCTCCTCAGCTGAAAAAAACATTGACCGCGGGGTCAACATTTTCACCAAAAATTCAATATTCCCCAATTTGCCCCAAAATAACACAAATTGAAGCCATTGCAGCCTGGATGCTGTGTCTGAAATGTGAGCTCTCTCACTCCTTCCTTATCCAAGATATGGGCGTTTCAAGTTATCTCCAGTTGAAAAAACACGTTGACCGCGGGGTCAACATTTTCACCAAAAATTCAATATTCCCCAATTTGCCCCAAAATAACACAAATTGAAGCCATTGCAGCCTGGATGCTGCGTCTAAAAATTTGAACACTCTAACTCCTTCCTTGCCCAAGATATGGGCGTTTAAAGTTCTCCTCAGCTGAAAAAAACATTGACCGCGGGGTCAACTTTTTCACCAAAAATTCAATATTCCCCAATTTGCCCCAAAATAACACAAATTGAAGCCATTGCAGCCTGGATGCTGTGTCTGAAATGTGAGCTCTCTCACTCCTTCCTTGCCCAAGATATGGGCGTTTCAAGTTCTCCTCAGCTGAAAAAAACATTGACCGCGGGGTCAACATTTTCACCAAAAATTCAATATTCCCCAATTTGCCCCAAAATAACACAAATTGAAGCCATTGCAGCCTGGATGCTGCGTATAAAAATTTTAACACTCTAACTCCTTCCTTGCCCAAGATACGGGCGTTTCAAGTTATCTCCTCAGCTGAAAAAAACATTGACCGCGGGGTCAACATTTTCACCAAAAATTCAATATTCCCCAATTTGCCCCAAAATAACACAAATTGAAGCCATTGCAGCCTGGATGCTGCGTATAAAAATTTTAACACTCTAACTCCTTCCTTGCCCAAGATATGGGCGTTTCAAGTTCTCCTCAGCTGAAAAAAACATTGACCGCGGGGTCAACATTTTCACCAAAAATTCAATATTCCCCAATTTGCCCCAAAATAACACAAATTGAAGCCATTGCAGCCTGGATGCTGCGTCTGAAATGTGAGCTCTCTCACTCCTTCCTTATCCAAGATATGGGCGTTTCAAGTTCTCCTCAGCTGAAAAAAACATTGACCGCGGTGTCAACTTTTTCACCAAAAATTCTATATTCCCCAATTTGCCCCAAAATAACACAAATTGAAGCCATTGCAGCCTGGATGCTGCGTCTGAAATGTGAGCTCTCTCACTCCTTCCTTATCCAAGATATGGGCGTTTCAAGTTCTCCTCAGCTGAAAAAAACATTGACCGCGGGGTCAACATTTTCACAAAAAATTCAATATTCCCCAATTTGCCCCGAAATAACACAAATTGAAGCCATTGCAGCCTGGATGCTGCGTCTAAAAATTTTAACACTCTCACTCCTTCCTTGCCCAAGATATGGGCGTTTCAAGATATCTCCTCAGCTGAAAAAAACATTGACCGCAGGGTCAACATTTTCACCACAAATTCAATATTCCCCAATTTGCCCCAAAATAACACAAATTGATGCCATTGCAGCCTGGATGCTGTGTCTTAAATGTGAGCTCTCTCACTCCTTCCTTATCCAAGATATGGGCGTTTCAAGTTCTCCTCAGCTGAAAAAAACATTGACCGCGGGGTCAACATTTTCACCAAAAATTCAATATTCCCCAATTTGCCCCACAATAACACAAATTGAAGCCATGGCAGCCTGGATGCTGTGTTTGTAATTCTGAGCTCTCTCACTCTTTCCTTATCCAAGATATGGGCGTTTCAAGTTCTCCTCAGCTGAAAAAAACATTGACCGCGGGGTCAACTTTTTCACCAAAAATTCAATATTCCCCAATTTGCCCCGAAATAACACAAATTCATCCCATTGCAGCCTGGATGCTGTGTCTGAAATGTAAGCTCTCTCACTCCTTCCTTATCCAAGATATGGGCGTTTCAAGTTCTCCTCAGCTGAAAAAAACATTGACCGCGGGGTCAACTTTTTCACCAAAAATTCAATATTCCCCAATTTGCCCCGAAATAACACAAATTCATCCCATTGCAGCCTGGATGCTGTGTCTGAAATGTGAGCTCTCTAACTCCTTCCTTATCCAAGATATGGGCATTTCAAGTTCTCCTCAGCTGAAAAAAACATTGACCGCGGGGTCAACATTTTCACCAAAAATTCAATATTCCCCAATTTGCCCCAAAATAACACAAATTGAAGCCATTGCAGCCTGGATGCTGTGTCTGAAATGTGAGCTCTCTCACTCCTTCCTTACCCAAGATATGGGCGTTTCAAGTTCTCCTCGGCTGAAAAAAACATTGACCGCGGGGTCAACTTTTTCACCAAAAATTCAATATTCCCCAATTTGCCCCGAAATAACACAAATTCATCCCATTGCAGCCTGGATGCTGTGTTTGTAATTCTGAGCTCTCTCACTCTTTCCTTATCCAAGATATGGGCGTTTCAAGTTCTCCTCAGCTGAAAAAAACATTGACCGCGGGGTCAACTTTTTCACCAAAAATTCAATATTCCCCAATTTGCCCGAAAAAACCACAAATTGAAGCCATTGCAGCCTGGATGCTGTGTCTGAAATGTGAGCTCTCTCACTCCTTCCTTATCCAAGATTTGGGCGTTTCAAGTTTTCTCCAGTTGAAAAAACACGTTGACCGCGGGGTCAACATTTTCACAAAAAATTCAATATTCCCAAATTTGCCCCAAAAAAACACAAATTGATGCCATTGCAGCCTGGATGCTGCGTCTAAAAATTTTAACACTCTAACTCCTTCCTTGCCCAAGATATGGGTGTTTCAAGTTTTCTCCAGTTGAAAAAAAACGTTGACCGCGGGGTCAACATTTTCACAAAAAATTCAATATTCCCCAATTTGCCCCAAAATAACACAAATTGATGCCATTGCAGCCTGGATGCTGCGTCTAAAAATTTTAACACTCTAACTCCTTCCTTGCCCAAGATATGGGTGTTTCAAGTTTTCTCCAGTTGAAAAAAAACGTTGACCGCGGGGTCAACATTTTCACAAAAAAAACAATATTCCCCAACGTGCCCCGAAATAACACAAATTCATCCCATTGCAGCCTGGATGCTGTGTCTGAAATGTGAGCTCTCTCACTCCTTCCTTATCCAAGATATGGGCGTTTCAAGTTTTCTCCAGTTGAAAAAACACGTTGACCGCGGGGTCAACATTTTCACCAAAAATTCAATATTCCCCAATTTGCCCCGAAATAACACAAATTGAAGCCATTGCAGCCTGGATGCTGCGTCTAAAAATTTTAACACTCTAACTCCTTCCTTATCCAAGATATGGGCATTTCAAGTTCTCCTCAGCTGAAAAAAACATTGACCGCGGGGTCAACATTTTCACCAAAAATTCAATATTCCCCAATTTGCCCCAAAATAACACAAATTGAAGCCATTGCAGCCCGGATGCTGTGTCTGAAATGTGAGCTCTCTCACTCCTTCCTTATCCAAGATATGGGCGTTTCAAGTTATCTCCTCAGCTGAGAAATACATTGACCGCGGGGTCAACTTTTTCACAAAAAAATCAATTTTCCCCAATTTGCCCGAAAAAACCACAAATTGAAGCCATTGCAGCCTGGATGCTGCGTCTGAAATGTGAGCTCTCTCACTCCTTCCTTATCCAAGATATGGGCGTTTCAAGTTCTCCTCAGCTGAAAAAAACATTGACCGCGGGGTCAACTTTTTCACCAAAAATTCAATATTCCCCAATTTGCCCAAAAAAAACACAAACTGAAGCCATTGCAGCCTGGATGCTGTGTCTGAAATGTGAGCTCTCTCACTCCTTCCTTATCCAAGATATGGGCGTTTCAAGTTTTCTCCAGTTGAAAAAACACGTTGACCGCGGGGTCAACATTTTCACAAAAAATTCAATATTCCCCAATTTGCCCCCAAATAACACAAATTGAAGCCATTGCAGCCTGGATGCTGCGTCTAAAAATTTTAACACTCTAACTCCTTCCTTGCCCAAGATATGGGCGTTTCAAGTTCTCCTCAGCTGAAAAAAACATTGACCGCGGGGTCAACTTTTTCACCAAAAATTCAATATTCCCCAATTTGCCCCGAAATAACACAAATTCATCCCATTGCAGCCTGGATGCTGTGTCTGAAATGTGAGCTCTCTAACTCCTTCCTTATCCAAGATATGGGCATTTCAAGTTGTCCTCAGCTGAAAAAAACATTGACCGCGGGGTCAACATTTTCACCAAAAATTCAATATTCCCCAATTTGCCCGAAAAAACCACAAATTGAAGCCATTGCAGCCTGGATGCTGTGTCTGAAATGTGAGCTCTCTCACTCCTTCCTTATCCAAGATTTGGGCGTTTCAAGTTTTCTCCAGTTGAAAAAACACGTTGACCGCGGGGTCAACATTTTCACAAAAAATTCAATATTCCCAAATTTGCCCCAAAAAAACACAAATTGATGCCATTGCAGCCTGGATGCTGCGTCTAAAAATTTTAACACTCTAACTCCTTCCTTGCCCAAGATATGGGTGTTTCAAGTTTTCTCCAGTTGAAAAAAAACGTTGACCGCGGGGTCAACATTTTCACAAAAAATTCAATATTCCCCAATTTGCCCCAAAATAACACAAATTGATGCCATTGCAGCCTGGATGCTGCGTCTAAAAATTTTAACACTCTAACTCCTTCCTTGCCCAAGATATGGGTGTTTCAAGTTTTCTCCAGTTGAAAAAAAACGTTGACCGCGGGGTCAACATTTTCACAAAAAAAACAATATTCCCCAACGTGCCCCGAAATAACACAAATTCATCCCATTGCAGCCTGGATGCTGTGTCTGAAATGTGAGCTCTCTCACTCCTTCCTTATCCAAGATATGGGCGTTTCAAGTTTTCTCCAGTTGAAAAAACACGTTGACCGCGGGGTCAACATTTTCACCAAAAATTCAATATTCCCCAATTTGCCCCGAAATAACACAAATTGAAGCCATTGCAGCCTGGATGCTGCGTCTAAAAATTTTAACACTCTAACTCCTTCCTTATCCAAGATATGGGCATTTCAAGTTCTCCTCAGCTGAAAAAAACATTGACCGCGGGGTCAACATTTTCACCAAAAATTCAATATTCCCCAATTTGCCCCAAAATAACACAAATTGAAGCCATTGCAGCCCGGATGCTGTGTCTGAAATGTGAGCTCTCTCACTCCTTCCTTATCCAAGATATGGGCGTTTCAAGTTATCTCCTCAGCTGAGAAATACATTGACCGCGGGGTCAACTTTTTCACAAAAAAATCAATTTTCCCCAATTTGCCCGAAAAAACCACAAATTGAAGCCATTGCAGCCTGGATGCTGCGTCTGAAATGTGAGCTCTCTCACTCCTTCCTTATCCAAGATATGGGCGTTTCAAGTTCTCCTCAGCTGAAAAAAACATTGACCGCGGGGTCAACTTTTTCACCAAAAATTCAATATTCCCCAATTTGCCCAAAAAAAACACAAACTGAAGCCATTGCAGCCTGGATGCTGTGTCTGAAATGTGAGCTCTCTCACTCCTTCCTTATCCAAGATATGGGCGTTTCAAGTTTTCTCCAGTTGAAAAAACACGTTGACCGCGGGGTCAACATTTTCACAAAAAATTCAATATTCCCCAATTTGCCCCCAAATAACACAAATTGAAGCCATTGCAGCCTGGATGCTGCGTCTAAAAATTTTAACACTCTAACTCCTTCCTTGCCCAAGATATGGGCGTTTCAAGTTCTCCTCAGCTGAAAAAAACATTGACCGCGGGGTCAACTTTTTCACCAAAAATTCAATATTCCCCAATTTGCCCCGAAATAACACAAATTCATCCCATTGCAGCCTGGATGCTGTGTCTGAAATGTGAGCTCTCTAACTCCTTCCTTATCCAAGATATGGGCATTTCAAGTTCTCCTCAGCTGAAAAAAACATTGACCGCGGGGTCAACATTTTCACCAAAAATTCAATATTCCCCAATTTGCCCCAAAATAACACAAATTGAAGCCATTGCAGCCTGGATGCTGTGTCTCAAATGTGAGCTCTCTCACTCCTTCCTTATCCAAGATATGGGCGTTTCAAGTTCTCCTCAGCTGAAAAAAACATTGACCGCGGGGTCAACTTTTTCACCAAAAATTCAATATTCCCCAATTTGCCCCGAAATAACACAAATTCATCCCATTGCAGCCTGGATGCTGTGTCTGAAATGTGAGCTCTCTAACTCCTTCCTTATCCAAGATATGGGCATTTCAAGTTCTCCTCAGCTGAAACAAACATTGACCGCGGGGTCAACATTTTCACCAAAAATTCAATATTCCCCAATTTGCCCCAAAATAACACAAATTGAAGCCATTGCAGCCTGGATGCTGTGTCTGAAATGTGAGCTCTCTCACTCCTTCCTTATCCAAGATATGGGCGTTTCAAGTTCTCCTCAGCTGAAAAAAACATTGACCGCGGGGTCAACTTTTTCACCAAAAATTCAATATTCCCCAATTTGCCCCGAAATAACACAAATTCATCCCATTGCAGCCTGGATGCTGTGTCTGAAATGTGAGCTCTCTAACTCCTTCCTTATCCAAGATATGGGCGTTTAAAGTTCTCCTCAGCTGAAACAAACATTGACCGCGGGGTCAACATTTTCACCAAAAATTCAATATTCCCCAATTTGCCCCGAAATAACACAAATTCATCCCATTGCAGCCTGGATGCTGTGTCTGAAATGTAAGCTCTCTCACTCCTTCCTTATCCAAGATATGGGCGTTTCAAGTTCTCCTCAGCTGAAAAAAACATTGACCGCGGGGTCAACTTTTTCACCAAAAATTCAATATTCCCCAATTTGCCCCGAAATAACACAAATTCATCCCATTGCAGCCTGGATGCTGTGTCTGAAATGTGAGCTCTCTAACTCCTTCCTTATCCAAGATATGGGCATTTCAAGTTCTCCTCAGCTGAAAAAAACATTGACCGCGGGGTCAACATTTTCACCAAAAATTCAATATTCCCCAATTTGCCCCGAAATAACACAAATTGAAGCCATTGCAGCCTGGATGCTGCGTCTAAAAATTTTAACACTCTAACTCCTTCCCTGCCCAAGATATGGGCGTTTCAAGTTCTCCTCAGCTGAAAAAAACATTGACCGCGGGGTCAACTTTTTCACCAAAAATTCAATATTCCCCAATTTGCCCCAAAATAACACAAATTGAAGCCATTGCAGCCTGGATGCTGTGTCTGAAATTTAAGCTCTCTCAAGCTCTCTCACTCCTTCCATGCCCAAGATATGGGCGTTTCAAGTCATCTCCTCAGCTGAAAAAAACATTGACCGCGGGGTCAAAATTTTCACCAAAAATTCAATATTCCCCAATTTGCCCCAAAATAACACAAATTGCAGCCATTGCAGCCTGGATGCGAAATGTGAGCTCTCTCACTCCTTCCTTATCCAAGATATGGGCGTTTCAAGTTCTCCTCAGCTGAAAAAAACATTGACCGCGGGGTCAACATTTTCACCAAAAATTCAATATTCCCCAATTTGCCCCAAAATAACACAAATTGCAGGCATTGCAGCCTGGATGCGAAATGTGAGCTCTCTCACTCCTTCCTTATCCAAGATATGGGCGTTTCAAGTTCTCCTCAGCTGAAAAAAACATTGACCGCGGGGTCAACTTTTTCACCAAAAATTCAATATTGCCCAATTTGCCCCGAAATAACACAAATTCATCCCATTGCAGCCTGGATGCTGTGTCTGAAATGTAAGCTCTCTCACTCCTTCCTTATCCAAGATATGGGCGTTTCAAGTTCTCCTCAGCTGAAAAAAACATTGACCGCGGGGTCAACTTTTTCACCAAAAATTCAATATTCCCCAATTTGCCCCGAAATAACACAAATTCATCCCATTGCAGCCTGGATGCTGTGTCTGAAATGTGAGCTCTCTAACTCCTTCCTTATCCAAGATATGGGCATTTCAAGTTCTCCTCAGCTGAAAAAAACATTGACCGCGGGGTCAACATTTTCACCAAAAATTCAATATTCCCCAATTTGCCCCAAAATAACACAAATTGAAGCCATTGCAGCCTGGATGCTGTGTCTCAAATGTGAGCTCTCTCACTCCTTCCTTATCCAAGATATGGGCGTTTCAAGTTCTCCTCAGCTGAAAAAAACATTGACCGCGGGGTCAACTTTTTCACCAAAAATTCAATATTCCCCAATTTGCCCCGAAATAACACAAATTCATCCCATTGCAGCCTGGATGCTGTGTCTGAAATGTGAGCTCTCTAACTCCTTCCTTATCCAAGATATGGGCATTTCAAGTTCTCCTCAGCTGAAACAAACATTGACCGCGGGGTCAACATTTTTACCAAAAATTCAATATTCCCCAATTTGCCCCAAAATAACACAAATTGAAGCCATTGCAGCCTGGATGCTGTGTCTGAAATGTAAGCTCTCTCACTCCTTCCTTATCCAAGATTTGGGCGTTTCAAGTTTTCTCCAGTTGAAAAAACACGTTGACCGCGGGGTCAACATTTTCACAAAAAATTCAATATTCCCAAATTTGCCCCAAAAAAACACAAATTGATGCCATTGCAGCCTGGATGCTGCGTCTAAAAATTTTAACACTCTAACTCCTTCCTTGCCCAAGATATGGGTGTTTCAAGTTTTCTCCAGTTGAAAAAAAACGTTGACCGCGGGGTCAACATTTTCACCAAAAATTCAATATTCCCCAATTTGCCCCGAAATAACACAAATTGATGCCATTGCAGCCTGGATGCTGCGTCTAAAAATTTTAACACTCTAACTCCTTCCTTGCCCAAGATATGGGTGTTTCAAGTTTTCTCCAGTTGAAAAAAAACGTTGACCGCGGGGTCAACATTTTCACCAAAAATTCAATATTCCCCAATTTGCCCCAAAATAACACAAATTGAAGCCATTGCAGCCTGGATGCTGCGTCTAAAAATTTTAACACTCTAACTCCTTCCTTGCCCAAGATATGGGCGTTTCAAGTTCTCCTCAGCTGAAAAAAACATTGACCGCGGGGTCAACATTTTCACCAAAAATTCAATATTCCCCAATTTGCCCCAAAATAACACAAATTGAAGCCATTGCAGCCTGGATGCTGTGTCTGAAATGTGAGCTCTCTCACTCCTTCCTTATCCAAGATATGGGCGTTTCAAGTTCTCCTCAGCTGAAAAAAACATTGACCGCGGGGTCAACTTTTTCACCAAAAATTCAATATTCCCCAATTTGCCCCAAAATAACACAAATTGAAGCCATTGCAGCCTGGATGCTGTGTCTGAAATTTAAGCTCTCTCAAGCTCTCTCACTCCTTCCATGCCCAAGATATGGGCGTTTCAAGTTATCTCCTCAGCTGAAAAAAACATTGACCGCGGGGTCAACTTTTTCACCAAAAATTCAATATTCCCCAATTTGCCCCGGAATAACACAAATTCATCCCATTGCAGCCTGGATGCTGTGTCTGAAATGTAAGCTCTCTCACTCCTTCCTTATCCAAGATATGGGCGTTTCAAGTTTTCTCCAGTTGAAAAAACACGTTGACCGCGGGGTCAACATTTTCACCAAAAATTCAATATTCCCCAATTTGCCCCGAAATAACACAAATTGAAGCCATTGCAGCCTGGATGCTGCGTCTAAAAATTTTAACACTCTAACTCCTTCCCTGCCCAAGATATGGGCGTTTCAAGTTCTCCTCAGCTGAAAAAAACATTGACCGCGGGGTCAACTTTTTCACCAAAAATTCAATATTCCCCAATTTGCCCGAAAAAACCACAAATTGAAGCCATTGCAGCCTGGATGCTGTGTCTGAAATGTGAGCTCTCTCACTCCTTCCTTATCCAAGATTTGGGCGTTTCAAGTTTTCTCCAGTTGAAAAAACACGTTGACCGCGGGGTCAACATTTTCACAAAAAATTCAATATTCCCAAATTTGCCCCAAAAAAACACAAATTGATGCCATTGCAGCCTGGATGCTGCGTCTAAAAATTTTAACACTCTAACTCCTTCCTTGCCCAAGATATGGGTGTTTCAAGTTTTCTCCAGTTGAAAAAAAACGTTGACCGCGGGGTCAACATTTTCACCAAAAATTCAATATTCCCCAATTTGCCCCGAAATAACACAAATTGATGCCATTGCAGCCTGGATGCTGCGTCTAAAAATTTTAACACTCTAACTCCTTCCTTGCCCAAGATATGGGTGTTTCAAGTTTTCTCCAGTTGAAAAAAAACGTTGACCGCGGGGTCAACATTTTCACAAAAAATTCAATATTCCCCAACGTGCCCCGAAATAACACAAATTCATCCCATTGCAGCCTGGATGCTGTGTCTGAAATGTGAGCTCTCTCACTCCTTCCTTATCCAAGATATGGGCGTTTCAAGTTCTCCTCAGCTGAAAAAAACATTGACCGCGGGGTAAACTTTTTCACAAAAAAATCAATATTCCCCAATTTGCCCGAAAAAAACACAAATTGAAGCCATTGCAGCCTGGATGCTGTGTCTGAAATGTGAGCTCTCTCACTCCTTCCTTATCCAAGATATGGGCATTTCAAGTTCTCCTCAGCTGAAAAAAACATTGACCGCGGGGTCAACATTTTCACCAAAAATTCAATATTCCCCAATTTGCCCCAAAATAACACAAATTGAAGCCATTGCAGCCTGGATGCTGTGTCTGAAATTTAAGCTCTCTCACTCCTTCCATGCCCAAGATATGGGCGTTTCAAGTTATCTCCTCAGCTGAAAAAAAACATTGACCGCGGGGTCAACTTTTTCACCAAAAATTCAATATTCCCCAATTTGTCCCGAAATAACACAAATTCATCCCATTGTAGCCTGGATGCTGTGTCTGAAATGTGAGCTCTCTCACTCCTTCCATGCCCAAGATATGGGCATTTCAAGTTATCTCCTCAGCTGAAAAAAACATTGACCGCGGGGTCAACTTTTTCACCAAAAATTCAATATTCCCCAATTTGCCCCAAAATAACACAAATTGAAGCCATTGCAGCCTGGATGCTGTGTCTGAAATTTAAGCTCTCTCACTCCTTCCATGCCCAAGATATGGGCGTTTCAAGTTCTCCTCAGCTGAAAAAAACATTGACCGCGGGGTCAACATTTTCACAAAAAATTCAATATTCCCCAATTTGCCCCGAAATAACACAAATTGAAGCCATTGCAGCCTGGATGCTGCGTCTAAAAATTTGAACACTCTAACTCCTTCCTTGCCCAAGATATGGGCGTTTCAAGTTATCTCCTCAGCTGAAAAAAACATTGACCGCGGGGTCAACTTTTTCACCAAAAAATCAATATTCCCCAATTTGCCCCAAAATAACACAAATTGAAGCCATTGCAGCCTGGATGCTGTGTCTGAAATTTAAGCTCTCTCACTCCTTCCATGCCCAAGATATGGGCGTTTCAAGTTATCTCCTCAGCTGAAAAAAACATTGACCGCGGGGTCAACTTTTTCACCAAAAAATCAATATTCCCCAATTTGCCCCAAAATAACACAAATTGAAGCCATTGCAGCCTGGATGCTGTGTCTGAAATTTAAGCTCTCTCACTCCTTCCATGCCCAAGATATGGGCGTTTCAAGTTATCTCCTCAGCTGAAAAAAACATTGACCGCGGGGTCAACTTTTTCACCAAAAAATCAATATTCCCCAATCTGCCCCGAAATAACACAAATTGAAGCCATTGCAGCCTGGATGCTGTGTCTGAAATGTGAGCTCTCTCACTCCTTCCTTATCCAAGATATGGGCGTTTCAAGTTCTCCTCAGCTGAAAAAAACATTGACCGCGGGGTCAACTTTTTCACCAAAAATTCAATATTCCCCAATCTGCCCCGAAATAACACAAATTGAAGCCATTGCAGCCTGGATGCTGTGTCTGAAATGTGAGCTCTCTCACTCCTTCCTTATCCAAGATATGGGCGTTTCAAGTTTTCTCCAGTTGAAAAAACACGTTGACCGCGGGGTCAACATTTTCACCAAAAAATCAATATTCCCCAATTTGCCCCAAAATAACACAAATTGAAGCCATTGCAGCCTGGATGCTGCGTCTAAAAATTTGAACACTCTAACTCCTTCCTTGCCCAAGATATGGGCGTTTAAAGTTCTCCTCAGCTGAAAAAAACATTGACCGCGGGGTCAACTTTTTCACCAAAAATTCAATATTCCCCAATTTGCCTCAAAATAACACAAATTGAAGCCATTGCAGCCTGGATGCTGTGTCTGAAATGTGAGCTCTCTCACTCCTTCCTTATCCAAGATATGGGCATTTCAAGTTCTCCTCAGCTGAAAAAAACATTGACCGCGGGGTCAACATTTTCACCAAAAATTCAATATTCCCCAATTTGCCCCGAAATAACACAAATTGAAGCCATTGCAGCCTGGATGCTGTGTCTGAAATGTGAGCTATCTAACTCCTTCCTTGCCCAAGATATGGGCGTTTCAAGTTCTCCTCAGCTGAAAAAAACATTGACCGCGGGGTCAACATTTTAACAAAAAATTCAATATTCCCCAATTTGCCCCGAAATAACACAAATTGAAGCCATTGCAGCCTGGATGCTGTGTCTGAAATGTGAGCTCTCTAACTCCTTCCTTATCCAAGATATGGGCATTTCAAGTTCTCCTCAGCTGAAAAAAACATTGACCGCGGGGTCAACATTTTCACCAAAAATTCAATATTCCCCAATTTGCCCCAAAATAACACAAATTGAAGCCATTGCAGCCTGGATGCTGTGTCTGAAATGTGAGCTCTCTCACTCCTTCCTTATCCAAGATATGGGCGTTTCAAGTTCTCCTCAGCTGAAAAAAACACGTTGACCGCGGGGTCAACATTTTCACCAAAAATTCAATATTCCCCAATTTGCCCCAAAATAACACAAATTGAAGCCATTGCAGCCTGGATGCTGTGTCTGAAATGTAAGCTCTCTCACTCCTTCCTTATCCAAGATATGGGCGTTTCAAGTTTTCTCCAGTTGAAAAAACACGTTGACCGCGGGGTCAACATTTTCACCAAAAATTCAATATTCCCCAATTTGCCCCGAAATAACACAAATTGAAGCCATTGCAGCCTGGATGCTGCGTCTAAAAATTTTAACACTCTAACTCCTTCCCTGCCCAAGATATGGGCGTTTCAGGTTCTCCTCAGCTGAAAAAAACATTGACCGCGGGGTCAACTTTTTCACCAAAAATTCAATATTCCCCAATTTGCCCGAAAAAACCACAAATTGAAGCCATTGCAGCCTGGATGCTGTGTCTGAAATGTGAGCTCTCTCACTCCTTCCTTATCCAAGATTTGGGCGTTTCAAGTTTTCTCCAGTTGAAAAAACACGTTGACCGCGGGGTCAACATTTTCACAAAAAATTCAATATTCCCAAATTTGCCCCAAAAAAACACAAATTGATGCCATTGCAGCCTGGATGCTGCGTCTAAAAATTTTAACACTCTAACTCCTTCCTTGCCCAAGATATGGGTGTTTCAAGTTTTCTCCAGTTGAAAAAAAAACGTTGACCGCGGGGTCAACATTTTCACAAAAAATTCAATATTCCCCAATTTGCCCCAAAATAACACAAATTGATGCCATTGCAGCCTGGATGCTGCGTCTAAAAATTTTAACACTCTAACTCCTTCCTTGCCCAAGATATGGGTGTTTCAAGTTTTCTCCAGTTGAAAAAAAACGTTGACCGCGGGGTCAACATTTTCACAAAAAATTCAATATTCCCCAACGTGCCCCGAAATAACACAAATTCATCCCATTGCAGCCTGGATGCTGTGTCTGAAATGTGAGCTCTCTCACTCCTTCCTTATCCAAGATATGGGCGTTTCAAGTTTTCTCCAGTTGAAAAAACACGTTGACCGCGGGGTCAACATTTTCACCAAAAATTCAATATTCCCCAATTTGCCCCGAAATAACACAAATTGAAGCCATTGCAGCCTGGATGCTGCGTCTAAAAATTTTAACACTCTAACTCCTTCCTTATCCAAGATATGGGCATTTCAAGTTCTCCTCAGCTGAAAAAAACATTGACCGCGGGGTCAACATTTTCACCAAAAATTCAATATTCCCCAATTTGCCCCAAAATAACACAAATTGAAGCCATTGCAGCCCGGATGCTGTGTCTGAAATGTGAGCTCTCTCAGTCCTTCCTTATCCAAGATATGGGCGTTTCAAGTTATCTCCTCAGCTGAGAAATACATTGACCGCGGGGTCAACTTTTTCACAAAAAAATCAATATTCCCCAATTTGCCCGAAAAAACCACAAATTGAAGCCATTGCAGCCTGGATGCTGCGTCTGAAATGTGAGCTCTCTCACTCCTTCCTTATCCAAGATATGGGCGTTTCAAGTTCTCCTCAGCTGAAAAAAACATTGACCGCGGGGTCAACTTTTTCACCAAAAATTCAATATTCCCCAATTTGCCCCAAAAAAACACAAATTGAAGCCATTGCAGCCTGGATGCTGTGTCTGAAATGTGAGCTCTCTCACTCCTTCCTTATCCAAGATATGGGCGTTTCAAGTTTTCTCCAGTTGAAAAAACACGTTGACCGCGGGGTCAACATTTTCACAAAAAATTCAATATTCCCCAATTTGCCCCCAAATAACACAAATTGAAGCCATTGCAGCCTGGATGCTGCGTCTAAAAATTTTAACACTCTAACTCCTTCCTTGCCCAAGATATGGGCGTTTCAAGTTCTCCTCAGCTGAAAAAAACATTGACCGCGGGGTCAACATTTTCACCAAAAATTCAATATTCCCCAATTTGCCCCAAAATAACACAAATTGAAGCCATTGCAGCATGGATGCTGTGTCTGAAATGTGAGCTCTCTCACTCCTTCCTTATCCAAGATATGGGCATTTCAAGTTCTCCTCAGCTGAAAAAAACATTGACCGCGGGGTCAACATTTTCACCAAAAATTCAATATTCCCCAATTTGCCCCGAAATAACACAAATTGAAGCCATTGCAGCCTGGATGCTGTGTCTGAAATTTAAGCTCTCTCACTCCTTCCATGCCCAAGATATGGGCGTTTCAAGTTATCTCCTCAGCTGAAAAAAAACATTGACCGCGGGGTCAACTTTTTCACCAAAAATTCAATATTCCCCAATTTGTCCCGAAATAACACAAATTCATCCCATTGTAGCCTGGATGCTGTGTCTGAAATGTGAGCTCTCTCACTCCTTCCATGCCCAAGATATGGGCATTTCAAGTTATCTCCTCAGCTGAAAAAAACATTGACCGCGGGGTCAACTTTTTCACCAAAAATTCAATATTCCCCAATTTGCCCCAAAATAACACAAATTGAAGCCATTGCAGCCTGGATGCTGTGTCTGAAATTTAAGCTCTCTCACTCCTTCCATGCCCAAGATATGGGCGTTTCAAGTTATCTCCTCAGCTGAAAAAAAACATTGACCGCGGGGTCAACTTTTTCACCAAAAATTCAATATTCCCCAATTTGCCCCGAAATAACACAAATTGAAGCCATTGCAGCCTGGATGCTGCGTCTAAAAATTTTAACACTAACTCCTTCCTTGCCCAAGATATGGGCGTTTCAAGTTCTCCTCAGCTGAAAAAAACATTGACCGCGGGGTCAACTTTTTCACCGAAAAATCAATATTCCCCATTTGCCCCAAAATAACACAAATTGAAGCCATTGCAGCCTGGATGTTGTGTCTGAAATGTGAGCTCTCTCACTCCTTCCTTATCCAAGATATGGGCGTTTCAAGTTCTCCTCAGCTGAAAAAAACATTGACCGCGGGGTCAACTTTTTCACCAAAAATTCAATATTCCCCAATTGCCCCAAAATAACACAAATTGAAGCCATTGCAGCCTGGATGCTGTGTCTGAAATGTGAGCTCTCTCACTCATTCCTTATCCAAGATATGGGCGTTTCAAGTTTTCTCCAGTTGAAAAAACACGTTGACCGCGGGGTCAACATTTTCACCAAAAATTCAATATTCCCCAATTTGCCCCGAAATAACACAAATTGAAGCCATTGCAGCCTGGATGCTGTGTCTGAAATGTGAGCTCTCTAACTCCTTCCTTGCCCAAGATATGGGCGTTTCAAGTTCTCCTCAGCTGAAAAAAACATTGACCGCGGGGTCAACATTTTCACCAAAAAATCAATATTCCCCAATTTGCCCCAAAATAACACAAATTGAAGCCATTGCAGCCTGGATGCTGCGTCTAAAAATTTTAACACTCTAACTCCTTCCTTGCCCAAGATATGGGCGTTTCAAGTTCTCCTCAGCTGAAAAAAACATTGACCGCGGGGTCAACATTTTCACCAAAAATTCAATATTCCCCAATTTGCCCCAAAATAACACAAATTGAAGCCATTGCAGCCTGGATGCTGCGTCTAAAAATTTTAACATTCTAACTCCTTCCTTGCCCAAGATATGGGCGTTTCAAGTTCTCCTCAGCTGAAAAAAACATTGACCGCGGGGTCAACTTTTTCACCAAAAATTCAATATTCCCCAATTTGCCCCAAAATAACACAAATTGAAGCCATTGCAGCCTGGATGCTGTGTCTGAAATGTGAGCTCTCTCACTCCTTCCTTATCCAAGATATGGGCATTTCAAGTTCTCCTCAGCTGAAAAAAACATTGACCGCGGGGTCAACATTTTCACAAAAAATTCAATATTCCCCAATTTGCCCCGAAATAACACAAATTGAAGCCATTGCAGCCTGGATGCTGCGTCTAAAAATTTGAACACTCTAACTCCTTCCTTGCCCAAGATATGGGCGTTTCAAGTTCTCCTCAGCTGAAAAAAACATTGACCGCGGGGTCAACTTTTTCACAAAAAAATCAATATTCCCCAATTTGCCCGAAAAAACCACAAATTGAAGCCATTGCAGCCTGGATGCTGTGTCTGAAATGTCAGCTCTTTCACTCCTTCCTTATCCAAGATATGGGCGTTTCAAGTTTTCTCCAGTTGGAAAAACACGTTGACCGCGGGGTCAACATTTTCACCAAAAATTCAATATTCCCCAATTTGCCCCAAAATAACACAAATTGAAGCCATTGCAGCCTGGATGCTGTGTCTGAAATTTAAGCTCTCTCACTCCTTCCATGCCCAAGATATGGGCGTTTCAAGTTATCTCCTCAGCTGAAAAAAACATTGACCGCGGGGTCAACTTTTTCACCAAAAAATCAATATTCCCCAATTTGCCCCAAAATAACACAAATTGAAGCCATTGCAGCCTGGATGCTGTGTCTGAAATGTGAGCTCTCTCACTCCTTCCTTATCCAAGATATGGGCGTTTCAAGTTCTCCTCAGCTGAAAAAAACATTGACCGCGGGGTCAACTTTTTCACCAAAAATTCAATATTCCCCAATCTGCCCCGAAATAACACAAATTGAAGCCATTGCAGCCTGGATGCTGTGTCTGAAATGTGAGCTCTCTCACTCCTTCCTTATCCAAGATATGGGCGTTTCAAGTTTTCTCCAGTTGAAAAAACACGTTGACCGCGGGGTCAACATTTTCACCAAAAAATCAATATTCCCCAATTTGCCCCAAAATAACACAAATTGAAGCCATTGCAGCCTGGATGCTGCGTCTAAAAATTTGAACACTCTAACTCCTTCCTTGCCCAAGATATGGGCGTTTAAAGTTCTCCTCAGCTGAAAAAAACATTGACCGCGGGGTCAACTTTTTCACCAAAAATTCAATATTCCCCAATTTGCCCCAAAATAACACAAATTGAAGCCATTGCAGCCTGGATGCTGTGTCTGAAATGTGAGCTCTCTCACTCCTTCCTTATCCAAGATATGGGCATTTCAAGTTCTCCTCAGCTGAAAAAAACATTGACCGCGGGGTCAACATTTTCACCAAAAATTCAATATTCCCCAATTTGCCCCGAAATAACACAAATTGAAGCCATTGCAGCCTGGATGCTGTGTCTGAAATGTGAGCTATCTAACTCCTTCCTTGCCCAAGATATGGGCGTTTCAAGTTCTCCTCAGCTGAAAAAAACATTGACCGCGGGGTCAACATTTTCACCAAAAATTCAATATTCCCCAATTTGCCCCAAAATAACACAAATTGAAGCCATTGCAGCCTGGATGCTGTGTCTGAAATGTGAGCTCTCTCACTCCTTCCTTATCCAAGATATGGGCATTTCAAGTTCTCCTCAGCTGAAAAAAACATTGACCGCGGGGTCAACATTTTCACAAAAAATTCAATATTCCCCAATTTGCCCCGAAATAACACAAATTGAAGCCATTGCAGCCTGGATGCTGCGTCTAAAAATTTGAACACTCTAACTCCTTCCTTGCCCAAGATATGGGCGTTTCAAGTTCTCCTCAGCTGAAAAAAACATTGACCGCGGGGTCAACTTTTTCACAAAAAAATCAATATTCCCCAATTTGCCCGAAAAAACCACAAATTGAAGCCATTGCAGCCTGGATGCTGTGTCTGAAATGTCAGCTCTCTCACTCCTTCCTTATCCAAGATATGGGCGTTTCAAGTTTTCTCCAGTTGAAAAAACACGTTGACCGCGGGGTCAACATTTTCACCAAAAATTCAATATTCCCCAATTTGCCCCAAAATAACACAAATTGAAGCCATTGCAGCCTGGATGCTGTGTCTCAAATGTGAGCTCTCTCACTCCTTCCTTATCCAAGATTTGGGCGTTTCAAGTTCTCCTCAGCTGAAAAAAACATTGACCGCGGGGTCAACTTTTTCACCAAAAATTCAATATTCCCCAATTTGCCCCAAAATAACACAAATTGAAGCCATTGCAGCCTGGATGCTGTGTCTGAAATTTAAGCTCTCTCACTCCTTCCTTATCCAAGATATGGGCGTTTCAAGTTTTCTCCAGTTGAAAAAACACGTTGACCGCGGGGTCAACATTTTCACCAAAAATTCAATATTCCCCAATTTGCCCCGAAATAACACAAATTGAAGCCATTGCAGCCTGGATGCTGCGTCTAAAAATTTTAACACTCTAACTCCTTCCTTGCCCAAGATATGGGCCTTTCAAGTTATCTCCTCAGCTGAAAAAAACGTTGACCGCGAGGTCAACTTTTTCACCAAAAATTCAATATTCCCCAATTTGCCCCAAAATCACACAAATTGAAGCCATTGCAGCCTGGATGCTGTGTCTGAAATGTGAGCTCTCTCACTCCTTCCTTATCCAAGATATGGGCGTTTCAAGTTTTCTCCAGTTGAAAAAACACGTTGAACGCGGGGTCAACATTTTCACCAAAAATTCAATATTCCCCAATTTGCCCCGAAATAACACAAATTGAAGCCATTGCAGCCTGGATGCTGTGTCTGAAATGTGAGCTCTCTAACTCCTTCCTTGCCCAAGATATGGGCGTTTCAAGTTCTCCTCAGCTGAAAAAAACATTGACCGCGGGGTCAACATTTTCACAAAAAATTCAATATTCCCCAATTTGCGCCCAAATAACACACATTGAAGCCATTGCAGCCTGGATGCTGCGTCTAAAAATTTTAACACTCTAACTCCTTCCTTGCCCAAGATGTGGGCGTTTCAAGTTCTCCTCAGCTGAAAAAAACATTGACCGCGGGGTCAACTTTTTCACCAAACATTCAATATTCCCCAATTTGCCCCAAAATAACACAAATTGAAGCCATTGCAGCCTGGATGCTGTGTCTCAAATGTGAGCTCTCTCACTCCTTCCTTATCCAAGATATGGGCGTTTCAAGTTCTCCTCAGCTGAAAACACGTTGACCGCGGGGTCAACTTTTTCACCAAAAATTCAATATTCCCCAATTTGCCCCGAAATAACACAAATTCATCCCATTGCAGCCTGGATGCTGTGTCTGAAATGTGAGCTCTCTAACTCCTTCCTTATCCAAGATATGGGCATTTCAAGTTCTCCTCAGCTGAAAAAAACATTGACCGCGGGGTCAACATTTTCACCAAAAATTCAATATTCCCCAATTTGCCCCAAAATAACACAAATTGAAGCCATTGCAGCCTGGATGCTGTGTCTCAAATGTGAGCTCTCTCACTCCTTCCTTATCCAAGATATGGGCGTTTCAAGTTCTCCTCAGCTGAAAAAAACATTGACCGCGGGGTCAACTTTTTCACCAAAAATTCAATATTCCCCAATTTGCCCCGAAATAACACAAATGCATCCCATTGCAGCCTGGATGCTGTGTCTGAAATGTGAGCTCTCTAACTCCTTCCTTATCCAAGATATGGGCATTTCAAGTTCTCCTCAGCTGAAACAAACATTGACCGCGGGGTCAACATTTTCACCAAAAATTCAATATTCCCCAATTTGCCCCAAAATAACACAAATTGAAGCCATTGCAGCCTGGATGCTGTGTCTGAAATGTAAGCTCTCTCACTCCTTCCATGCCCAAGATATGGGCGTTTCAAGTTTTCTCCAGTTGAAAAAACACGTTGACCGCGGGGTCAACATTTTCACCAAAAATTCAATATTCCCCAATTTGCCCCAAAATAACACAAATTCATCCCATTGCAGCCTGGATGCTGTGTCTGAAATGTGAGCTCTCTAACTCCTTCCTTATCCAAGATATGGGCATTTCAAGTTCTCCTCAGCTGAAAAAAACATTGACCGCGGGGTCAACATTTTCACCAAAAATTCAATATTCCCCAATTTGCCCCAAAATAACACAAATTGAAGCCATTGCAGCCTGGATGCTGTGTCTCAAATGTGAGCTCTCTCACTCCTTCCTTATCCAAGATATGGGCGTTTCAAGTTCTCCTCAGCTGAAAAAAACATTGACCGCGGGGTCAACTTTTTCACCAAAAATTCAATATTCCCCAATTTGCCCCGAAATAACACAAATGCATCCCATTGCAGCCTGGATGCTGTGTCTGAAATGTGAGCTCTCTAACTCCTTCCTTATCCAAGATATGGGCATTTCAAGTTCTCCTCAGCTGAAACAAACATTGACCGCGGGGTCAACATTTTCACCAAAAATTCAATATTCCCCAATTTGCCCCAAAATAACACAAATTGAAGCCATTGCAGCCTGGATGCTGTGTCTGAAATGTAAGCTCTCTCACTCCTTCCATGCCCAAGATATGGGCGTTTCAAGTTTTCTCCAGTTGAAAAAACACGTTGACCGCGGGGTCAACATTTTCACCAAAAATTCAATATTCCCCAATTTGCCCCAAAATAACACAAATTCATCCCATTGCAGCCTGGATGCTGTGTCTGAAATGTGAGCTCTCTAACTCCTTCCTTATCCAAGATATGGGCATTTCAAGTTCTCCTCAGCTGAAAAAAACATTGACCGCGGGGTCAACATTTTCACCAAAAATTCAATATTCCCCAATTTGCCCCAAAATAACACAAATTGAAGCCATTGCAGCCTGGATGCTGTGTCTCAAATGTGAGCTCTCTCACTCCTTCCTTATCCAAGATATGGGCGTTTCAAGTTCTCCTCAGCTGAAAAAAACATTGACCGCGGGGTCAACTTTTTCACCAAAAATTCAATATTCCCCAATTTGCCCCGAAATAACACAAATGCATCCCATTGCAGCCTGGATGCTGTGTCTGAAATGTGAGCTCTCTAACTCCTTCCTTATCCAAGATATGGGCATTTCAAGTTCTCCTCAGCTGAAACAAACATTGACCGCGGGGTCAACATTTTCACCAAAAATTCAATATTCCCCAATTTGCCCCAAAATAACACAAATTGAAGCCATTGCAGCCTGGATGCTGTGTCTGAAATGTAAGCTCTCTCACTCCTTCCATGCCCAAGATATGGGCGTTTCAAGTTTTCTCCAGTTGAAAAAACACGTTGACCGCGGGGTCAACATTTTCACCAAAAATTCAATATTCCCCAATTTGCCCCAAAATAACACAAATTGAAGCCATTGCAGCCTGGATGCTGTGTCTGAAATGTGAGCTCTCTCACTCCTTCCTTATCCAAGATATGGGCGTTTCAAGTTTTCTCCAGTTGAAAAAACACGTTGAACGCGGGGTCAACATTTTCACCAAAAATTCAATATTCCCCAATTTGCCCCGAAATAACACAAATTGAAGCCATTGCAGCCTGGATGCTGTGTCTGAAATGTGAGCTCTCTAACTCCTTCCTTGCCCAAGATATGGGCGTTTCAAGTTCTCCTCAGCTGAAAAAAACATTGACCGCGGGGTCAACTTTTTCACCAAAAATTCAATATTCCCCAATTTGCGCCCAAATAACACACATTGAAGCCATTGCAGCCTGGATGCTGCGTCTAAAAATTTTAACACTCTAACTCCTTCCTTGCCCAAGATGTGGGCGTTTCAAGTTCTCCTCAGCTGAAAAAAACATTGACCGCGGGGTCAACTTTTTCACCAAACATTCAATATTCCCCAATTTGCCCCAAAATAACACAAATTGAAGCCATTGCAGCCTGGATGCTGTGTCTCAAATGTGAGCTCTCTCACTCCTTCCTTATCCAAGATATGGGCGTTTCAAGTTCTCCTCAGCTGAAAAAAACATTGACCGCGGGGTCAACATTTTCACCAAAAATTCAATATTCCCCAATTTGCCCCAAAATAACACAAATTGAAGCCATTGCAGCCTGGATGCTGTGTCTCAAATGTGAGCTCTCTCACTCCTTCCTTATCCAAGATATGGGCGTTTCAAGTTCTCCTCAGCTGAAAAAAACATTGACCGCGGGGTCAACTTTTTCACCAAAAATTCAATATTCCCCAATTTGCCCCAAAATAACACAAATTGAAGCCATTGCAGCCTGGATGCTGTGTCTGAAATGTAAGCTCTCTCACTCCTTCCATGCCCAAGATATGGGCGTTTCAAGTTTTCTCCAGTTGAAAAAACACGTTGACCGCGGGGTCAACATTTTCACCAAAAATTCAATATTCCCCAATTTGCCCCAAAATAACACAAATTGAAGCCATTGCAGCCTGGATGCTGTGTCTGAAATTTAAGCTCTCTCACTCCTTCCATGCCCAAGATATGGGCGTTTCAATTTATCTCCTCAGCTGAAAAAAACATTGACCGCGGGGTCAACATTTTCACCAAAAATTCAATATTCCCCAATTTGCCCCAAAATAACACAAATTGAAGCCATTGCAGCCTGGATGCTGTGTCTCAAATGTGAGCTCTCTCACTCCTTCCTTATCCAAGATTTGGGCGTTTCAATTTCTCCTCAGCTGAAAAAAACATTGACCGCGGGGTCAACTTTTTCACCAAAAATTCAATATTCCCCAATTTGCCCCAAAATAACACAAATTGAAGCCATTGCAGCCTGGATGCTGTGTCTGAAATTTAAGCTCTCTCACTCCTTCCATGCCCAAGATATGGGCGTTTCAAGTTATCTCCTCAGCTGAAAAAAACATTGACCGCGGGGTCAACATTTTCACCAAAAATTCAATATTCCCCAATTTGCCCCGAAATAACACAAATTGAAGCCAATGCAGCCTGGATGCTGTGTCTGAAATGTGAGCTCTCTCACTCCTTCCTTATCCAAGATATGGGCGTTTCAAGTTTTCTCCAGTTGAAAAAACACGTTGACCGCGGGGTCAACATTTTCACCAAAAATTCAATATTCCCCAATTTGCCCCGAAATAACACAAATTGAAGCCATTGCAGCCTGGATGCTGTGTCTGAAATGTGAGCTCTCTAACTCCTTCCTTGCCCAAGATATGGGCGTTTCAAGTTCTCCTCAGCTGAAAAAAACATTGACCGCGGGGTCAACATTTTCACAAAAAATTCAATATTCCCCAATTTGCGCCCAAATAACACACATTGAAGCCATTGCAGCCTGGATGCTGCGTCTAAAAATTTGAACACTCTAACTCCTTCCTTGCCCAAGATGTGGGCGTTTCAAGTTCTCCTCAGCTGAAAAAAACATTGACCGCGGGGTCAACTTTTTCACCAAACATTCAATATTCCCCAATTTGCCCCGAAATAACACAAATTCATCCCATTGCAGCCTGGATGCTGTGTCTGAAATGTAAGCTCTCTCACTCCTTCCATGCCCAAGATATGGGCGTTTCAAGTTTTCTCCAGTTGAAAAAACACGTTGAACGCGGGGTCAACATTTTCACCAAAAATTCAATATTCCCCAATTTGCCCCGAAATAACACAAATTCATCCCATTGCAGCCTGGATGCTGTGTCTGAAATGTAAGCTCTCTAACTCCTTCCTTGCCCAAGATATGGGCGTTTCAAGTTCTCCTCAGCTGAAAAAAACATTGACCGCGGGGTCAACATTTTCACCAAAAATTCAATATTCCCCAATTTGCCCCAAAATAACACAAATTGAAGCCATTGCAGCCTGGATGCTGTGTCTGAAATGTGAGCTCTCTCACTCCTTCCTTATCCAAGATATGGGCGTTTCAAGTTATCTCCTCAGCTGAAAAAAACATTGACCGCGGGGTCAACTTTTTCACCAAAAATTCAATATTCCCCAATTTGCCCCGAAATAACACAAATTCATCCCATTGCAGCCTGGATGCTGTGTCTGAAATGTAAGCTCTCTCACTCCTTCCTTATCCAAGATATGGGCGTTTCAAGTTCTCCTCAGCTGAAAAAAACATTGACCGCGGGGTCAACTTTTTCACCAAAAATTCAATATTCCCCAATTTGCCCCGAAATAACACAAATTCATCCCATTGCAGCCTGGATGCTGTGTCTGAAATGTAAGCTCTCTCACTCCTTCCTTATCCAAGATATGGGCGTTTCAAGTTTTCTCCAGTTGAAAAAAACATTGACCGCGGGGTCAACATTTTCACCAAAAATTCAATATTCCCCAATTTGCCCCGAAATAACACAAATTGAAGCCATTGCAGCCTGGATGCTGCGTCTAAAAATTTTAACACTCTAACTCCTTCCCTGCCCAAGATATGGGCGTTTCAAGTTCTCCTCAGCTGAAAAAAACATTGACCGCGGGGTCAACTTTTTCACCAAAAATTCAATATTCCCCAATTTGCCCCAAAATAACACAAATTGAAGCCATTGCAGCCTGGATGCTGTGTCTGAAATTTAAGCTCTCTCAAGCTCTCTCACTCCTTCCATGCCCAAGATATGGGCGTTTCAAGTTATCTCCTCAGCTGAAAAAAACATTGACCGCGGGGTCAACTTTTTCACCAAAAATTCAATATTCCCCAATTTGCCCCGGAATAACACAAATTCATCCCATTGCAGCCTGGATGCTGTGTCTGAAATGTAAGCTCTCTCACTCCTTCCTTATCCAAGATATGGGCGTTTCAAGTTTTCTCCAGTTGAAAAAACACGTTGACCGCGGGGTCAACATTTTCACCAAAAATTCAATATTCCCCAATTTGCCCCGAAATAACACAAATTGAAGCCATTGCAGCCTGGATGCTGCGTCTAAAAATTTTAACACTCTAACTCCTTCCCTGCCCAAGATATGGGCGTTTCAAGTTCTCCTCAGCTGAAAAAAACATTGACCGCGGGGTCAACTTTTTCACCAAAAATTCAATATTCCCCAATTTGCCCGAAAAAACCACAAATTGAAGCCATTGCAGCCTGGATGCTGTGTCTGAAATGTGAGCTCTCTCACTCCTTCCTTATCCAAGATTTGGGCGTTTCAAGTTTTCTCCAGTTGAAAAAACACGTTGACCGCGGGGTCAACATTTTCACCAAAAATTCAATATTCCCAAATTTGCCCCAAAAAAACACAAATTGATGCCATTGCAGCCTGGATGCTGCGTCTAAAAATTTTAACACTCTAACTCCTTCCTTGCCCAAGATATGGGTGTTTCAAGTTTTCTCCAGTTGAAAAAAAACGTTGACCGCGGGGTCAACATTTTCACAAAAAATTCAATATTCCCCAATTTGCCCCAAAACAACACAAATTGATGCCATTGCAGCCTGGATGCTGCGTCTAAAAATTTTAACACTCTAACTCCTTCCTTGCCCAAGATATGGGTGTTTCAAGTTTTCTCCAGTTGAAAAAAAACGTTGACCGCGGGGTCAACATTTTCACAAAAAATTCAATATTCCCCAACGTGCCCCGAAATAACACAAATTCATCCCATTGCAGCCTGGATGCTGTGTCTGAAATGTGAGCTCTCTCACTCCTTCCTTATCCAAGATATGGGCGTTTCAAGTTTTCTCCAGTTGAAAAAACACGTTGACCGCGGGGTCAACATTTTCACCAAAAATTCAATATTCCCCAATTTGCCCCGAAATAACACAAATTGAAGCCATTGCAGCCTGGATGCTGCGTCTAAAAATTTTAACACTCTAACTCCTTCCTTATCCAAGATATGGGCATTTCAAGTTCTCCTCAGCTGAAAAAAACATTGACCGCGGGGTCAACATTTTCACCAAAAATTCAATATTCCCCAATTTGCCCCAAAATAACACAAATTGAAGCCATTGCAGCCCGGATGCTGTGTCTGAAATGTGAGCTCTCTCACTCCTTCCTTATCCAAGATATGGGCGTTTCAAGTTATCTCCTCAGCTGAGAAATACATTGACCGCGGGGTCAACTTTTTCACAAAAAAATCAATATTCCCCAATTTGCCCGAAAAAACCACAAATTGAAGCCATTGCAGCCTGGATGCTGTGTCTGAAATGTGAGCTCTCTCACTCCTTCCTTATCCAAGATATGGGCGTTTCAAGTTCTCCTCAGCTGAAAAAAACATTGACCGCGGGGTCAACTTTTTCACCAAAAATTCAATATTCCCCAATTTGCCCAAAAAAAACACAAACTGAAGCCATTGCAGCCTGGATGCTGTGTCTGAAATGTGAGCTCTCTCACTCCTTCCTTATCCAAGATATGGGCGTTTCAAGTTTTCTCCAGTTGAAAAAACACGTTGACCGCGGGGTCAACATTTTCACAAAAAATTCAATATTCCCCAATTTGCCCCCAAATAACACAAATTGAAGCCATTGCAGCCTGGATGCTGCGTCTAAAAATTTTAACACTCTAACTCCTTCCTTGCCCAAGATATGGGCGTTTCAAGTTCTCCTCAGCTGAAAAAAACATTGACCGCGGGGTCAACTTTTTCACCAAAAATTCAATATTCCCCAATTTGCCCCGAAATAACACAAATTCATCCCATTGCAGCCTGGATGCTGTGTCTGAAATGTGAGCTCTCTCACTCCTTCCTTATCCAAGATATGGGCGTTTCAAGTTCTCCTCAGCTGAAAAAAACATTGACCGCGGGGTCAACTTTTTCACCAAAAATTCAATATTCCCCAATTTGCCCCGAAATAACACAAATTCATCCCATTGCAGCCTGGATGCTGTGTCTGAAATGTGAGCTCTCTAACTCCTTCCTTATCCAAGATATGGGCATTTCAAGTTCTCCTCAGCTGAAACAAACATTGACCGCGGGGTCAACATTTTCACCAAAAATTCAATATTCCCCAATTTGCCCCAAAATAACACAAATTGAAGCCATTGCAGCCTGGATGCTGTGTCTGAAATGTGAGCTCTCTCACTCCTTCCTTATCCAAGATATGGGCGTTTCAAGTTCTCCTCAGCTGAAAAAAACATTGACCGCGGGGTCAACTTTTTCACCAAAAATTCAATATTCCCCAATTTGCCCCGAAATAACACAAATTCATCCCATTGCAGCCTGGATGCTGTGTCTGAAATGTGAGCTCTCTAACTCCTTCCTTGTCCAAGATATGGGCATTTCAAGTTCTCCTCAGCTGAAACAAACATTGACCGCGGGGTCAACATTTTCACCAAAAATTCAATATTCCCCAATTTGCCCCAAAATAACAAATTGAAGCCATTGCAGCCTGGATGCTGTGTCTGAAATGTGAGCTCTCTCACTCCTTCCTTATCCAAGATATGGGCGTTTCAAGTTCTCCTCAGCTGAAAAAAACATTGACCGCGGGGTCAACTTTTTCACCAAAAATTCAATATTCCCCAATTTGCCCCGAAATAACACAAATTCATCCCATTGCAGCCTGGATGCTGTGTCTGAAATGTAAGCTCTCTCACTCCTTCCTTATCCAAGATATGGGCGTTTCAAGTTCTCCTCAGCTGAAAAAAACATTGACCGCGGGGTCAACTTTTTCACCAAAAATTCAATATTCCCCAATTTGCCCCGAAATAACACAAATTCATCCCATTGCAGCCTGGATGCTGTGTCTGAAATGTGAGCTCTCTAACTCCTTCCTTATCCAAGATATGGGCATTTCAAGTTCTCCTCAGCTGAAAAAAACATTGACCGCGGGGTCAACTTTTTCACCAAAAATTCAATATTCCCCAATTTGCCCCAAAATAACACAAATTGAAGCCATTGCAGCCTGGATGCTGTGTCTGAAATTTAAGCTCTCTCAAGCTCTCTCACTCCTTCCATGCCCAAGATATGGGCGTTTCAAGTCATCTCCTCAGCTGAAAAAAACATTGACCGCGGGGTCAAAATTTTCACCAAAAATTCAATATTCCCCAATTTGCCCCAAAATAACACAAATTGCAGCCATTGCAGCCTGGATGCGAAATGTGAGCTCTCTCACTCCTTCCTTATCCAAGATATGGGCGTTTCAAGTTCTCCTCAGCTGAAAAAAACATTGACCGCGGGGTCAACATTTTCACCAAAAATTCAATATTCCCCAATTTGCCCCAAAATAACACAAATTGCAGGCATTGCAGCCTGGATGCGAAATGTGAGCTCTCTCACTCCTTCCTTATCCAAGATATGGGCGTTTCAAGTTCTCCTCAGCTGAAAAAAACATTGACCGCGGGGTCAACTTTTTCACCAAAAATTCAATATTGCCCAATTTGCCCCGAAATAACACAAATTCATCCCATTGCAGCCTGGATGCTGTGTCTGAAATGTAAGCTCTCTCACTCCTTCCTTATCCAAGATATGGGCGTTTCAAGTTCTCCTCAGCTGAAAAAAACATTGACCGCGGGGTCAACTTTTTCACCAAAAATTCAATATTGCCCAATTTGCCCCGAAATAACACAAATTCATCCCATTGCAGCCTGGATGCTGTGTCTGAAATGTGAGCTCTCTAACTCCTTCCTTATCCAAGATATGGGCATTTCAAGTTCTCCTCAGCTGAAACAAACATTGACCGCGGGGTCAACATTTTCACCAAAAATTCAATATTCCCCAATTTGCCCCAAAATAACACAAATTGAAGCCATTGCAGCCTGGATGCTGTGTCTGAAATGTAAGCTCTCTCACTCCTTCCATGCCCAAGATATGGGCGTTTCAAGTTTTCTCCAGTTGAAAAAACACGTTGACCGCGGGGTCAACATTTTCACAAAAAATTCAATATTCCCCAATTTGCCCCAAAATAACACAAATTGAAGCCATTGCAGCCTGGATGCTGCGTCTAAAAATTTTAACACTCTAACTCCTTCCTTGCCCAAGATATGGGCGTTTCAAGTTCTCCTCAGCTGAAAAAAACATTGACCGCGGGGTCAACATTTTCACCAAAAATTCAATATTCCCCAATTTGCCCCAAAATAACACAAATTGAAGCCATTGCAGCCTGGATGCTGTGTCTGAAATGTGAGCTCTCTCACTCCTTCCTTATCCAAGATATGGGCGTTTCAAGTTCTCCTCAGCTGAAAAAAACATTGACCGCGGGGTCAACTTTTTCACCAAAAATTCAATATTCCCCAATTTGCCCCAAAATAACACAAATTGAAGCCATTGCAGCCTGGATGCTGTGTCTGAAATTTAAGCTCTCTCAAGCTCTCTCACTCCTTCCATGCCCAAGATATGGGCGTTTCAAGTTATCTCCTCAGCTGAAAAAAACATTGACCGCGGGGTCAACTTTTTCACCAAAAATTCAATATTCCCCAATTTTCCCCGGAATAACACAAATTCATCCCATTGCAGCCTGGATGCTGTGTCTGAAATGTAAGCTCTCTCACTCCTTCCTTATCCAAGATATGGGCGTTTCAAGTTTTCTCCAGTTGAAAAAACACGTTGACCGCGGGGTCAACATTTTCACCAAAAATTCAATATTCCCCAATTTGCCCCGAAATAACACAAATTGAAGCCATTGCAGCCTGGATGCTGTGTCTGAAATTTAAGCTCTCTCAAGCTCTCTCACTCCTTCCATGCCCAAGATATGGGCGTTTCAAGTTATCTCCTCAGCTGAAAAAAACATTGACCGCGGGGTCAACTTTTTCACCAAAAATTCAATATTCCCCAATTTGCCCCAAAAAAACACAAATTGAAGCCATTGCAGCCTGGATGCTGTGTCTGAAATGTGAGCTCTCTCACTCCTTCCTTATCCAAGATATGGGCGTTTCAAGTTTTCTCCAGTTGAAAAAACACGTTGACCGCGGGGTCAACATTTTCACAAAAAATTCAATATTCCCCAATTTGCCCCCAAATAACACAAATTGAAGCCATTGCAGCCTGGATGCTGTGTCTGAAATGTGAGCTCTCTCACTCCTTCCTTATCAAAGATATGGGCGTTTCAAGTTCTCCTCAGCTGAAAAAAACATTGACCGCGGGGTCAACTTTTTCACCAAAAAAACAATATTCCCCAATTTGCCCCAAAATAACACAAATTGAAGCCATTGCAGCCTGGATGCTGCGTCTAAAAATTTGAACACTCTAACTCCTTCCTTGCCCAAGATATGGGCGTTTCAAGTTCTCCTCAGCTGAAAAAAACATTGACCGCGGGGTCAACATTTTCACCAAAAATTCAATATTCCCCAATTTGCCCCAAAATATCACGAATTCATCCCATTGCAGCCTGGATGCTGTGTCTGAAATGTGAGCTCTCTCACTCCTTCCTTATCAAAGATATGGGCGTTTCAAGTTCTCCTCAGCTGAAAAAAACATTGACCGCGGGGTCAACTTTTTCACCAAAAAAACAATATTCCCCAATTTGCCCCAAAATAACACAAATTGAAGCCATTGCAGCCTGGATGCTGCGTCTAAAAATTTGAACACTCTAACTCCTTCCTTGCCCAAGATATGGGCGTTTCAAGTTCTCCTCAGCTGAAAAAAACATTGACCGCGGGGTCAACTTTTTCACCAAAAATTCAATATTCCCCAATTTGCCCGAAAAAACCACAAATTGAAGCCATTGCAGCCTGGATGCTGTGTCTGAAATGTGAGCTCTCTCACTCCTTCCTTATCCAAGATTTGGGCGTTTCAAGTTTTCTCCAGTTGAAAAAACACGTTGACCGCGGGGTCAACATTTTCACCAAAAATTCAATATTCCCCAATTTGCCCCAAAATAACACAAACTGAAGCCATTGCAGCCTGGATGCTGCGTCTGAAATGTGAGCTCTCTCACTCCTTCCTTATCCAAGATATGGGCGTTTCAAGTTCTCCTCAGCTGAAAAAAACATTGACCGCGGGGTCAACATTTTCACCAAAAATTCAATATTCCCCACTTTGCCCCAAAATAACACAAATTGAAGCCATTGCAGCCTGGATGCTGTGTCTGAAATGTGAGCTCTCTCACTCCTTCCTTGCCCAAGACACGGGCGTTTCAAGTTATCTCCTCAGCTGAAAAAAACATTGACCGCGAGGTCAACTTTTTCACCAAAAATTCAATATTCCCCACTTTGCCCCAAAATAACACAAATTCATCCCATTGCAGCCTGGATGCTGTGTCTGAAATGTGAGCTCTCTCACTCCTTCCTTATCAAAGATATGGGCGTTTCAAGTTCTCCTCAGCTGAAAAAAACATTGACCGCGGGGTCAACATTTTCACCAAAAATTCAATATTCCCCACTTTGCCCCAAAATAACACAAATTGAAGCCATTGCAGCCTGGATGCTGCGTCTGAAATTTAAGCTCTCTCACTCCTTCCTTGCCCAAGATATGGGCGTTTCAAGTTCTCCTCAGCTGAAAAAAACATTGACCGCGGGGTCAACATTTTCACCAAAAATTCAATATTCCCCACTTTGCCCCAAAATAACACAAATTGAAGCCATTGCAGCCTGGATGCTGTGTCTGAAATGTGAGCTCTCTCACTCCTTCCTTGCCCAAGACACGGGCGTTTCAAGTTATCTCCTCAGCTGAAAAAAACATTGACCGCGAGGTCAACTTTTTCACCAAAAATTCAATATTCCCCAATTTGCCCCAAAATAACACAAATTGATGCCATTCCTGCCTGGATGCTGCGTCTGAAATTTAAGCTCTCTCACTCCTTCCTTGCCCAAGATATGGGCGTTTCAAGTTATCTCCTCAGCTGAAAAAAACATTGACCGCGAGGTCAACTTTTTCACCAAAAATTCAATATTCCCCAATTTGCCCCAAAATAACACAAATTGATGCAATTCCTGCCTGGATGCTGCGTCTGAAATTTAAGCTCTCTCACTCCTTCCTTGCCCAAGATATGGGCGTTTCAAGTTCTCCTCAGCTGAAAAAAACATTGACTGCGGGGTCAACATTTTCACCAAAAATTCAATATTCCCCAATTTGCCCCAAAATATCACGAATTCATCCCATTGCAGCCTGGATGCTGTGTCTGAAATGTGAGCTCTCTCACTCCTTCCTTATCCAAGATATGGGCGTTTCAAGTTCTCCTCAGCTGAAAAAAACATTGACCGCGGGGTCAACTTTTTCACAAAAAATTCAATATTCCCCAATTTGCCCCAAAATAACACAAATTGAAGCCATTGCAGCCTGGATGCTGTGTCTGAAATGTGAGCTCTCTCACTCCTTCCTTATCCAAGATATGGGCGTTTCAAGTTCTCCTCAGCTGAAAAAAACATTGACCGCGGGGTCAACTTTTTCACAAAAAATTCAATATTCCCCAATTTGCCCCAAAATGACACAAATTGAAGCCATTGCAGCCTGGATGCTGTGTCTGAAACGTGAGCTCTCTCACTCCTTCCTTATCCAAGATATGGGCGTTTCAAGTTCTCCTCAGCTGAAAAAAACATTGACCGCAGGGTCAACTTTTTCACCAAAAATTCAATATTCCCCAATTTGCCCCAAAATAACACAAATTGAAGCCATTGCAGCCTGGATGCTGTGTCTGAAATGTGAGCTCTCTCACTCCTTCCTTATCCAAGATATGGGCGTTTCAAGTTCTCCTCAGCTGAAAAAAACATTGACCGCGGGGTCAACATTTTCACCAAAAATTCAATATTCCCCAATTTGCCCCAAAATAACACAAATTCATCCCATTACAGCCTGGATGCTGTGTCTGAAATGTGAGCTCTCTCACTCCTTCCTTATCAAAGATATGGGCGTTTCAAGTTCTCCTCAGCTGAAAAAAACATTGACCGCGGGGTCAACTTTTTCACCAAAAAAACAATATTCCCCAATTTGCCCCAAAATAACACAAATTGAAGCCATTGCAGCCTGGATGCTGCGTCTAAAAATTTGAACACTCTAACTCCTTCCTTGCCCAAGATATGGGCGTTTCAAGTTTTCTCCAGTTGAAAAAACACGTTGACCGCGGGGTCAACATTTTCACCAAAAATTCAATATTCCCCACTTTGCCCCAAAATAACACAAATTGAAGCCATTGCAGCCTGGATGCTGTGTCTTAAATGTGAGCTCTCTCACTCCTTCCTTATCCAAGATATGGGCGTTTCAAGTTCTCCTCAGCTGAAAAAAACATTGACCGCGGGGTCAACATTTTCACCAAAAATTCAATATTCCCCACTTTGCCCCAAAATAACACAAATTGAAGCCATTGCAGCCTGGATGCTGTGTCTGAAATGTGAGCTCTCTCACTCCTTCCTTGCCCAAGACACGGGCGTTTCAAGTTATCTCCTCAGCTGAAAAAAACATTGACCGCGAGGTCAACTTTTTCACCAAAAATTCAATATTCCCCAATTTGCCCCAAAATAACACAAATTGATGCCATTCCTGCCTGGATGCTGCGTCTGAAATTTAAGCTCTCTCACTCCTTCCTTGCCCAAGATATGGGCGTTTCAAGTTCTCCTCAGCTGAAAAAAACATTGACCGCGGGGTCAACATTTTCACCAAAAATTCAATATTCCCCACTTTGCCCCAAAATAACACAAATTGAAGCCATTGCAGCCTGGATGCTGTGTCTGAAATGTGAGCTCTCTCACTCCTTCCTTGCCCAAGACACGGGCGTTTCAAGTTATCTCCTCAGCTGAAAAAAACATTGACCGCGAGGTCAACTTTTTCACCAAAAATTCAATATTCCCCAATTTGCCCCAAAATAACACAAATTGATGCCATTCCTGCCTGGATGCTGCGTCTGAAATTTAAGCTCTCTCACTCCTTCCTTGCCCAAGATATGAGCGTTTCAAGTTATCTCCTCAGCTGAAAAAAACATTGACCGCGAGGTCAACTTTTTCACCAAAAATTCAATATTCCCCAATTTGCCCCAAAATATCACGAATTCATCCCATTGCAGCCTGGATGCTGTGTCTGAAATGTGAGCTCTCTCACTCCTTCCTTATCCAAGATATGGGCGTTTCAAGTTCTCCTCAGCTGAAAAAAACATTGACCGCGGGGTCAACTTTTTCACAAAAAATTCAATATTCCCCAATTTGCCCCAAAATAACACAAATTGAAGCCATTGCAGCCTGGATGCTGTGTCTGAAATGTGAGCTCTCTCACTCCTTCCTTATCCAAGATATGGGCGTTTCAAGTTCTCCTCAGCTGAAAAAAACATTGACCGCAGGGTCAACATTTTCACAAAAAATTCAATATTCCCCAATTTGCCCCAAAATGACACAAATTGAAGCCATTGCAGCCTGGATGCTGTGTCTGAAACGTGAGCTCTCTCACTCCTTCCTTATCCAAGATATGGGCGTTTCAAGTTTTCTCCAGTTGAAAAAACACGTTGACCGCGGGGTCAACATTTTCACCAAAAATTCAATATTCCCCAATTTGCCCCAAAATAACACAAATTCATCCCATTGCAGCCTGGATGCTGTGTCTGAAATGTGAGCTCTCTCACTCCTTCCTTATCCAAGATATGGGCGTTTCAAGTTCTCCTCAGCTGAAAAAAACATTGACCGCGGGGTCAACATTTTCACCAAAAATTCAATATTCCCCAATTTGCCCCAAAATAACACAAATTGAAGCCATTGCAGCCTGGATGCTGTGTCTGAAATGTGAGCTCTCTCACTCCTTCCTTGTCCAAGATATGGGCGTTTCAAGTTTTCTCCAGTTGAAAAAACACGTTGACCGCGGGGTCAACATTTTCACCAAAAATTCAATATTCCCCACTTTGCCCCAAAATAACACAAATTGAAGCCATTGCAGCCTGGATGCTGTGTCTGAAATGTGAGCTCTCTCACTCCTTCCTTGTCCAAGATATGGGCGTTTCAAGTTTTCTCCAGTTGAAAAAACACGTTGACCGCGGGGTCAACATTTTCACCAAAAATTCAATATTCCCCAATTTGCCCCAAAATAACACAAATTGAAGCCATTGCAGCCTGGATGCTGTATCTGAAATGTGAGCTCTCTCACTCCTTCCTTGTCCAAGATATGGGCGTTTCAATTTTTCTCCAGTTGAAAAAACACGTTGACCGCGGGGTCAACATTTTCACCAAAAATTCAATATTCCCCAATTTGCCCCAAAATAACACAAATTCATCCCATTGCAGCCTGGATGCTGTGTCTGAAATTTGAGCTCTCTCACTCCTTCCTTATCCAAGATATGGGCGTTTCAAGTTCTCCTCAGCTGAAAAAAACACTGACTGCGGGGTCAACATTTTCACCAAAAATTCAATATTCCCCACTTTGCCCCCAAGATATGGGCGTTTCAAGTTCTCCTCAGCTGAAAAAAACATTGACCGCGGGGTCAACATTTTCACCAAAAATTCAATATTCCCCAATTTGCCCCAAAATAACACAAATTGATGCCATTGCAGCCTGGATGCTGTGTCTGAAATGTGAGCTCTCTCACTCCTTCCTTATCCAAGATATGGGCGTTTCAAGTTCTCCTCAGCTGAAAAAAACATTGACCGCGGGGTCAACATTTTCACCAAAAATTCAATATTCCCCAATTTGCCCCAAAATAACACAAATTGAAGCCATTGCAGCCTGGATGCTGTGTCTGAAATGTGAGCTCTCTCACTCCTTCCTTGTCCAAGATATGGGCGTTTCAAGTTTTCTCCAGTTGAAAAAACACGTTGACCGCGGGGTCAACATTTTCACCAAAAATTCAATATTCCCCAATTTGCCCCAAAATAACACAAATTGAAGCCATTGCAGCCTGGATGCTGTGTCTGAAATGTGAGCTCTCTCACTCCTTCCTTATCCAAGATATGGGCGTTTCAAGTTCTCCTCAGCTGAAAAAAACATTGACCGCGGGGTCAACATTTTCACCAAAAATTCAATATTCCCCAATTTGCCCCAAAATATCACGAATTCATCCCATTGCAGCCTGGATGCTGTGTCTGAAATGTGAGCTCTCTCACTCCTTCCTTATCAAAGATATGGGCGTTTCAAGTTCTCCTCAGCTGAAAAAAACATTGACCGCGGGGTCAACTTTTTCACCAAAAAAACAATATTCCCCAATTTGCCCCAAAATAACACAAATTGAAGCCATTGCAGCCTGGATGCTGCGTCTAAAAATTTGAACACTCTAACTCCTTCCTTGCCCAAGATATGGGCGTTTCAAGTTTTCTCCAGTTGAAAAAACACGTTGACTGCGAGGTCAACTTTTTCACCAAAAATTCAATATTCCCCAATTTGCCCCAAAATAACACAAATTGATGCCATTGCAGCCTGGATGCTGTGTCTGAAATGTGAGCTCTCTCACTCCTTCCTTATCCAAGATATGGGCGTTTCAAGTTCTCCTCAGCTGAAAAAAACATTGACCGCGGGGTCAACATTTTCACAAAAAATTCAATATTCCCCACTTTGCCCCAAAATAACACAAATTGAAGCCATTGCAGCCTGGATGCTGTGTCTGAAATGTGAGCTCTCTCACTCCTTCCTTATCAAAGATATGGGCGTTTCAAGTTCTCCTCAGCTGAGAAAAACATTGACCGCGGGGTCAACATTTTCACCAAAAATTCAATATTCCCCAATTTGCCCCAAAATAACACAAATTGAAGCCATTGCAGCCTGGATGCTGTGTCTGAAACGTGAGCTCTCTCCCTCCTTCCTTATCCAAGATATGGGCGTTTCAAGTTTTCTCCAGTTGAAAAAACACGTTGACCGCGGGGTCAACATTTTCACCAAAAATTCAATATTCCCCAATTTGCCCCAAAATAACACAAATTGATGCAATTCCTGCCTGGATGCTGCGTCTGAAATTTAAGCTCTCTCACTCCTTCCTTGCCCAAGATATGGGCGTTTCAAGTTCTCCTCAGCTGAAAAAAACATTGACCGCGGGGTCAACTTTTTCACAAAAAATTCAATATTCCCCAATTTGCCCCAAAATAACACAAATTGAAGCCATTGCAGCCTGGAGCTGTGTCTGAAATGTGAGCTCTCTCACTCCTTCCTTATCCAAGATATGGGCGTTTCAAGTTCTCCTCAGCTGAAAAAAACATTGACCGCGGGGTCAACATTTTCACCAAAAATTCAATATTCCCCAATTTGCCCCAAAATATCACAAATTCATCCCATTACAGCCTGGATGCTGTGTCTGAAATGTGAGCTCTCTCACTCCTTCCTTATCAAAGATATGGGCGTTTCAAGTTCTCCTCAGCTGAAAAAAACATTGACCGCGGGGTCAACTTTTTCACCAAAAAAACAATATTCCCCAATTTGCCCCAAAATAACACAAATTGAAGCCATTGCAGCCTGGATGCTGTGTCTGAAATGTGAGCTCTCTCACTCCTTCCTTGTCCAAGATATGGGCGTTTCAAGTTTTCTCCAGTTGAAAAAACACGTTGACCGCGGGGTCAACATTTTCACCAAAAATTCAATATTCCCCAACTTGCCCCAAAATAACACAAATTCATCCCATTGCAGCCTGGATGCTGTGTCTGAAATGTGAGCTCTCTCACTCCTTCCTTGTCCAAGATATGGGCGTTTCAAGTTTTCTCCAGTTGAAAAAACACGTTGACCGCGGGGTCAACATTTTCACCAAAAATTCAATATTCCCCAATTTGCCCCAAAATAACACAAATTCATCCCATTGCAGCCTGGATGCTGTGTCTGAAATGTGAGCTCTCTCACTCCTTCCTTATCCAAGATATGGGCGTTTCAAGTTCTCCTCAGCTGAAAAAAACATTGACCGCGGGGTCAACATTTTCACAAAACATTCAATATTCCCCACTTTGCCCCAAAATAACACAAATTGAAGCCATTGCAGCCTGGATGCTGCGTCTGAAATTTAAGCTCTCTCACTCCTTCCTTGCCCAAGATATGGGCGTTTCAAGTTCTCCTCAGCTGAAAAAAACATTGACCGCGGGGTCAACATTTTCACCAAAAATTCAATATTCCCCAATTTGCCCCAAAATAACACAAATTGAAGCCATTGCAGCCTGGATGCTGTGTCTGAAATGTGAGCTCTCTCACTCCTTCCTTGTCCAAGATATGGGCGTTTCAAGTTTTCTCCAGTTGAAAAAACACGTTGACCGCGGGGTCAACATTTTCACCAAAAATTCAATATTCCCCAATTTGCCCCAAAATAACACAAATTGAAGCCATTGCAGCCTGGATGCTGTGTCTGAAATGTGAGCTCTCTCACTCCTTCCTTATCCAAGATATGGGCGTTTCAAGTTCTCCTCAGCTGAAAAAAACATTGACCGCGGGGTCAACATTTTCACCAAAAATTCAATATTCCCCAATTTGCCCCAAAATATCACGAATTCATCCCATTGCAGCCTGGATGCTGTGTCTGAAATGTGAGCTCTCTCACTCCTTCCTTATCAAAGATATGGGCGTTTCAAGTTCTCCTCAGCTGAAAAAAACATTGACCGCGGGGTCAACATTTTCACCAAAAATTCAATATTCCCCAATTTGCCCCAAAATAACACAAATTGAAGCCATTGCAGCCTGGATGCTGTGTCTGAAATGTGAGCTCTCTCACTCCTTCCTTGTCCAAGATATGGGCGTTTCAAGTTTTCTCCAGTTGAAAAAACACGTTGACCGCGGGGTCAACATTTTCACCAAAAATTCAATATTCCCCACTTTGCCCCAAAATAACACAAATTGAAGCCATTGCAGCCTGGATGCTGCGTCTGAAATTTAAGCTCTCTCACTCCTTCCTTGCCCAAGATATGGGCGTTTCAAGTTCTCCTCAGCTGAAAAAAACATTGACCGCGGGGTCAACATTTTCACCAAAAATTCAATATTCCCCACTTTGCCCCAAAATAACACAAATTGAAGCCATTGCAGCCTGGATGCTGTGTCTGAAATGTGAGCTCTCTCACTCCTTCCTTGCCCAAGACACGGGCGTTTCAAGTTATCTCCTCAGCTGAAAAAAACATTGACCGCGAGGTCAACTTTTTCACCAAAAATTCAATATTCCCCAATTTGCCCCAAAATAACACAAATTGATGCAATTCCTGCCTGGATGCTGCGTCTGAAATTTAAGCTCTCTCACTCCTTCCTTGCCCAAGATATGGGCGTTTCAAGTTCTCCTCAGCTGAAAAAAACATTGACCGCGGGGTCAACATTTTCACCAAAAATTCAATATTCCCCAATTTGCCCCAAAATATCACGAATTCATCCCATTGCAGCCTGGATGCTGTGTCTGAAATGTGAGCTCTCTCACTCCTTCCTTATCCAAGATATGGGCGTTTCAAGTTCTCCTCAGCTGATAAAAACATTGACCGCAGGGTCAACATTTTCACCAAAAATTCAATATTCCCCAATTTGCCCCAAAATGACACAAATTGAAGCCATTGCAGCCTGGATGCTGTGTCTGAAACGTGAGCTCTCTCACTCCTTCCTTATCCAAGATATGGGCGTTTCAAGTTCTCCTCAGCTGAAAAAAACATTGACCGCAGGGTCAACTTTTTCACCAAAAATTCAATATTCCCCAATTTGCCCCAAAATAACACAAATTGAAGCCATTGCAGCCTGGATGCTGTGTCTGAAATGTCAGCTCTCTCACTCCTTCCTTATCCAAGATATGGGCGTTTCAAGTTCTCCTCAGCTGAAAAAAACATTGACCGCGGGGTCAACATTTTCACCAAAAATTCAATATTCCCCAATTTGCCCCAAAATAACACAAATTCATCCCATTACATCCTGGATGCTGTGTCTGAAATGTGAGCTCTCTCACTCCTTCCTTATCAAAGATATGGGCGTTTCAAGTTCTCCTCAGCTGAAAAAAACATTGACCGCGGGGTCAACTTTTTCACCAAAAAAACAATATTCCCCAATTTGCCCCAAAATAACACAAATTGAAGCCATTGCAGCCTGGATGCTGCGTCTAAAAATTTGAACACTCTAACTCCTTCCTTGCCCAAGATATGGGCGTTTCAAGTTTTCTCCAGTTGAAAAAACACGTTGACCGCGGGGTCAACATTTTCACCAAAAATTCAATATTCCCCAATTTGCCCCAAAATAACACAAATTGAAGCCATTGCAGCCTGGATGCTGTGTCTGAAATGTGAGCTCTCTCACTCCTTCCTTATCCAAGATATGGGCGTTTCAAGTTCTCCTCAGCTGAAAAAAACATTGACCGCAGGGTCAACATTTTCACCAAAAATTCAATATTCCCCAATTTGCCCCAAAATATCACGAATTCATCCCATTGCAGCCTGGATGCTGTGTCTGAAATGTGAGCTCTCTCACTCCTTCCTTATCCAAGATATGGGCGTTTCAAGTTCTCCTCAGCTGAAAAAAACATTGACCGCAGGGTCAACATTTTCACCAAAAATTCAATATTCCCCAATTTGCCCCAAAATGACACAAATTGAAGCCATTGCAGCCTGGATGCTGTGTCTGAAACGTGAGCTCTCTCACTCCTTCCTTATCCAAGATATGGGCGTTTCAAGTTCTCCTCAGCTGAAAAAAACATTGACCGCAGGGTCAACTTTTTCACCAAAAATTCAATATTCCCCAATTTGCCCCAAAATAACACAAATTGAAGCCATTGCAGCCTGGATGCTGTGTCTGAAATGTGAGCTCTCTCACTCCTTCCTTATCCAAGATATGGGCGTTTCAAGTTCTCCTCAGCTGAAAAAAACATTGACCGCGGGGTCAACATTTTCACCAAAAATTCAATATTCCCCAATTTGCCCCAAAATAACACAAATTCATCCCATTACATCCTGGATGCTGTGTCTGAAATGTGAGCTCTCTCACTCCTTCCTTATCAAAGATATGGGCGTTTCAAGTTCTCCTCAGCTGAAAAAAACATTGACCGCGGGGTCAACTTTTTCACCAAAAAAACAATATTCCCCAATTTGCCCCAAAATAACACAAATTGAAGCCATTGCAGCCTGGATGCTGCGTCTAAAAATTTGAACACTCTAACTCCTTCCTTGCCCAAGATATGGGCGTTTCAAGTTTTCTCCAGTTGAAAAAACACGTTGACCGCGGGGTCAACATTTTCACCAAAAATTCAATATTCCCCAATTTGCCCCAAAATAACACAAATTGATGCCATTCCTGCCTGGATGCTGCGTCTGAAATTTAAGCTCTCTCACTCCTTCCTTGCCCAAGATATGGGCGTTTCAAGTTCTCCTCAGCTGAAAAAAACATTGACCGCGGGGTCAACATTTTCACCAAAAATTCAATATTCCCCAATTTGCCCCAAAATAACACAAATTCATCCCATTGCAGCCTGGATGCTGTGTCTGAAATGTGAGCTCTCTCACTCCTTCCTTATCAAAGATATGGGCGTTTCAAGTTCTCCTCAGCTGAAAAAAACATTGACCGCGGGGTCAACATTTTCACCAAAAATTCAATATTCCCCAATTTGCCCCAAAATATCACGAATTCATCCCATTGCAGCCTGGATGCTGTGTCTGAAATGTGAGCTCTCTCACTCCTTCCTTATCCAAGATATGGGCGTTTCAAGTTCTCCTCAGCTGAAAAAAACATTGACCGCGGGGTCAACTTTTTCACAAAAAATTCAATATTCCCCAATTTGCCCCAAAATAACACAAATTGAAGCCATTGCAGCCTGGATGCTGTGTCTCAAATGTGAGCTCTCTCACTCCTTCCTTATCCAAGATATGGGCGTTTCAAGTTCTCCTCAGCTGAAAAAAACATTGACCGCGGGGTCAACTTTTTCACCAAAAATTCTATATTCCCCAATTTGCCCCGAAATAACACAAATTCATCCCATTGCAGCCTGGATGCTGTGTCTGAAATGTGAGCTCTCTAACTCCTTCCTTATCCAAGATATGGGCAATTCAAGTTCTCCTCAGCTGAAAAAAACATTGACCGCGGGGTCAACATTTTCACCAAAAATTCAATATTCCCCAATTTGCCCCAAAATAACACAAATTGAAGCCATTGCAGCCTGGATGCTGTGTCTCAAATGTGAGCTCTCTCACTCCTTCCTTATCCAAGATATGGGCGTTTCAAGTTCTCCTCAGCTGAAAAAAACATTGACCGCGGGGTCAACTTTTTCACCAAAAATTCAATATTCCCCAATTTGCCCCGAAATAACACAAATGCATCCCATTGCAGCCTGGATGCTGTGTCTGAAATGTGAGCTCTCTAACTCCTTCCTTATCCAAGATATGGGCATTTCAAGTTCTCCTCAGCTGAAACAAACATTGACCGCGGGGTCAACATTTTCACCAAAAATTCAATATTCCCCAATTTGCCCCAAAATAACACAAATTGAAGCCATTGCAGCCTGGATGCTGTGTCTGAAATGTAAGCTCTCTCACTCCTTCCATGCCCAAGATATGGGCGTTTCAAGTTTTCTCCAGTTGAAAAAACACGTTGACCGCGGGGTCAACATTTTCACCAAAAATTCAATATTCCCCAATTTGCCCCAAAATAACACAAATTCATCCCATTGCAGCCTGGATGCTGTGTCTGAAATGTGAGCTCTCTAACTCCTTCCTTATCCAAGATATGGGCATTTCAAGTTCTCCTCAGCTGAAAAAAACATTGACCGCGGGGTCAACATTTTCACCAAAAATTCAATATTCCCCAATTTGCCCCAAAATAACACAAATTGAAGCCATTGCAGCCTGGATGCTGTGTCTCAAATGTGAGCTCTCTCACTCCTTCCTTATCCAAGATATGGGCGTTTCAAGTTCTCCTCAGCTGAAAAAAACATTGACCGCGGGGTCAACTTTTTCACCAAAAATTCAATATTCCCCAATTTGCCCCGAAATAACACAAATGCATCCCATTGCAGCCTGGATGCTGTGTCTGAAATGTGAGCTCTCTAACTCCTTCCTTATCCAAGATATGGGCATTTCAAGTTCTCCTCAGCTGAAACAAACATTGACCGCGGGGTCAACATTTTCACCAAAAATTCAATATTCCCCAATTTGCCCCAAAATAACACAAATTGAAGCCATTGCAGCCTGGATGCTGTGTCTGAAATGTAAGCTCTCTCACTCCTTCCATGCCCAAGATATGGGCGTTTCAAGTTTTCTCCAGTTGAAAAAACACGTTGACCGCGGGGTCAACATTTTCACCAAAAATTCAATATTCCCCAATTTGCCCCAAAATAACACAAATTGAAGCCATTGCAGCCTGGATGCTGTGTCTGAAATGTGAGCTCTCTCACTCCTTCCTTATCCAAGATATGGGCGTTTCAAGTTTTCTCCAGTTGAAAAAACACGTTGAACGCGGGGTCAACATTTTCACCAAAAATTCAATATTCCCCAATTTGCCCCGAAATAACACAAATTGAAGCCATTGCAGCCTGGATGCTGTGTCTGAAATGTGAGCTCTCTAACTCCTTCCTTGCCCAAGATATGGGCGTTTCAAGTTCTCCTCAGCTGAAAAAAACATTGACCGCGGGGTCAACATTTTCACAAAAAATTCAATATTCCCCAATTTGCGCCCAAATAACACACATTGAAGCCAACGCAGCCTGGATGCTGCGTCTAAAAATTTTAACACTCTAACTCCTTCCTTGCCCAAGATGTGGGCGTTTCAAGTTCTCCTCAGCTGAAAAAAACATTGACCGCGGGGTCAACTTTTTCACCAAACATTCAATATTCCCCAATTTGCCCCAAAATAACACAAATTGAAGCCATTGCAGCCTGGATGCTGTGTCTCAAATGTGAGCTCTCTCACTCCTTCCTTATCCAAGATATGGGCGTTTCAAGTTCTCCTCAGCTGAAAAAAACATTGACCGCGGGGTCAACTTTTTCACAAAAAATTCAATATTCCCCAATTTGCCCCAAAATAACACAAATTGAAGCCATTGCAGCCTGGATGCTGTGTCTCAAATGTGAGCTCTCTCACTCCTTCCTTATCCAAGATATGGGCGTTTCAAGTTCTCCTCAGCTGAAAAAAACATTGACCGCGGGGTCAACTTTTTCACCAAAAATTCTATATTCCCCAATTTGCCCCGAAATAACACAAATTCATCCCATTGCAGCCTGGATGCTGTGTCTGAAATGTGAGCTCTCTAACTCCTTCCTTATCCAAGATATGGGCAATTCAAGTTCTCCTCAGCTGAAAAAAACATTGACCGCGGGGTCAACATTTTCACCAAAAATTCAATATTCCCCAATTTGCCCCAAAATAACACAAATTGAAGCCATTGCAGCCTGGATGCTGTGTCTCAAATGTGAGCTCTCTCACTCCTTCCTTATCCAAGATATGGGCGTTTCAAGTTCTCCTCAGCTGAAAAAAACATTGACCGCGGGGTCAACTTTTTCACCAAAAATTCAATATTCCCCAATTTGCCCCGAAATAACACAAATGCATCCCATTGCAGCCTGGATGCTGTGTCTGAAATGTGAGCTCTCTAACTCCTTCCTTATCCAAGATATGGGCATTTCAAGTTCTCCTCAGCTGAAACAAACATTGACCGCGGGGTCAACATTTTCACCAAAAATTCAATATTCCCCAATTTGCCCCAAAATAACACAAATTGAAGCCATTGCAGCCTGGATGCTGTGTCTGAAATGTAAGCTCTCTCACTCCTTCCATGCCCAAGATATGGGCGTTTCAAGTTTTCTCCAGTTGAAAAAACACGTTGACCGCGGGGTCAACATTTTCACCAAAAATTCAATATTCCCCAATTTGCCCCAAAATAACACAAATTCATCCCATTGCAGCCTGGATGCTGTGTCTGAAATGTGAGCTCTCTAACTCCTTCCTTATCCAAGATATGGGCATTTCAAGTTCTCCTCAGCTGAAAAAAACATTGACCGCGGGGTCAACATTTTCACCAAAAATTCAATATTCCCCAATTTGCCCCAAAATAACACAAATTGAAGCCATTGCAGCCTGGATGCTGTGTCTCAAATGTGAGCTCTCTCACTCCTTCCTTATCCAAGATATGGGCGTTTCAAGTTCTCCTCAGCTGAAAAAAACATTGACCGCGGGGTCAACTTTTTCACCAAAAATTCAATATTCCCCAATTTGCCCCGAAATAACACAAATGCATCCCATTGCAGCCTGGATGCTGTGTCTGAAATGTGAGCTCTCTAACTCCTTCCTTATCCAAGATATGGGCATTTCAAGTTCTCCTCAGCTGAAACAAACATTGACCGCGGGGTCAACATTTTCACCAAAAATTCAATATTCCCCAATTTGCCCCAAAATAACACAAATTGAAGCCATTGCAGCCTGGATGCTGTGTCTGAAATGTAAGCTCTCTCACTCCTTCCATGCCCAAGATATGGGCGTTTCAAGTTTTCTCCAGTTGAAAAAACACGTTGACCGCGGGGTCAACATTTTCACCAAAAATTCAATATTCCCCAATTTGCCCCAAAATAACACAAATTGAAGCCATTGCAGCCTGGATGCTGTGTCTGAAATGTGAGCTCTCTCACTCCTTCCTTATCCAAGATATGGGCGTTTCAAGTTTTCTCCAGTTGAAAAAACACGTTGAACGCGGGGTCAACATTTTCACCAAAAATTCAATATTCCCCAATTTGCCCCGAAATAACACAAATTGAAGCCATTGCAGCCTGGATGCTGTGTCTGAAATGTGAGCTCTCTAACTCCTTCCTTGCCCAAGATATGGGCGTTTCAAGTTCTCCTCAGCTGAAAAAAACATTGACCGCGGGGTCAACATTTTCACAAAAAATTCAATATTCCCCAATTTGCGCCCAAATAACACACATTGAAGCCAACGCAGCCTGGATGCTGCGTCTAAAAATTTTAACACTCTAACTCCTTCCTTGCCCAAGATGTGGGCGTTTCAAGTTCTCCTCAGCTGAAAAAAACATTGACCGCGGGGTCAACTTTTTCACCAAACATTCAATATTCCCCAATTTGCCCCAAAATAACACAAATTGAAGCCATTGCAGCCTGGATGCTGTGTCTCAAATGTGAGCTCTCTCACTCCTTCCTTATCCAAGATATGGGCGTTTCAAGTTCTCCTCAGCTGAAAAAAACATTGACCGCGGGGTCAACTTTTTCACCAAAAATTCAATATTCCCCAATTTGCCCCGAAATAACACAAATTCATCCCATTGCAGCCTGGATGCTGTGTCTGAAATGTGAGCTCTCTAACTCCTTCCTTATCCAAGATATGGGCATTTCAAGTTCTCCTCAGCTGAAACAAACATTGACCGCGGGGTCAACATTTTCACCAAAAATTCAATATTCCCCAATTTGCCCCAAAATAACACAAATTGAAGCCATTGCAGCCTGGATGCTGTGTCTGAAATGTAAGCTCTCTCACTCCTTCCATGCCCAAGATATGGGCGTTTCAAGTTTTCTCCAGTTGAAAAAACACGTTGACCGCGGGGTCAACATTTTCACCAAAAATTCAATATTCCCCAATTTAAACCCCAAAATAACACAAATTGAAGCCATTGCAGCCTGGATGCTGTGTCTGAAATGTGAGCTCTCTCACTCCTTCCTTATCCAAGATATGGGCGTTTCAAGTTCTCCTCAGCTGAAAAAAACATTGACCGCAGGGTCAACTTTTTCACCAAAAATTCAATATTCCCCAATTTGCCCCAAAATAACACAAATTGAAGCCATTGCAGCCTGGATGCTGTGTCTGAAATGTGAGCTCTCTCACTCCTTCCTTATCCAAGATATGGGCATTTCAAGTTCTCCTCAGCTGAAAAAAACATTGACCGCGGGGTCAACTTTTTCACCAAAAATTCAATATTCCCCAATTTGCCCCAAAATAACACAAATTGAAGCCATTGCAGCCTGGATGCTGTGTCTGAAATGTGAGCTCTCTCACTCCTTCCTTATCCAAGATATGGGCGTTTCAAGTTTTCTCCAGTTGAAAAAACACGTTGACCGCGGGGTCAACATTTTCACCAAAAATTCAATATTCCCCAATTTGCCCCGAAATAACACAAATTGAAGCCATTGCAGCCTGGATGCAGCGTCTAAAAATTTTAACACTCTAACTCCTTCCTTATCCAAGATATGGGCATTTCAAGTTCTCCTCAGCTGAAAAAAACATTGACCGCGGGGTCAACATTTTCACCAAAAATTCAATATTCCCCAATTTGCCCCAAAATAACACAAATTGAAGCCATTGCAGCCTGGATGCTGTGTCTGAAATTTAAGCTCTCTCACTCCTTCCATGCCCAAGATATGGGCGTTTCAATTTATCTCCTCAGCTGAAAAAAACATTGACCGCGGGGTCAACATTTTCACCAAAAATTCAATATTCCCCAATTTGCCCCAAAATAACACAAATTGAAGCCATTGCAGCCTGGATGCTGTGTCTCAAATGTGAGCTCTCTCACTCCTTCCTTATCCAAGATTTGGGCGTTTCAAGTTCTCCTCAGCTGAAAAAAACATTGACCGCGGGGTCAACTTTTTCACCAAAAATTCAATATTCCCCAATTTGCCCCAAAAAAACACAAATTGAAGCCATTGCAGCCTGGATGCTGTGTCTGAAATGTGAGCTCTCTCACTCCTTCCTTATCCAAGATATGGGCGTTTCAAGTTTTCTCCAGTTGAAAAAACACGTTGACCGCGGGGTCAACATTTTCACCAAAAATTCAATATTCCCCAATTTGCCCCAAAATAACACAAATTGAAGCCATTGCAGCCTGGATGCTGTGTCTGAAATGTGAGCTCTCTCACTTCCAAGTTATGGGCGTTTCAAGTTCTCCTCAGCTGAAAAAAACATTGACTGCGGGGTCAACATTTTCACCAAAAATTCAATATTCCCCAATTTGCCCCAAAATAACAAATTGAGGCCAATGCAGCCTGGATGCTGTGTCTGAAATGTGAGCTCTCTCACTCCTTCCTTATCCAAGATATGGGCGTTTCAAGTTCTCCTCAGCTGAAAAAAACATTGACTGCGGGGTCAACATTTTCACCAAAAATTCAATATTCCCCAATTTGCCCCAAAATAACACAAATTGAAGCCATTGCAGCCTGGATGCTGCGTCTAAAAATTTTAACACTCTAACTCCTTCCTTGCCCAAGATATGGGCGTTTCAAGTTCTCCTCAGCTGAAAAAAACATTGACCGCGGGGTCAACATTTTCACCAAAAATTCAATATTCCCCAATTTGCCCCAAAATAACACAAATTGAAGCCATTGCAGCCTGGATGCTGTGTCTGAAATGTGAGCTCTCTCACTCCTTCCTTATCCAAAATATGGGCATTTCAAGTTCTCCTCAGCTGAAAAAAACATTGACCGCGGGGTCAACTTTTTCACCAAAAATTCAATATTCCCCAACTTGCCCCAAAATAACACAAATTGAAGCCATTGCAGCCTGGATGCTGTGTCTGAAATGTGAGCTCTCTCACTCCTTCCTTGTCCAAGATATGGGCGTTTCAAGTTTTCTCCAGTTGAAAAAACACGTTGACCGCGGGGTCAACATTTTCACCAAAAATTCAATATTCCCCAATTTGCCCCAAAATAACACAAATTGATGCCATTTCTGCCTGGATGCTGCGTCTGAAATTTAAGCTCTCTCACTCCTTCCTTGCCCAAGATATGGGCGTTTCAAGTTATCTCCTCAGCTGAAAAAAACATTGACCGCGAGGTCAACATTTTCACAAAAAATTCAATATTCCCCAATTTGCCCCGAAATAACACAAATTGAAGCCATTGCAGCCTGGATGCTGTGTCTGAAATGTGAGCTCTCTCACTCCTTCCTTATCCAAGATATGGGCATTTCAAGTTCTCCTCAGCTGAAAAAAACATTGACTGCGGGGTCAACATTTTCACCAAAAATTCAATATTCCCCAATTTGCCCCAAAATAACAAATTGAAGCCAATGCAGCCTGGATGCTGTGTCTGAAATGTGAGCTCTCTCACTCCTTCCTTATCCAAGATATGGGCGTTTCAAGTTCTCCTCAGCTGAAAAAAACATTGACTGCGGGGTCAACATTTTCACCAAAAATTCAATATTCCCCAATTTGCCCCAAAATAACACAAATTGAAGCCATTGCAGCCTGGATGCTGCGTCTAAAAATTTTAACACTCTAACTCCTTCCTTGCCCAAGATATGGGCGTTTCAAGTTCTCCTCAGCTGAAAAAAACATTGACCGCGGGGTCAACATTTTCACCAAAAATTCAATATTCCCCAATTTGCCCCAAAATAACACAAATTGAAGCCATTGCAGCCTGGATGCTGTGTCTGCAATGTGAGCTCTCTCACTCCTTCCTTATCCAAAATATGGGCATTTCAAGTTCTCCTCAGCTGAAAAAAACATTGACCGCGGGGTCAACTTTTTCACCAAAAATTCAATATTCCCCAATTTGCCCCGAAATAACACAAATTGAAGCCATTGCAGCCTGGATGCTGTGTCTGAAATTTAAGCTCTCTCACTCCTTCCTTGCCAGAGATACGGGCGTTTCAAGTTATCTCCTCAGCTGAAAAAAACATTGACCGCGGGGTCAACATTTTCACCAAAAATTCAATATTCCCCAACTTGCCCCAAAATAACACAAATTGAAGCCATTGCAGCCTGGATGCTGTGTCTGAAATGTGAGCTCTCTCACTCCTTCCTTGTCCAAGATATGGGCGTTTCAAGTTTTCTCCAGTTGAAAAAACACGTTGACCGCGGGGTCAACATTTTCACCAAAAATTCAATATTCCCCAATTTGCCCCAAAATAACACAAATTGATGCCATTTCTGCCTGGATGCTGCGTCTGAAATTTAAGCTCTCTCACTCCTTCCTTGCCCAAGATATGGGCGTTTCAAGTTATCTCCTCAGCTGAAAAAAACATTGACCACGAGGTCAACATTTTCACAAAAAATTCAATATTCCCCAATTTGCCCCGAAATAACACAAATTGAAGCCATTGCAGCCTGGATGCTGTGTCTGAAATGTGAGCTCTCTCACTCCTTCCTTATCCAAAATATGGGCATTTCAAGTTCTCCTCAGCTGAAAAAAACATTGACCGCGGGGTCAACTTTTTCACCAAAAATTCAATATTCCCCAATTTGCCCCGAAATAACACAAATTCATATCATTGCAGCCTGGATGCTGTGTCTGAAATTTAAGCTCTCTCACTCCTTCCTTGCCAGAGATACGGGCGTTTCAAGTTATCTCCTCAGCTGAAAAAAACATTGACCGCGGGGTCAACATTTTCACCAAAAATTCAATATTCCCCAACTTGCCCCAAAATAACACAAATTGAAGCCATTGCAGCCTGGATGCTGTGTCTGAAATGTGAGCTCTCTCACTCCTTCCTTGTCCAAGATATGGGCGTTTCAAGTTTTCTCCAGTTGAAAAAACACGTTAACCGCGGGGTCAACATTTTCACCAAAAATTCAATATTCCCCAATTTGCCCCAAAATAACACAAATTGATGCCATTTCTGCCTGGATGCTGCGTCTGAAATTTAAGCTCTCTCACTCCTTCCTTGCCCAAGATATGGGCGTTTCAAGTTATCTCCTCAGCTGAAAAAAACATTGACCGCGAGGTCAACATTTTCACAAAAAATTCAATATTCCCCAATTTGCCCCGAAATAACACAAATTGAAGCCATTGCAGCCTGGATGCTGTGTCTGAAATGTGAGCTCTCTCACTCCTTCCTTATCCAAGATATGGGCGTTTCAAGTTCTCCTCAGCTGAAAAAAACATTGACCGCGGGGTCAACATTTTCACCAAAAATTCAATATTCCCCAATTTGCCCCGAAATAACACAAATTGAAGCCATTGCAGCCTGGATGCTGTGTCTGAAATGTGAGCTCTCTCACTCCTTCCTTATCCAAGATATGGGCGTTTCAAGTTCTCCTCAGCTGAAAAAAACATTGACCGCGGGGTCAACATTTTCACCAAAAATTCAATATTCCCCAATTTGCCCCGAAATAACACAAATTGAAGCCATTGCAGCCTGGATGCTGTGTCTGAAATTTAAGCTCTCTCACTCCTTCCTTGTCCAAGATATGGGCGTTTCAAGTTCTCCTCAGCTGAAAAAAACATTGACCGCGGGGTCAACATTTTCACCAAAAATTCAATATTCCCCAATTTGCCCCAAAATAACACAAATTGAAGCCATTGCAGCCTGGATGCTGTGTCTGAAATGTGAGCTCTCTCACTCCTTCCTTGCCCAAGATACGGGCGTTTCAAGTTATCTCCTCAGCTGAAAAAAACATTGACCGCGAGGTCAACTTTTTCACCAAAAATTCAATATTCCCCAATTTGCCCCGAAATAACACAAATTCATATCATTGCAGCCTGGATGCTGTGTCTGAAATGTGAGCTCTCTCACTCCTTCCTTGCCAGAGATACGGGCGTTTCAAGTTATCTCCTCAGCTGAAAAAAACATTGACCGCGAGGTCAACTTTTTCACCAAAAATTCAATATTCCCCAATTTGCCCCAAAATAACACAAATTGATGCCATTTCTGCCTGGATGCTGCGTCTGAAATTTAAGCTCTCTCACTCCTTCCTTGTCCAAGATATGGGCGTTTCAAGTTCTCCTCAGCTGAAAAAAACATTGACTGCGGGGTCAACATTTTCACCAAAAATTCAATATTCCCCAATTTGCCCCAAATAACACAAATTCATCCCATTGCAGCCTGGATGCTGTGTCTGAAATGTGAGCTCTCTCACTCCTTCCTTGCCCAAGATATGGGCGTTTCAAGTTCTCCTCAGCTGAAAAAAACATTGACCGCGGGGTCAACTTTTTCACCAAAAATTCAATATTCCCCAATTTGCCCCAAAATAACAAATTGAAGCCAATGCAGCCTGGATGCTGTGTCTGAAATGTGAGCTCTCTCACTCCTTCCTTATCCAAGATATGGGCGTTTCAAGTTCTCCTCAGCTGAAAAAAACATTGACTGCGGGGTCAACATTTTCACCAAAAATTCAATATTCCCCAATTTGCCCCAAAATAACACAAATTGAAGCCATTGCAGCCTGGATGTTACGTCTAAAAATTTTAACACTCTAACTCCTTCCTTGCCCAAGATATGGGCGTTTCAAGTTCTCCTCAGCTGAAAAAAACATTGACCGCGGGGTCAACATTTTCACCAAAAATTCAATATTCCCCAATTTGCCCCGAAATAACACAAATTGAAGCCATTGCAGCCTGGATGCTGTGTCTGAAATTTAAGCTCTCTCACTCCTTCCTTATCCAAGATATGGGCGTTTCAAGTTCTCCTCAGCTGAAAAAAACATTGACTGCGGGGTCAACATTTTCACCAAAAATTCAATATTCCCCAATTTGCCCCAAAATAACACAAATTGAAGCCATTGCAGCCTGGATGCTGCGTCTAAAAATTTTAACACTCTAACTCCTTCCTTGCCCAAGATATGGGCGTTTCAAGTTCTCCTCAGCTGAAAAAAACATTGACCGCGGGGTCAACATTTTCACCAAAAATTCAATATTCCCCAATTTGCCCCAAAATAACACAAATTGAAGCCATTGCAGCCTGGATGCTGTGTCTGAAATGTGAGCTCTCTCACTCCTTCCTTATCCAAAATATGGGCATTTCAAGTTCTCCTCAGCTGAAAAAAACATTGACCGCGGGGTCAACTTTTTCACCAAAAATTCAATATTCCCCAATTTGCCCCGAAATAACACAAATTCATATCATTGCAGCCTGGATGCTGTGTCTGAAATTTAAGCTCTCTCACTCCTTCCTTGCCAGAGATACGGGCGTTTCAAGTTATCTCCTCAGCTGAAAAAAACATTGACCGCGGGGTCAACATTTTCACCAAAAATTCAATATTCCCCAACTTGCCCCAAAATAACACAAATTGAAGCCATTGCAGCCTGGATGCTGTGTCTGAAATGTGAGCTCTCTCACTCCTTCCTTGTCCAAGATATGGGCGTTTCAAGTTTTCTCCAGTTGAAAAAACACGTTGACCGCGGGGTCAACATTTTCACCAAAAATTCAATATTCCCCAATTTGCCCCAAAATAACACAAATTGAAGCCATTGCAGCCTGGATGCTGTGTCTGAAATGTGAGCTCTCTCACTCCTTCCTTGCCCAAGACACGGGCCTTTCAAGTTATCTCCTCAGCTGAAAAAAACATTGACCGCGAGTTCAACTTTTTCACCAAATCAATATTCCCCAATTTGCCCCAAAATAACACAAATTGATGCCATTCCTGCCTGGATGCTGCGTCTGAAATTTAAGCTCTCTCACTCCTTCCTTGCCCAAGATATGGGCGTTTCAAGTTCTCCTCAGCTGAAAAAAACATTGACTGCGGGGTCAACATTTTCACCAAAAATTCAATATTCCCCAATTTGCCCCAAAATAACACAAATTGAAGCCATTGCAGCCTGGATGCTGCGTCTAAAAATTTTAACACTCTAACTCCTTCCTTGCCCAAGATATGGGAGTTTCAAGTTCTCCTCAGCTGAAAAAAACATTGACCGCGGGGTCAACATTTTCACCAAAAATTCAATATTCCCCAATTTGCCCCAAAATAACACAAATTGAAGCCATTGCAGCCTGGATGCTGTGTCTGAAATGTGAGCTCTCTCACTCCTTCCTTATCCAAGATATGGGCATTTCAAGTTCTCCTCAGCTGAAAAAAACATTGACCGCGGGGTCAACTTTTTCACCAAAAATTCAATATTCCCCAATTTGCCCCGAAATAACACAAATTCATATCATTGCAGCCTGGATGCTGTGTCTGAAATTTAAGCTCTCTCACTCCTTCCTTGCCAGAGATACGGGCGTTTCAAGTTATCTCCTCAGCTGAAAAAAACATTGATCGCGAGGTCAACTTTTTCACCAAAAATTCAATATTCCCCAATTTGCCCCAAAATAACACAAATTGATGCCATTTCTGCCTGGATGCTGCGTCTGAAATTTAAGCTCTCTCACTCCTTCCTTGTCCAAGATATGGGCGTTTCAAGTTCTCCTCAGCTGAAAAAAACATTGACTGCGGGGTCAACATTTTCACCAAAAATTCAATATTCCCCAATTTGCCCCAAAATAACACAAATTGAAGCCATTGCAGCCTGGATGCTGCGTCTAAAAATTTTAACACTCTAACTCCTTCCTTGCCCAAGATATGGGCGTTTCAAGTTCTCCTCAGCAGAAAAAAACATTGACTGCGGGGTCAACATTTTCACCAAAAATTCAATATTCCCCAATTTGCCCCAAAATAACACAAATTGAAGCCAATGCAGCCTGGATGCTGTGTCTGAAATGTGAGCTCTCTCACTCCTTCCTTATCCAAGATATGGGCATTTCAAGTTCTCCTCAGCTGAAAAAAACATTGACCGCGGGGTCAACTTTTTCACCAAAAATTCAATATTCCCCAATTTGCCCCGAAATAACACAAATTCATATCATTGCAGCCTGGATGCTGTGTCTGAAATGTGAGCTCTCTCACTCCTTCCTTGCCCAAGACACGGGCGTTTCAAGTTATCTCCTCAGCTGAAAAAAACATTGACCGCGAGGTCAACTTTTTCACCAAAAATTCAATATTCCCCAATTTGCCCCAAAATAACACAAATTGATGCCATTCCTGCCTGGATGCTGCGTCTGAAATTTAAGCTCTCTCACTCCTTCCTTGCCCAAGATATGGGCGTTTCAAGTTCTCCTCAGCTGAAAAAAACATTGACCGCGGGGTCAACATTTTCACCAAAAATTCAATATTCCCCAATTTGCCCCAAAATAACACAAATTCATCCCATTGCAGCCTGGATGCTGTGTCTGAAATGTGAGCTCTCTCACTCCTTCCTTATCAAAGATATGGGCGTTTCAAGTTCTCCTCAGCTGAAAAAAACATTGACCGCGGGGTCAACTTTTTCACCAAAAAAACAATATTCCCCAATTTGCCCCAAAATAACACAAATTGAAGCCATTGCAGCCTGGATGCTGCGTCTAAAAATTTGAACACTCTAACTCCTTCCTTGCCCAAGATATGGGCGTTTCAAGTTTTCTCCAGTTGAAAAAACACGTTGACCGCGGGGTCAACATTTTCACCAAAAATTCAATATTCCCCAATTTGCCCCAAAATAACACAAATTGAAGCCATTGCAGCCTGGATGCTGCGTCTGAAATGTGAGCTCTCTCACTCCTTCCTTATCCAAGATATGGGCGTTTCAAGTTCTCCTCAGCTGAAAAAAACATTGACCGCGGGGTCAACATTTTCACCAAAAATTTAATATTCCCCACTTTGCCCCAAAATAACACAAATTGAAGCCATTGCAGCCTGGATGCTGTGTCTGAAATGTGAGCTCTCTCACTCCTTCCTTGCCCAAGACACGGGCGTTTCAAGTTATCTCCTCAGCTGAAAAAAACATTGACCGCGAGGTCAACTTTTTCACCAAAAATTCAATATTCCCCAATTTGCCCCAAAATAACACAAATTGATGCCATTCCTGCCTGGATGCTGCGTCTGAAATTTAAGCTCTCTCACTCCTTCCTTGCCCAAGATATGGGCGTTTCAAGTTCTCCTCAGCTGAAAAAAACATTGACCGCGGGGTCAACATTTTCACCAAAAATTCAATATTCCCCAATTTGCCCCAAAATATCACAAATTCATCCCATTGCAGCCTGGATGCTGTGTCTGAAATGTGAGCTCTCTCACTCCTTCCTTATCCAAGATATGGGCGTTTCAAGTTTTCCTCAGCTGAAAAAAACATTGACCGCGGGGTCAACTTTTTCACAAAAAATTCAATATTCCCCAATTTGCCCCAAAATAACACAAATTGAAGCCATTGCAGCCTGGATGCTGTGTCTGAAATGTGAGCTCTCTCACTCCTTCCTTATCCAAGATATGGGCATTTCAAGTTCTCCTCAGCTGAAAAAAACATTGACCGCGGGGTCAACTTTTTCACCAAAAATTCAATATTCCCCAATTTGCCCCGAAATAACACAAATTCATATCATTGCAGCCTGGATGCTGTGTCTGAAATTTAAGCTCTCTCACTCCTTCCTTGCCAGAGATACGGGCGTTTCAAGTTATCTCCTCAGCTGAAAAAAACATTGATCGCGAGGTCAACTTTTTCACCAAAAATTCAATATTCCCCAATTTGCCCCAAAATAACACAAATTGATGCCATTTCTGCCTGGATGCTGCGTCTGAAATTTAAGCTCTCTCACTCCTTCCTTGTCCAAGATATGGGCGTTTCAAGTTCTCCTCAGCTGAAAAAAACATTGACTGCGGGGTCAACATTTTCACCAAAAATTCAATATTCCCCAATTTGCCCCAAAATAACACAAATTGAAGCCATTGCAGCCTGGATGCTGCGTCTAAAAATTTTAACACTCTAACTCCTTCCTTGCCCAAGATATGGGCGTTTCAAGTTCTCCTCAGCAGAAAAAAACATTGACTGCGGGGTCAACATTTTCACCAAAAATTCAATATTCCCCAATTTGCCCCAAAATAACACAAATTGAAGCCAATGCAGCCTGGATGCTGTGTCTGAAATGTGAGCTCTCTCACTCCTTCCTTATCCAAGATATGGGCATTTCAAGTTCTCCTCAGCTGAAAAAAACATTGACCGCGGGGTCAACTTTTTCACCAAAAATTCAATATTCCCCAATTTGCCCCGAAATAACACAAATTCATATCATTGCAGCCTGGATGCTGTGTCTGAAATGTGAGCTCTCTCACTCCTTCCTTGCCCAAGACACGGGCGTTTCAAGTTATCTCCTCAGCTGAAAAAAACATTGACCGCGAGGTCAACTTTTTCACCAAAAATTCAATATTCCCCAATTTGCCCCAAAATAACACAAATTGATGCAATTCCTGCCTGGATGCTGCGTCTGAAATTTAAGCTCTCTCACTCCTTCCTTGCCCAAGATATGGGCGTTTCAAGTTTTCTCCAGTTGAAAAAACACGTTGACCGCGGGGTCAACATTTTCACCAAAAATTCAATATTCCCCAATTTGCCCCAAAATAACACAAATTGAAGCCATTGCAGCCTGGATGCTGTGTCTGAAATGTGAGCTCTCTCACTCCTTCCTTGCCCAAGACACGGGCGTTTCAAGTTATCTCCTCAGCTGAAAAAAACATTGACCGCGAGGTCAACTTTTTCACCAAAAATTCAATATTCCCCAATTTGCCCCAAAATAACACAAATTGAAGCCATTGCAGCCTGGATGCTGTGTCTGAAATTTAAGCTCTCTCACTCCTTCCTTGTCCAAGATATGGGCGTTTCAAGTTCTCCTCAGCTGAAAAAAACATTGACCGCGAGGTCAACTTTTTCACCAAAAATTCAATATTCCCCAATTTGCCCCGAAATAACACAAATTGAAGCCATTGCAGCCTGGATGCTGTGTCTGAAATGTGAGCTCTCTCACTCCTTCCTTGTCCAAGATATGGGCGTTTCAAGTTTTCTCCAGTTGAAAAAACACGTTGACCGCGGGGTCAACATTTTCACCAAAAATTCAATATTCCCCAATTTGCACCAAAATAACACAAATTGAAGCCATTGCAGCCTGGATGCTGTGTCTGAAATGTGAGCTCTCTCACTCCTTCCTTATCCAAGATATGGGCGTTTCAAGTTCTCCTCAGCTGAAAAAAACATTGACCGCGGGGTCAACTTTTTCACCAAAAAAACAATATTCCCCAATTTGCCCCAAAATAACACAAATTGAAGCCATTGCAGCCTGGATGCTGCGTCTAAAAATTTGAACACTCTAACTCCTTCCTTGCCCAAGATATGGGCGTTTCAAGTTTTCTCCAGTTGAAAAAACACGTTGACCGCGGGGTCAACATTTTCACCAAAAATTCAATATTCCCCAATTTGCCCCAAAATAACACAAATTGAAGCCATTGCAGCCTGGATGCTGCGTCTGAAATGTGAGCTCTCTCACTCCTTCCTTATCCAAGATATGGGCGTTTCAAGTTCTCCTCAGCTGAAAAAAACATTGACCGCGGGGTCAACATTTTCACCAAAAATTCAATATTCCCCAATTTGCCCCAAAATATCACGAATTCATCCCATTGCAGCCTGGATGCTGTGTCTGAAATGTGAGCTCTCTCACTCCTTCCTTATCAAAGATATGGGCGTTTCAAGTTCTCCTCAGCTGAAAAAAACATTGACCGCGGGGTCAACTTTTTCACCAAAAAAACAATATTCCCCAATTTGCCCCAAAATAACACAAATTGAAGCCATTGCAGCCTGGATGCTGCGTCTAAAAATTTGAACACTCTAACTCCTTCCTTGCCCAAGATATGGGCGTTTCAAGTTCTCCTCAGCTGAAAAAAACATTGACCGCGGGGTCAACATTTTCACCAAAAATTCAATATTCCCCAATTTGCCCCAAAATATCACGAATTCATCCCATTGCAGCCTGGATGCTGTGTCTGAAATGTGAGCTCTCTCACTCCTTCCTTATCAAAGATATGGGCGTTTCAAGTTCTCCTCAGCTGAAAAAAACATTGACCGCGGGGTCAACATTTTCACCAAAAATTCAATATTCCCCACTTTGCCCCAAAATAACACAAATTGAAGCCATTGCAGCCTGGATGCTGCGTCTGAAATTTAAGCTCTCTCACTCCTTCCTTGCCCAAGATATGGGCGTTTCAAGTTCTCCTCAGCTGAAAAAAACATTGACCGCAGGGTCAACATTTTCACCAAAAATTCAATATTCCCCAATTTGCCCCAAAATGACACAAATTGAAGCCATTGCAGCCTGGATGCTGTGTCTGAAACGTGAGCTCTCTCACTCCTTCCTTATCCAAGATATGGGCGTTTCAAGTTCTCCTCAGCTGAAAAAAACATTGACCGCAGGGTCAACTTTTTCACCAAAAATTCAATATTCCCCAATTTGCCCCAAAATAACACAAATTGAAGCCATTGCAGCCTGGATGCTGTGTCTGAAATGTGAGCTCTCTCACTCCTTCCTTATCCAAGATATGGGCGTTTCAAGTTCTCCTCAGCTGAAAAAAACATTGACCGCGGGGTCAACATTTTCACCAAAAATTCAATATTCCCCAATTTGCCCCAAAATAACACAAATTCATCCCATTACATCCTGGATGCTGTGTCTGAAATGTGAGCTCTCTCACTCCTTCCTTATCAAAGATATGGGCGTTTCAAGTTCTCCTCAGCTGAAAAAAACATTGACCGCGGGGTCAACTTTTTCACCAAAAAAACAATATTCCCCAATTTGCCCCAAAATAACACAAATTGAAGCCATTGCAGCCTGGATGCTGCGTCTAAAAATTTGAACACTCTAACTCCTTCCTTGCCCAAGATATGGGCGTTTCAAGTTTTCTCCAGTTGAAAAAACACGTTGACCGCGGGGTCAACATTTTCACCAAAAATTCAATATTCCCCAATTTGCCCCAAAATAACACAAATTGAAGCCATTGCAGCCTGGATGCTGTGTCTGAAATGTGAGCTCTCTCACTCCTTCCTTATCCAAGATATGGGCGTTTCAAGTTCTCCTCAGCTGAAAAAAACATTGACCGCGGGGTCAACATTTTCACCAAAAATTCAATATTCCCCACTTTGCCCCAAAATAACACAAATTGAAGCCATTGCAGCCTGGATGCTGTGTCTGAAATGTGAGCTCTCTCACTCCTTCCTTATCAAAGATATGGGCGTTTCAAGTTCTCCTCAGCTGAAAAAAACATTGACCGCGGGGTCAACATTTTCACCAAAAATTCAATATTCCCCAATTTGCCCCAAAATATCACGAATTCATCCCATTGCAGCCTGGATGCTGTGTCTGAAATGTGAGCTCTCTCACTCCTTCCTTATCCAAGATATGGGCGTTTCAAGTTCTCCTCAGCTGAAAAAAACATTGACCGCGGGGTCAACTTTTTCACAAAAAATTCAATATTCCCCAATTTGCCCCAAAATAACACAAATTGAAGCCATTGCAGCCTGGATGCTGTGTCTGAAATGTGAGCTCTCTCACTCCTTCCTTATCCAAGATATGGGCGTTTCAAGTTCTCCTCAGCTGAAAAAAACATTGACCGCGGGGTCAACTTTTTCACAAAAAATTCAATATTCCCCAATTTGCCCCAAAATAACACAAATTGAAGCCATTGCAGCCTGGATGCTGCGTCTAAAAATTTGAACACTCTAACTCCTTCCTTGCCCAAGATATGGGCGTTTCAAGTTTTCTCCAGTTGAAAAAACACGTTGACCGCGGGGTCAACATTTTCACCAAAAATTCAATATTCCCCACTTTGCCCCAAAATAACACAAATTGAAGCCATTGCAGCCTGGATGCTGTGTCTTAAATGTGAGCTCTCTCACTCCTTCCTTGTCCAAGATATGGGCGTTTCAAGTTTTCTCCAGTTGAAAAAACACGTTGACCGCGGGGTCAACATTTTCACCAAAAATGCAATATTCCCCAATTTGCCCCAAAATAACACAAATTCATCCCATTGCAGCCTGGATGCTGTGTCTGAAATGTGAGCTCTCTCACTCCTTCCTTATCCAAGATATGGGCGTTTCAAGTTCTCCTCAGCTGAAAAAAACATTGACCGCGGGGTCAACATTTTCACCAAAAATTCAATATTCCCCAATTTGCCCCAAAATAACACAAATTGATGCAATTCCTGCCTGGATGCTGCGTCTGAAATTTAAGCTCTCTCACTCCTTCCTTGCCCAAGATATGGGCGTTTCAAGTTCTCCTCAGCTGAAAAAAACATTGACCGCGGGGTCAACATTTTCACCAAAAATTCAATATTCCCCAATTTGCCCCAAAATATCACGAATTCATCCCATTGCAGCCTGGATGCTGTGTCTGAAATGTGAGCTCTCTCACTCCTTCCTTATCCAAGATATGGGCGTTTCAAGTTCTCCTCAGCTGAAAAAAACATTGACCGCAGGGTCAACATTTTCACCAAAAATTCAATATTCCCCAATTTGCCCCAAAATGACACAAATTGAAGCCATTGCAGCCTGGATGCTGTGTCTGAAACGTGAGCTCTCTCACTCCTTCCTTATCCAAGATATGGGCGTTTCAAGTTCTCCTCAGCTGAAAAAAACATTGACCGCAGGGTCAACTTTTTCACCAAAAATTCAATATTCCCCAATTTGCCCCAAAATAACACAAATTGAAGCCATTGCAGCCTGGATGCTGTGTCTGAAATGTGAGCTCTCTCACTCCTTCCTTATCCAAGATATGGGCGTTTCAAGTTCTCCTCAGCTGAAAAAAACATTGACCGCGGGGTCAACATTTTCACCAAAAATTCAATATTCCCCACTTTGCCCCAAAATAACACAAATTGAAGCCATTGCAGCCTGGATGCTGTGTCTGAAATGTGAGCTCTCTCACTCCTTCCTTACCCAAGACACGGGCGTTTCAAGTTATCTCCTCAGCTGAAAAAAACATTGACCGCGAGGTCAACTTTTTCACCAAAAATTCAATATTCCCCAATTTGCCCCAAAATAACACAAATTGATGCCATTCCTGCCTGGATGCTGCGTCTGAAATTTAAGCTCTCTCACTCCTTCCTTGCCCAAGATATGGGCGTTTCAAGTTCTCCTCAGCTGAAAAAAACATTGACCGCGGGGTCAACATTTTCACCAAAAATTCAATATTCCCCAATTTGCCCCAAAATATCACGAATTCATCCCATTGCAGCCTGGATGCTGTGTCTGAAATGTGAGCTCTCTCACTCCTTCCTTATCCAAGATATGGGCGTTTCAAGTTCTCCTCAGCTGAAAAAAACATTGACCGCGGGGTCAACTTTTTCACCAAAAATTCAATATTCCCCAATTTGCCCCAAAATAACACAAATTGAAGCCATTGCAGCCTGGATGCTGTGTCTGAAATGTGAGCTCTCTCACTCCTTCCTTATCCAAGATATGGGCGTTTCAAGTTCTCCTCAGCTGAAAAAAACATTGACTGCGGGGTCAACTTTTTCACAAAAAATTCAATATTCCCCAATTTGCCCCAAAATAACACAAATTGAAGCCATTGCAGCCTGGATGCTGCGTCTAAAAATTTGAACACTCTAACTCCTTCCTTGCCCAAGATATGGGCGTTTCAAGTTTTCTCCAGTTGAAAAAACACGTTGACCGCGGGGTCAACATTTTCACCAAAAATTCAATATTCCCCACTTTGCCCCAAAATAACACAAATTGAAGCCATTGCAGCCTGGATGCTGTGTCTTAAATGTGAGCTCTCTCACTCCTTCCTTGTCCAAGATATGGGCGTTTCAAGTTTTCTCCAGTTGAAAAAACACGTTGACCGCGGGGTCAACATTTTCACCAAAAATGCAATATTCCCCAATTTGCCCCAAAATAACACAAATTCATCCCATTGCAGCCTGGATGCTGTGTCTGAAATGTGAGCTCTCTCACTCCTTCCTTATCCAAGATATGGGCGTTTCAAGTTCTCCTCAGCTGAAAAAAACATTGACCGCGGGGTCAACATTTTCACCAAAAATTCAATATTCCCCACTTTGCCCCAAAATAACACAAATTGAAGCCATTGCAGCCTGGATGCTGCGTCTGAAATTTAAGCTCTCTCACTCCTTCCTTGCCCAAGATATGGGCGTTTCAAGTTCTCCTCAGCTGAAAAAAACATTGACCGCGGGGTCAACATTTTCACCAAAAATTCAATATTCCCCAATTTGCCCCAAAATAACACAAATTGAAGCCATTGCAGCCTGGATGCTGTGTCTGAAACGTGAGCTCTCTCACTCCTTCCTTATCCAAGATATGGGCGTTTCAAGTTTTCTCCAGTTGAAAAAACACGTTGACCGCGGGGTCAACATTTTCACCAAAAATTCAATATTCCCCAATTTGCCCCAAAATAACACAAATTCATCCCATTGCAGCCTGGATGCTGTGTCTGAAATGTGAGCTCTCTCACTCCTTCCTTGTCCAAGATATGGGCGTTTCAAGTTTTCTCCAGTTGAAAAAACACGTTGACCGCGGGGTCAACATTTTCACCAAAAATTCAATATTCCCCAATTTGCCCCAAAATAACACAAATTGAAGCCATTGCAGCCTGGATGCTGTGTCTGAAATGTGAGCTCTCTCACTCCTTCCTTGTCCAAGATATGGGCGTTTCAAGTTTTCTCCAGTTGAAAAAACACGTTGACCGCGAGGTCAACTTTTTCACCAAAAATTCAATATTCCCCAATTTGCCCCAAAATAACACAAATTGAAGCCATTGCAGCCTGGATGCTGTGTCTGAAATGTGAGCTCTCTCACTCCTTCCTTGCCCAAGATATGGGCGTTTCAAGTTCTCCTCAGCTGAAAAAAACATTGACCGCGGGGTCAACATTTTCACCAAAAATTCAATATTCCCCAATTTGCCCCAAAATAACACAAATTCATCCCATTGCAGCCTGGATGCTGTGTCTGAAACGTGAGCTCTCTCACTCCTTCCTTGTCCAAGATATGGGCGTTTCAAGTTTTCTCCAGTTGAAAAAACACGTTGACCGCGGGGTCAACATTTTCACCAAAAATTCAATATTCCCCAATTTGCCCCAAAATAACACAAATTGAAGCCATTGCAGCCTGGATGCTGTGTCTGAAATGTGAGCTCTCTCACTCCTTCCTTATCCAAGATATGGGCGTTTCAAGTTCTCCTCAGCTGAAAAAAACATTGACCGCGGGGTCAACATTTTCACCAAAAATTCAATATTCCCCAATTTGCCCCAAAATAACACAAATTGAAGCCATTGCAGCCTGGATGCTGTGTCTGAAATGTGAGCTCTCTCACTCCTTCCTTGTCCAAGATATGGGCGTTTCAAGTTTTCTCCAGTTGAAAAAACACGTTGACCGCGGGGTCAACATTTTCACCAAAAATTCAATATTCCCCACTTTGCCCCAAAATAACACAAATTGAAGCCATTGCAGCCTGGATGCTGTGTCTGAAATGTGAGCTCTCTCACTCCTTCCTTGTCCAAGATATGGGCGTTTCAAGTTTTCTCCAGTTGAAAAAACACGTTGACCGCGGGGTCAACATTTTCACCAAAAATTCAATATTCCCCAATTTGCCCCAAAATAACACAAATTGAAGCCATTGCAGCCTGGATGCTGTGTCTGAAATGTGAGCTCTCTCACTCCTTCCTTGTCCAAGATATGGGCGTTTCAAGTTTTCTCCAGTTGAAAAAACACGTTGACCGCGGGGTCAACATTTTCACCAAAAATTCAATATTCCCCAATTTGCCCCAAAATAACACAAATTGAAGCCATTGCAGCCTGGATGCTGTATCTGAAATGTGAGCTCTCTCACTCCTTCCTTGTCCAAGATATGGGCGTTTCAATTTTTCTCCAGTTGAAAAAACACGTTGACCGCGGGGTCAACATTTTCACCAAAAATTCAATATTCCCCAATTTGCCCCAAAATAACACAAATTCATCCCATTGCAGCCTGGATGCTGTGTCTGAAATGTGAGCTCTCTCACTCCTTCCTTATCCAAGATATGGGCGTTTCAAGTTCTCCTCAGCTGAAAAAAACATTGACCGCGGGGTCAACATTTTCACCAAAAATTCAATATTCCCCACTTTGCCCCAAAATAACACAAATTGAAGCCATTGCAGCCTGGATGCTGTGTCTGAAATGTGAGCTCTCTCACTCCTTCCTTGCCCAAGACACGGGCGTTTCAAGTTATCTCCTCAGCTGAAAAAAACATTGACCGCGAGGTCAACTTTTTCACCAAAAATTCAATATTCCCCAATTTGCCCCAAAATAACACAAATTGATGCCATTGCAGCCTGGATGCTGTGTCTGAAATGTGAGCTCTCTCACTCCTTCCTTATCCAAGATATGGGCGTTTCAAGTTCTCCTCAGCTGAAAAAAACATTGACCGCGGGGTCAACATTTTCACAAAACATTCAATATTCCCCACTTTGCCCCAAAATAACACAAATTGAAGCCATTGCAGCCTGGATGCTGCGTCTGAAATTTAAGCTCTCTCACTCCTTCCTTGCCCAAGATATGGGCGTTTCAAGTTCTCCTCAGCTGAAAAAAACATTGACCGCGGGGTCAACATTTTCACCAAAAATTCAATATTCCCCAATTTGCCCCAAAATAACACAAATTGAAGCCATTGCAGCCTGGATGCTGTGTCTGAAACGTGAGCTCTCTCACTCCTTCCTTATCCAAGATATGGGCGTTTCAAGTTTTCTCCAGTTGAAAAAACACGTTGACCGCGGGGTCAACATTTTCACCAAAAATTCAATATTCCCCAATTTGCCCCAAAATAACACAAATTCATCCCATTGCAGCCTGGATGCTGTGTCTGAAATGTGAGCTCTCTCACTCCTTCCTTGTCCAAGATATGGGCGTTTCAAGTTTTCTCCAGTTGAAAAAACACGTTGACCGCGGGGTCAACATTTTCACCAAAAATTCAATATTCCCCAATTTGCCCCAAAATAACACAAATTGAAGCCATTGCAGCCTGGATGCTGTGTCTGAAATGTGAGCTCTCTCACTCCTTCCTTGTCCAAGATATGGGCGTTTCAAGTTTTCTCCAGTTGAAAAAACACGTTGACCGCGAGGTCAACTTTTTCACCAAAAATTCAATATTCCCCAATTTGCCCCAAAATAACACAAATTGAAGCCATTGCAGCCTGGATGCTGTGTCTGAAATGTGAGCTCTCTCACTCCTTCCTTGCCCAAGATATGGGCGTTTCAAGTTCTCCTCAGCTGAAAAAAACATTGACCGCGGGGTCAACATTTTCACCAAAAATTCAATATTCCCCAATTTGCCCCAAAATAACACAAATTCATCCCATTGCAGCCTGGATGCTGTGTCTGAAACGTGAGCTCTCTCACTCCTTCCTTGTCCAAGATATGGGCGTTTCAAGTTTTCTCCAGTTGAAAAAACACGTTGACCGCGGGGTCAACATTTTCACCAAAAATTCAATATTCCCCAATTTGCCCCAAAATAACACAAATTGAAGCCATTGCAGCCTGGATGCTGTGTCTGAAATGTGAGCTCTCTCACTCCTTCCTTATCCAAGATATGGGCGTTTCAAGTTCTCCTCAGCTGAAAAAAACATTGACCGCGGGGTCAACATTTTCACCAAAAATTCAATATTCCCCAATTTGCCCCAAAATAACACAAATTGAAGCCATTGCAGCCTGGATGCTGTGTCTGAAATGTGAGCTCTCTCACTCCTTCCTTGTCCAAGATATGGGCGTTTCAAGTTTTCTCCAGTTGAAAAAACACGTTGACCGCGGGGTCAACATTTTCACCAAAAATTCAATATTCCCCACTTTGCCCCAAAATAACACAAATTGAAGCCATTGCAGCCTGGATGCTGTGTCTGAAATGTGAGCTCTCTCACTCCTTCCTTGTCCAAGATATGGGCGTTTCAAGTTTTCTCCAGTTGAAAAAACACGTTGACCGCGGGGTCAACATTTTCACCAAAAATTCAATATTCCCCAATTTGCCCCAAAATAACACAAATTGAAGCCATTGCAGCCTGGATGCTGTGTCTGAAATGTGAGCTCTCTCACTCCTTCCTTGTCCAAGATATGGGCGTTTCAAGTTTTCTCCAGTTGAAAAAACACGTTGACCGCGGGGTCAACATTTTCACCAAAAATTCAATATTCCCCAATTTGCCCCAAAATAACACAAATTGAAGCCATTGCAGCCTGGATGCTGTATCTGAAATGTGAGCTCTCTCACTCCTTCCTTGTCCAAGATATGGGCGTTTCAATTTTTCTCCAGTTGAAAAAACACGTTGACCGCGGGGTCAACATTTTCACCAAAAATTCAATATTCCCCAATTTGCCCCAAAATAACACAAATTCATCCCATTGCAGCCTGGATGCTGTGTCTGAAATGTGAGCTCTCTCACTCCTTCCTTATCCAAGATATGGGCGTTTCAAGTTCTCCTCAGCTGAAAAAAACATTGACCGCGGGGTCAACATTTTCACCAAAAATTCAATATTCCCCACTTTGCCCCAAAATAACACAAATTGAAGCCATTGCAGCCTGGATGCTGTGTCTGAAATGTGAGCTCTCTCACTCCTTCCTTGCCCAAGACACGGGCGTTTCAAGTTATCTCCTCAGCTGAAAAAAACATTGACCGCGAGGTCAACTTTTTCACCAAAAATTCAATATTCCCCAATTTGCCCCAAAATAACACAAATTGATGCCATTGCAGCCTGGATGCTGTGTCTGAAATGTGAGCTCTCTCACTCCTTCCTTATCCAAGATATGGGCGTTTCAAGTTCTCCTCAGCTGAAAAAAACATTGACCGCGGGGTCAACATTTTCACAAAACATTCAATATTCCCCACTTTGCCCCAAAATAACACAAATTGAAGCCATTGCAGCCTGGATGCTGCGTCTGAAATTTAAGCTCTCTCACTCCTTCCTTGCCCAAGATACGGGCGTTTCAAGTTATCTCCTCAGCTGAAAAAAACATTGACCGCGAGGTCAACTTTTTCACCAAAAATTCAATATTCCCCAATTTGCCCCAAAATAACACAAATTGATGCCATTCCTGCCTGGATGCTGCGTCTGAAATTTAAGCTCTCTCACTCCTTCCTTGCCCAAGATATGGGCGTTTCAAGTTCTCCTCAGCTGAAAAAAACATTGACCGCGGGGTCAACATTTTCACCAAAAATTCCATATTCCCCAATTTGCCCCAAAATAACACAAATTGAAGCCATTGCAGCCTGGATGCTGTGTCTGAAATGTGAGCTCTCTCACTCCTTCCTTGTCCAAGATATGGGCGTTTCAAGTTTTCTCCAGTTGAAAAAACACGTTGACCGCGGGGTCAACATTTTCACCAAAAATTCAATATTCCCCAATTTGCCCCAAAATAACACAAATTGAAGCCATTGCAGCCTGGATGCTGTGTCTGAAATGTGAGCTCTCTCACTCCTTCCTTATCCAAGATATGGGCGTTTCAAGTTCTCCTCAGCTGAAAAAAACATTGACCGCGGGGTCAACATTTTCACCAAAAATTCAATATTCCCCAATTTGCCCCAAAATATCACGAATTCATCCCATTGCAGCCTGGATGCTGTGTCTGAAATGTGAGCTCTCTCACTCCTTCCTTATCAAAGATATGGGCGTTTCAAGTTCTCCTCAGCTGAAAAAAACATTGACCGCGGGGTCAACTTTTTCACCAAAAAAACAATATTCCCCAATTTGCCCCAAAATAACACAAATTGAAGCCATTGCAGCCTGGATGCTGCGTCTAAAAATTTGAACACTCTAACTCCTTCCTTGCCCAAGATATGGGCGTTTCAAGTTTTCTCCAGTTGAAAAAACACGTTGACCGCGGGGTCAACATTTTCACCAAAAATTCAATATTCCCCAATTTGCCCCAAAATAACACAAATTGAAGCCATTGCAGCCTGGATGCTGCGTCTAAAAATTTGAACACTCTAACTCCTTCCTTGCCCAAGATACGGGCGTTTCAAGTTATCTCCTCAGCTGAAAAAAACATTGACCGCGAGGTCAACTTTTTCACCAAAAATTCAATATTCCCCAATTTGCCCCAAAATAACACAAATTCATCCCATTGCAGCCTGGATGCTGTGTCTGAAATGTGAGCTCTCTCACTCCTTCCTTATCCAAGATATGGGCGTTTCAAGTTCTCCTCAGCTGAAAAAAACATTGACCGCGGGGTCAACATTTTCACCAAAAATTCAATATTCCCCACTTTGCCCCAAAATAACACAAATTGAAGCCATTGCAGCCTGGATGCTGTGTCTGAAATGTGAGCTCTCTCACGCCTTCCTTGCCCAAGACACGGGCGTTTCAAGTTATCTCCTCAGCTGAAAAAAACATTGACCGCGGGGTCAACATTTTCACCAAAAATTCAATATTCCCCACTTTGCCCCAAAATAACACAAATTGAAGCCATTGCAGCCTGGATGCTGTGTCTGAAACGTGAGCTCTCTCCCTCCTTCCTTATCCAAGATATGGGCGTTTCAAGTTTTCTCCAGTTGAAAAAACACGTTGACCGCGGGGTCAACATTTTCACCAAAAATTCAATATTCCCCAATTTGCCCCAAAATAACACAAATTCATCCCATTGCAGCCTGGATGCTGTGTCTGAAATGTGAGCTCTCTCACTCCTTCCTTATCAAAGATATGGGCGTTTCAAGTTCTCCTCAGCGGAAAAAAACATTGACCGCGGGGTCAACATTTTCACCAAAAATTCAATATTCCCCACTTTGCCCCAAAATAACACAAATTGAAGCCATTGCAGCCTGGATGCTGCGTCTGAAATTTAAGCTCTCTCACTCCTTCCTTGCCCAAGATATGGGCGTTTCAAGTTCTCCTCAGCTGAAAAAAACATTGACCGCGGGGTCAACATTTTCACCAAAAATTCAATATTCCCCACTTTGCCCCAAAATAACACAAATTGAAGCCATTGCAGCCTGGATGCTGTGTCTGAAATGTGAGCTCTCTCACTCCTTCCTTGCCCAAGACACGGGCGTTTCAAGTTATCTCCTCAGCTGAAAAAAACATTGACCGCGGGGTCAACATTTTCACCAAAAATTCAATATTCCCCAATTTGCCCCAAAATAACACAAATTGAAGCCATTGCAGCCTGGAGCTGTGTCTGAAATGTGAGCTCTCTCACTCCTTCCTTATCCAAGATATGGGCGTTTCAAGTTCTCCTCAGCTGAAAAAAACATTGACCGCGGGGTCAACATTTTCACCAAAAATTCAATATTCCCCAATTTGCCCCAAAATAACACAAATTCATCCCATTGCAGCCTGGATGCTGTGTCTGAAATGTGAGCTCTCTCACTCCTTCCTTGTCCAAGATATGGGCGTTTCAAGTTTTCTCCAGTTGAAAAAACACGTTGACCGCGGGGTCAACATTTTCACCAAAAATTCAATATTCCCCAATTTGCCCCAAAATAACACAAATTCATCCCATTGCAGCCTGGATGCTGTGTCTGAAATGTGAGCTCTCTCACTCCTTCCTTATCCAAGATATGGGCGTTTCAAGTTCTCCTCAGCTGAAAAAAACATTGACCGCGGGGTCAACATTTTCACCAAAAATTCAATATTCCCCACTTTGCCCCAAAATAACACAAATTGAAGCCATTGCAGCCTGGATGCTGCGTCTGAAATTTAAGCTCTCTCACTCCTTCCTTGCCCAAGATATGGGCGTTTCAAGTTCTCCTCAGCTGAAAAAAACATTGACCGCGGGGTCAACATTTTCACCAAAAATTCAATATTCCCCACTTTGCCCCAAAATAACACAAATTGAAGCCATTGCAGCCTGGATGCTGCGTCTGAAATGTGAGCTCTCTCACTCCTTCCTTGCCCAAGACACGGGCGTTTCAAGTTATCTCCTCAGCTGAAAAAAACATTGACCGCGAGGTCAACTTTTTCACCAAAAATTCAATATTCCCCAATTTGCCCCAAAATAACACAAATTGATGCAATTCCTGCCTGGATGCTGCGTCTGAAATTTAAGCTCTCTCACTCCTTCCTTGTCCAAGATATGGGCGTTTCAAGTTCTCCTCAGCTGAAAAAAACATTGACCGCAGGGTCAACATTTTCACCAAAAATTCAATATTCCCCAATTTGCCCCAAAATATCACGAATTCATCCCATTGCAGCCTGGATGCTGTGTCTGAAATGTGAGCTATCTCACTCCTTCCTTATCCAAGATATGGGCGTTTCAAGTTCTCCTCAGCTGAAAAAAACATTGACCGCAGGGTCAACATTTTCACAAAAAATTCAATATTCCCCAATTTGCCCCAAAATGACACAAATTGAAGCCATTGCAGCCTGGATGCTGTGTCTGAAACGTGAGCTCTCTCACTCCTTCCTTATTCAAGATATGGGCGTTTCAAGTTCTCCTCAGCTGAAAAAAACATTGACCGCGGGGTCAACTTTTTCACCAAAAAAACAATATTCCCCAATTTGCCCCAAAATAACACAAATTGAAGCCATTGCAGCCTGGATGCTGCGTCTAAAAATTTGAACACTCTAACTCCTTCCTTGCCCAAGATATGGGCGTTTCAAGTTTTCTCCAGTTGAAAAAACACGTTGACCGCGGGGTCAACATTTTCACCAAAAATTCAATATTCCCCAATTTGCCCCAAAATAACACAAATTGAAGCCATTGCAGCCTGGATGCTGTGTCTGAAATGTGAGCTCTCTCACTCCTTCCTTGTCCAAGATATGGGCGTTTCAAGTTTTCTCCAGTTGAAAAAACACGTTGACCGCGGGGTCAACATTTTCACCAAAAATTCAATATTCCTCAATTTGCCCCAAAATAACACAAATTCATCCCATTGCAGCCTGGATGCTGTGTCTGAAATGTGAGCTCTCTCACTCCTTCCTTATCCAAGATATGGGCGTTTCAAGTTCTCCTCAGCTGAAAAAAGCATTGACCGCGGGGTCAACATTTTCACCAAAAATTCAATATTCCCCAATTTGCCCCAAAATAACACAAATTGAAGCCATTGCAGCCTGGATGCTGTGTCTGAAACGTGAGCTCTCTCACTCCTTCCTTGTCCAAGATATGGGCGTTTCAAGTTTTCTCCAGTTGAAAAAACACGTTGACCGCGGGGTCAACATTTTCACCAAAAATTCAATATTCCCCAATTTGCCCCGAAATAACACAAATTGAAGCCATTGCAGCCTGGATGCTGTGTCTGAAATTTAAGCTCTCTCACTCCTTCCTTGTCCAAGATATGGGCGTTTCAAGTTCTCCTCAGCTGAAAAAAACATTGACTGCGGGGTCAACATTTTCACCAAAAATTCAATATTCCCCAATTTGCCCCAAAATAACACAAATTGAAGCCATTGCAGCCTGGATGCTGCGTCTAAAAATTTTAACACTCTAACTCCTTCCTTGCCCAAGATATGGGCGTTTCAAGTTCTCCTCAGCTGAAAAAAACATTGACCGCGGGGTCAACTTTTTCACCAAAAATTCAATATTCACCAATTTGCCCCGAAATAACACAAATTCATATCATTGCAGCCTGGATGCTGTGTCTGAAATTTAAGCTCTCTCACTCCTTCCTTGCCAGAGATACGGGCGTTTCAAGTTATCTCCTCAGCTGAAAAAAACATTGACCGCGAGGTCAACATTTTCACAAAAAATTCAATATTCCCCAATTTGCCCCGAAATAACACAAATTGAAGCCATTGCAGCCTGGATGCTGTGTCTGAAATGTGAGCTCTCTCACTCCTTCCTTATCCAAGATATGGGCGTTTCAAGTTCTCCTCAGCTGAAAAAAACATTGACCGCGGGGTCAACATTTTCACCAAAAATTCAATATTCCCCAATTTGCCCCGAAATAACACAAATTGAAGCCATTGCAGCCTGGATGCTGTGTCTGAAATGTGAGCTCTCTCACTCCTTCCTTGCCCAAGATACGGGCGTTTCAAGTTATCTCCTCAGCTGAAAAAAACATTGACCGCGAGGTCAACTTTTTCACCAAAAATTCAATATTCCCCAATTTGCCCCAAAATAACACAAATTGATGCCATTTCTGCCTGGATGCTGCGTCTGAAATTTAAGCTCTCTCACTCCTTCCTTGTCCAAGATATGGGCGTTTCAAATTCTCCTCAGCTGAAAAAAACATTGACTGCGGGGTCAACATTTTCACCAAAAATTCAATATTCCCCAATTTGCCCCAAATAACACAAATTCATCCCATTGCAGCCTGGATGCTGCGTCTGAAATGTGAGCTCTCTCACTCCTTCCTTGCCCAAGATATGGGCGTTTCAAGTTCTCCTCAGCTGAAAAAAACATTGACCGCGGGGTCAACATTTTCACCAAAAATTCAATATTCCCCACTTTGCCCCAAAATAACACAAATTGAAGCCATTGCAGCCTGGATGCTTTGTCTGAAATGTGAGCTCTCTCACGCCTTCCTTGCCCAAGACACGGGCGTTTCAAGTTATCTCCTCAGCTGAAAAAAACATTGACCGCGGGGTCAACATTTTCACCAAAAATTCAATATTCCCCACTTTGCCCCAAAATAACACAAATTGAAGCCATTGCAGCCTGGATGCTGTGTCTGAAACGTGAGCTCTCTCCCTCCTTCCTTATCCAAGATATGGGCGTTTCAAGTTTTCTCCAGTTGAAAAAACACGTTGACCGCGGGGTCAACATTTTCACCAAAAATTCAATATTCCCCAATTTGCCCCAAAATAACACAAATTCATCCCATTGCAGCCTGGATGCTGTGTCTGAAATGTGAGCTCTCTCACTCCTTCCTTATCAAAGATATGGGCGTTTCAAGTTCTCCTCAGCGGAAAAAAACATTGACCGCGGGGTCAACATTTTCACCAAAAATTCAATATTCCCCACTTTGCCCCAAAATAACACAAATTGAAGCCATTGCAGCCTGGATGCTGTGTCTGAAACGTGAGCTCTCTCCCTCCTTCCTTATCCAAGATATGGGCGTTTCAAGTTTTCTCCAGTTGAAAAAACACGTTGACCGCGGGGTCAACATTTTCACCAAAAATTCAATATTCCCCAATTTGCCCCAAAATAACACAAATTCATCCCATTGCAGCCTGGATGCTGTGTCTGAAATGTGAGCTCTCTCACTCCTTCCTTATCAAAGATATGGGCGTTTCAAGTTCTCCTCAGCGGAAAAAAACATTGACCGCGGGGTCAACATTTTCACCAAAAATTCAATATTCCCCACTTTGCCCCAAAATAACACAAATTGAAGCCATTGCAGCCTGGATGCTGTGTCTGAAATGTGAGCTCTCTCACTCCTTCCTTGCCCAAGACACGGGCGTTTCAAGTTATCTCCTCAGCTGAAAAAAACATTGACCGCGAGGTCAACTTTTTCACCAAAAATTCAATATTCCCCAATTTGCCCCAAAATAACACAAATTGATGCAATTCCTGCCTGGATGCTGCGTCTGAAATTTAAGCTCTCTCACTCCTTCCTTGCCCAAGATATGGGCGTTTCAAGTTCTCCTCAGCTGAAAAAAACATTGACCGCGGGGTCAACTTTTTCACAAAAAATTCAATATTCCCCAATTTGCCCCAAAATATCACGAATTCATCCCATTGCAGCCTGGATGCTGTGTCTGAAATGTGAGCTCTCTCACTCCTTCCTTATCCAAGATATGGGCGTTTCAAGTTCTCCTCAGCTGAAAAAAACATTGACCGCGGGGTCAACTTTTTCACAAAAAATTCAATATTCCCCAATTTGCCCCCAAATAACACAAATTGAAGCCATTGCAGCCTGGATGCTGTGTCTGAAATGTGAGCTCTCTCACTCCTTCCTTATCCAAGATATGGGCGTTTCAAGTTCTCCTCAGCTGAAAAAAACATTGACCGCGGGGTCAACTTTTTCACCAAAAATTCAATATTCCCCAATTTGCCCCAAAATAACACAAATTGAAGCCATTGCAGCCTGGAGCTGTGTCTGAAATGTGAGCTCTCTCACTCCTTCCTTATCCAAGATATGGGCGTTTCAAGTTCTCCTCAGCTGAAAAAAACATTGACCGCGGGGTCAACATTTTCACCAAAAATTCAATATTCCCCAATTTGCCCCAAAATAACACAAATTCATCCCATTGCAGCCTGGATGCTGTGTCTGAAATGTGAGCTCTCTCACTCCTTCCTTGTCCAAGATATGGGCGTTTCAAGTTTTCTCCAGTTGAAAAAACACGTTGACCGCGGGGTCAACATTTTCACCAAAAATTCAATATTCCCCAATTTGCCCCAAAATAACACAAATTCATCCCATTGCAGCCTGGATGCTGTGTCTGAAATGTGAGCTCTCTCACTCCTTCCTTATCCAAGATATGGGCGTTTCAAGTTCTCCTCAGCTGAAAAAAACATTGACCGCGGGGTCAACATTTTCACCAAAAATTCAATATTCCCCACTTTGCCCCAAAATAACACAAATTGAAGCCATTGCAGCCTGGATGCTGCGTCTGAAATTTAAGCTCTCTCACTCCTTCCTTGCCCAAGATATGGGCGTTTCAAGTTCTCCTCAGCTGAAAAAAACATTGACCGCGGGGTCAACATTTTCACCAAAAATTCAATATTCCCCACTTTGCCCCAAAATAACACAAATTGAAGCCATTGCAGCCTGGATGCTGCGTCTGAAATGTGAGCTCTCTCACTCCTTCCTTGCCCAAGACACGGGCGTTTCAAGTTATCTCCTCAGCTGAAAAAAACATTGACCGCGAGGTCAACTTTTTCACCAAAAATTCAATATTCCCCAATTTGCCCCAAAATAACACAAATTGATGCAATTCCTGCCTGGATGCTGCGTCTGAAATTTAAGCTCTCTCACTCCTTCCTTGTCCAAGATATGGGCGTTTCAAGTTCTCCTCAGCTGAAAAAAACATTGACCGCGGGGTCAACATTTTCACCAAAAATTCAATATTCCCCAATTTGCCCCAAAATATCACGAATTCATCCCATTGCAGCCTGGATGCTGTGTCTGAAACGTGAGCTCTCTCACTCCTTCCTTATTCAAGATATGGGCGTTTCAAGTTCTCCTCAGCTGAAAAAAACATTGACCGCGGGGTCAACTTTTTCACCAAAAAAACAATATTCCCCAATTTGCCCCAAAATAACACAAATTGAAGCCATTGCAGCCTGGATGCTGCGTCTAAAAATTTGAACACTCTAACTCCTTCCTTGCCCAAGATATGGGCGTTTCAAGTTTTCTCCAGTTGAAAAAACACGTTGACCGCGGGGTCAACATTTTCACCAAAAATTCAATATTCCCCAATTTGCCCCAAAATAACACAAATTGAAGCCATTGCAGCCTGGATGCTGTGTCTGAAATGTGAGCTCTCTCACTCCTTCCTTGTCCAAGATATGGGCGTTTCAAGTTTTCTCCAGTTGAAAAAACACGTTGACCGCGGGGTCAACATTTTCACCAAAAATTCAATATTCCCCAATTTGCCCCAAAATAACACAAATTCATCCCATTGCAGCCTGGATGCTGTGTCTGAAATGTGAGCTCTCTCACTCCTTCCTTATCCAAGATATGGGCGTTTCAAGTTCTCCTCAGCTGAAAAAAACATTGACCGCGGGGTCAACATTTTCACCAAAAATTCAATATTCCCCAATTTGCCCCAAAATAACACAAATTGAAGCCATTGCAGCCTGGATGCTGTGTCTGAAACGTGAGCTCTCTCACTCCTTCCTTGTCCAAGATATGGGCGTTTCAAGTTTTCTCCAGTTGAAAAAACACGTTGACCGCGGGGTCAACATTTTCACCAAAAATTCAATATTCCCCAATTTGCCCCGAAATAACACAAATTGAAGCCATTGCAGCCTGGATGCTGTGTCTGAAATTTAAGCTCTCTCACTCCTTCCTTGTCCAAGATATGGGCGTTTCAAGTTCTCCTCAGCTGAAAAAAACATTGACTGCGGGGTCAACATTTTCACCAAAAATTCAATATTCCCCAATTTGCCCCAAAATAACACAAATTGAAGCCATTGCAGCCTGGATGCTGCGTCTAAAAATTTTAACACTCTTACTCCTTCCTTGCCCAAGATATGGGCGTTTCAAGTTCTCCTCAGCTGAAAAAAACATTGACCGCGGGGTCAACTTTTTCACCAAAAATTCAATATTCACCAATTTGCCCCGAAATAACACAAATTCATATCATTGCAGCCTGGATGCTGTGTCTGAAATTTAAGCTCTCTCACTCCTTCCTTGCCAGAGATACGGGCGTTTCAAGTTATCTCCTCAGCTGAAAAAAACATTGACCGCGAGGTCAACATTTTCACAAAAAATTCAATATTCCCCAATTTGCCCCGAAATAACACAAATTGAAGCCATTGCAGCCTGGATGCTGTGTCTGAAATGTGAGCTCTCTCACTCCTTCCTTGCCCAAGATACGGGCGTTTCAAGTTATCTCCTCAGCTGAAAAAAACATTGACCGCGAGGTCAACTTTTTCACCAAAAATTCAATATTCCCCAATTTGCCCCAAAATAACACAAATTCATCCCATTGCAGCCTGGATGCTGTGTCTGAAATGTGAGCTCTCTCACTCCTTCCTTGCCCAAGATATGGGCGTTTCAAGTTCTCCTCAGCTGAAAAAAACATTGACTGCGGGGTCAACATTTTCACCAAAAATTCAATATTCCCCAATTTGCCCCAAAATAACAAATTGAAGCCAATGCAGCCTGGATGCTGTGTCTGAAATGTGAGCTCTCTCACTCCTTCCTTATCCAAGATATGGGCGTTTCAAGTTCTCCTCAGCTGAAAAAAACATTGACTGCGGGGTCAACATTTTCACCAAAAATTCAATATTCCCCAATTTGCCCCAAAATAACACAAATTGAAGCCATTGCAGCCTGGATGCTGCGTCTAAAAATTTTAACACTCTAACTCCTTCCTTGCCCAAGATATGGGCGTTTCAAGTTCTCCTCAGCTGAAAAAAACATTGACCGCGGGGTCAACATTTTCACCAAAAATTCAATATTCCCCAATTTGCCCCGAAATAACACAAATTGAAGCCATTGCAGCCTGGATGCTGTGTCTGAAATTTAAGCTCTCTCACTCCTTCCTTATCCAAGATATGGGCGTTTCAAGTTCTCCTCAGCTGAAAAAAACATTGACTGCGGGGTCAACATTTTCACCAAAAATTCAATATTCCCCAATTTGCCCCAAAATAACACAAATTGAAGCCATTGCAGCCTGGATGCTGCGTCTAAAAATTTTAACACTCTAACTCCTTCCTTGCCCAAGATATGGGCGTTTCAAGTTCTCCTCAGCTGAAAAAAACATTGACCGCGGGGTCAACATTTTCACCAAAAATTCAATATTCCCCAATTTGCCCCAAAATAACACAAATTGAAGCCATTGCAGCCTGGATGCTGTGTCTGAAATGTGAGCTCTCTCACTCCTTCCTTATCCAAAATATGGGCATTTCAAGTTCTCCTCAGCTGAAAAAAACATTGACCGCGGGGTCAACTTTTTCACCAAAAATTCAATATTCCCCAATTTGCCCCGAAATAACACAAATTCATATCATTGCAGCCTGGATGCTGTGTCTGAAATTTAAGCTCTCTCACTCCTTCCTTGCCAGAGATACGGGCGTTTCAAGTTATCTCCTCAGCTGAAAAAAACATTGACCGCGGGGTCAACATTTTCACCAAAAATTCAATATTCCCCAACTTGCCCCAAAATAACACAAATTGAAGCCATTGCAGCCTGGATGCTGTGTCTGAAATGTGAGCTCTCTCACTCCTTCCTTGTCCAAGATATGGGCGTTTCAAGTTTTCTCCAGTTGAAAAAACACGTTGACCGCGGGGTCAACATTTTCACCAAAAATTCAATATTCCCCAATTTGCCCCAAAATAACACAAATTGAAGCCATTGCAGCCTGGATGCTGCGTCTGAAATTTAAGCTCTCTCACTCCTTCCTTGCCCAAGATATGGGCGTTTCAAGTTCTCCTCAGCTGAAAAAAACATTGACTGCGGGGTCAACATTTTCACCAAAAATTCAATATTCCCCAATTTGCCCCAAAATAACACAAATTGAAGCCATTGCAGCCTGGATGCTGCGTCTAAAAATTTTAACACTCTAACTCCTTCCTTGCCCAAGATATGGGCGTTTCAAGTTCTCCTCAGCTGAAAAAAACATTGACCGCGGGGTCAACATTTTCACCAAAAATTCAATATTCCCCAATTTGCCCCGAAATAACACAAATTGAAGCCATTGCAGCCTGGATGCTGTGTCTGAAATTTAAGCTCTCTCACTCCTTCCTTATCCAAGATATGGGCGTTTCAAGTTCTCCTCAGCTGAAAAAAACATTGACTGCGGGGTCAACATTTTCACCAAAAATTCAATATTCCCCAATTTGCCCCAAAATAACACAAATTAAAGCCATTGCAGCCTGGATGCTGCGTCTAAAAATTTTAACACTCTAACTCCTTCCTTGCCCAAGATATGGGCGTTTCAAGTTCTCCTCAGCTGAAAAAAACATTGACCGCGGGGTCAACATTTTCACCAAAAATTCAATATTCCCCAATTTGCCCCAAAATAACACAAATTGAAGCCATTGCAGCCTGGATGCTGTGTCTGAAATGTGAGCTCTCTCACTCCTTCCTTATCCAAAATATGGGCATTTCAAGTTCTCCTCAGCTGAAAAAAACATTGACCGCGGGGTCAACTTTTTCACCAAAAATTCAATATTCCCCAATTTGCCCCGAAATAACACAAATTCATATCATTGCAGCCTGGATGCTGTGTCTGAAATTTAAGCTCTCTCACTCCTTCCTTGCCAGAGATACGGGCGTTTCAAGTTATCTCCTCAGCTGAAAAAAACATTGACCGCGGGGTCAACATTTTCACCAAAAATTCAATATTCCCCAATTTGCCCCAAAATAACACAAATTGAAGCCATTGCAGCCTGGATGCTGCGTCTGAAATTTAAGCTCTCTCACTCCTTCCTTGCCCAAGATATGGGCGTTTCAAGTTCTCCTCAGCTGAAAAAAACATTGACTGCGGGGTCAACATTTTCACCAAAAATTCAATATTCCCCAATTTGCCCCAAAATAACAAAAATTGAAGCCATTGCAGCCTGGATGCTGCGTCTAAAAATTTTAACACTCTAACTCCTTCCTTGCCCAAGATATGGGAGTTTCAAGTTCTCCTCAGCTGAAAAAAACATTGACCGCGGGGTCAACATTTTCACCAAAAATTCAATATTCCCCAATTTGCCCCAAAATAACACAAATTGAAGCCATTGCAGCCTGGATGCTGTGTCTGAAATGTGAGCTCTCTCACTCCTTCCTTATCCAAGATATGGGCATTTCAAGTTCTCCTCAGCTGAAAAAAACATTGACCGCGGGGTCAACTTTTTCACCAAAAATTCAATATTCCCCAATTTGCCCCGAAATAACACAAATTCATATCATTGCAGCCTGGATGCTGTGTCTGAAATTTAAGCTCTCTCACTCCTTCCTTGCCAGAGATACGGGCGTTTCAAGTTATCTCCTCAGCTGAAAAAAACATTGACCGCGAGGTCAACTTTTTCACCAAAAATTCAATATTCCCCAATTTGCCCCAAAATAACACAAATTGATAACATTTCTGCCTGGATGCTGCGTCTGAAATTTAAGCTCTCTCACTCCTTCCTTGTCCAAGATATGGGCGTTTCAAGTTCTCCTCAGCTGAAAAAAACATTGACTGCGGGGTCAACATTTTCACCAAAAATTCAATATTCCCCAATTTGCCCCAAAATAACACAAATTGAAGCCATTGCAGCCTGGATGCTGCGTCTAAAAATTTTAACACTCTAACTCCTTCCTTGCCCAAGATATGGGCGTTTCAAGTTCTCCTCAGCAGAAAAAAACATTGACTGGGGGGTCAACATTTTCACCAAAAATTCAATATTCCCCAATTTGCCCCAAAATAACACAAATTGAAGCCAATGCAGCCTGGATGCTGTGTCTGAAATGTGAGCTCTCTCACTCCTTCCTTATCCAAGATATGGGCATTTCAAGTTCTCCTCAGCTGAAAAAAACATTGACCGCGGGGTCAACTTTTTCACCAAAAATTCAATATTCCCCAATTTGCCCCGAAATAACACAAATTCATATCATTGCAGCCTGGATGCTGTGTCTGAAATGTGAGCTCTCTCACTCCTTCCTTGCCCAAGACACGGGCGTTTTAAGTTATCTCCTCAGCTGAAAAAAACATTGACCGCGAGGTCAACTTTTTCACCAAAAATTCAATATTCCCCAATTTGCCCCAAAATAACACAAATTGAAGCCATTGCAGCCTGGATGCTGTGTCTGAAATGTGAGCTCTCTCACTCCTTCCTTATCCAAGATATGGGCGTTTCAAGTTCTCCTCAGCTGAAAAAAACATTGACCGCGGGGTCAACATTTTCACCAAAAATTCAATATTCCCCACTTTGCCCCAAAATAACACAAATTGAAGCCATTGCAGCCTGGATGCTGTGTCTGAAATGTGAGCTCTCTCACTCCTTCCTTGCCCAAGACACGGGCGTTTCAAGTTATCTCCTCAGCTGAAAAAAACATTGACCGCGGGGTCAACATTTTCACCAAAAATTCAATATTCCCCAATTTGCCCCAAAATATCACAAATTCATCCCATTGCAGCCTGGATGCTGTGTCTGAAATGTGAGCTCTCTCACTCCTTCCTTATCAAAGATATGGGCGTTTCAAGTTCTCCTCAGCTGAAAAAAACATTGACCGCGGGGTCAACATTTTCACCAAACATTCAATATTCCCCAATTTGCCCCAAAATAACACAAATTGAAGCCATTGCAGCCTGGATGCTGTGTCTGAAACGTGAGCTCTCTCACTCCTTCCTTATCCAAGATATGGGCGTTTCAAGTTTTCTCCAGTTGAAAAAACACGTTGACCGCGGGGTCAACATTTTCACCAAAAATTCAATATTCCCCAATTTGCCCCAATATAACACAAATTCATCCCATTGCAGCCTGGATGCTGTGTCTGAAATTTAAGCTCTCTCACTCCTTCCTTGCCCAAGATATGGGCGTTTCAAGTTCTCCTCAGCTGAAAAAAACATTGACCGCGGGGTCAACATTTTCACCAAAAATTCAATATTCCCCAATTTGCCCCAAAATATCACGAATTCATCCCATTGCAGCCTGGATGCTGTGTCTGAAATGTGAGCTCTCTCACTCCTTCCTTATCAAAGATATGGGCGTTTCAAGTTCTCCTCAGCTGAAAAAAACATTGACCGCGGGGTCAACTTTTTCACCAAAAAAACAATATTCCCCAATTTGCCCCAAAATAACACAAATTGAAGCCATTGCAGCCTGGATGCTGCGTCTAAAAATTTGAACACTCTAACTCCTTCCTTGCCCAAGATATGGGCGTTTCAAGTTTTCTCCAGTTGAAAAAACACGTTGACCGCGGGGTCAACATTTTCACCAAAAATTCAATATTCCCCAATTTGCCCCAAAATAACACAAATTGAAGCCATTGCAGCCTGGATGCTGTGTCTGAAATGTGAGCTCTCTCACTCCTTCCTTGTCCAAGATATGGGCGTTTCAAGTTTTCTCCAGTTGAAAAAACACGTTGACCGCGGGGTCAACATTTTCACCAAAAATTCAATATTCCCCAATTTGCCCCAAAATAACACAAATTGAAGCCATTGCAGCCTGGATGCTGTGTCTGAAATTTAAGCTCTCTCACTCCTTCCTTATCCAAGATATGGGCGTTTCAAGTTCTCCTCAGCTGAAAAAAACATTGACTGCGGGGTCAACATTTTCACCAAAAATTCAATATTCCCCAATTTGCCCCAAAATAACACAAATTGAAGCCATTGCAGCCTGGATGCTGCGTCTAAAAATTTTAACACTCTAACTCCTTCCTTGCCCAAGATATGGGCGTTTCAAGTTCTCCTCAGCTGAAAAAAACATTGACCGCGGGGTCAACATTTTCACCAAAAATTCAATATTCCCCAATTTGCCCCAAAATAACACAAATTGAAGCCATTGCAGCCTGGATGCTGTGTCTGAAATGTGAGCTCTCTCACTCCTTCCTTATCCAAAATATGGGCATTTCAAGTTCTCCTCAGCTGAAAAAAACATTGACCGCGGGGTCAACTTTTTCACCAAAAATTCAATATTCCCCAATTTGCCCCGAAATAACACAAATTCATATCATTGCAGCCTGGATGCTGTGTCTGAAATTTAAGCTCTCTCACTCCTTCCTTGCCAGAGATACGGGCGTTTCAAGTTATCTCCTCAGCTGAAAAAAACATTGACCGCGGGGTCAACATTTTCACCAAAAATTCAATATTCCCCAACTTGCCCCAAAATAACACAAATTGAAGCCATTGCAGCCTGGATGCTGTGTCTGAAATGTGAGCTCTCTCACTCCTTCCTTGTCCAAGATATGGGCGTTTCAAGTTTTCTCCAGTTGAAAAAACACGTTGACCGCGGGGTCAACATTTTCACCAAAAATTCAATATTCCCCAATTTGCCCCAAAATAACACAAATTGAAGCCATTGCAGCCTGGATGCTGCGTCTGAAATTTAAGCTCTCTCACTCCTTCCTTGCCCAAGATATGGGCGTTTCAAGTTCTCCTCAGCTGAAAAAAACATTGACTGCGGGGTCAACATTTTCACCAAAAATTCAATATTCCCCAATTTGCCCCAAAATAACACAAATTGAAGCCATTGCAGCCTGGATGCTGCGTCTAAAAATTTTAACACTCTAACTCCTTCCTTGCCCAAGATATGGGAGTTTCAAGTTCTCCTCAGCTGAAAAAAACATTGACCGCGGGGTCAACATTTTCACCAAAAATTCAATATTCCCCAATTTGCCCCAAAATAACACAAATTGAAGCCATTGCAGCCTGGATGCTGTGTCTGAAATGTGAGCTCTCTCACTCCTTCCTTATCCAAGATATGGGCATTTCAAGTTCTCCTCAGCTGAAAAAAACATTGACCGCGGGGTCAACTTTTTCACCAAAAATTCAATATTCCCCAATTTGCCCCGAAATAACACAAATTCATATCATTGCAGCCTGGATGCTGTGTCTGAAATTTAAGCTCTCTCACTCCTTCCTTGCCAGAGATACGGGCGTTTCAAGTTATCTCCTCAGCTGAAAAAAACATTGACCGCGAGGTCAACTTTTTCACCAAAAATTCAATATTCCCCAATTTGCCCCAAAATAACACAAATTGATAACATTTCTGCCTGGATGCTGCGTCTGAAATTTAAGCTCTCTCACTCCTTCCTTGTCCAAGATATGGGCGTTTCAAGTTCTCCTCAGCTGAAAAAAACATTGACTGCGGGGTCAACATTTTCACCAAAAATTCAATATTCCCCAATTTGCCCCAAAATAACACAAATTGAAGCCATTGCAGCCTGGATGCTGCGTCTAAAAATTTTAACACTCTAACTCCTTCCTTGCCCAAGATATGGGCGTTTCAAGTTCTCCTCAGCAGAAAAAAACATTGACTGGGGGGTCAACATTTTCACCAAAAATTCAATATTCCCCAATTTGCCCCAAAATAACACAAATTGAAGCCAATGCAGCCTGGATGCTGTGTCTGAAATGTGAGCTCTCTCACTCCTTCCTTATCCAAGATATGGGCATTTCAAGTTCTCCTCAGCTGAAAAAAACATTGACCGCGGGGTCAACTTTTTCACCAAAAATTCAATATTCCCCAATTTGCCCCGAAATAACACAAATTCATATCATTGCAGCCTGGATGCTGTGTCTGAAATGTGAGCTCTCTCACTCCTTCCTTGCCCAAGACACGGGCGTTTTAAGTTATCTCCTCAGCTGAAAAAAACATTGACCGCGAGGTCAACTTTTTCACCAAAAATTCAATATTCCCCAATTTGCCCCAAAATAACACAAATTGAAGCCATTGCAGCCTGGATGCTGTGTCTGAAATGTGAGCTCTCTCACTCCTTCCTTATCCAAGATATGGGCGTTTCAAGTTCTCCTCAGCTGAAAAAAACATTGACCGCGGGGTCAACATTTTCACCAAAAATTCAATATTCCCCACTTTGCCCCAAAATAACACAAATTGAAGCCATTGCAGCCTGGATGCTGTGTCTGAAATGTGAGCTCTCTCACTCCTTCCTTGCCCAAGACACGGGCGTTTCAAGTTATCTCCTCAGCTGAAAAAAACATTGACCGCGGGGTCAACATTTTCACCAAAAATTCAATATTCCCCAATTTGCCCCAAAATATCACAAATTCATCCCATTGCAGCCTGGATGCTGTGTCTGAAATGTGAGCTCTCTCACTCCTTCCTTATCCAAGATATGGGCGTTTCAAGTTTTCCTCAGCTGAAAAAAACATTGACCGCGGGGTCAACTTTTTCACAAAAAATTCAATATTCCCCAATTTGCCCCAAAATAACACAAATTGAAGCCATTGCAGCCTGGATGCTGTGTCTGAAACGTGAGCTCTCTCACTCCTTCCTTATACAAGATATGGGCGTTTCAAGTTTTCTCCAGTTGAAAAAACACGTTGACCGCGGGGTCAACATTTTCACCAAAAATTCAATATTCCCCAATTTGCCCCAATATAACACAAATTCATCCCATTGCAGCCTGGATGCTGTGTCTGAAATTTAAGCTCTCTCACTCCTTCCTTGCCCAAGATATGGGCGTTTCAAGTTCTCCTCAGCTGAAAAAAACATTGACCGCGGGGTCAACATTTTCACCAAAAATTCAATATTCCCCAATTTGCCCCAAAATATCACGAATTCATCCCATTGCAGCCTGGATGCTGTGTCTGAAATGTGAGCTCTCTCACTCCTTCCTTATCAAAGATATGGGCGTTTCAAGTTCTCCTCAGCTGAAAAAAACATTGACCGCGGGGTCAACTTTTTCACCAAAAAAACAATATTCCCCAATTTGCCCCAAAATAACACAAATTGAAGCCATTGCAGCCTGGATGCTGCGTCTAAAAATTTGAACACTCTAACTCCTTCCTTGCCCAAGATATGGGCGTTTCAAGTTTTCTCCAGTTGAAAAAACACGTTGACCGCGGGGTCAACATTTTCACCAAAAATTCAATATTCCCCAATTTGCCCCAAAATAACACAAATTGAAGCCATTGCAGCCTGGATGCTGTGTCTGAAATGTGAGCTCTCTCACTCCTTCCTTGTCCAAGATATGGGCGTTTCAAGTTTTCTCCAGTTGAAAAAACACGTTGACCGCGGGGTCAACATTTTCACCAAAAATTCAATATTCCCCAATTTGCCCCAAAATAACACAAATTGAAGCCATTGCAGCCTGGATGCTGTGTCTGAAATGTGAGCTCTCTCACTCCTTCCTTATCCAAGATATGGGCGTTTCAAGTTCTCCTCAGCTGAAAAAAACATTGACCGCGGGGTCAACTTTTTCACCAAAAAAACAATATTCCCCAATTTGCCCCAAAATAACACAAATTGAAGCCATTGCAGCCTGGATGCTGCGTCTAAAAATTTGAACACTCTAACTCCTTCCTTGCCCAAGATATGGGCGTTTCAAGTTTTCTCCAGTTGAAAAAACACGTTGACCGCGGGGTCAACATTTTCACCAAAAATTCAATATTCCCCAATTTGCCCCAAAATAACACAAACTGAAGCCATTGCAGCCTGGATGCTGCGTCTGAAATGTGAGCTCTCTCACTCCTTCCTTATCCAAGATATGGGCGTTTCAAGTTCTCCTCAGCTGAAAAAAACATTGACCGCGGGGTCAACATTTTCACCAAAAATTCAATATTCCCCACTTTGCCCCAAAATAACACAAATTGAAGCCATTGCAGCCTGGATGCTGTGTCTGAAATGTGAGCTCTCTCACTCCTTCCTTGCCCAAGACACGGGCGTTTCAAGTTATCTCCTCAGCTGAAAAAAACATTGACCGCGAGGTCAACTTTTTCACCAAAAATTCAATATTCCCCAATTTGCCCCAAAATAACACAAATTGATGCCATTCCTGCCTGGATGCTGCGTCTGAAATTTAAGCTCTCTCACTCCTTCCTTGCCCAAGATATGGGCGTTTCAAGTTCTCCTCAGCTGAAAAAAACATTGACCGCGGGGTCAACATTTTCACCAAAAATTCAATATTCCCCAATTTGCCCCAAAATATCACAAATTCATCCCATTGCAGCCTGGATGCTGTGTCTGAAATGTGAGCTCTCTCACTCCTTCCTTATCAAAGATATGGGCGTTTCACGTTCTCCTCAGCTGAAAAAAACATTGACCGCGGGGTCAACATTTTCACCAAAAATTCAATATTCCCCAATTTGCCCCAAAATAACACAAATTGAAGCCATTGCAGCCTGGATGCTGTGTCTGAAACGTGAGCTCTCTCACTCCTTCCTTATCCAAGATATGGGCGTTTCAAGTTTTCTCCAGTTGAAAAAACACGTTGACCGCGGGGTCAACATTTTCACCAAAAATTCAATATTCCCCAATTTGCCCCAAAATAACACAAATTCATCCCATTGCAGCCTGGATGCTGTGTCTGAAATGTGAGCTCTCTCACTCCTTCCTTATCAAAGATATGGGCGTTTCAAGTTCTCCTCAGCTGAAAAAAACATTGACCGCGGGGTCAACATTTTCACCAAAAATTCAATATTCCCCACTTTGCCCCAAAATAACACAAATTGAAGCCATTGCAGCCTGGATGCTGCGTCTGAAATTTAAGCTCTCTCACTCCTTCCTTGCCCAAGATATGGGCGTTTCAAGTTCTCCTCAGCTGAAAAAAACATTGACCGCGGGGTCAACTTTTTCACCAAAAATTCAATATTCCCCAATTTGCCCCAAAATAACACAAATTGATGCCATTTCTGCCTGGATGCTGCGTCTGAAATTTAAGCTCTCTCACTCCTTCCTTGTCCAAGATATGGGCGTTTCAAGTTCTCCTCAGCTGAAAAAAACATTGACTGCGGGGTCAACATTTTCACCAAAAATTCAATATTCCCCAATTTGCCCCAAATAACACAAATTCATCCCATTGCAGCCTGGATGCTGTGTCTGAAATGTGAGCTCTCTCACTCCTTCCTTGCCCAAGATATGGGCGTTTCAAGTTCTCCTCAGCTGAAAAAAACATTGACCGCGGGGTCAACTTTTTCACCAAAAATTCAATATTCCCCAATTTGCCCCAAAATAACAAATTGAAGCCAATGCAGCCTGGATGCTGTGTCTGAAATGTGAGCTCTCTCACTCCTTCCTTATCCAAGATATGGGCGTTTCAAGTTCTCCTCAGCTGAAAAAAACATTGACTGCGGGGTCAACATTTTCACAAAAAATTCAATATTCCCCAATTTGCCCCAAAATAACACAAATTGAAGCCATTGCAGCCTGGATGCTACGTCTAAAAATTTTAACACTCTAACTCCTTCCTTGCCCAAGATATGGGCGTTTCAAGTTCTCCTCAGCTGAAAAAAACATTGACCGCGGGGTCAACATTTTCACCAAAAATTCAATATTCCCCAATTTGCCCCGAAATAACACAAATTGAAGCCATTGCAGCCTAGATGCTGTGTCTGAAATTTAAGCTCTCTCACTCCTTCCTTATCCAAGATATGGGCGTTTCAAGTTCTCCTCAGCTGAAAAAAACATTGACTGCGGGGTCAACATTTTCACCAAAAATTCAATATTCCCCAATTTGCCCCAAAATAACACAAATTGAAGCCATTGCAGCCTGGATGCTGCGTCTAAAAATTTTAACACTCTAACTCCTTCCTTGCCCAAGATATGGGCGTTTCAAGTTCTCCTCAGCTGAAAAAAACATTGACCGCGGGGTAAACTTTTTCACCAAAAATTCAATATTCCCCACTTTGCCCCAAAAAAACACAAATTGAAGCCATTGCAGCCTGGATGCTGTGTCTGAAATGTGAGCTCTCTCACTCCTTCCTTATCCAAGATATGGGCGTTTCAAGTTTTCTCCAGTTGAAAAAACACGTTGACCGCGGGGTCAACATTTTCACCAAAAATTCAATATTCCCCAATTTGCCCCGAAATAACACAAATTGAAGCCATTGCAGCCTGGATGCTGCGTCTAAAAATTTTAACACTCTAACTCCTTCCTTATCCAAGATATGGGCATTTCAAGTTCTCCTCAGCTGAAAAAAACATTGACCGCGGGGTCAACATTTTCACCAAAAATTCAATATTCCCCAATTTGCCCCAAAATAACACAAATTGAAGCCATTGCAGCCCGGATGCTGTGTCTGAAATGTGAGCTCTCTCACTCCTTCCTTATCCAAGATATGGGCGTTTCAAGTTATCTCCTCAGCTGAGAAATACATTGACCGCGGGGTCAACTTTTTCACAAAAAAATCAATATTCCCCAATTTGCCCGAAAAAACCACAAATTGAAGCCATTGCAGCCTGGATGCTGCGTCTGAAATGTGAGCTCTCTCACTCCTTCCTTATCCAAGATATGGGCGTTTCAAGTTCTCCTCAGCTGAAAAAAACATTGACCGCGGGGTCAACTTTTTCACCAAAAATTCAATATTCCCCAATTTGCCCCAAAAAAACACAAATTGAAGCCATTGCAGCCTGGATGCTGTGTCTGAAATGTGAGCTCTCTCACTCCTTCCTTATCCAAGATATGGGCGTTTCAAGTTTTCTCCAGTTGAAAAAACACGTTGACCGCGGGGTCAACATTTTCACAAAAAATTCAATATTCCCCAATTTGCCCCCAAATAACACAAATTGAAGCCATTGCAGCCTGGATGCTGCGTCTAAAAATTTTAACACTCTAACTCCTTCCTTGCCCAAGATATGGGCGTTTCAAGTTCTCCTCAGCTGAAAAAAACATTGACCGCGGGGTCAACATTTTCACCAAAAATTCAATATTCCCCAATTTGCCCCGAAATAACACAAATTCATCCGATTGCAGCCTGGATGCTGTGTCTGAAATGTGAGCTCTCTCGCTCCTTCCTTATCCAAGATATGGGCGTTTCAAGTTCTCCTCAGCTGAAAAAAACATTGACCGCGGGGTCAACTTTTTCACCAAAAATTCAATATTCCCCAATTTGCCCCAAAATAACACAAATTGAAGCCATTGCAGCCTGGATGCTGTGTCTGAAATTTAAGCTCTCTCACTCCTTCCATGCCCAAGATATGGGCGTTTCAAGTTATCTCCTCAGCTGAAAAAAACATTGACCGCGGGGTCAACATTTTCACCAAAAATTCAATATTCCCCAATTTGCCCCAAAATAACACAAATTGAAGCCATTGCAGCCTGGATGCTGTGTCTGAAATGTGAGCTCTCTCACTTCCAAGTTATGGGCGTTTCAAGTTCTCCTCAGCTGAAAAAAACATTGACCGCGGGGTCAACTTTTTCACCAAAAATTCAATATTCCCCAATTTGCCCCGAAATAACACAAATTCATCCCATTGCAGCCTGGATGCTGTGTCTGAAATGTGAGCTCTCTAACTCCTTCCTTATCCAAGATATGGGCATTTCAAGTTCTCCTCAGCTGAAAAAAACATTGACCGCGGGGTCAACTTTTTCACCAAAAATTCAATATTCCCCAATTTGCCCCGAAATAACACAAATTGAAGCCATTGCAGCCTGGATGCTGCATCTAAAAATTTTAACACTCTAACTCCTTCCTTATCCAAGATATGGGCATTTCAAGTTCTCCTCAGCTGAAAAAAACATTGACCGCGGGGTCAACATTTTCACCAAAAATTCAATATTCCCCAATTTGCCCCAAAATAACACAAATTGAAGCCATTGCAGCCCGGATGCTGTGTCTGAAATGTGAGCTCTCTCACTCCTTCCTTATCCAAGATATGGGCGTTTCAAGTTCTCCTCAGCTGAAAAAAACATTGACCGCGGGGTCAACATTTTCTACAAAAATTCAATATTCCCCAATTTGCCCCAAAATAACACAAATTGAAGCCATTGCAGCCCGGATGCTGTGTCTGAAATGTGAGCTCTCTCACTCCTTCCTTATCCAAGATATGGGCGTTTCAAGTTTTCTCCAGTTGAAAAAACACGTTGACCGCGGGGTCAACATTTTCACCAAAAATTCAATATTCCCCAATTTGCCCCAAAATAACACAAATTGAAGCCATTGCAGCCTGGATGCTGCGTCTAAAAATTTGAACACTCTAACTCCTTCCTTGCCCAAGATATGGGCGTTTCAAGTTCTCCTCAGCTGAAAAAAACATTGACTGCGGGGTCAACATTTTCACCAAAAATTCAATATTCCCCAATTTGCCCCAAAATAACACAAATTGAAGCCAATGCAGCCTGGATGCTGTGTCTGAAATGTGAGCTCTCTAACTCCTTCCTTGCCCAAGATATGGGCGTTTAAAGTTCTCCTCAGCTGAAAAAAACATTGACCGCGGGGTCAACATTTTCACAAAAAATTCAATATTCCCCAATTTGCCCCAAAATAACACAAATTGAAGCCATTGCAGCCTGGATGCTGTGTCTGAAATTTAAGCTCTCTCAAGCTCTCTCACTCCTTCCATGCCCAAGATATGGGCGTTTCAAGTTATCTCCTCAGCTGAAAAAAACATTGACCGCGGGGTCAACTTTTTCACCAAAAATTCAATATTCCCCAATTTGCCCCGAAATAACACAAATTCATCCCATTGCAGCCTGGATGCTGTGTCTGAAATGTAAGCTCTCTCACTCCTTCCTTATCCAAGATATGGGCGTTTCAAGTTCTCCTCAGCTGAAAAAAACATTGACCGCGGGGTCAACATTTTCACCAAAAATTCAATATTCCCCAATTTGCCCCAAAATAACACAAATTGAAGCCATTGCAGCCTGGATGCTGCGTCTAAAAATTTTAACACTCTAACTCCTTCCCTGCCCAAGATATGGGCGTTTCAAGTTCTCCTCAGCTGAAAAAAACATTGACCGCGGGGTCAACTTTTTCACCAAAAATTCAATATTCCCCAATTTGCCCCAAAATAACACAAATTGAAGCCATTGCAGCCTGGATGCTGTGTCTGAAATTTAAGCTCTCTCAAGCTCTCTCACTCCTTCCATGCCCAAGATATGGGCGTTTCAAGTTCTCCTCAGCTGAAAAAAACATTGACTGCGGGGTCAACATTTTCACCAAAAATTCAATATTCCCCAATTTGCCCCAAATAACACAAATTCATCCCATTGCAGCCTGGATGCTGTGTCTGAAATGTGAGCTCTCTCACTCCTTCCTTGCCCAAGATATGGGCGTTTCAAGTTCTCCTCAGCTGAAAAAAACATTGACCGCGGGGTCAACTTTTTCACCAAAAATTCAATATTCCCCAATTTGCCCCAAATAACACAAATTCATCCCATTGCAGCCTGGATGCTGTGTCTGAAATGTGAGCTCTCTCACTCCTTCCTTGCCCAAGATATGGGCGTTTCAAGTTATCTCCTCAGCTGAAAAAAACATTGACCGCGGGGTCAACATTTTCACCAAAAATTCAATATTCCCCAATTTGCCCCAAAATAACACAAATTGAAGCCATTGCAGCCTGGATGCTGTGTCTGAAATGTGAGCTCTCTCACTTCCAAGTTATGGGCGTTTCAAGTTCTCCTCAGCTGAAAAAAACATTGACCGCGGGGTCAACTTTTTCACCAAAAATTCAATATTCCCCAATTTGCCCCGAAATAACACAAATTCATCCCATTGCAGCCTGGATGCTGTGTCTGAAATGTGAGCTCTCTAACTCCTTCCTTATCCAAGATATGGGCATTTCAAGTTCTCCTCAGCTGAAAAAAACATTGACCGCGGGGTCAACTTTTTCACCAAAAATTCAATATTCCCCAATTTGCCCCGAAATAACACAAATTGAAGCCATTGCAGCCTGGATGCTGCATCTAAAAATTTTAACACTCTAACTCCTTCCTTATCCAAGATATGGGCATTTCAAGTTCTCCTCAGCTGAAAAAAACATTGACCGCGGGGTCAACATTTTCACCAAAAATTCAATATTCCCCAATTTGCCCCAAAATAACACAAATTGAAGCCATTGCAGCCCGGATGCTGTGTCTGAAATGTGAGCTCTCTCACTCCTTCCTTATCCAAGATATGGGCGTTTCAAGTTCTCCTCAGCTGAAAAAAACATTGACCGCGGGGTCAACATTTTCTACAAAAATTCAATATTCCCCAATTTGCCCCAAAATAACACAAATTGAAGCCATTGCAGCCCGGATGCTGTGTCTGAAATGTGAGCTCTCTCACTCCTTCCTTATCCAAGATATGGGCGTTTCAAGTTTTCTCCAGTTGAAAAAACACGTTGACCGCGGGGTCAACATTTTCACCAAAAATTCAATATTCCCCAATTTGCCCCAAAATAACACAAATTGAAGCCATTGCAGCCTGGATGCTGCGTCTAAAAATTTGAACACTCTAACTCCTTCCTTGCCCAAGATATGGGCGTTTCAAGTTCTCCTCAGCTGAAAAAAACATTGACTGCGGGGTCAACATTTTCACCAAAAATTCAATATTCCCCAATTTGCCCCAAAATAACACAAATTGAAGCCAATGCAGCCTGGATGCTGTGTCTGAAATGTGAGCTCTCTAACTCCTTCCTTGCCCAAGATATGGGCGTTTAAAGTTCTCCTCAGCTGAAAAAAACATTGACAGCGGGGTCAACATTTTCACAAAAAATTCAATATTCCCCAATTTGCCCCAAAATAACACAAATTGAAGCCATTGCAGCCTGGATGCTGTGTCTGAAATTTAAGCTCTCTCAAGCTCTCTCACTCCTTCCATGCCCAAGATATGGGCGTTTCAAGTTATCTCCTCAGCTGAAAAAAACATTGACCGCGGGGTCAACTTTTTCACCAAAAATTCAATATTCCCCAATTTGCCCCGAAATAACACAAATTCATCCCATTGCAGCCTGGATGCTGTGTCTGAAATGTAAGCTCTCTCACTCCTTCCTTATCCAAGATATGGGCGTTTCAAGTTCTCCTCAGCTGAAAAAAACATTGACCGCGGGGTCAACATTTTCACCAAAAATTCAATATTCCCCAATTTGCCCCAAAATAACACAAATTGAAGCCATTGCAGCCTGGATGCTGCGTCTAAAAATTTTAACACTCTAACTCCTTCCCTGCCCAAGATATGGGCGTTTCAAGTTCTCCTCAGCTGAAAAAAACATTGACCGCGGGGTCAACTTTTTCACCAAAAATTCAATATTCCCCAATTTGCCCCAAAATAACACAAATTGAAGCCATTGCAGCCTGGATGCTGTGTCTGAAATTTAAGCTCTCTCAAGCTCTCTCACTCCTTCCATGCCCAAGATATGGGCGTTTCAAGTTCTCCTCAGCTGAAAAAAACATTGACTGCGGGGTCAACATTTTCACCAAAAATTCAATATTCCCCAATTTGCCCCAAATAACACAAATTCATCCCATTGCAGCCTGGATGCTGTGTCTGAAATGTGAGCTCTCTCACTCCTTCCTTGCCCAAGATATGGGCGTTTCAAGTTCTCCTCAGCTGAAAAAAACATTGACCGCGGGGTCAACTTTTTCACCAAAAATTCAATATTCCCCAATTTGCCCCAAATAACACAAATTCATCCCATTGCAGCCTGGATGCTGTGTCTGAAATGTGAGCTCTCTCACTCCTTCCTTGCCCAAGATATGGGCGTTTCAAGTTATCTCCTCAGCTGAAAAAAACATTGACCGCGGGGTCAACATTTTCACCAAAAATTCAATATTCCCCAATTTGCCCCAAAATAACACAAATTGAAGCCATTGCAGCCTGGATGCTGTGTCTGAAATGTGAGCTCTCTCACTTCCAAGTTATGGGCGTTTCAAGTTCTCCTCAGCTGAAAAAAACATTGACCGCGGGGTCAACTTTTTCACCAAAAATTCAATATTCCCCAATTTGCCCCGAAATAACACAAATTCATCCCATTGCAGCCTGGATGCTGTGTCTGAAATGTGAGCTCTCTAACTCCTTCCTTATCCAAGATATGGGCATTTCAAGTTCTCCTCAGCTGAAAAAAACATTGACCGCGGGGTCAACTTTTTCACCAAAAATTCAATATTCCCCAATTTGCCCCGAAATAACACAAATTGAAGCCATTGCAGCCTGGATGCTGCATCTAAAAATTTTAACACTCTAACTCCTTCCTTATCCAAGATATGGGCATTTCAAGTTCTCCTCAGCTGAAAAAAACATTGACCGCGGGGTCAACTTTTTCACCAAAAATTCAATATTCCCCAATTTGCCCCGAAATAACACAAATTGAAGCCATTGCAGCCTGGATGCTGTGTCTGAAATTTAAGCTCTCTCACTCCTTCCATGCCCAAGATATGGGCGTTTCAAGTTATCTCCTCAGCTGTAAAAAACATTGACCGCGGGGTCAACATTTTCACCAAAAATTCAATATTCCCCAATTTGCCCCAAAATAACACAAATTGAAGCCATTGCAGCCCGGATGCTGTGTCTGAAATGTGAGCTCTCTCACTCCTTCCTTATCCAAGATATGGGCGTTTCAAGTTCTCCTCAGCTGAAAAAAACATTGACCGCGGGGTCAACATTTTCTACAAAAATTCAATATTCCCCAATTTGCCCCAAAATAACACAAATTGAAGCCATTGCAGCCTGGATGCTGTGTCTGAAATTTAAGCTCTCTCAAGCTCTCTCACTCCTTCCATGCCCAAGATATGGGCGTTTCAAGTTATCTCCTCAGCTGAAAAAAACATTGACCGCGGGGTCAACTTTTTCACCAAAAATTCAATATTCCCCAATTTGCCCCAAATAACACAAATTCATCCCATTGCAGCCTGGATGCTGTGTCTGAAATGTGAGCTCTCTCACTCCTTCCTTGCCCAAGATATGGGCATTTCAAGTTCTCCTCAGCTGAAAAAAACATTGACTGCGGGGTCAACATTTTCACCAAAAATTCAATATTCCCCAATTTGCCCCAAAATAACAAATTGAAGCCAATGCAGCCTGGATGCTGTGTCTGAAATGTGAGCTCTCTCACTCCTTCCTTATCCAAGATATGGGCGTTTCAAGTTCTCCTCAGCTGAAAAAAACATTGACTGCGGGGTCAACATTTTCACCAAAAATTCAATATTCCCCAATTTGCCCCAAAATAACACAAATTGAAGCCATTGCAGCCTGGATGCTGCGTCTAAAAATTTTAACACTCTAACTCCTTCCTTGCCCAAGATATGGGCGTTTCAAGTTCTCCTCAGCTGAAAAAAACATTGACCGCGGGTTCAACATTTTCACCAAAAATTCAATATTCCCCAATTTGCCCCAAAATAACACAAATTGAAGCCATTGCAGCCTGGATGCTGTGTCTGAAATGTGAGCTCTCTCACTCCTTCCTTATCCAAAATATGGGCATTTCAAGTTCTCCTCAGCTGAAAAAAACATTGACCGCGGGGTCAACTTTTTCACCAAAAATTCAATATTCCCCAATTTGCCCCGAAATAACACAAATTCATATCATTGCAGCCTGGATGCTGTGTCTGAAATTTAAGCTCTCTCACTCCTTCCTTGCCAGAGATACGGGCGTTTCAAGTTATCTCCTCAGCTGAAAAAAACATTGACCGCGGGGTCAACATTTTCACCAAAAATTCAATATTCCCCAACTTGCCCCAAAATAACACAAATTGAAGCCATTGCAGCCTGGATGCTGTGTCTGAAATGTGAGCTCTCTCACTCCTTCCTTGTCCAAGATATGGGCGTTTCAAGTTTTCTCCAGTTGAAAAAACACGTTGACCGCGGGGTCAACATTTTCACCAAAAATTCAATATTCCCCAATTTGCCCCAAAATAACACAAATTGATGCCATTTCTGCCTGGATGCTGCGTCTGAAATTTAAGCTCTCTCACTCCTTCCTTGCCCAAGATATGGGCGTTTCAAGTTATCTCCTCAGCTGAAAAAAACATTGACCGCGAGGTCAACATTTTCACAAAAAATTCAATATTCCCCAATTTGCCCCGAAATAACACAAATTGAAGCCATTGCAGCCTGGATGCTGTGTCTGAAATGTGAGCTCTCTCACTCCTTCCTTATCCAAGATATGGGCATTTCAAGTTCTCCTCAGCTGAAAAAAACATTGACTGCGGGGTCAACATTTTCACCAAAAATTCAATATTCCCCAATTTGCCCCAAAATAACAAATTGAAGCCAATGCAGCCTGGATGCTGTGTCTGAAATGTGAGCTCTCTCACTCCTTCCTTATCCAAGATATGGGCGTTTCAAGTTCTCCTCAGCTGAAAAAAACATTGACTGCGGGGTCAACATTTTCACCAAAAATTCAATATTCCCCAATTTGCCCCGAAATAACACAAATTCATATCATTGCAGCCTGGATGCTGTGTCTGAAATTTAAGCTCTCTCACTCCTTCCTTGCCAGAGATACGGGCGTTTCAAGTTATCTCCTCAGCTGAAAAAAACATTGACCGCGGGGTCAACATTTTCACCAAAAATTCAATATTCCCCAACTTGCCCCAAAATAACACAAATTGAAGCCATTGCAGCCTGGATGCTGTGTCTGAAATGTGAGCTCTCTCACTCCTTCCTTGTCCAAGATATGGGCGTTTCAAGTTTTCTCCAGTTGAAAAAACACGTTGACCGCGGGGTCAACATTTTCACCAAAAATTCAATATTCCCCAATTTGCCCCAAAATAACACAAATTGATGCCATTTCTGCCTGGATGCTACGTCTGAAATTTAAGCTCTCTCACTCCTTCCTTGCCCAAGATATGGGCGTTTCAAGTTATCTCCTCAGCTGAAAAAAACATTGACCGCGAGGTCAACATTTTCACAAAAAATTCAATATTCCCCAATTTGCCCCGAAATAACACAAATTGAAGCCATTGCAGCCTGGATGCTGTGTCTGAAATGTGAGCTCTCTCACTCCTTCCTTATCCAAAATATGGGCATTTCAAGTTCTCCTCAGCTGAAAAAAACATTGACCGCGGGGTCAACTTTTTCACCAAAAATTCAATATTCCCCAATTTGCCCCGAAATAACACAAATTCATATCATTGCAGCCTGGATGCTGTGTCTGAAATTTAAGCTCTCTCACTCCTTCCTTGCCAGAGATACGGGCGTTTCAAGTTATCTCCTCAGCTGAAAAAAACATTGACCGCGGGGTCAACATTTTCACCAAAAATTCAATATTCCCCAACTTGCCCCAAAATAACACAAATTGAAGCCATTGCAGCCTGGATGCTGTGTCTGAAATGTGAGCTCTCTCACTCCTTCCTTGTCCAAGATATGGGCGTTTCAAGTTTTCTCCAGTTGAAAAAACACGTTAACCGCGGGGTCAACATTTTCACCAAAAATTCAATATTCCCCAATTTGCCCCAAAATAACACAAATTGATGCCATTTCTGCCTGGATGCTGCGTCTGAAATTTAAGCTCTCTCACTCCTTCCTTGCCCAAGATATGGGCGTTTCAAGTTATCTCCTCAGCTGAAAAAAACATTGACCGCGAGGTCAACATTTTCACAAAAAATTCAATATTCCCCAATTTGCCCCGAAATAACACAAATTGAAGCCATTGCAGCCTGGATGCTGTGTCTGAAATGTGAGCTCTCTCACTCCTTCCTTATCCAAGATATGGGCGTTTCAAGTTCTCCTCAGCTGAAAAAAACATTGACCGCGGGGTCAACATTTTCACCAAAAATTCAATATTCCCCAATTTGCCCCGAAATAACACAAATTGAAGCCATTGCAGCCTGGATGCTGTGTCTGAAATGTGAGCTCTCTCACTCCTTCCTTATCCAAGATATGGGCGTTTCAAGTTCTCCTCAGCTGAAAAAAACATTGACCGCGGGGTCAACATTTTCACCAAAAATTCAATATTCCCCAATTTGCCCCGAAATAACACAAATTGAAGCCATTGCAGCCTGGATGCTGTGTCTGAAATTTAAGCTCTCTCACTCCTTCCTTGTCCAAGATATGGGCGTTTCAAGTTCTCCTCAGCTGAAAAAAACATTGACCGCGGGGTCAACATTTTCACCAAAAATTCAATATTCCCCAATTTGCCCCAAAATAACACAAATTGAAGCCATTGCAGCCTGGATGCTGTGTCTGAAATGTGAGCTCTCTCACTCCTTCCTTGCCCAAGATACGGGCGTTTCAAGTTATCTCCTCAGCTGAAAAAAACATTGACCGCGAGGTCAACTTTTTCACCAAAAATTCAATATTCCCCAATTTGCCCCGAAATAACACAAATTCATATCATTGCAGCCTGGATGCTGTGTCTGAAATGTGAGCTCTCTCACTCCTTCCTTGCCAGAGATACGGGCGTTTCAAGTTATCTCCTCAGCTGAAAAAAACATTGACCGCGAGGTCAACTTTTGCACCAAAAATTCAATATTCCCCAATTTGCCCCAAAATAACACAAATTGATGCCATTTCTGCCTGGATGCTGCGTCTGAAATTTAAGCTCTCTCACTCCTTCCTTGTCCAAGATATGGGCGTTTCAAGTTCTCCTCAGCTGAAAAAAACATTGACTGCGGGGTCAACATTTTCACCAAAAATTCAATATTCCCCAATTTGCCCCAAATAACACAAATTCATCCCATTGCAGCCTGGATGCTGTGTCTGAAATGTGAGCTCTCTCACTCCTTCCTTGCCCAAGATACGGGCGTTTCAAGTTATCTCCTCAGCTGAAAAAAACATTGACCGCGAGGTCAACTTTTTCACCAAAAATTCAATATTCCCCAATTTGCCCCGAAATAACACAAATTCATATCATTGCAGCCTGGATGCTGTGTCTGAAATGTGAGCTCTCTCACTCCTTCCTTGCCAGAGATACGGGCGTTTCAAGTTATCTCCTCAGCTGAAAAAAACATTGACCGCGAGGTCAACTTTTGCACCAAAAATTCAATATTCCCCAATTTGCCCCAAAATAACACAAATTGATGCCATTTCTGCCTGGATGCTGCGTCTGAAATTTAAGCTCTCTCACTCCTTCCTTGTCCAAGATATGGGCGTTTCAAGTTCTCCTCAGCTGAAAAAAACATTGACCGCGGGGTCAACTTTTTCACCAAAAATTCAATATTCCCCAATTTGCCCCAAAATAACAAATTGAAGCCAATGCAGCCTGGATGCTGTGTCTGAAATGTGAGCTCTCTCACTCCTTCCTTATCCAAGATATGGGCGTTTCAAGTTCTCCTCAGCTGAAAAAAACATTGACTGCGGGGTCAACATTTTCACCAAAAATTCAATATTCCCCAATTTGCCCCAAAATAACACAAATTGAAGCCATTGCAGCCTGGATGCTGCGTCTAAAAATTTTAACACTCTAACTCCTTCCTTGCCCAAGATATGGGCGTTTCAAGTTCTCCTCAGCTGAAAAAAACATTGACCGCGGGGTCAACATTTTCACCAAAAATTCAATATTCCCCAATTTGCCCCAAAATAACACAAATTGAAGCCATTGCAGCCTGGATGCTGTGTCTGAAATGTGAGCTCTCTCACTCCTTCCTTATCCAAAATATGGGCATTTCAAGTTCTCCTCAGCTGAAAAAAACATTGACCGCGGGGTCAACTTTTTCACCAAAAATTCAATATTCCCCAATTTGCCCCGAAATAACACAAATTCATATCATTGCAGCCTGGATGCTGTGTCTGAAATTTAAGCTCTCTCACTCCTTCCTTGCCAGAGATACGGGCGTTTCAAGTTATCTCCTCAGCTGAAAAAAACATTGACCGCGGGGTCAACATTTTCACCAAAAATTCAATATTCCCCAACTTGCCCCAAAATAACACAAATTGAAGCCATTGCAGCCTGGATGCTGTGTCTGAAATGTGAGCTCTCTCACTCCTTCCTTGTCCAAGATATGGGCGTTTCAAGTTTTCTCCAGTTGAAAAAACACGTTGACCGCGGGGTCAACATTTTCACCAAAAATTCAATATTCCCCAATTTGCCCCAAAATAACACAAATTGAAGCCATTGCAGCCTGGATGCTGTGTCTGAAATGTGAGCTCTCTCACTCCTTCCTTGCCCAAGACACGGGCCTTTCAAGTTATCTCCTCAGCTGAAAAAAACATTGACCGCGAGTTCAACTTTTTCACCAAATCAATATTCCCCAATTTGCCCCAAAATAACACAAATTGATGCCATTCCTGCCTGGATGCTGCGTCTGAAATTTAAGCTCTCTCACTCCTTCCTTGTCCAAGATATGGGCGTTTCAAGTTCTCCTCAGCTGAAAAAAACATTGACTGCGGGGTCAACATTTTCACCAAAAATTCAATATTCCCCAATTTGCCCCAAAATAACACAAATTGAAGCCATTGCAGCCTGGATGCTGCGTCTAAAAATTTTAACACTCTAACTCCTTCCTTGCCCAAGATATGGGCGTTTCAAGTTCTCCTCAGCAGAAAAAAACATTGACTGCGGGGTCAACATTTTCACCAAAAATTCAATATTCCCCAATTTGCCCCAAAATAACACAAATTGAAGCCATTGCAGCCTGGATGCTGTGTCTGAAATTTAAGCTCTCTCAAGCTCTCTCACTCCTTCCATGCCCAAGATATGGGCGTTTCAAGTCATCTCCTCAGCTGAAAAAAACATTGACCGCGGGGTCAACATTTTCACCAAAAATTCAATATTCCCCAATTTGCCCCAAAATAACACAAATTGCAGCCATTGCAGCCTGGATGCGAAATGTGAGCTCTCTCACTCCTTCCTTATCCAAGATATGGGCGTTTCAAGTTCTCCTCAGCTGAAAAAAACATTGACCGCGGGGTCAACATTTTCACCAAAAATTCAATATTCCCCAATTTGCCCCAAAATAACACAAATTGCAGGCATTGCAGCCTGGATGCGAAATGTGAGCTCTCTCACTCCTTCCTTATCCAAGATATGGGCGTTTCAAGTTCTCCTCAGCTGAAAAAAACATTGACCGCGGGGTCAACATTTTCACCAAAAATTCAATATTCCACAATTTGCCCCAAAATGACACAAATTGAAGCCATTGCAGCCTGGATGCTGTGTCTGAAATGTGAGCTCTCTCACTCCTTCCTTATCCAAGATATGGGCATTTCAAGTTCTCCTCAGCTGAAAAAAACATTGACCGCGGGGTCAACATTTTCACCAAAAATTCAATATTCCCCAATTTGCCCCAAAATAACACAAATTGAAGCCATTGCAGCCTGGATGCTGTGTCTCAAATGTGAGCTCTCTCACTCCTTCCTTATCCAAGATATGGGCGTTTCAAGTTCTCCTCAGCTGAAAAAAACATTGACCGCGGGGTCAACTTTTTCACCAAAAATTCAATATTCCCCAATTTGCCCCGAAATAACACAAATTGAAGCCATTGCAGCCTGGATGCTGTGTCTGAAATGTGAGCTCTCTCACTCCTTCCTTATCCAAGATATGGGCGTTTCAAGTTCTCCTCAGCTGAAAAAAACATTGACCGCGGGGTAAACTTTTTCACAAAAAAATCAATATTCCCCAATTTGCCCGAAAAAAACACAAATTGAAGCCATTGCAGCCTGGATGCTGTGTCTGAAATGTGAGCTCTCTCACTCCTTCCTTATCCAAGATATGGGCGTTTCAAGTTTTCTCCAGTTGAAAAAACACGTTGACCGCGGGGTCAACATTTTCACCAAAAATTCAATATTCCCCAATTTGCCCCGAAATAACACAAATTGAAGCCATTGCAGCCTGGATGCTGCGTCTAAAAATTTTAACACTCTAACTCCTTCCTTATCCAAGATATGGGCATTTCAAGTTCTCCTCAGCTGAAAAAAACATTGACCGCGGGGTCAACATTTTCACCAAAAATTCAATATTCCCCAATTTGCCCCAAAATAACACAAATTGAAGCCATTGCAGCCCGGATGCTGTGTCTGAAATGTGAGCTCTCTCACTCCTTCCTTATCCAAGATATGGGCGTTTCAAGTTATCTCCTCAGCTGAGAAATACATTGACCGCGGGGTCAACTTTTTCACAAAAAAATCAATATTCCCCAATTTGCCCGAAAAAACCACAAATTGAAGCCATTGCAGCCTGGATGCTGCGTCTGAAATGTGAGCTCTCTCACTCCTTCCTTATCCAAGATATGGGCGTTTCAAGTTCTCCTCAGCTGAAAAAAACATTGACCGCGGGGTCAACTTTTTCACCAAAAATTCAATATTCCCCAATTTGCCCCAAAAAAACACAAATTGAAGCCATTGCAGCCTGGATGCTGTGTCTGAAATGTGAGCTCTCTCACTCCTTCCTTATCCAAGATATGGGCGTTTCAAGTTTTCTCCAGTTGAAAAAACACGTTGACCGCGGGGTCAACATTTTCACAAAAAATTCAATATTCCCCAATTTGCCCCCAAATAACACAAATTGAAGCCATTGCAGCCTGGATGCTGCGTCTAAAAATTTTAACACTCTAACTCCTTCCTTGCCCAAGATATGGGCGTTTCAAGTTCTCCTCAGCTGAAAAAAACATTGACCGCGGGGTCAACATTTTCACCAAAAATTCAATATTCCCCAATTTGCCCCGAAATAACACAAATTCATCCGATTGCAGCCTGGATGCTGTGTCTGAAATGTGAGCTCTCTCACTCCTTCCTTATCCAAGATATGGGCGTTTCAAGTTCTCCTCAGCTGAAAAAAACAATGACCGCGGGGTCAACTTTTTCACCAAAAATTCAATATTCCCCAATTTGCCCCAAAATAACACAAATTGAAGCCATTGCAGCCTGGATGCTGTGTCTGAAATTTAAGCTCTCTCACTCCTTCCATGCCCAAGATATGGGCGTTTCAAGTTATCTCCTCAGCTGAAAAAAACATTGACCGCGGGGTCAACATTTTCACCAAAAATTCAATATTCCCCAATTTGCCCCAAAATAACACAAATTGAAGCCATTGCAGCCTGGATGCTGTGTCTGAAATGTGAGCTCTCTCACTTCCAAGTTATGGGCGTTTCAAGTTCTCCTCAGCTGAAAAAAACATTGACCGCGGGGTCAACTTTTTCACCAAAAATTCAATATTCCCCAATTTGCCCCGAAATAACACAAATTCATCCCATTGCAGCCTGGATGCTGTGTCTGAAATGTGAGCTCTCTAACTCCTTCCTTATCCAAGATATGGGCATTTCAAGTTCTCCTCAGCTGAAAAAAACATTGACCGCGGGGTCAACTTTTTCACCAAAAATTCAATATTCCCCAATTTGCCCCGAAATAACACAAATTGAAGCCATTGCAGCCTGGATGCTGCATCTAAAAATTTTAACACTCTAACTCCTTCCTTATCCAAGATATGGGCATTTCAAGTTCTCCTCAGCTGAAAAAAACATTGACCGCGGGGTCAACTTTTTCACCAAAAATTCAATATTCCCCAATTTGCCCCGAAATAACACAAATTGAAGCCATTGCAGCCTGGATGCTGTGTCTGAAATTTAAGCTCTCTCACTCCTTCCATGCCCAAGATATGGGCGTTTCAAGTTATCTCCTCAGCTGTAAAAAACATTGACCGCGGGGTCAACATTTTCACCAAAAATTCAATATTCCCCAATTTGCCCCAAAATAACACAAATTGAAGCCATTGCAGCCCGGATGCTGTGTCTGAAATGTGAGCTCTCTCACTCCTTCCTTATCCAAGATATGGGCGTTTCAAGTTCTCCTCAGCTGAAAAAAACATTGACCGCGGGGTCAACATTTTCTACAAAAATTCAATATTCCCCAATTTGCCCCAAAATAACACAAATTGAAGCCATTGCAGCCCGGATGCTGTGTCTGAAATGTGAGCTCTCTCACTCCTTCCTTATCCAAGATATGGGCGTTTCAAGTTTTCTCCAGTTGAAAAAACACGTTGACCGCGGGGTCAACATTTTCACCAAAAATTCAATATTCCCCAATTTGCCCCAAAATAACACAAATTGAAGCCATTGCAGCCTGGATGCTGCGTCTAAAAATTTGAACACTCTAACTCCTTCCTTGCCCAAGATATGGGCGTTTCAAGTTCTCCTCAGCTGAAAAAAACATTGACTGCGGGGTCAACATTTTCACCAAAAATTCAATATTCCCCAATTTGCCCCAAAATAACACAAATTGAAGCCAATGCAGCCTGGATGCTGTGTCTGAAATGTGAGCTCTCTAACTCCTTCCTTGCCCAAGATATGGGCGTTTAAAGTTCTCCTCAGCTGAAAAAAACATTGACCGCGGGGTCAACATTTTCACAAAAAATTCAATATTCCCCAATTTGCCCCAAAATAACACAAATTGAAGCCATTGCAGCCTGGATGCTGTGTCTGAAATTTAAGCTCTCTCAAGCTCTCTCACTCCTTCCATGCCCAAGATATGGGCGTTTCAAGTTATCTCCTCAGCTGAAAAAAACATTGACCGCGGGGTCAACTTTTTCACCAAAAATTCAATATTCCCCAATTTGCCCCGAAATAACACAAATTCATCCCATTGCAGCCTGGATGCTGTGTCTGAAATGTAAGCTCTCTCACTCCTTCCTTATCCAAGATATGGGCGTTTCAAGTTCTCCTCAGCTGAAAAAAACATTGACCGCGGGGTCAACATTTTCACCAAAAATTCAATATTCCCCAATTTGCCCCAAAATAACACAAATTGAAGCCATTGCAGCCTGGATGCTGCGTCTAAAAATTTTAACACTCTAAGTCCTTCCCTGCCCAAGATATGGGCGTTTCAAGTTCTCCTCAGCTGAAAAAAACATTGACCGCGGGGTCAACTTTTTCACCAAAAATTCAATATTCCCCAATTTGCCCCAAAATAACACAAATTGAAGCCATTGCAGCCTGGATGCTGTGTCTGAAATTTAAGCTCTCTCAAGCTCTCTCACTCCTTCCATGCCCAAGATATGGGCGTTTCAAGTTCTCCTCAGCTGAAAAAAACATTGACTGCGGGGTCAACATTTTCACCAAAAATTCAATATTCCCCAATTTGCCCCAAAATAACACAAATTGAAGCCATTGCAGCCTGGATGCTGCGTCTAAAAATTTTAACACTCTAACTCCTTCCTTGCCCAAGATATGGGCGTTTCAAGTTCTCCTCAGCTGAAAAAAACATTGACCGCGGGGTCAACATTTTCACCAAAAATTCAATATTCCCCAATTTGCCCCGAAATAACACAAATTGAAGCCATTGCAGCCTGGATGCTGTGTCTGAAATTTAAGCTCTCTCACTCCTTCCTTATCCAAGATATGGGCGTTTCAAGTTCTCCTCAGCTGAAAAAAACATTGACTGCGGGGTCAACATTTTCACCAAAAATTCAATATTCCCCAATTTGCCCCAAAATAACACAAATTGAAGCCATTGCAGCCTGGATGCTGCGTCTAAAAATTTTAACACTCTAACTCCTTCCTTGCCCAAGATATGGGCGTTTCAAGTTCTCCTCAGCTGAAAAAAACATTGACCGCGGGGTCAACATTTTCACCAAAAATTCAATATTCCCCAATTTGCCCCAAAATAACACAAATTGAAGCCATTGCAGCCTGGATGCTGTGTCTGAAATGTGAGCTCTCTCACTCCTTCCTTATCCAAAATATGGGCATTTCAAGTTCTCCTCAGCTGAAAAAAACATTGACCGCGGGGTCAACTTTTTCACCAAAAATTCAATATTCCCCAATTTGCCCCGAAATAACACAAATTCATATCATTGCAGCCTGGATGCTGTGTCTGAAATTTAAGCTCTCTCACTCCTTCCTTGCCAGAGATACGGGCGTTTCAAGTTATCTCCTCAGCTGAAAAAAACATTGACCGCGGGGTCAACATTTTCACCAAAAATTCAATATTCCCCAACTTGCCCCAAAATAACACAAATTGAAGCCATTGCAGCCTGGATGCTGTGTCTGAAATGTGAGCTCTCTCACTCCTTCCTTGTCCAAGATATGGGCGTTTCAAGTTTTCTCCAGTTGAAAAAACACGTTGACCGCGGGGTCAACATTTTCACCAAAAATTCAATATTCCCCAATTTGCCCCAAAATAACACAAATTGAAGCCATTGCAGCCTGGATGCTGTATCTGAAATGTGAGCTCTCTCACTCCTTCCTTGTCCAAGATATGGGCGTTTCAAGTTTTCTCCAGTTGAAAAAACACGTTGACCGCGGGGTCAACATTTTCACCAAAAATTCAATATTCCCCAATTTGCCCCAAAATAACACAAATTCATCCCATTGCAGCCTGGATGCTGTGTCTGAAATTTGAGCTCTCTCACTCCTTCCTTATCCAAGATATGGGCGTTTCAAGTTCTCCTCAGCTGAAAAAAACATTGACCGCGGGGTCAACATTTTCACCAAAAATTCAATATTCCCCACTTTGCCCCAAAATAACACAAATTGAAGCCATTGCAGCCTGGATGCTGCGTCTGAAATTTAAGCTCTCTCACTCCTTCCTTGCCCAAGATATGGGCGTTTCAAGTTCTCCTCAGCTGAAAAAAACATTGACCGCGGGGTCAACATTTTCACCAAAAATTCAATATTCCCCACTTTGCCCCAAAATAACACAAATTGAAGCCATTGCAGCCTGGATGCTGTGTCTGAAATGTGAGCTCTCTCACTCCTTCCTTGCCCAAGACACGGGCGTTTCAAGTTATCTCCTCAGCTGAAAAAAACATTGACCGCGAGGTCAACTTTTTCACCAAAAATTCAATATTCCCCAATTTGCCCCAAAATAACACAAATTGAAGCCATTGCAGCCTGGATGCTGTGTCTGAAATGTGAGCTCTCTCACTCCTTCCTTGCCCAAGATATGGGCGTTTCAAGTTCTCCTCAGCTGAAAAAAACATTGACCGCGGGGTCAACATTTTCACCAAAAATTCAATATTCCCCAATTTGCCCCAAAATAACACAAATTCATCCCATTGCAGCCTGGATGCTGTGTCTGAAATGTGAGCTCTCTCACTCCTTCCTTATCCAAGATATGGGCGTTTCAAGTTCTCCTCAGCTGAAAAAAACATTGACCGCGGGGTCAACATTTTCACCAAAAATTCAATATTCCCCAATTTGCCCCAAAATAAAACAAATTGAAGCCATTGCAGCCTGGATGCTGTGTCTGAAATGTGAGCTCTCTCACTCCTTCCTTGTCCAAGATATGGGCGTTTCAAGTTTTCTCCAGTTGAAAAAACACGTTGACCGCGGGGTCAACATTTTCACCAAAAATTCAATATTCCCCACTTTGCCCCAAAATAACACAAATTGAAGCCATTGCAGCCTGGATGCTGTGTCTGAAATGTGAGCTCTCTCACTCCTTCCTTGTCCAAGATATGGGCGTTTCAAGTTTTCTCCAGTTGAAAAAACACGTTGACGGCGGGGTCAACATTTTCACCAAAAATTCAATATTCCCCAATTTGCCCCAAAATAACACAAATTGAAGCCATTGCAGCCTGGATGCTGTGTCTGAAATGTGAGCTCTCTCACTCCTTCCTTGCCCAAGACACGGGCGTTTCAAGTTATCTCCTCAGCTGAAAAAAACATTGACCGCGAGGTCAACTTTTTCACCAAAAATTCAATATTCCCCAATTTGCCCCAAAATAACACAAATTGAAGCCATTGCAGCCTGGATGCTGTGTCTGAAATGTGAGCTCTCTCACTCCTTCCTTGTCCAAGATATGGGCGTTTCAAGTTTTCTCCAGTTGAAAAAACACGTTGACCGCGGGGTCAACATTTTCACCAAAAATTCAATATTCCCCAATTTGCCCCAAAATAACACAAATTGAAGCCATTGCAGCCTGGATGCTGTATCTGAAATGTGAGCTCTCTCACTCCTTCTTTGTCCAAGATATGGGCGTTTCAAGTTTTCTCCAGTTGAAAAAACACGTTGACCGCGGGGTCAACATTTTCACCAAAAATTCAATATTCCCCAATTTGCCCCAAAATAACACAAATTCATCCCATTGCAGCCTGGATGCTGTGTCTGAAATGTGAGCTCTCTCACTCCTTCCTTATCCAAGATATGGGCGTTTCAAGTTCTCCTCAGCTGAAAAAAACATTGACCGCGGGGTCAACATTTTTCACCAAAAATTCAATATTCCCCAATTTGCCCCAAAATAACACAAATTCATCCCATTGCAGCCTGGATGCTGTGTCTGAAATGTGAGCTCTCTCACTCCTTCCTTATCCAAGATATGGGCGTTTCAAGTTCTCCTCAGCTGAAAAAAACATTGACCGCGGGGTCAACATTTTCACCAAAAATTCAATATTCCCCAATTTGCCCCAAAATAACACAAATTGAAGCCATTGCAGCCTGGATGCTGTGTCTGAAATGTGAGCTCTCTCACTCCTTCCTTGTCCAAGATATGGGCGTTTCAAGTTTTCTCCAGTTGAAAAAACACGTTGACCGCGGGGTCAACATTTTCACCAAAAATTCAATATTCCCCACTTTGCCCCAAAATAACACAAATTGAAGCCATTGCAGCCTGGATGCTGTGTCTGAAATGTGAGCTCTCTCACTCCTTCCTTATCCAAGATATGGGCGTTTCAAGTTATCCTCAGCTGAAAAAAACATTGACCGCGGGGTCAACATTTTCACAAAACATTCAATATTCCCCACTTTGCCCCAAAATAACACAAATTGAAGCCATTGCAGCCTGGATGCTGCGTCTGAAATTTAAGCTCTCTCACTCCTTCCTTGCCCAAGATATGGGCGTTTCAAGTTCTCCTCAGCTGAAAAAAACATTGACCGCGGGGTCAACATTTTCACCAAAAATTCAATATTCCCCAATTTGCCCCAAAATAACACAAATTGAAGCCATTGCAGCCTGGATGCTGTGTCTGAAATGTGAGCTCTCTCACTCCTTCCTTGTCCAAGATATGGGCGTTTCAAGTTTTCTCCAGTTGAAAAAACACGTTGACCGCGGGGTCAACATTTTCACCAAAAATTCAATATTCCCCAATTTGCCCCAAAATAACACAAATTGAAGCCATTGCAGCCTGGATGCTGTGTCTGAAATGTGAGCTCTCTCACTCCTTCCTTATCCAAGATATGGGCGTTTCAAGTTCTCCTCAGCTGAAAAAAACATTGACCGCGGGGTCAACATTTTCACCAAAAATTCAATATTCCCCAATTTGCCCCAAAATATCACGAATTCATCCCATTGCAGCCTGGATGCTGTGTCTGAAATGTGAGCTCTCTCACTCCTTCCTTATCAAAGATATGGGCGTTTCAAGTTCTCCTCAGCTGAAAAAAACATTGACCGCGGGGTCAACTTTTTCACCAAAAAAACAATATTCCCCAATTTGCCCCAAAATAACACAAATTGAAGCCATTGCAGCCTGGATGCTGCGTCTAAAAATTTGAACACTCTAACTCCTTCCTTGCCCAAGATATGGGCGTTTCAAGTTTTCTCCAGTTGAAAAAACACGTTGACTGCGAGGTCAACTTTTTCACCAAAAATTCAATATTCCCCAATTTGCCCCAAAATAACACAAATTGATGCCATTGCAGCCTGGATGCTGTGTCTGAAATGTGAGCTCTCTCACTCCTTCCTTATCCAAGATATGGGCGTTTCAAGTTCTCCTCAGCTGAAAAAAACATTGACCGCGGGGTCAACATTTTCACAAAAAATTCAATATTCCCCACTTTGCCCCAAAATAACACAAATTGAAGCCATTGCAGCCTGGATGCTGTGTCTGAAATGTGAGCTCTCTCACTCCTTCCTTATCAAAGATATGGGCGTTTCAAGTTCTCCTCAGCTGAGAAAAACATTGACCGCGGGGTCAACATTTTCACCAAAAATTCAATATTCCCCAATTTGCCCCAAAATAACACAAATTGAAGCCATTGCAGCCTGGATGCTGTGTCTGAAACGTGAGCTCTCTCCCTCCTTCCTTATCCAAGATATGGGCGTTTCAAGTTTTCTCCAGTTGAAAAAACACGTTGACCGCGGGGTCAACATTTTCACCAAAAATTCAATATTCCCAAATTTGCCCCAAAATAACACAAATTCATCCCATTGCAGCCTGGATGCTGTGTCTGAAATGTGAGCTCTCTCACTCCTTCCTTGTCCAAGATATGGGCGTTTCAAGTTTTCTCCAGTTGAAAAAACACGTTGACCGCGGGGTCAACATTTTCACCAAAAATTCAATATTCCCCAATTTGCCCCAAAATAACACAAATTCATCCCATTGCAGCCTGGATGCTGTGTCTGAAATGTGAGCTCTCTCACTCCTTCCTTATCCAAGATATGGGCGTTTCAAGTTCTCCTCAGCTGAAAAAAACATTGACCGCGGGGTCAACATTTTCACAAAACATTCAATATTCCCCACTTTGCCCCAAAATAACACAAATTGAAGCCATTGCAGCCTGGATGCTGCGTCTGAAATTTAAGCTCTCTCACTCCTTCCTTGCCCAAGATATGGGCGTTTCAAGTTCTCCTCAGCTGAAAAAAACATTGACCGCGGGGTCAACATTTTCACCAAAAATTCAATATTCCCCAATTTGCCCCAAAATAACACAAATTGAAGCCATTGCAGCCTGGATGCTGTGTCTGAAATGTGAGCTCTCTCACTCCTTCCTTGTCCAAGATATGGGCGTTTCAAGTTTTCTCCAGTTGAAAAAACACGTTGACCGCGGGGTCAACATTTTCACCAAAAATTCAATATTCCCCAATTTGCCCCAAAATAACACAAATTGAAGCCATTGCAGCCTGGATGCTGTGTCTGAAATGTGAGCTCTCTCACTCCTTCCTTATCCAAGATATGGGCGTTTCAAGTTCTCCTCAGCTGAAAAAAACATTGACCGCGGGGTCAACATTTTCACCAAAAATTCAATATTCCCCAATTTGCCCCAAAATATCACGAATTCATCCCATTGCAGCCTGGATGCTGTGTCTGAAATGTGAGCTCTCTCACTCCTTCCTTATCAAAGATATGGGCGTTTCAAGTTCTCCTCAGCTGAAAAAAACATTGACCGCGGGGTCAACATTTTCACCAAAAATTCAATATTCCCCAATTTGCCCCAAAATAACACAAATTGAAGCCATTGCAGCCTGGATGCTGTGTCTGAAATGTGAGCTCTCTCACTCCTTCCTTGTCCAAGATATGGGCGTTTCAAGTTTTCTCCAGTTGAAAAAACACGTTGACCGCGGGGTCAACATTTTCACCAAAAATTCAATATTCCCCACTTTGCCCCAAAATAACACAAATTGAAGCCATTGCAGCCTGGATGCTGCGTCTGAAATTTAAGCTCTCTCACTCCTTCCTTGCCCAAGATATGGGCGTTTCAAGTTCTCCTCAGCTGAAAAAAACATTGACCGCGGGGTCAACATTTTCACCAAAAATTCAATATTCCCCACTTTGCCCCAAAATAACACAAATTGAAGCCATTGCAGCCTGGATGCTGTGTCTGAAATGTGAGCTCTCTCACTCCTTCCTTGCCCAAGACACGGGCGTTTCAAGTTATCTCCTCAGCTGAAAAAAACATTGACCGCGAGGTCAACTTTTTCACCAAAAATTCAATATTCCCCAATTTGCCCCAAAATAACACAAATTGATGCAATTCCTGCCTGGATGCTGCGTCTGAAATTTAAGCTCTCTCACTCCTTCCTTGCCCAAGATATGGGCGTTTCAAGTTCTCCTCAGCTGAAAAAAACATTGACCGCGGGGTCAACATTTTCACCAAAAATTCAATATTCCCCAATTTGCCCCAAAATATCACGAATTCATCCCATTGCAGCCTGGATGCTGTGTCTGAAATGTGAGCTCTCTCACTCCTTCCTTATCCAAGATATGGGCGTTTCAAGTTCTCCTCAGCTGAAAAAAACATTGACCGCAGGGTCAACATTTTCACCAAAAATTCAATATTCCCCAATTTGCCCCAAAATGACACAAATTGAAGCCATTGCAGCCTGGATGCTGTGTCTGAAACGTGAGCTCTCTCACTCCTTCCTTATCCAAGATATGGGCGTTTCAAGTTCTCCTCAGCTGAAAAAAACATTGACCGCAGGGTCAACTTTTTCACCAAAAATTCAATATTCCCCAATTTGCCCCAAAATAACACAAATTGAAGCCATTGCAGCCTGGATGCTGTGTCTGAAATGTGAGCTCTCTCACTCCTTCCTTATCCAAGATATGGGCGTTTCAAGTTCTCCTCAGCTGAAAAAAACATTGACCGCGGGGTCAACTTTTTCACCAAAAAAACAATATTCCCCAATTTGCCCCAAAATAACACAAATTCATCCCATTACATCCTGGATGCTGTGTCTGAAATGTGAGCTCTCTCACTCCTTCCTTATCAAAGATATGGGCGTTTCAAGTTCTCCTCAGCTGAAAAAAACATTGACCGCGGGGTCAACTTTTTCACCAAAAAAACAATATTCCCCAATTTGCCCCAAAATAACACAAATTGAAGCCATTGCAGCCTGGATGCTGCGTCTAAAAATTTGAACACTCTAACTCCTTCCTTGCCCAAGATATGGGCGTTTCAAGTTTTCTCCAGTTGAAAAAACACGTTGACCGCGGGGTCAACATTTTCACCAAAAATTCAATATTCCCCAATTTGCCCCAAAATAACACAAATTGAAGCCATTGCAGCCTGGATGCTGTGTCTGAAATGTGAGCTCTCTCACTCCTTCCTTATCCAAGATATGGGCGTTTCAAGTTCTCCTCAGCTGAAAAAAACATTGACCGCGGGGTCAACATTTTCACCAAAAATTCAATATTCCCCACTTTGCCCCAAAATAACACAAATTGAAGCCATTGCAGCCTGGATGCTGTGTCTGAAATGTGAGCTCTCTCACTCCTTCCTTACCCAAGACACGGGCGTTTCAAGTTATCTCCTCAGCTGAAAAAAACATTGACCGCGAGGTCAACTTTTTCACCAAAAATTCAATATTCCCCAATTTGCCCCAAAATAACACAAATTGATGCCATTCCTGCCTGGATGCTGCGTCTGAAATTTAAGCTCTCTCACTCCTTCCTTGCCCAAGATATGGGCGTTTCAAGTTCTCCTCAGCTGAAAAAAACATTGACCGCGGGGTCAACATTTTCACCAAAAATTCAATATTCCCCAATTTGCCCCAAAATAACACAAATTCATCCCATTGCAGCCTGGATGCTGTGTCTGAAATGTGAGCTCTCTAACTCCTTCCTTATCAAAGATATGGGCGTTTCAAGTTCTCCTCAGCTGAAAAAAACATTGACCGCGGGGTCAACATTTTCACCAAAAATTCAATATTCCCCAATTTGCCCCAAAATATCACGAATTCATCCCATTGCAGCCTGGATGCTGTGTCTGAAATGTGAGCTCTCTCACTCCTTCCTTATCCAAGATATGGGCGTTTCAAGTTCTCCTCAGCTGAAAAAAACATTGACCGCGGGGTCAACTTTTTCACAAAAAATTCAATATTCCCCAATTTGCCCCAAAATAACACAAATTGAAGCCATTGCAGCCTGGATGCTGTGTCTCAAATGTGAGCTCTCTCACTCCTTCCTTATCCAAGATATGGGCGTTTCAAGTTCTCCTCAGCTGAAAAAAACATTGACCGCGGGGTCAACTTTTTCACCAAAAATTCTATATTCCCCAATTTGCCCCGAAATAACACAAATTCATCCCATTGCAGCCTGGATGCTGTGTCTGAAATGTGAGCTCTCTAACTCCTTCCTTATCCAAGATATGGGCAATTCAAGTTCTCCTCAGCTGAAAAAAACATTGACCGCGGGGTCAACATTTTCACCAAAAATTCAATATTCCCCAATTTGCCCCAAAATAACACAAATTGAAGCCATTGCAGCCTGGATGCTGTGTCTCAAATGTGAGCTCTCTCACTCCTTCCTTATCCAAGATATGGGCGTTTCAAGTTCTCCTCAGCTGAAAAAAACATTGACCGCGGGGTCAACTTTTTCACCAAAAATTCAATATTCCCCAATTTGCCCCGAAATAACACAAATGCATCCCATTGCAGCCTGGATGCTGTGTCTGAAATGTGAGCTCTCTAACTCCTTCCTTATCCAAGATATGGGCATTTCAAGTTCTCCTCAGCTGAAACAAACATTGACCGCGGGGTCAACATTTTCACCAAAAATTCAATATTCCCCAATTTGCCCCAAAATAACACAAATTGAAGCCATTGCAGCCTGGATGCTGTGTCTGAAATGTAAGCTCTCTCACTCCTTCCATGCCCAAGATATGGGCGTTTCAAGTTTTCTCCAGTTGAAAAAACACGTTGACCGCGGGGTCAACATTTTCACCAAAAATTCAATATTCCCCAATTTGCCCCAAAATAACACAAATTCATCCCATTGCAGCCTGGATGCTGTGTCTGAAATGTGAGCTCTCTAACTCCTTCCTTATCCAAGATATGGGCATTTCAAGTTCTCCTCAGCTGAAAAAAACATTGACCGCGGGGTCAACATTTTCACCAAAAATTCAATATTCCCCAATTTGCCCCAAAATAACACAAATTGAAGCCATTGCAGCCTGGATGCTGTGTCTCAAATGTGAGCTCTCTCACTCCTTCCTTATCCAAGATATGGGCGTTTCAAGTTCTCCTCAGCTGAAAAAAACATTGACCGCGGGGTCAACTTTTTCACCAAAAATTCAATATTCCCCAATTTGCCCCGAAATAACACAAATGCATCCCATTGCAGCCTGGATGCTGTGTCTGAAATGTGAGCTCTCTAACTCCTTCCTTATCCAAGATATGGGCATTTCAAGTTCTCCTCAGCTGAAACAAACATTGACCGCGGGGTCAACATTTTCACCAAAAATTCAATATTCCCCAATTTGCCCCAAAATAACACAAATTGAAGCCATTGCAGCCTGGATGCTGTGTCTGAAATGTAAGCTCTCTCACTCCTTCCATGCCCAAGATATGGGCGTTTCAAGTTTTCTCCAGTTGAAAAAACACGTTGACCGCGGGGTCAACATTTTCACCAAAAATTCAATATTCCCCAATTTGCCCCAAAATAACACAAATTGAAGCCATTGCAGCCTGGATGCTGTGTCTGAAATGTGAGCTCTCTCACTCCTTCCTTATCCAAGATATGGGCGTTTCAAGTTTTCTCCAGTTGAAAAAACACGTTGAACGCGGGGTCAACATTTTCACCAAAAATTCAATATTCCCCAATTTGCCCCGAAATAACACAAATTGAAGCCATTGCAGCCTGGATGCTGTGTCTGAAATGTGAGCTCTCTAACTCCTTCCTTGCCCAAGATATGGGCGTTTCAAGTTCTCCTCAGCTGAAAAAAACATTGACCGCGGGGTCAACATTTTCACAAAAAATTCAATATTCCCCAATTTGCGCCCAAATAACACACATTGAAGCCATTGCAGCCTGGATGCTGCGTCTAAAAATTTTAACACTCTAACTCCTTCCTTGCCCAAGATGTGGGCGTTTCAAGTTCTCCTCAGCTGAAAAAAACATTGACCGCGGGGTCAACTTTTTCACCAAACATTCAATATTCCCCAATTTGCCCCAAAATAACACAAATTGAAGCCATTGCAGCCTGGATGCTGTGTCTCAAATGTGAGCTCTCTCACTCCTTCCTTATCCAAGATATGGGCGTTTCAAGTTCTCCTCAGCTGAAAAAAACATTGACCGCGGGGTCAACTTTTTCACCAAAAATTCAATATTCCCCAATTTGCCCCGAAATAACACAAATTCATCCCATTGCAGCCTGGATGCTGTGTCTGAAATGTGAGCTCTCTAACTCCTTCCTTATCCAAGATATGGGCATTTCAAGTTCTCCTCAGCTGAAAAAAACATTGACCGCGGGGTCAACATTTTCACCAAAAATTCAATATTCCCCAATTTGCCCCAAAATAACACAAATTGAAGCCATTGCAGCCTGGATGCTGTGTCTCAAATGTGAGCTCTCTCACTCCTTCCTTATCCAAGATATGGGCGTTTCAAGTTCTCCTCAGCTGAAAAAAACATTGACCGCGGGGTCAACTTTTTCACCAAAAATTCAATATTCCCCAATTTGCCCCGAAATAACACAAATGCATCCCATTGCAGCCTGGATGCTGTGTCTGAAATGTGAGCTCTCTAACTCCTTCCTTATCCAAGATATGGGCATTTCAAGTTCTCCTCAGCTGAAACAAACATTGACCGCGGGGTCAACATTTTCACCAAAAATTCAATATTCCCCAATTTGCCCCAAAATAACACAAATTGAAGCCATTGCAGCCTGGATGCTGTGTCTGAAATGTAAGCTCTCTCACTCCTTCCATGCCCAAGATATGGGCGTTTCAAGTTTTCTCCAGTTGAAAAAACACGTTGACCGCGGGGTCAACATTTTCACCAAAAATTCAATATTCCCCAATTTAAACCCCAAAATAACACAAATTGAAGCCATTGCAGCCTGGATGCTGTGTCTGAAATGTGAGCTCTCTCACTCCTTCCTTATCCAAGATATGGGCGTTTCAAGTTCTCCTCAGCTGAAAAAAACATTGACCGCAGGGTCAACTTTTTCACCAAAAATTCAATATTCCCCAATTTGCCCCAAAATAACACAAATTGAAGCCATTGCAGCCTGGATGCTGTGTCTGAAATGTGAGCTCTCTCACTCCTTCCTTATCCAAGATATGGGCATTTCAAGTTCTCCTCAGCTGAAAAAAACATTGACCGCGGGGTCAACTTTTTCACCAAAAATTCAATATTCCCCAATTTGCCCCAAAATAACACAAATTGAAGCCATTGCAGCCTGGATGCTGTGTCTGAAATGTGAGCTCTCTCACTCCTTCCTTATCCAAGATATGGGCGTTTCAAGTTTTCTCCAGTTGAAAAAACACGTTGACCGCGGGGTCAACATTTTCACCAAAAATTCAATATTCCCCAATTTGCCCCGAAATAACACAAATTGAAGCCATTGCAGCCTGGATGCAGCGTCTAAAAATTTTAACACTCTAACTCCTTCCTTATCCAAGATATGGGCATTTCAAGTTCTCCTCAGCTGAAAAAAACATTGACCGCGGGGTCAACATTTTCACCAAAAATTCAATATTCCCCAATTTGCCCCAAAATAACACAAATTGAAGCCATTGCAGCCTGGATGCTGTGTCTGAAATTTAAGCTCTCTCACTCCTTCCATGCCCAAGATATGGGCGTTTCAATTTATCTCCTCAGCTGAAAAAAACATTGACCGCGGGGTCAACATTTTCACCAAAAATTCAATATTCCCCAATTTGCCCCAAAATAACACAAATTGAAGCCATTGCAGCCTGGATGCTGTGTCTCAAATGTGAGCTCTCTCACTCCTTCCTTATCCAAGATTTGGGCGTTTCAAGTTCTCCTCAGCTGAAAAAAACATTGACCGCGGGGTCAACTTTTTCACCAAAAATTCAATATTCCCCAATTTGCCCCAAAAAAACACAAATTGAAGCCATTGCAGCCTGGATGCTGTGTCTCAAATGTGAGCTCTCTCACTCCTTCCTTATCCAAGATTTGGGCGTTTCAAGTTCTCCTCAGCTGAAAAAAACATTGACCGCGGGGTCAACATTTTCACCAAAAATTCAATATTCCCCAATTTGCCCCAAAATAACACAAATTGAAGCCATTGCAGCCTGGATGCTGTGTCTGAAATGTGAGCTCTCTCACTTCCAAGTTATGGGCGTTTCAAGTTCTCCTCAGCTGAAAAAAACATTGACTGCGGGGTCAACATTTTCACCAAAAATTCAATATTCCCCAATTTGCCCCAAAATAACACAAATTGAAGCCATTGCAGCCTGGATGCTGCGTCTAAAAATTTTAACACTCTAACTCCTTCCTTGCCCAAGATATGGGCGTTTCAAGTTCTCCTCAGCTGAAAAAAACATTGACCGCGGGGTCAACATTTTCACCAAAAATTCAATATTCCCCAATTTGCCCCAAAATAACACAAATTGAAGCCATTGCAGCCTGGATGCTGTGTCTGAAATGTGAGCTCTCTCACTCCTTCCTTATCCAAAATATGGGCATTTCAAGTTCTCCTCAGCTGAAAAAAACATTGACCGCGGGGTCAACTTTTTCACCAAAAATTCAATATTCCCCAATTTGCCCCGAAATAACACAAATTCATATCATTGCAGCCTGGATGCTGTGTCTGAAATTTAAGCTCTCTCACTCCTTCCTTGCCAGAGATACGGGCGTTTCAAGTTATCTCCTCAGCTGAAAAAAACATTGACCGCGGGGTCAACATTTTCACCAAAAATTCAATATTCCCCAACTTGCCCCAAAATAACACAAATTGAAGCCATTGCAGCCTGGATGCTGTGTCTGAAATGTGAGCTCTCTCACTCCTTCCTTGTCCAAGATATGGGCGTTTCAAGTTTTCTCCAGTTGAAAAAACACGTTGACCGCGGGGTCAACATTTTCACCAAAAATTCAATATTCCCCAATTTGCCCCAAAATAACACAAATTGATGCCATTTCTGCCTGGATGCTGCGTCTGAAATTTAAGCTCTCTCACTCCTTCCTTGCCCAAGATATGGGCGTTTCAAGTTATCTCCTCAGCTGAAAAAAACATTGACCGCGAGGTCAACATTTTCACAAAAAATTCAATATTCCCCAATTTGCCCCGAAATAACACAAATTGAAGCCATTGCAGCCTGGATGCTGTGTCTGAAATGTGAGCTCTCTCACTCCTTCCTTATCCAAGATATGGGCATTTCAAGTTCTCCTCAGCTGAAAAAAACATTGACTGCGGGGTCAACATTTTCACCAAAAATTCAATATTCCCCAATTTGCCCCAAAATAACAAATTGAAGCCAATGCAGCCTGGATGCTGTGTCTGAAATGTGAGCTCTCTCACTCCTTCCTTATCCAAGATATGGGCGTTTCAAGTTCTCCTCAGCTGAAAAAAACATTGACTGCGGGGTCAACATTTTCACCAAAAATTCAATATTCCCCAATTTGCCCCAAAATAACACAAATTGAAGCCATTGCAGCCTGGATGCTGCGTCTAAAAATTTTAACACTCTAACTCCTTCCTTGCCCAAGATATGGGCGTTTCAAGTTCTCCTCAGCTGAAAAAAACATTGACCACGAGGTCAACATTTTCACAAAAAATTCAATATTCCCCAATTTGCCCCGAAATAACACAAATTGAAGCCATTGCAGCCTGGATGCTGTGTCTGAAATGTGAGCTCTCTCACTCCTTCCTTATCCAAAATATGGGCATTTCAAGTTCTCCTCAGCTGAAAAAAACATTGACCGCGGGGTCAACTTTTTCACCAAAAATTCAATATTCCCCAATTTGCCCCGAAATAACACAAATTCATATCATTGCAGCCTGGATGCTGTGTCTGAAATTTAAGCTCTCTCACTCCTTCCTTGCCAGAGATACGGGCGTTTCAAGTTATCTCCTCAGCTGAAAAAAACATTGACCGCGGGGTCAACATTTTCACCAAAAATTCAATATTCCCCAACTTGCCCCAAAATAACACAAATTGAAGCCATTGCAGCCTGGATGCTGTGTCTGAAATGTGAGCTCTCTCACTCCTTCCTTGTCCAAGATATGGGCGTTTCAAGTTTTCTCCAGTTGAAAAAACACGTTAACCGCGGGGTCAACATTTTCACCAAAAATTCAATATTCCCCAATTTGCCCCAAAATAACACAAATTGATGCCATTTCTGCCTGGATGCTGCGTCTGAAATTTAAGCTCTCTCACTCCTTCCTTGCCCAAGATATGGGCGTTTCAAGTTATCTCCTCAGCTGAAAAAAACATTGACCGCGAGGTCAACATTTTCACAAAAAATTCAATATTCCCCAATTTGCCCCGAAATAACACAAATTGAAGCCATTGCAGCCTGGATGCTGTGTCTGAAATGTGAGCTCTCTCACTCCTTCCTTATCCAAGATATGGGCGTTTCAAGTTCTCCTCAGCTGAAAAAAACATTGACCGCGGGGTCAACATTTTCACCAAAAATTCAATATTCCCCAATTTGCCCCGAAATAACACAAATTGAAGCCATTGCAGCCTGGATGCTGTGTCTGAAATGTGAGCTCTCTCACTCCTTCCTTATCCAAGATATGGGCGTTTCAAGTTCTCCTCAGCTGAAAAAAACATTGACCGCGGGGTCAACATTTTCACCAAAAATTCAATATTCCCCAATTTGCCCCGAAATAACACAAATTGAAGCCATTGCAGCCTGGATGCTGTGTCTGAAATTTAAGCTCTCTCACTCCTTCCTTGTCCAAGATATGGGCGTTTCAAGTTCTCCTCAGCTGAAAAAAACATTGACCGCGGGGTCAACATTTTCACCAAAAATTCAATATTCCCCAATTTGCCCCAAAATAACACAAATTGAAGCCATTGCAGCCTGGATGCTGTGTCTGAAATGTGAGCTCTCTCACTCCTTCCTTGCCCAAGATACGGGCGTTTCAAGTTATCTCCTCAGCTGAAAAAAACATTGACCGCGAGGTCAACTTTTTCACCAAAAATTCAATATTCCCCAATTTGCCCCGAAATAACACAAATTGAAGCCATTGCAGCCTGGATGCTGCGTCTAAAAATTTTAACACTCTAACTCCTTCCTTGCCCAAGATATGGGCGTTTCAAGTTATCTCCTCAGCTGAAAAAAACATTGACCGCGGGGTCAACATTTTCACCAAAAATTCAATATTCCCCAATTTGCCCCAAAATAACACAAATTGAAGCCATTGCAGCCTGGATGCTGTGTCTGAAATGTGAGCTCTCTCACTCCTTCCTTGCCCAAGATACGGGCGTTTCAAGTTATCTCCTCAGCTGAAAAAAACATTGACCGCGAGGTCAACATTTTCACCAAAAATTCAATATTCCCCAATTTGCCCCAAAATAACACAAATTGAAGCCATTGCAGCCTGGATGCTGCGTCTAAAAATTTTAACACTCTAACTCCTTCCTTGCCCAAGATATGGGCGTTTCAAGTTCTCCTCAGCTGAAAAAAACATTGACCACGAGGTCAACATTTTCACAAAAAATTCAATATTCCCCAATTTGCCCCGAAATAACACAAATTGAAGCCATTGCAGCCTGGATGCTGTGTCTGAAATGTGAGCTCTCTCACTCCTTCCTTATCCAAAATATGGGCATTTCAAGTTCTCCTCAGCTGAAAAAAACATTGACCGCGGGGTCAACTTTTTCACCAAAAATTCAATATTCCCCAATTTGCCCCGAAATAACACAAATTCATATCATTGCAGCCTGGATGCTGTGTCTGAAATTTAAGCTCTCTCACTCCTTCCTTGCCAGAGATACGGGCGTTTCAAGTTATCTCCTCAGCTGAAAAAAACATTGACCGCGGGGTCAACATTTTCACCAAAAATTCAATATTCCCCAACTTGCCCCAAAATAACACAAATTGAAGCCATTGCAGCCTGGATGCTGTGTCTGAAATGTGAGCTCTCTCACTCCTTCCTTGTCCAAGATATGGGCGTTTCAAGTTTTCTCCAGTTGAAAAAACACGTTAACCGCGGGGTCAACATTTTCACCAAAAATTCAATATTCCCCAATTTGCCCCAAAATAACACAAATTGATGCCATTTCTGCCTGGATGCTGCGTCTGAAATTTAAGCTCTCTCACTCCTTCCTTGCCCAAGATATGGGCGTTTCAAGTTATCTCCTCAGCTGAAAAAAACATTGACCGCGAGGTCAACATTTTCACAAAAAATTCAATATTCCCCAATTTGCCCCGAAATAACACAAATTGAAGCCATTGCAGCCTGGATGCTGTGTCTGAAATGTGAGCTCTCTCACTCCTTCCTTATCCAAGATATGGGCGTTTCAAGTTCTCCTCAGCTGAAAAAAACATTGACCGCGGGGTCAACATTTTCACCAAAAATTCAATATTCCCCAATTTGCCCCGAAATAACACAAATTGAAGCCATTGCAGCCTGGATGCTGTGTCTGAAATGTGAGCTCTCTCACTCCTTCCTTATCCAAGATATGGGCGTTTCAAGTTCTCCTCAGCTGAAAAAAACATTGACCGCGGGGTCAACATTTTCACCAAAAATTCAATATTCCCCAATTTGCCCCGAAATAACACAAATTGAAGCCATTGCAGCCTGGATGCTGTGTCTGAAATTTAAGCTCTCTCACTCCTTCCTTGTCCAAGATATGGGCGTTTCAAGTTCTCCTCAGCTGAAAAAAACATTGACCGCGGGGTCAACATTTTCACCAAAAATTCAATATTCCCCAATTTGCCCCAAAATAACACAAATTGAAGCCATTGCAGCCTGGATGCTGTGTCTGAAATGTGAGCTCTCTCACTCCTTCCTTGCCCAAGATACGGGCGTTTCAAGTTATCTCCTCAGCTGAAAAAAACATTGACCGCGAGGTCAACTTTTTCACCAAAAATTCAATATTCCCCAATTTGCCCCGAAATAACACAAATTCATATCATTGCAGCCTGGATGCTGTGTCTGAAATGTGAGCTCTCTCACTCCTTCCTTGCCAGAGATACGGGCGTTTCAAGTTATCTCCTCAGCTGAAAAAAACATTGACCGCGAGGTCAACTTTTTCACCAAAAATTCAATATTCCCCAATTTGCCCCAAAATAACACAAATTGATGCCATTTCTGCCTGGATGCTGCGTCTGAAATTTAAGCTCTCTCACTCCTTCCTTGTCCAAGATATGGGCGTTTCAAGTTCTCCTCAGCTGAAAAAAACATTGACTGCGGGGTCAACATTTTCACCAAAAATTCAATATTCCCCAATTTGCCCCAAATAACACAAATTCATCCCATTGCAGCCTGGATGCTGTGTCTGAAATGTGAGCTCTCTCACTCCTTCCTTGCCCAAGATATGGGCGTTTCAAGTTCTCCTCAGCTGAAAAAAACATTGACCGCGGGGTCAACTTTTTCACCAAAAATTCAATATTCCCCAATTTGCCCCAAAATAACAAATTGAAGCCAATGCAGCCTGGATGCTGTGTCTGAAATGTGAGCTCTCTCACTCCTTCCTTATCCAAGATATGGGCGTTTCAAGTTCTCCTCAGCTGAAAAAAACATTGACTGCGGGGTCAACATTTTCACCAAAAATTCAATATTCCCCAATTTGCCCCAAAATAACACAAATTGAAGCCATTGCAGCCTGGATGTTACGTCTAAAAATTTTAACACTCTAACTCCTTCCTTGCCCAAGATATGGGCGTTTCAAGTTCTCCTCAGCTGAAAAAAACATTGACCGCGGGGTCAACATTTTCACCAAAAATTCAATATTCCCCAATTTGCCCCGAAATAACACAAATTGAAGCCATTGCAGCCTGGATGCTGTGTCTGAAATTTAAGCTCTCTCACTCCTTCCTTATCCAAGATATGGGCGTTTCAAGTTCTCCTCAGCTGAAAAAAACATTGACTGCGGGGTCAACATTTTCACCAAAAATTCAATATTCCCCAATTTGCCCCAAAATAACACAAATTGAAGCCATTGCAGCCTGGATGCTGTGTCTGAAATGTGAGCTCTCTCACTCCTTCCTTGTCCAAGATATGGGCGTTTCAAGTTTTCTCCAGTTGAAAAAACACGTTGACCGCGGGGTCAACATTTTCACCAAAAATTCAATATTCCCCAATTTGCCCCAAAATAACACAAATTGAAGCCATTGCAGCCTGGATGCTGTGTCTGAAATGTGAGCTCTCTCACTCCTTCCTTGCCCAAGACACGGGCCTTTCAAGTTATCTCCTCAGCTGAAAAAAACATTGACCGCGAGTTCAACTTTTTCACCAAATCAATATTCCCCAATTTGCCCCAAAATAACACAAATTGATGCCATTCCTGCCTGGATGCTGCGTCTGAAATTTAAGCTCTCTCACTCCTTCCTTGCCCAAGATATGGGCGTTTCAAGTTCTCCTCAGCTGAAAAAAACATTGACTGCGGGGTCAACATTTTCACCAAAAATTCAATATTCCCCAATTTGCCCCAAAATAACACAAATTGAAGCCATTGCAGCCTGGATGCTGCGTCTAAAAATTTTAACACTCTAACTCCTTCCTTGCCCAAGATATGGGAGTTTCAAGTTCTCCTCAGCTGAAAAAAACATTGACCGCGGGGTCAACATTTTCACCAAAAATTCAATATTCCCCAATTTGCCCCAAAATAACACAAATTGAAGCCATTGCAGCCTGGATGCTGTGTCTGAAATGTGAGCTCTCTCACTCCTTCCTTATCCAAGATATGGGCATTTCAAGTTCTCCTCAGCTGAAAAAAACATTGACCGCGGGGTCAACTTTTTCACCAAAAATTCAATATTCCCCAATTTGCCCCGAAATAACACAAATTCATATCATTGCAGCCTGGATGCTGTGTCTGAAATTTAAGCTCTCTCACTCCTTCCTTGCCAGAGATACGGGCGTTTCAAGTTATCTCCTCAGCTGAAAAAAACATTGATCGCGAGGTCAACTTTTTCACCAAAAATTCAATATTCCCCAATTTGCCCCAAAATAACACAAATTGATGCCATTTCTGCCTGGATGCTGCGTCTGAAATTTAAGCTCTCTCACTCCTTCCTTGTCCAAGATATGGGCGTTTCAAGTTCTCCTCAGCTGAAAAAAACATTGACTGCGGGGTCAACATTTTCACCAAAAATTCAATATTCCCCAATTTGCCCCAAAATAACACAAATTGAAGCCATTGCAGCCTGGATGCTGCGTCTAAAAATTTTAACACTCTAACTCCTTCCTTGCCCAAGATATGGGCGTTTCAAGTTCTCCTCAGCAGAAAAAAACATTGACTGCGGGGTCAACATTTTCACCAAAAATTCAATATTCCCCAATTTGCCCCAAAATAACACAAATTGAAGCCAATGCAGCCTGGATGCTGTGTCTGAAATGTGAGCTCTCTCACTCCTTCCTTATCCAAGATATGGGCATTTCAAGTTCTCCTCAGCTGAAAAAAACATTGACCGCGGGGTCAACTTTTTCACCAAAAATTCAATATTCCCCAATTTGCCCCGAAATAACACAAATTCATATCATTGCAGCCTGGATGCTGTGTCTGAAATGTGAGCTCTCTCACTCCTTCCTTGCCCAAGACACGGGCGTTTCAAGTTATCTCCTCAGCTGAAAAAAACATTGACCGCGAGGTCAACTTTTTCACCAAAAATTCAATATTCCCCAATTTGCCCCAAAATAACACAAATTGATGCCATTCCTGCCTGGATGCTGCGTCTGAAATTTAAGCTCTCTCACTCCTTCCTTGCCCAAGATATGGGCGTTTCAAGTTCTCCTCAGCTGAAAAAAACATTGACCGCGGGGTCAACATTTTCACCAAAAATTCAATATTCCCCAATTTGCCCCAAAATAACACAAATTCATCCCATTGCAGCCTGGATGCTGTGTCTGAAATGTGAGCTCTCTCACTCCTTCCTTATCAAAGATATGGGCGTTTCAAGTTCTCCTCAGCTGAAAAAAACATTGACCGCGGGGTCAACTTTTTCACCAAAAAAACAATATTCCCCAATTTGCCCCAAAATAACACAAATTGAAGCCATTGCAGCCTGGATGCTGCGTCTAAAAATTTGAACACTCTAACTCCTTCCTTGCCCAAGATATGGGCGTTTCAAGTTTTCTCCAGTTGAAAAAACACGTTGACCGCGGGGTCAACATTTTCACCAAAAATTCAATATTCCCCAATTTGCCCCAAAATAACACAAATTGAAGCCATTGCAGCCTGGATGCTGCGTCTGAAATGTGAGCTCTCTCACTCCTTCCTTATCCAAGATATGGGCGTTTCAAGTTCTCCTCAGCTGAAAAAAACATTGACCGCGGGGTCAACATTTTCACCAAAAATTTAATATTCCCCACTTTGCCCCAAAATAACACAAATTGAAGCCATTGCAGCCTGGATGCTGTGTCTGAAATGTGAGCTCTCTCACTCCTTCCTTGCCCAAGACACGGGCGTTTCAAGTTATCTCCTCAGCTGAAAAAAACATTGACCGCGAGGTCAACTTTTTCACCAAAAATTCAATATTCCCCAATTTGCCCCAAAATAACACAAATTGATGCCATTCCTGCCTGGATGCTGCGTCTGAAATTTAAGCTCTCTCACTCCTTCCTTGCCCAAGATATGGGCGTTTCAAGTTCTCCTCAGCTGAAAAAAACATTGACCGCGGGGTCAACATTTTCACCAAAAATTCAATATTCCCCAATTTGCCCCAAAATATCACAAATTCATCCCATTGCAGCCTGGATGCTGTGTCTGAAATGTGAGCTCTCTCACTCCTTCCTTATCCAAGATATGGGCGTTTCAAGTTTTCCTCAGCTGAAAAAAACATTGACCGCGGGGTCAACATTTTCACCAAAAATTCAATATTCCCCAATTTGCCCCGAAATAACACAAATTCATATCATTGCAGCCTGGATGCTGTGTCTGAAATTTAAGCTCTCTCACTCCTTCCTTGCCAGAGATACGGGCGTTTCAAGTTATCTCCTCAGCTGAAAAAAACATTGATCGCGAGGTCAACTTTTTCACCAAAAATTCAATATTCCCCAATTTGCCCCAAAATAACACAAATTGATGCCATTTCTGCCTGGATGCTGCGTCTGAAATTTAAGCTCTCTCACTCCTTCCTTGTCCAAGATATGGGCGTTTCAAGTTCTCCTCAGCTGAAAAAAACATTGACTGCGGGGTCAACATTTTCACCAAAAATTCAATATTCCCCAATTTGCCCCAAAATAACACAAATTGAAGCCATTGCAGCCTGGATGCTGCGTCTAAAAATTTTAACACTCTAACTCCTTCCTTGCCCAAGATATGGGCGTTTCAAGTTCTCCTCAGCAGAAAAAAACATTGACTGCGGGGTCAACATTTTCACCAAAAATTCAATATTCCCCAATTTGCCCCAAAATAACACAAATTGAAGCCAATGCAGCCTGGATGCTGTGTCTGAAATGTGAGCTCTCTCACTCCTTCCTTATCCAAGATATGGGCATTTCAAGTTCTCCTCAGCTGAAAAAAACATTGACCGCGGGGTCAACTTTTTCACCAAAAATTCAATATTCCCCAATTTGCCCCGAAATAACACAAATTCATATCATTGCAGCCTGGATGCTGTGTCTGAAATGTGAGCTCTCTCACTCCTTCCTTGCCCAAGACACGGGCGTTTCAAGTTATCTCCTCAGCTGAAAAAAACATTGACCGCGAGGTCAACTTTTTCACCAAAAATTCAATATTCCCCAATTTGCCCCAAAATAACACAAATTGATGCAATTCCTGCCTGGATGCTGCGTCTGAAATTTAAGCTCTCTCACTCCTTCCTTGCCCAAGATATGGGCGTTTCAAGTTTTCTCCAGTTGAAAAAACACGTTGACCGCGGGGTCAACATTTTCACCAAAAATTCAATATTCCCCAATTTGCCCCAAAATAACACAAATTGAAGCCATTGCAGCCTGGATGCTGTGTCTGAAATGTGAGCTCTCTCACTCCTTCCTTGCCCAAGACACGGGCGTTTCAAGTTATCTCCTCAGCTGAAAAAAACATTGACCGCGAGGTCAACTTTTTCACCAAAAATTCAATATTCCCCAATTTGCCCCAAAATAACACAAATTGAAGCCATTGCAGCCTGGATGCTGTGTCTGAAATTTAAGCTCTCTCACTCCTTCCTTGTCCAAGATATGGGCGTTTCAAGTTCTCCTCAGCTGAAAAAAACATTGACCGCGAGGTCAACTTTTTCACCAAAAATTCAATATTCCCCAATTTGCCCCGAAATAACACAAATTGAAGCCATTGCAGCCTGGATGCTGTGTCTGAAATGTGAGCTCTCTCACTCCTTCCTTGTCCAAGATATGGGCGTTTCAAGTTTTCTCCAGTTGAAAAAACACGTTGACCGCGGGGTCAACATTTTCACCAAAAATTCAATATTCCCCAATTTGCACCAAAATAACACAAATTGAAGCCATTGCAGCCTGGATGCTGTGTCTGAAATGTGAGCTCTCTCACTCCTTCCTTATCCAAGATATGGGCGTTTCAAGTTCTCCTCAGCTGAAAAAAACATTGACCGCGGGGTCAACTTTTTCACCAAAAAAACAATATTCCCCAATTTGCCCCAAAATAACACAAATTGAAGCCATTGCAGCCTGGATGCTGCGTCTAAAAATTTGAACACTCTAACTCCTTCCTTGCCCAAGATATGGGCGTTTCAAGTTTTCTCCAGTTGAAAAAACACGTTGACCGCGGGGTCAACATTTTCACCAAAAATTCAATATTCCCCAATTTGCCCCAAAATAACACAAATTGAAGCCATTGCAGCCTGGATGCTGCGTCTGAAATGTGAGCTCTCTCACTCCTTCCTTATCCAAGATATGGGCGTTTCAAGTTCTCCTCAGCTGAAAAAAACATTGACCGCGGGGTCAACATTTTCACCAAAAATTCAATATTCCCCAATTTGCCCCAAAATATCACGAATTCATCCCATTGCAGCCTGGATGCTGTGTCTGAAATGTGAGCTCTCTCACTCCTTCCTTATCAAAGATATGGGCGTTTCAAGTTCTCCTCAGCTGAAAAAAACATTGACCGCGGGGTCAACTTTTTCACCAAAAAAACAATATTCCCCAATTTGCCCCAAAATAACACAAATTGAAGCCATTGCAGCCTGGATGCTGCGTCTAAAAATTTGAACACTCTAACTCCTTCCTTGCCCAAGATATGGGCGTTTCAAGTTCTCCTCAGCTGAAAAAAACATTGACCGCGGGGTCAACATTTTCACCAAAAATTCAATATTCCCCAATTTGCCCCAAAATATCACGAATTCATCCCATTGCAGCCTGGATGCTGTGTCTGAAATGTGAGCTCTCTCACTCCTTCCTTATCAAAGATATGGGCGTTTCAAGTTCTCCTCAGCTGAAAAAAACATTGACCGCGGGGTCAACATTTTCACCAAAAATTCAATATTCCCCACTTTGCCCCAAAATAACACAAATTGAAGCCATTGCAGCCTGGATGCTGCGTCTGAAATTTAAGCTCTCTCACTCCTTCCTTGCCCAAGATATGGGCGTTTCAAGTTCTCCTCAGCTGAAAAAAACATTGACCGCAGGGTCAACATTTTCACCAAAAATTCAATATTCCCCAATTTGCCCCAAAATGACACAAATTGAAGCCATTGCAGCCTGGATGCTGTGTCTGAAACGTGAGCTCTCTCACTCCTTCCTTATCCAAGATATGGGCGTTTCAAGTTCTCCTCAGCTGAAAAAAACATTGACCGCAGGGTCAACTTTTTCACCAAAAATTCAATATTCCCGAATTTGCCCCAAAATAACACAAATTGAAGCCATTGCAGCCTGGATGCTGTGTCTGAAATGTGAGCTCTCTCACTCCTTCCTTATCCAAGATATGGGCGTTTCAAGTTCTCCTCAGCTGAAAAAAACATTGACCGCGGGGTCAACATTTTCACCAAAAATTCAATATTCCCCAATTTGCCCCAAAATAACACAAATTCATCCCATTACATCCTGGATGCTGTGTCTGAAATGTGAGCTCTCTCACTCCTTCCTTATCAAAGATATGGGCGTTTCAAGTTCTCCTCAGCTGAAAAAAACATTGACCGCGGGGTCAACTTTTTCACCAAAAAAACAATATTCCCCAATTTGCCCCAAAATAACACAAATTGAAGCCATTGCAGCCTGGATGCTGCGTCTAAAAATTTGAACACTCTAACTCCTTCCTTGCCCAAGATATGGGCGTTTCAAGTTTTCTCCAGTTGAAAAAACACGTTGACCGCGGGGTCAACATTTTCACCAAAAATTCAATATTCCCCAATTTGCCCCAAAATAACACAAATTGAAGCCATTGCAGCCTGGATGCTGTGTCTGAAATGTGAGCTCTCTCACTCCTTCCTTATCCAAGATATGGGCGTTTCAAGTTCTCCTCAGCTGAAAAAAACATTGACCGCGGGGTCAACATTTTCACCAAAAATTCAATATTCCCCACTTTGCCCCAAAATAACACAAATTGAAGCCATTGCAGCCTGGATGCTGTGTCTGAAATGTGAGCTCTCTCACTCCTTCCTTATCAAAGATATGGGCGTTTCAAGTTCTCCTCAGCTGAAAAAAACATTGACCGCGGGGTCAACATTTTCACCAAAAATTCAATATTCCCCAATTTGCCCCAAAATATCACGAATTCATCCCATTGCAGCCTGGATGCTGTGTCTGAAATGTGAGCTCTCTCACTCCTTCCTTATCCAAGATATGGGCGTTTCAAGTTCTCCTCAGCTGAAAAAAACATTGACCGCGGGGTCAACTTTTTCACAAAAAATTCAATATTCCCCAATTTGCCCCAAAATAACACAAATTGAAGCCATTGCAGCCTGGATGCTGTGTCTGAAATGTGAGCTCTCTCACTCCTTCCTTATCCAAGATATGGGCGTTTCAAGTTCTCCTCAGCTGAAAAAAACATTGACCGCGGGGTCAACTTTTTCACAAAAAATTCAATATTCCCCAATTTGCCCCAAAATAACACAAATTGAAGCCATTGCAGCCTGGATGCTGCGTCTAAAAATTTGAACACTCTAACTCCTTCCTTGCCCAAGATATGGGCGTTTCAAGTTTTCTCCAGTTGAAAAAACACGTTGACCGCGGGGTCAACATTTTCACCAAAAATTCAATATTCCCCACTTTGCCCCAAAATAACACAAATTGAAGCCATTGCAGCCTGGATGCTGTGTCTTAAATGTGAGCTCTCTCACTCCTTCCTTGTCCAAGATATGGGCGTTTCAAGTTTTCTCCAGTTGAAAAAACACGTTGACCGCGGGGTCAACATTTTCACCAAAAATGCAATATTCCCCAATTTGCCCCAAAATAACACAAATTCATCCCATTGCAGCCTGGATGCTGTGTCTGAAATGTGAGCTCTCTCACTCCTTCCTTATCCAAGATATGGGCGTTTCAAGTTCTCCTCAGCTGAAAAAAACATTGACCGCGGGGTCAACATTTTCACCAAAAATTCAATATTCCCCAATTTGCCCCAAAATAACACAAATTGATGCAATTCCTGCCTGGATGCTGCGTCTGAAATTTAAGCTCTCTCACTCCTTCCTTGCCCAAGATATGGGCGTTTCAAGTTCTCCTCAGCTGAAAAAAACATTGACCGCGGGGTCAACATTTTCACCAAAAATTCAATATTCCCCAATTTGCCCCAAAATATCACGAATTCATCCCATTGCAGCCTGGATGCTGTGTCTGAAATGTGAGCTCTCTCACTCCTTCCTTATCCAAGATATGGGCGTTTCAAGTTCTCCTCAGCTGAAAAAAACATTGACCGCAGGGTCAACATTTTCACCAAAAATTCAATATTCCCCAATTTGCCCCAAAATGACACAAATTGAAGCCATTGCAGCCTGGATGCTGTGTCTGAAACGTGAGCTCTCTCACTCCTTCCTTATCCAAGATATGGGCGTTTCAAGTTCTCCTCAGCTGAAAAAAACATTGACCGCAGGGTCAACTTTTTCACCAAAAATTCAATATTCCCCAATTTGCCCCAAAATAACACAAATTGAAGCCATTGCAGCCTGGATGCTGTGTCTGAAATGTGAGCTCTCTCACTCCTTCCTTATCCAAGATATGGGCGTTTCAAGTTCTCCTCAGCTGAAAAAAACATTGACCGCGGGGTCAACATTTTCACCAAAAATTCAATATTCCCCAATTTGCCCCAAAATAACACAAATTCATCCCATTACATCCTGGATGCTGTGTCTGAAATGTGAGCTCTCTCACTCCTTCCTTATCAAAGATATGGGCGTTTCAAGTTCTCCTCAGCTGAAAAAAACATTGACCGCGGGGTCAACTTTTTCACCAAAAAAACAATATTCCCCAATTTGCCCCAAAATAACACAAATTGAAGCCATTGCAGCCTGGATGCTGCGTCTAAAAATTTGAACACTCTAACTCCTTCCTTGCCCAAGATATGGGCGTTTCAAGTTTTCTCCAGTTGAAAAAACACGTTGACCGCGGGGTCAACATTTTCACCAAAAATTCAATATTCCCCAATTTGCCCCAAAATAACACAAATTGAAGCCATTGCAGCCTGGATGCTGTGTCTGAAATGTGAGCTCTCTCACTCCTTCCTTATCCAAGATATGGGCGTTTCAAGTTCTCCTCAGCTGAAAAAAACATTGACCGCGGGGTCAACATTTTCACCAAAAATTCAATATTCCCCACTTTGCCCCAAAATAACACAAATTGAAGCCATTGCAGCCTGGATGCTGTGTCTGAAATGTGAGCTCTCTCACTCCTTCCTTACCCAAGACACGGGCGTTTCAAGTTATCTCCTCAGCTGAAAAAAACATTGACCGCGAGGTCAACTTTTTCACCAAAAATTCAATATTCCCCAATTTGCCCCAAAATAACACAAATTGATGCCATTCCTGCCTGGATGCTGCGTCTGAAATTTAAGCTCTCTCACTCCTTCCTTGCCCAAGATATGGGCGTTTCAAGTTCTCCTCAGCTGAAAAAAACATTGACCGCGGGGTCAACATTTTCACCAAAAATTCAATATTCCCCAATTTGCCCCAAAATAACACAAATTCATCCCATTGCAGCCTGGATGCTGTGTCTGAAATGTGAGCTCTCTCACTCCTTCCTTATCAAAGATATGGGCGTTTCAAGTTCTCCTCAGCTGAAAAAAACATTGACCGCGGGGTCAACATTTTCACCAAAAATTCAATATTCCCCAATTTGCCCCAAAATATCACGAATTCATCCCATTGCAGCCTGGATGCTGTGTCTGAAATGTGAGCTCTCTCACTCCTTCCTTATCCAAGATATGGGCGTTTCAAGTTCTCCTCAGCTGAAAAAAACATTGACCGCGGGGTCAACTTTTTCACAAAAAATTCAATATTCCCCAATTTGCCCCAAAATAACACAAATTGAAGCCATTGCAGCCTGGATGCTGTGTCTGAAATGTGAGCTCTCTCACTCCTTCCTTATCCAAGATATGGGCGTTTCAAGTTCTCCTCAGCTGAAAAAAACATTGACTGCGGGGTCAACTTTTTCACAAAAAATTCAATATTCCCCAATTTGCCCCAAAATAACACAAATTGAAGCCATTGCAGCCTGGATGCTGCGTCTAAAAATTTGAACACTCTAACTCCTTCCTTGCCCAAGATATGGGCGTTTCAAGTTTTCTCCAGTTGAAAAAACACGTTGACCGCGGGGTCAACATTTTCACCAAAAATTCAATATTCCCCACTTTGCCCCAAAATAACACAAATTGAAGCCATTGCAGCCTGGATGCTGTGTCTTAAATGTGAGCTCTCTCACTCCTTCCTTGTCCAAGATATGGGCGTTTCAAGTTTTCTCCAGTTGAAAAAACACGTCGACCGCGGGGTCAACATTTTCACCAAAAATGCAATATTCCCCAATTTGCCCCAAAATAACACAAATTCATCCCATTGCAGCCTGGATGCTGTGTCTGAAATGTGAGCTCTCTCACTCCTTCCTTATCCAAGATATGGGCGTTTCAAGTTCTCCTCAGCTGAAAAAAACATTGACCGCGGGGTCAACATTTTCACCAAAAATTCAATATTCCCCACTTTGCCCCAAAATAACACAAATTGAAGCCATTGCAGCCTGGATGCTGCGTCTGAAATTTAAGCTCTCTCACTCCTTCCTTGCCCAAGATATGGGCGTTTCAAGTTCTCCTCAGCTGAAAAAAACATTGACCGCGGGGTCAACATTTTCACCAAAAATTCAATATTCCCCAATTTGCCCCAAAATAACACAAATTGAAGCCATTGCAGCCTGGATGCTGTGTCTGAAACGTGAGCTCTCTCACTCCTTCCTTATCCAAGATATGGGCGTTTCAAGTTTTCTCCAGTTGAAAAAACACGTTGACCGCGGGGTCAACATTTTCACCAAAAATTCAATATTCCCCAATTTGCCCCAAAATAACACAAATTCATCCCATTGCAGCCTGGATGCTGTGTCTGAAATGTGAGCTCTCTCACTCCTTCCTTGTCCAAGATATGGGCGTTTCAAGTTTTCTCCAGTTGAAAAAACACGTTGACCGCGGGGTCAACATTTTCACCAAAAATTCAATATTCCCCAATTTGCCCCAAAATAACACAAATTGAAGCCATTGCAGCCTGGATGCTGTGTCTGAAATGTGAGCTCTCTCACTCCTTCCTTGTCCAAGATATGGGCGTTTCAAGTTTTCTCCAGTTGAAAAAACACGTTGACCGCGAGGTCAACTTTTTCACCAAAAATTCAATATTCCCCAATTTGCCCCAAAATAACACAAATTGAAGCCATTGCAGCCTGGATGCTGTGTCTGAAATGTGAGCTCTCTCACTCCTTCCTTGCCCAAGATATGGGCGTTTCAAGTTCTCCTCAGCTGAAAAAAACATTGACCGCGGGGTCAACATTTTCACCAAAAATTCAATATTCCCCAATTTGCCCCAAAATAACACAAATTCATCCCATTGCAGCCTGGATGCTGTGTCTGAAACGTGAGCTCTCTCACTCCTTCCTTGTCCAAGATATGGGCGTTTCAAGTTTTCTCCAGTTGAAAAAACACGTTGACCGCGGGGTCAACATTTTCACCAAAAATTCAATATTCCCCAATTTGCCCCAAAATAACACAAATTGAAGCCATTGCAGCCTGGATGCTGTGTCTGAAATGTGAGCTCTCTCACTCCTTCCTTATCCAAGATATGGGCGTTTCAAGTTCTCCTCAGCTGAAAAAAACATTGACCGCGGGGTCAACATTTTCACCAAAAATTCAATATTCCCCAATTTGCCCCAAAATAACACAAATTGAAGCCATTGCAGCCTGGATGCTGTGTCTGAAATGTGAGCTCTCTCACTCCTTCCTTGTCCAAGATATGGGCGTTTCAAGTTTTCTCCAGTTGAAAAAACACGTTGACCGCGGGGTCAACATTTTCACCAAAAATTCAATATTCCCCACTTTGCCCCAAAATAACACAAATTGAAGCCATTGCAGCCTGGATGCTGTGTCTGAAATGTGAGCTCTCTCACTCCTTCCTTGTCCAAGATATGGGCGTTTCAAGTTTTCTCCAGTTGAAAAAACACGTTGACCGCGGGGTCAACATTTTCACCAAAAATTCAATATTCCCCAATTTGCCCCAAAATAACACAAATTGAAGCCATTGCAGCCTGGATGCTGTGTCTGAAATGTGAGCTCTCTCACTCCTTCCTTGTCCAAGATATGGGCGTTTCAAGTTTTCTCCAGTTGAAAAAACACGTTGACCGCGGGGTCAACATTTTCACCAAAAATTCAATATTCCCCAATTTGCCCCAAAATAACACAAATTGAAGCCATTGCAGCCTGGATGCTGTATCTGAAATGTGAGCTCTCTCACTCCTTCCTTGTCCAAGATATGGGCGTTTCAATTTTTCTCCAGTTGAAAAAACACGTTGACCGCGGGGTCAACATTTTCACCAAAAATTCAATATTCCCCAATTTGCCCCAAAATAACACAAATTCATCCCATTGCAGCCTGGATGCTGTGTCTGAAATGTGAGCTCTCTCACTCCTTCCTTATCCAAGATATGGGCGTTTCAAGTTCTCCTCAGCTGAAAAAAACATTGACCGCGGGGTCAACATTTTCACCAAAAATTCAATATTCCCCACTTTGCCCCAAAATAACACAAATTGAAGCCATTGCAGCCTGGATGCTGTGTCTGAAATGTGAGCTCTCTCACTCCTTCCTTGCCCAAGACACGGGCGTTTCAAGTTATCTCCTCAGCTGAAAAAAACATTGACCGCGAGGTCAACTTTTTCACCAAAAATTCAATATTCCCCAATTTGCCCCAAAATAACACAAATTGATGCCATTGCAGCCTGGATGCTGTGTCTGAAATGTGAGCTCTCTCACTCCTTCCTTATCCAAGATATGGGCGTTTCAAGTTCTCCTCAGCTGAAAAAAACATTGACCGCGGGGTCAACATTTTCACAAAACATTCAATATTCCCCACTTTGCCCCAAAATAACACAAATTGAAGCCATTGCAGCCTGGATGCTGCGTCTGAAATTTAAGCTCTCTCACTCCTTCCTTGCCCAAGATACGGGCGTTTCAAGTTATCTCCTCAGCTGAAAAAAACATTGACCGCGAGGTCAACTTTTTCACCAAAAATTCAATATTCCCCAATTTGCCCCAAAATAACACAAATTGATGCCATTCCTGCCTGGATGCTGCGTCTGAAATTTAAGCTCTCTCACTCCTTCCTTGCCCAAGATATGGGCGTTTCAAGTTCTCCTCAGCTGAAAAAAACATTGACCGCGGGGTCAACATTTTCACCAAAAATTCCATATTCCCCAATTTGCCCCAAAATAACACAAATTGAAGCCATTGCAGCCTGGATGCTGTGTCTGAAATGTGAGCTCTCTCACTCCTTCCTTGTCCAAGATATGGGCGTTTCAAGTTTTCTCCAGTTGAAAAAACACGTTGACCGCGGGGTCAACATTTTCACCAAAAATTCAATATTCCCCAATTTGCCCCAAAATAACACAAATTGAAGCCATTGCAGCCTGGATGCTGTGTCTGAAATGTGAGCTCTCTCACTCCTTCCTTATCCAAGATATGGGCGTTTCAAGTTCTCCTCAGCTGAAAAAAACATTGACCGCGGGGTCAACATTTTCACCAAAAATTCAATATTCCCCAATTTGCCCCAAAATATCACGAATTCATCCCATTGCAGCCTGGATGCTGTGTCTGAAATGTGAGCTCTCTCACTCCTTCCTTATCAAAGATATGGGCGTTTCAAGTTCTCCTCAGCTGAAAAAAACATTGACCGCGGGGTCAACTTTTTCACCAAAAAAACAATATTCCCCAATTTGCCCCAAAATAACACAAATTGAAGCCATTGCAGCCTGGATGCTGCGTCTAAAAATTTGAACACTCTAACTCCTTCCTTGCCCAAGATATGGGCGTTTCAAGTTTTCTCCAGTTGAAAAAACACGTTGACCGCGGGGTCAACATTTTCACCAAAAATTCAATATTCCCCAATTTGCCCCAAAATAACACAAATTGAAGCCATTGCAGCCTGGATGCTGCGTCTAAAAATTTGAACACTCTAACTCCTTCCTTGCCCAAGATACGGGCGTTTCAAGTTATCTCCTCAGCTGAAAAAAACATTGACCGCGAGGTCAACTTTTTCACCAAAAATTCAATATTCCCCAATTTGCCCCAAAATAACACAAATTCATCCCATTGCAGCCTGGATGCTGTGTCTGAAATGTGAGCTCTCTCACTCCTTCCTTATCCAAGATATGGGCGTTTCAAGTTCTCCTCAGCTGAAAAAAACATTGACCGCGGGGTCAACATTTTCACCAAAAATTCAATATTCCCCACTTTGCCCCAAAATAACACAAATTGAAGCCATTGCAGCCTGGATGCTGTGTCTGAAATGTGAGCTCTCTCACGCCTTCCTTGCCCAAGACACGGGCGTTTCAAGTTATCTCCTCAGCTGAAAAAAACATTGACCGCGGGGTCAACATTTTCACCAAAAATTCAATATTCCCCACTTTGCCCCAAAATAACACAAATTGAAGCCATTGCAGCCTGGATGCTGTGTCTGAAACGTGAGCTCTCTCCCTCCTTCCTTATCCAAGATATGGGCGTTTCAAGTTTTCTCCAGTTGAAAAAACACGTTGACCGCGGGGTCAACATTTTCACCAAAAATTCAATATTCCCCAATTTGCCCCAAAATAACACAAATTCATCCCATTGCAGCCTGGATGCTGTGTCTGAAATGTGAGCTCTCTCACTCCTTCCTTATCAAAGATATGGGCGTTTCAAGTTCTCCTCAGCGGAAAAAAACATTGACCGCGGGGTCAACATTTTCACCAAAAATTCAATATTCCCCACTTTGCCCCAAAATAACACAAATTGAAGCCATTGCAGCCTGGATGCTGCGTCTGAAATTTAAGCTCTCTCACTCCTTCCTTGCCCAAGATATGGGCGTTTCAAGTTCTCCTCAGCTGAAAAAAACATTGACCGCGGGGTCAACATTTTCACCAAAAATTCAATATTCCCCACTTTGCCCCAAAATAACACAAATTGAAGCCATTGCAGCCTGGATGCTGTGTCTGAAATGTGAGCTCTCTCACTCCTTCCTTGCCCAAGACACGGGCGTTTCAAGTTATCTCCTCAGCTGAAAAAAACATTGACCGCGAGGTCAACTTTTTCACCAAAAATTCAATATTCCCCAATTTGCCCCAAAATAACACAAATTGATGCAATTCCTGCCTGGATGCTGCGTCTGAAATTTAAGCTCTCTCACTCCTTCCTTGCCCAAGATATGGGCGTTTCAAGTTCTCCTCAGCTGAAAAAAACATTGACCGCGGGGTCAACTTTTTCACAAAAAATTCAATATTCCCCAATTTGCCCCAAAATATCACGAATTCATCCCATTGCAGCCTGGATGCTGTGTCTGAAATGTGAGCTCTCTCACTCCTTCCTTATCCAAGATATGGGCGTTTCAAGTTCTCCTCAGCTGAAAAAAACATTGACCGCGGGGTCAACTTTTTCACAAAAAATTCAATATTCCCCAATTTGCCCCAAAATAACACAAATTCATCCCATTGCAGCCTGGATGCTGTGTCTGAAATGTGAGCTCTCTCACTCCTTCCTTGTCCAAGATATGGGCGTTTCAAGTTTTCTCCAGTTGAAAAAACACGTTGACCGCGGGGTCAACATTTTCACCAAAAATTCAATATTCCCCAATTTGCCCCAAAATAACACAAATTGAAGCCATTGCAGCCTGGATGCTGTGTCTGAAATGTGAGCTCTCTCACTCCTTCCTTGTCCAAGATATGGGCGTTTCAAGTTTTCTCCAGTTGAAAAAACACGTTGACCGCGAGGTCAACTTTTTCACCAAAAATTCAATATTCCCCAATTTGCCCCAAAATAACACAAATTGAAGCCATTGCAGCCTGGATGCTGTGTCTGAAATGTGAGCTCTCTCACTCCTTCCTTGCCCAAGATATGGGCGTTTCAAGTTCTCCTCAGCTGAAAAAAACATTGACCGCGGGGTCAACATTTTCACCAAAAATTCAATATTCCCCAATTTGCCCCAAAATAACACAAATTCATCCCATTGCAGCCTGGATGCTGTGTCTGAAACGTGAGCTCTCTCACTCCTTCCTTGTCCAAGATATGGGCGTTTCAAGTTTTCTCCAGTTGAAAAAACACGTTGACCGCGGGGTCAACATTTTCACCAAAAATTCAATATTCCCCAATTTGCCCCAAAATAACACAAATTGAAGCCATTGCAGCCTGGATGCTGTGTCTGAAATGTGAGCTCTCTCACTCCTTCCTTATCCAAGATATGGGCGTTTCAAGTTCTCCTCAGCTGAAAAAAACATTGACCGCGGGGTCAACATTTTCACCAAAAATTCAATATTCCCCAATTTGCCCCAAAATAACACAAATTGAAGCCATTGCAGCCTGGATGCTGTGTCTGAAATGTGAGCTCTCTCACTCCTTCCTTGTCCAAGATATGGGCGTTTCAAGTTTTCTCCAGTTGAAAAAACACGTTGACCGCGGGGTCAACATTTTCACCAAAAATTCAATATTCCCCACTTTGCCCCAAAATAACACAAATTGAAGCCATTGCAGCCTGGATGCTGTGTCTGAAATGTGAGCTCTCTCACTCCTTCCTTGTCCAAGATATGGGCGTTTCAAGTTTTCTCCAGTTGAAAAAACACGTTGACCGCGGGGTCAACATTTTCACCAAAAATTCAATATTCCCCAATTTGCCCCAAAATAACACAAATTGAAGCCATTGCAGCCTGGATGCTGTGTCTGAAATGTGAGCTCTCTCACTCCTTCCTTGTCCAAGATATGGGCGTTTCAAGTTTTCTCCAGTTGAAAAAACACGTTGACCGCGGGGTCAACATTTTCACCAAAAATTCAATATTCCCCAATTTGCCCCAAAATAACACAAATTGAAGCCATTGCAGCCTGGATGCTGTATCTGAAATGTGAGCTCTCTCACTCCTTCCTTGTCCAAGATATGGGCGTTTCAATTTTTCTCCAGTTGAAAAAACACGTTGACCGCGGGGTCAACATTTTCACCAAAAATTCAATATTCCCCAATTTGCCCCAAAATAACACAAATTCATCCCATTGCAGCCTGGATGCTGTGTCTGAAATGTGAGCTCTCTCACTCCTTCCTTATCCAAGATATGGGCGTTTCAAGTTCTCCTCAGCTGAAAAAAACATTGACCGCGGGGTCAACATTTTCACCAAAAATTCAATATTCCCCACTTTGCCCCAAAATAACACAAATTGAAGCCATTGCAGCCTGGATGCTGTGTCTGAAATGTGAGCTCTCTCACTCCTTCCTTGCCCAAGACACGGGCGTTTCAAGTTATCTCCTCAGCTGAAAAAAACATTGACCGCGAGGTCAACTTTTTCACCAAAAATTCAATATTCCCCAATTTGCCCCAAAATAACACAAATTGATGCCATTGCAGCCTGGATGCTGTGTCTGAAATGTGAGCTCTCTCACTCCTTCCTTATCCAAGATATGGGCGTTTCAAGTTCTCCTCAGCTGAAAAAAACATTGACCGCGGGGTCAACATTTTCACAAAACATTCAATATTCCCCACTTTGCCCCAAAATAACACAAATTGAAGCCATTGCAGCCTGGATGCTGCGTCTGAAATTTAAGCTCTCTCACTCCTTCCTTGCCCAAGATACGGGCGTTTCAAGTTATCTCCTCAGCTGAAAAAAACATTGACCGCGAGGTCAACTTTTTCACCAAAAATTCAATATTCCCCAATTTGCCCCAAAATAACACAAATTGATGCCATTCCTGCCTGGATGCTGCGTCTGAAATTTAAGCTCTCTCACTCCTTCCTTGCCCAAGATATGGGCGTTTCAAGTTCTCCTCAGCTGAAAAAAACATTGACCGCGGGGTCAACATTTTCACCAAAAATTCCATATTCCCCAATTTGCCCCAAAATAACACAAATTGAAGCCATTGCAGCCTGGATGCTGTGTCTGAAATGTGAGCTCTCTCACTCCTTCCTTGTCCAAGATATGGGCGTTTCAAGTTTTCTCCAGTTGAAAAAACACGTTGACCGCGGGGTCAACATTTTCACCAAAAATTCAATATTCCCCAATTTGCCCCAAAATAACACAAATTGAAGCCATTGCAGCCTGGATGCTGTGTCTGAAATGTGAGCTCTCTCACTCCTTCCTTATCCAAGATATGGGCGTTTCAAGTTCTCCTCAGCTGAAAAAAACATTGACCGCGGGGTCAACATTTTCACCAAAAATTCAATATTCCCCAATTTGCCCCAAAATATCACGAATTCATCCCATTGCAGCCTGGATGCTGTGTCTGAAATGTGAGCTCTCTCACTCCTTCCTTATCAAAGATATGGGCGTTTCAAGTTCTCCTCAGCTGAAAAAAACATTGACCGCGGGGTCAACTTTTTCACCAAAAAAACAATATTCCCCAATTTGCCCCAAAATAACACAAATTGAAGCCATTGCAGCCTGGATGCTGCGTCTAAAAATTTGAACACTCTAACTCCTTCCTTGCCCAAGATATGGGCGTTTCAAGTTTTCTCCAGTTGAAAAAACACGTTGACCGCGGGGTCAACATTTTCACCAAAAATTCAATATTCCCCAATTTGCCCCAAAATAACACAAATTGAAGCCATTGCAGCCTGGATGCTGCGTCTAAAAATTTGAACACTCTAACTCCTTCCTTGCCCAAGATACGGGCGTTTCAAGTTATCTCCTCAGCTGAAAAAAACATTGACCGCGAGGTCAACTTTTTCACCAAAAATTCAATATTCCCCAATTTGCCCCAAAATAACACAAATTCATCCCATTGCAGCCTGGATGCTGTGTCTGAAATGTGAGCTCTCTCACTCCTTCCTTATCCAAGATATGGGCGTTTCAAGTTCTCCTCAGCTGAAAAAAACATTGACCGCGGGGTCAACATTTTCACCAAAAATTCAATATTCCCCACTTTGCCCCAAAATAACACAAATTGAAGCCATTGCAGCCTGGATGCTGTGTCTGAAATGTGAGCTCTCTCACGCCTTCCTTGCCCAAGACACGGGCGTTTCAAGTTATCTCCTCAGCTGAAAAAAACATTGACCGCGGGGTCAACATTTTCACCAAAAATTCAATATTCCCCACTTTGCCCCAAAATAACACAAATTGAAGCCATTGCAGCCTGGATGCTGTGTCTGAAACGTGAGCTCTCTCCCTCCTTCCTTATCCAAGATATGGGCGTTTCAAGTTTTCTCCAGTTGAAAAAACACGTTGACCGCGGGGTCAACATTTTCACCAAAAATTCAATATTCCCCAATTTGCCCCAAAATAACACAAATTCATCCCATTGCAGCCTGGATGCTGTGTCTGAAATGTGAGCTCTCTCACTCCTTCCTTATCAAAGATATGGGCGTTTCAAGTTCTCCTCAGCGGAAAAAAACATTGACCGCGGGGTCAACATTTTCACCAAAAATTCAATATTCCCCACTTTGCCCCAAAATAACACAAATTGAAGCCATTGCAGCCTGGATGCTGCGTCTGAAATTTAAGCTCTCTCACTCCTTCCTTGCCCAAGATATGGGCGTTTCAAGTTCTCCTCAGCTGAAAAAAACATTGACCGCGGGGTCAACATTTTCACCAAAAATTCAATATTCCCCACTTTGCCCCAAAATAACACAAATTGAAGCCATTGCAGCCTGGATGCTGTGTCTGAAATGTGAGCTCTCTCACTCCTTCCTTGCCCAAGACACGGGCGTTTCAAGTTATCTCCTCAGCTGAAAAAAACATTGACCGCGAGGTCAACTTTTTCACCAAAAATTCAATATTCCCCAATTTGCCCCAAAATAACACAAATTGATGCAATTCCTGCCTGGATGCTGCGTCTGAAATTTAAGCTCTCTCACTCCTTCCTTGCCCAAGATATGGGCGTTTCAAGTTCTCCTCAGCTGAAAAAAACATTGACCGCGGGGTCAACTTTTTCACAAAAAATTCAATATTCCCCAATTTGCCCCAAAATATCACGAATTCATCCCATTGCAGCCTGGATGCTGTGTCTGAAATGTGAGCTCTCTCACTCCTTCCTTATCCAAGATATGGGCGTTTCAAGTTCTCCTCAGCTGAAAAAAACATTGACCGCGGGGTCAACTTTTTCACAAAAAATTCAATATTCCCCAATTTGCCCCCAAATAACACAAATTGAAGCCATTGCAGCCTGGATGCTGTGTCTGAAATGTGAGCTCTCTCACTCCTTCCTTATCCAAGATATGGGCGTTTCAAGTTCTCCTCAGCTGAAAAAAACATTGACCGCGGGGTCAACTTTTTCACCAAAAATTCAATATTCCCCAATTTGCCCCAAAATAACACAAATTGAAGCCATTGCAGCCTGGAGCTGTGTCTGAAATGTGAGCTCTCTCACTCCTTCCTTATCCAAGATATGGGCGTTTCAAGTTCTCCTCAGCTGAAAAAAACATTGACCGCGGGGTCAACATTTTCACCAAAAATTCAATATTCCCCAATTTGCCCCAAAATAACACAAATTCATCCCATTGCAGCCTGGATGCTGTGTCTGAAATGTGAGCTCTCTCACTCCTTCCTTGTCCAAGATATGGGCGTTTCAAGTTTTCTCCAGTTGAAAAAACACGTTGACCGCGGGGTCAACATTTTCACCAAAAATTCAATATTCCCCAATTTGCCCCAAAATAACACAAATTCATCCCATTGCAGCCTGGATGCTGTGTCTGAAATGTGAGCTCTCTCACTCCTTCCTTATCCAAGATATGGGCGTTTCAAGTTCTCCTCAGCTGAAAAAAACATTGACCGCGGGGTCAACATTTTCACCAAAAATTCAATATTCCCCACTTTGCCCCAAAATAACACAAATTGAAGCCATTGCAGCCTGGATGCTGCGTCTGAAATTTAAGCTCTCTCACTCCTTCCTTGCCCAAGATATGGGCGTTTCAAGTTCTCCTCAGCTGAAAAAAACATTGACCGCGGGGTCAACATTTTCACCAAAAATTCAATATTCCCCACTTTGCCCCAAAATAACACAAATTGAAGCCATTGCAGCCTGGATGCTGCGTCTGAAATGTGAGCTCTCTCACTCCTTCCTTGCCCAAGACACGGGCGTTTCAAGTTATCTCCTCAGCTGAAAAAAACATTGACCGCGAGGTCAACTTTTTCACCAAAAATTCAATATTCCCCAATTTGCCCCAAAATAACACAAATTGATGCAATTCCTGCCTGGATGCTGCGTCTGAAATTTAAGCTCTCTCACTCCTTCCTTGTCCAAGATATGGGCGTTTCAAGTTCTCCTCAGCTGAAAAAAACATTGACCGCAGGGTCAACATTTTCACCAAAAATTCAATATTCCCCAATTTGCCCCAAAATATCACGAATTCATCCCATTGCAGCCTGGATGCTGTGTCTGAAATGTGAGCTATCTCACTCCTTCCTTATCCAAGATATGGGCGTTTCAAGTTCTCCTCAGCTGAAAAAAACATTGACCGCAGGGTCAACATTTTCACAAAAAATTCAATATTCCCCAATTTGCCCCAAAATGACACAAATTGAAGCCATTGCAGCCTGGATGCTGTGTCTGAAACGTGAGCTCTCTCACTCCTTCCTTATTCAAGATATGGGCGTTTCAAGTTCTCCTCAGCTGAAAAAAACATTGACCGCGGGGTCAACTTTTTCACCAAAAAAACAATATTCCCCAATTTGCCCCAAAATAACACAAATTGAAGCCATTGCAGCCTGGATGCTGCGTCTAAAAATTTGAACACTCTAACTCCTTCCTTGCCCAAGATATGGGCGTTTCAAGTTTTCTCCAGTTGAAAAAACACGTTGACCGCGGGGTCAACATTTTCACCAAAAATTCAATATTCCCCAATTTGCCCCAAAATAACACAAATTGAAGCCATTGCAGCCTGGATGCTGTGTCTGAAATGTGAGCTCTCTCACTCCTTCCTTGTCCAAGATATGGGCGTTTCAAGTTTTCTCCAGTTGAAAAAACACGTTGACCGCGGGGTCAACATTTTCACCAAAAATTCAATATTCCTCAATTTGCCCCAAAATAACACAAATTCATCCCATTGCAGCCTGGATGCTGTGTCTGAAATGTGAGCTCTCTCACTCCTTCCTTATCCAAGATATGGGCGTTTCAAGTTCTCCTCAGCTGAAAAAAACATTGACCGCGGGGTCAACATTTTCACCAAAAATTCAATATTCCCCAATTTGCCCCAAAATAACACAAATTGAAGCCATTGCAGCCTGGATGCTGTGTCTGAAACGTGAGCTCTCTCACTCCTTCCTTGTCCAAGATATGGGCGTTTCAAGTTTTCTCCAGTTGAAAAAACACGTTGACCGCGGGGTCAACATTTTCACCAAAAATTCAATATTCCCCAATTTGCCCCGAAATAACACAAATTGAAGCCATTGCAGCCTGGATGCTGTGTCTGAAATTTAAGCTCTCTCACTCCTTCCTTGTCCAAGATATGGGCGTTTCAAGTTCTCCTCAGCTGAAAAAAACATTGACTGCGGGGTCAACATTTTCACCAAAAATTCAATATTCCCCAATTTGCCCCAAAATAACACAAATTGAAGCCATTGCAGCCTGGATGCTGCGTCTAAAAATTTTAACACTCTAACTCCTTCCTTGCCCAAGATATGGGCGTTTCAAGTTCTCCTCAGCTGAAAAAAACATTGACCGCGGGGTCAACTTTTTCACCAAAAATTCAATATTCACCAATTTGCCCCGAAATAACACAAATTCATATCATTGCAGCCTGGATGCTGTGTCTGAAATTTAAGCTCTCTCACTCCTTCCTTGCCAGAGATACGGGCGTTTCAAGTTATCTCCTCAGCTGAAAAAAACATTGACCGCGAGGTCAACATTTTCACAAAAAATTCAATATTCCCCAATTTGCCCCGAAATAACACAAATTGAAGCCATTGCAGCCTGGATGCTGTGTCTGAAATGTGAGCTCTCTCACTCCTTCCTTATCCAAGATATGGGCGTTTCAAGTTCTCCTCAGCTGAAAAAAACATTGACCGCGGGGTCAACATTTTCACCAAAAATTCAATATTCCCCAATTTGCCCCGAAATAACACAAATTGAAGCCATTGCAGCCTGGATGCTGTGTCTGAAATGTGAGCTCTCTCACTCCTTCCTTGCCCAAGATACGGGCGTTTCAAGTTATCTCCTCAGCTGAAAAAAACATTGACCGCGAGGTCAACTTTTTCACCAAAAATTCAATATTCCCCAATTTGCCCCAAAATAACACAAATTGATGCCATTTCTGCCTGGATGCTGCGTCTGAAATTTAAGCTCTCTCACTCCTTCCTTGTCCAAGATATGGGCGTTTCAAATTCTCCTCAGCTGAAAAAAACATTGACTGCGGGGTCAACATTTTCACCAAAAATTCAATATTCCCCAATTTGCCCCAAATAACACAAATTCATCCCATTGCAGCCTGGATGCTGCGTCTGAAATGTGAGCTCTCTCACTCCTTCCTTGCCCAAGATATGGGCGTTTCAAGTTCTCCTCAGCTGAAAAAAACATTGACCGCGGGGTCAACATTTTCACCAAAAATTCAATATTCCCCACTTTGCCCCAAAATAACACAAATTGAAGCCATTGCAGCCTGGATGCTTTGTCTGAAATGTGAGCTCTCTCACGCCTTCCTTGCCCAAGACACGGGCGTTTCAAGTTATCTCCTCAGCTGAAAAAAACATTGACCGCGGGGTCAACATTTTCACCAAAAATTCAATATTCCCCACTTTGCCCCAAAATAACACAAATTGAAGCCATTGCAGCCTGGATGCTGTGTCTGAAACGTGAGCTCTCTCCCTCCTTCCTTATCCAAGATATGGGCGTTTCAAGTTTTCTCCAGTTGAAAAAACACGTTGACCGCGGGGTCAACATTTTCACCAAAAATTCAATATTCCCCAATTTGCCCCAAAATAACACAAATTCATCCCATTGCAGCCTGGATGCTGTGTCTGAAATGTGAGCTCTCTCACTCCTTCCTTATCAAAGATATGGGCGTTTCAAGTTCTCCTCAGCGGAAAAAAACATTGACCGCGGGGTCAACATTTTCACCAAAAATTCAATATTCCCCACTTTGCCCCAAAATAACACAAATTGAAGCCATTGCAGCCTGGATGCTGTGTCTGAAACGTGAGCTCTCTCCCTCCTTCCTTATCCAAGATATGGGCGTTTCAAGTTTTCTCCAGTTGAAAAAACACGTTGACCGCGGGGTCAACATTTTCACCAAAAATTCAATATTCCCCAATTTGCCCCAAAATAACACAAATTCATCCCATTGCAGCCTGGATGCTGTGTCTGAAATGTGAGCTCTCTCACTCCTTCCTTATCAAAGATATGGGCGTTTCAAGTTCTCCTCAGCGGAAAAAAACATTGACCGCGGGGTCAACATTTTCACCAAAAATTCAATATTCCCCACTTTGCCCCAAAATAACACAAATTGAAGCCATTGCAGCCTGGATGCTGTGTCTGAAATGTGAGCTCTCTCACTCCTTCCTTGCCCAAGACACGGGCGTTTCAAGTTATCTCCTCAGCTGAAAAAAACATTGACCGCGAGGTCAACTTTTTCACCAAAAATTCAATATTCCCCAATTTGCCCCAAAATAACACAAATTGATGCAATTCCTGCCTGGATGCTGCGTCTGAAATTTAAGCTCTCTCACTCCTTCCTTGCCCAAGATATGGGCGTTTCAAGTTCTCCTCAGCTGAAAAAAACATTGACCGCGGGGTCAACTTTTTCACCAAAAATTCAATATTCCCCAATTTGCCCCAAAATAACACAAATTGAAGCCATTGCAGCCTGGAGCTGTGTCTGAAATGTGAGCTCTCTCACTCCTTCCTTATCCAAGATATGGGCGTTTCAAGTTCTCCTCAGCTGAAAAAAACATTGACCGCGGGGTCAACATTTTCACCAAAAATTCAATATTCCCCAATTTGCCCCAAAATAACACAAATTCATCCCATTGCAGCCTGGATGCTGTGTCTGAAATGTGAGCTCTCTCACTCCTTCCTTGTCCAAGATATGGGCGTTTCAAGTTTTCTCCAGTTGAAAAAACACGTTGACCGCGGGGTCAACATTTTCAACAAAAATTCAATATTCCCCAATTTGCCCCAAAATAACACAAATTCATCCCATTGCAGCCTGGATGCTGTGTCTGAAATGTGAGCTCTCTCACTCCTTCCTTATCCAAGATATGGGCGTTTCAAGTTCTCCTCAGCTGAAAAAAACATTGACCGCGGGGTCAACATTTTCACCAAAAATTCAATATTCCCCACTTTGCCCCAAAATAACACAAATTGAAGCCATTGCAGCCTGGATGCTGCGTCTGAAATTTAAGCTCTCTCACTCCTTCCTTGCCCAAGATATGGGCGTTTCAAGTTCTCCTCAGCTGAAAAAAACATTGACCGCGGGGTCAACATTTTCACCAAAAATTCAATATTCCCCACTTTGCCCCAAAATAACACAAATTGAAGCCATTGCAGCCTGGATGCTGCGTCTGAAATGTGAGCTCTCTCACTCCTTCCTTGCCCAAGACACGGGCGTTTCAAGTTATCTCCTCAGCTGAAAAAAACATTGACCGCGAGGTCAACTTTTTCACCAAAAATTCAATATTCCCCAATTTGCCCCAAAATAACACAAATTGATGCAATTCCTGCCTGGATGCTGCGTCTGAAATTTAAGCTCTCTCACTCCTTCCTTGTCCAAGATATGGGCGTTTCAAGTTCTCCTCAGCTGAAAAAAACATTGACCGCGGGGTCAACATTTTCACCAAAAATTCAATATTCCCCAATTTGCCCCAAAATATCACGAATTCATCCCATTGCAGCCTGGATGCTGTGTCTGAAATGTGAGCTATCTCACTCCTTCCTTATCCAAGATATGGGCGTTTCAAGTTCTCCTCAGCTGAAAAAAACATTGACCGCAGGGTCAACATTTTCACAAAAAATTCAATATTCCCCAATTTGCCCCAAAATGACACAAATTGAAGCCATTGCAGCCTGGATGCTGTGTCTGAAACGTGAGCTCTCTCACTCCTTCCTTATTCAAGATATGGGCGTTTCAAGTTCTCCTCAGCTGAAAAAAACATTGACCGCGGGGTCAACTTTTTCACCAAAAAAACAATATTCCCCAATTTGCCCCAAAATAACACAAATTGAAGCCATTGCAGCCTGGATGCTGCGTCTAAAAATTTGAACACTCTAACTCCTTCCTTGCCCAAGATATGGGCGTTTCAAGTTTTCTCCAGTTGAAAAAACACGTTGACCGCGGGGTCAACATTTTCACCAAAAATTCAATATTCCCCAATTTGCCCCAAAATAACACAAATTGAAGCCATTGCAGCCTGGATGCTGTGTCTGAAATGTGAGCTCTCTCACTCCTTCCTTGTCCAAGATATGGGCGTTTCAAGTTTTCTCCAGTTGAAAAAACACGTTGACCGCGGGGTCAACATTTTCACCAAAAATTCAATATTCCCCAATTTGCCCCAAAATAACACAAATTCATCCCATTGCAGCCTGGATGCTGTGTCTGAAATGTGAGCTCTCTCACTCCTTCCTTATCCAAGATATGGGCGTTTCAAGTTCTCCTCAGCTGAAAAAAACATTGACCGCGGGGTCAACATTTTCACCAAAAATTCAATATTCCCCAATTTGCCCCAAAATAACACAAATTGAAGCCATTGCAGCCTGGATGCTGTGTCTGAAACGTGAGCTCTCTCACTCCTTCCTTGTCCAAGATATGGGCGTTTCAAGTTTTCTCCAGTTGAAAAAACACGTTGACCGCGGGGTCAACATTTTCACCAAAAATTCAATATTCCCCAATTTGCCCCGAAATAACACAAATTGAAGCCATTGCAGCCTGGATGCTGTGTCTGAAATTTAAGCTCTCTCACTCCTTCCTTGTCCAAGATATGGGCGTTTCAAGTTCTCCTCAGCTGAAAAAAACATTGACTGCGGGGTCAACATTTTCACCAAAAATTCAATATTCCCCAATTTGCCCCAAAATAACACAAATTGAAGCCATTGCAGCCTGGATGCTGCGTCTAAAAATTTTAACACTCTTACTCCTTCCTTGCCCAAGATATGGGCGTTTCAAGTTCTCCTCAGCTGAAAAAAACATTGACCGCGGGGTCAACTTTTTCACCAAAAATTCAATATTCACCAATTTGCCCCGAAATAACACAAATTCATATCATTGCAGCCTGGATGCTGTGTCTGAAATTTAAGCTCTCTCACTCCTTCCTTGCCAGAGATACGGGCGTTTCAAGTTATCTCCTCAGCTGAAAAAAACATTGACCGCGAGGTCAACATTTTCACAAAAAATTCAATATTCCCCAATTTGCCCCGAAATAACACAAATTGAAGCCATTGCAGCCTGGATGCTGTGTCTGAAATGTGAGCTCTCTCACTCCTTCCTTATCCAAGATATGGGCGTTTCAAGTTCTCCTCAGCTGAAAAAAACATTGACCGCGGGGTCAACATTTTCACCAAAAATTCAATATTCCCCAATTTGCCCCGAAATAACACAAATTGAAGCCATTGCAGCCTGGATGCTGTGTCTGAAATTTAAGCTCTCTCACTCCTTCCTTGTCCAAGATATGGGCGTTTCAAGTTCTCCTCAGCTGAAAAAAACATTGACCGCGGGGTCAACATTTTCACCAAAAATTCAATATTCCCCAATTTGCCCCAAAATAACACAAATTGAAGCCATTGCAGCCTGGATGCTGTGTCTGAAATGTGAGCTCTCTCACTCCTTCCTTGCCCAAGATACGGGCGTTTCAAGTTATCTCCTCAGCTGAAAAAAACATTGACCGCGAGGTCAACTTTTTCACCAAAAATTCAATATTCCCCAATTTGCCCCAAAATAACACAAATTGATGCCATTTCTGCCTGGATGCTGCGTCTGAAATTTAAGCTCTCTCACTCCTTCCTTGTCCAAGATATGGGCGTTTCAAATTCTCCTCAGCTGAAAAAAACATTGACTGCGGGGTCAACATTTTCACCAAAAATTCAATATTCCCCAATTTGCCCCAAATAACACAAATTCATCCCATTGCAGCCTGGATGCTGCGTCTGAAATGTGAGCTCTCTCACTCCTTCCTTGCCCAAGATATGGGCGTTTCAAGTTCTCCTCAGCTGAAAAAAACATTGACCGCGGGGTCAACTTTTTCACCAAAAATTCAATATTCCCCAATTTGCCCCAAATAACACAAATTCATCCCATTGCAGCCTGGATGCTGTGTCTGAAATGTGAGCTCTCTCACTCCTTCCTTGCCCAAGATATGGGCGTTTCAAGTTCTCCTCAGCTGAAAAAAACATTGACTGCGGGGTCAACATTTTCACCAAAAATTCAATATTCCCCAATTTGCCCCAAAATAACACAAATTGAAGCCATTGCAGCCTGGATGCTGCGTCTAAAAATTTTAACACTCTAACTCCTTCCTTGCCCAAGATATGGGCGTTTCAAGTTCTCCTCAGCTGAAAAAAACATTGACCGCGGGGTCAACATTTTCACCAAAAATTCAATATTCCCCAATTTGCCCCGAAATAACACAAATTGAAGCCATTGCAGCCTGGATGCTGTGTCTGAAATTTAAGCTCTCTCACTCCTTCCTTATCCAAGATATGGGCGTTTCAAGTTCTCCTCAGCTGAAAAAAACATTGACTGCGGGGTCAACATTTTCACCAAAAATTCAATATTCCCCAATTTGCCCCAAAATAACACAAATTGAAGCCATTGCAGCCTGGATGCTGCGTCTAAAAATTTTAACACTCTAACTCCTTCCTTGCCCAAGATATGGGCGTTTCAAGTTCTCCTCAGCTGAAAAAAACATTGACCGCGGGGTCAACATTTTCACCAAAAATTCAATATTCCCCAATTTGCCCCAAAATAACACAAATTGAAGCCATTGCAGCCTGGATGCTGTGTCTGAAATGTGAGCTCTCTCACTCCTTCCTTATCCAAAATATGGGCATTTCAAGTTCTCCTCAGCTGAAAAAAACATTGACCGCGGGGTCAACTTTTTCACCAAAAATTCAATATTCCCCAATTTGCCCCGAAATAACACAAATTCATATCATTGCAGCCTGGATGCTGTGTCTGAAATTTAAGCTCTCTCACTCCTTCCTTGCCAGAGATACGGGCGTTTCAAGTTATCTCCTCAGCTGAAAAAAACATTGACCGCGGGGTCAACATTTTCACCAAAAATTCAATATTCCCCAACTTGCCCCAAAATAACACAAATTGAAGCCATTGCAGCCTGGATGCTGTGTCTGAAATGTGAGCTCTCTCACTCCTTCCTTGTCCAAGATATGGGCGTTTCAAGTTTTCTCCAGTTGAAAAAACACGTTGACCGCGGGGTCAACATTTTCACCAAAAATTCAATATTCCCCAATTTGCCCCAAAATAACACAAATTGAAGCCATTGCAGCCTGGATGCTGCGTCTGAAATTTAAGCTCTCTCACTCCTTCCTTGCCCAAGATATGGGCGTTTCAAGTTCTCCTCAGCTGAAAAAAACATTGACTGCGGGGTCAACATTTTCACCAAAAATTCAATATTCCCCAATTTGCCCCAAAATAACACAAATTGAAGCCATTGCAGCCTGGATGCTGCGTCTAAAAATTTTAACACTCTAACTCCTTCCTTGCCCAAGATATGGGCGTTTCAAGTTCTCCTCAGCTGAAAAAAACATTGACCGCGGGGTCAACATTTTCACCAAAAATTCAATATTCCCCAATTTGCCCCGAAATAACACAAATTGAAGCCATTGCAGCCTGGATGCTGTGTCTGAAATTTAAGCTCTCTCACTCCTTCCTTATCCAAGATATGGGCGTTTCAAGTTCTCCTCAGCTGAAAAAAACATTGACTGCGGGGTCAACATTTTCACCAAAAATTCAATATTCCCCAATTTGCCCCAAAATAACACAAATTAAAGCCATTGCAGCCTGGATGCTGCGTCTAAAAATTTTAACACTCTAACTCCTTCCTTGCCCAAGATATGGGCGTTTCAAGTTCTCCTCAGCTGAAAAAAACATTGACCGCGGGGTCAACATTTTCACCAAAAATTCAATATTCCCCAATTTGCCCCAAAATAACACAAATTGAAGCCATTGCAGCCTGGATGCTGTGTCTGAAATGTGAGCTCTCTCACTCCTTCCTTATCCAAAATATGGGCATTTCAAGTTCTCCTCAGCTGAAAAAAACATTGACCGCGGGGTCAACTTTTTCACCAAAAATTCAATATTCCCCAATTTGCCCCGAAATAACACAAATTCATATCATTGCAGCCTGGATGCTGTGTCTGAAATTTAAGCTCTCTCACTCCTTCCTTGCCAGAGATACGGGCGTTTCAAGTTATCTCCTCAGCTGAAAAAAACATTGACCGCGGGGTCAACATTTTCACCAAAAATTCAATATTCCCCAATTTGCCCCAAAATAACACAAATTGAAGCCATTGCAGCCTGGATGCTGCGTCTGAAATTTAAGCTCTCTCACTCCTTCCTTGCCCAAGATATGGGCGTTTCAAGTTCTCCTCAGCTGAAAAAAACATTGACTGCGGGGTCAACATTTTCACCAAAAATTCAATATTCCCCAATTTGCCCCAAAATAACAAAAATTGAAGCCATTGCAGCCTGGATGCTGCGTCTAAAAATTTTAACACTCTAACTCCTTCCTTGCCCAAGATATGGGAGTTTCAAGTTCTCCTCAGCTGAAAAAAACATTGACCGCGGGGTCAACATTTTCACCAAAAATTCAATATTCCCCAATTTGCCCCAAAATAACACAAATTGAAGCCATTGCAGCCTGGATGCTGTGTCTGAAATGTGAGCTCTCTCACTCCTTCCTTATCCAAGATATGGGCATTTCAAGTTCTCCTCAGCTGAAAAAAACATTGACCGCGGGGTCAACTTTTTCACCAAAAATTCAATATTCCCCAATTTGCCCCGAAATAACACAAATTCATATCATTGCAGCCTGGATGCTGTGTCTGAAATTTAAGCTCTCTCACTCCTTCCTTGCCAGAGATACGGGCGTTTCAAGTTATCTCCTCAGCTGAAAAAAACATTGACCGCGAGGTCAACTTTTTCACCAAAAATTCAATATTCCCCAATTTGCCCCAAAATAACACAAATTGATAACATTTCTGCCTGGATGCTGCGTCTGAAATTTAAGCTCTCTCACTCCTTCCTTGTCCAAGATATGGGCGTTTCAAGTTCTCCTCAGCTGAAAAAAACATTGACTGCGGGGTCAACATTTTCACCAAAAATTCAATATTCCCCAATTTGCCCCAAAATAACACAAATTGAAGCCATTGCAGCCTGGATGCTGCGTCTAAAAATTTTAACACTCTAACTCCTTCCTTGCCCAAGATATGGGCGTTTCAAGTTCTCCTCAGCAGAAAAAAACATTGACTGGGGGGTCAACATTTTCACCAAAAATTCAATATTCCCCAATTTGCCCCAAAATAACACAAATTGAAGCCAATGCAGCCTGGATGCTGTGTCTGAAATGTGAGCTCTCTCACTCCTTCCTTATCCAAGATATGGGCATTTCAAGTTCTCCTCAGCTGAAAAAAACATTGACCGCGGGGTCAACTTTTTCACCAAAAATTCAATATTCCCCAATTTGCCCCGAAATAACACAAATTCATATCATTGCAGCCTGGATGCTGTGTCTGAAATGTGAGCTCTCTCACTCCTTCCTTGCCCAAGACACGGGCGTTTTAAGTTATCTCCTCAGCTGAAAAAAACATTGACCGCGAGGTCAACTTTTTCACCAAAAATTCAATATTCCCCAATTTGCCCCAAAATAACACAAATTGAAGCCATTGCAGCCTGGATGCTGTGTCTGAAATGTGAGCTCTCTCACTCCTTCCTTATCCAAGATATGGGCGTTTCAAGTTCTCCTCAGCTGAAAAAAACATTGACCGCGGGGTCAACATTTTCACCAAAAATTCAATATTCCCCACTTTGCCCCAAAATAACACAAATTGAAGCCATTGCAGCCTGGATGCTGTGTCTGAAATGTGAGCTCTCTCACTCCTTCCTTGCCCAAGACACGGGCGTTTCAAGTTATCTCCTCAGCTGAAAAAAACATTGACCGCGGGGTCAACATTTTCACCAAAAATTCAATATTCCCCAATTTGCCCCAAAATATCACAAATTCATCCCATTGCAGCCTGGATGCTGTGTCTGAAATGTGAGCTCTCTCACTCCTTCCTTATCAAAGATATGGGCGTTTCAAGTTCTCCTCAGCTGAAAAAAACATTGACCGCGGGGTCAACATTTTCACCAAACATTCAATATTCCCCAATTTGCCCCAAAATAACACAAATTGAAGCCATTGCAGCCTGGATGCTGTGTCTGAAACGTGAGCTCTCTCACTCCTTCCTTATCCAAGATATGGGCGTTTCAAGTTTTCTCCAGTTGAAAAAACACGTTGACCGCGGGGTCAACATTTTCACCAAAAATTCAATATTCCCCAATTTGCCCCAATATAACACAAATTCATCCCATTGCAGCCTGGATGCTGTGTCTGAAATTTAAGCTCTCTCACTCCTTCCTTGCCCAAGATATGGGCGTTTCAAGTTCTCCTCAGCTGAAAAAAACATTGACCGCGGGGTCAACATTTTCACCAAAAATTCAATATTCCCCAATTTGCCCCAAAATATCACGAATTCATCCCATTGCAGCCTGGATGCTGTGTCTGAAATGTGAGCTCTCTCACTCCTTCCTTATCAAAGATATGGGCGTTTCAAGTTCTCCTCAGCTGAAAAAAACATTGACCGCGGGGTCAACTTTTTCACCAAAAAAACAATATTCCCCAATTTGCCCCAAAATAACACAAATTGAAGCCATTGCAGCCTGGATGCTGCGTCTAAAAATTTGAACACTCTAACTCCTTCCTTGCCCAAGATATGGGCGTTTCAAGTTTTCTCCAGTTGAAAAAACACGTTGACCGCGGGGTCAACATTTTCACCAAAAATTCAATATTCCCCAATTTGCCCCAAAATAACACAAATTGAAGCCATTGCAGCCTGGATGCTGTGTCTGAAATGTGAGCTCTCTCACTCCTTCCTTGTCCAAGATATGGGCGTTTCAAGTTTTCTCCAGTTGAAAAAACACGTTGACCGCGGGGTCAACATTTTCACCAAAAATTCAATATTCCCCAATTTGCCCCAAAATAACACAAATTGAAGCCATTGCAGCCTGGATGCTGTGTCTGAAATTTAAGCTCTCTCACTCCTTCCTTATCCAAGATATGGGCGTTTCAAGTTCTCCTCAGCTGAAAAAAACATTGACTGCGGGGTCAACATTTTCACCAAAAATTCAATATTCCCCAATTTGCCCCAAAATAACACAAATTGAAGCCATTGCAGCCTGGATGCTGCGTCTAAAAATTTTAACACTCTAACTCCTTCCTTGCCCAAGATATGGGCGTTTCAAGTTCTCCTCAGCTGAAAAAAACATTGACCGCGGGGTCAACATTTTCACCAAAAATTCAATATTCCCCAATTTGCCCCAAAATAACACAAATTGAAGCCATTGCAGCCTGGATGCTGTGTCTGAAATGTGAGCTCTCTCACTCCTTCCTTATCCAAAATATGGGCATTTCAAGTTCTCCTCAGCTGAAAAAAACATTGACCGCGGGGTCAACTTTTTCACCAAAAATTCAATATTCCCCAATTTGCCCCGAAATAACACAAATTCATATCATTGCAGCCTGGATGCTGTGTCTGAAATTTAAGCTCTCTCACTCCTTCCTTGCCAGAGATACGGGCGTTTCAAGTTATCTCCTCAGCTGAAAAAAACATTGACCGCGGGGTCAACATTTTCACCAAAAATTCAATATTCCCCAACTTGCCCCAAAATAACACAAATTGAAGCCATTGCAGCCTGGATGCTGTGTCTGAAATGTGAGCTCTCTCACTCCTTCCTTGTCCAAGATATGGGCGTTTCAAGTTTTCTCCAGTTGAAAAAACACGTTGACCGCGGGGTCAACATTTTCACCAAAAATTCAATATTCCCCAATTTGCCCCAAAATAACACAAATTGAAGCCATTGCAGCCTGGATGCTGCGTCTGAAATTTAAGCTCTCTCACTCCTTCCTTGCCCAAGATATGGGCGTTTCAAGTTCTCCTCAGCTGAAAAAAACATTGACTGCGGGGTCAACATTTTCACCAAAAATTCAATATTCCCCAATTTGCCCCAAAATAACACAAATTGAAGCCATTGCAGCCTGGATGCTGCGTCTAAAAATTTTAACACTCTAACTCCTTCCTTGCCCAAGATATGGGAGTTTCAAGTTCTCCTCAGCTGAAAAAAACATTGACCGCGGGGTCAACATTTTCACCAAAAATTCAATATTCCCCAATTTGCCCCAAAATAACACAAATTGAAGCCATTGCAGCCTGGATGCTGTGTCTGAAATGTGAGCTCTCTCACTCCTTCCTTATCCAAGATATGGGCATTTCAAGTTCTCCTCAGCTGAAAAAAACATTGACCGCGGGGTCAACTTTTTCACCAAAAATTCAATATTCCCCAATTTGCCCCGAAATAACACAAATTCATATCATTGCAGCCTGGATGCTGTGTCTGAAATTTAAGCTCTCTCACTCCTTCCTTGCCAGAGATACGGGCGTTTCAAGTTATCTCCTCAGCTGAAAAAAACATTGACCGCGAGGTCAACTTTTTCACCAAAAATTCAATATTCCCCAATTTGCCCCAAAATAACACAAATTGATAACATTTCTGCCTGGATGCTGCGTCTGAAATTTAAGCTCTCTCACTCCTTCCTTGTCCAAGATATGGGCGTTTCAAGTTCTCCTCAGCTGAAAAAAACATTGACTGCGGGGTCAACATTTTCACCAAAAATTCAATATTCCCCAATTTGCCCCAAAATAACACAAATTGAAGCCATTGCAGCCTGGATGCTGCGTCTAAAAATTTTAACACTCTAACTCCTTCCTTGCCCAAGATATGGGCGTTTCAAGTTCTCCTCAGCAGAAAAAAACATTGACTGGGGGGTCAACATTTTCACCAAAAATTCAATATTCCCCAATTTGCCCCAAAATAACACAAATTGAAGCCAATGCAGCCTGGATGCTGTGTCTGAAATGTGAGCTCTCTCACTCCTTCCTTATCCAAGATATGGGCATTTCAAGTTCTCCTCAGCTGAAAAAAACATTGACCGCGGGGTCAACTTTTTCACCAAAAATTCAATATTCCCCAATTTGCCCCGAAATAACACAAATTCATATCATTGCAGCCTGGATGCTGTGTCTGAAATGTGAGCTCTCTCACTCCTTCCTTGCCCAAGACACGGGCGTTTTAAGTTATCTCCTCAGCTGAAAAAAACATTGACCGCGAGGTCAACTTTTTCACCAAAAATTCAATATTCCCCAATTTGCCCCAAAATAACACAAATTGAAGCCATTGCAGCCTGGATGCTGTGTCTGAAATGTGAGCTCTCTCACTCCTTCCTTATCCAAGATATGGGCGTTTCAAGTTCTCCTCAGCTGAAAAAAACATTGACCGCGGGGTCAACATTTTCACCAAAAATTCAATATTCCCCACTTTGCCCCAAAATAACACAAATTGAAGCCATTGCAGCCTGGATGCTGTGTCTGAAATGTGAGCTCTCTCACTCCTTCCTTGCCCAAGACACGGGCGTTTCAAGTTATCTCCTCAGCTGAAAAAAACATTGACCGCGGGGTCAACATTTTCACCAAAAATTCAATATTCCCCAATTTGCCCCAAAATATCACAAATTCATCCCATTGCAGCCTGGATGCTGTGTCTGAAATGTGAGCTCTCTCACTCCTTCCTTATCCAAGATATGGGCGTTTCAAGTTTTCCTCAGCTGAAAAAAACATTGACCGCGGGGTCAACTTTTTCACAAAAAATTCAATATTCCCCAATTTGCCCCAAAATAACACAAATTGAAGCCATTGCAGCCTGGATGCTGTGTCTGAAATGTGAGCTCTCTCACTCCTTCCTTATCAAAGATATGGGCGTTTCAAGTTCTCCTCAGCTGAAAAAAACATTGACCGCGGGGTCAACATTTTCACCAAACATTCAATATTCCCCAATTTGCCCCAAAATAACACAAATTGAAGCCATTGCAGCCTGGATGCTGTGTCTGAAACGTGAGCTCTCTCACTCCTTCCTTATACAAGATATGGGCGTTTCAAGTTTTCTCCAGTTGAAAAAACACGTTGACCGCGGGGTCAACATTTTCACCAAAAATTCAATATTCCCCAATTTGCCCCAATATAACACAAATTCATCCCATTGCAGCCTGGATGCTGTGTCTGAAATTTAAGCTCTCTCACTCCTTCCTTGCCCAAGATATGGGCGTTTCAAGTTCTCCTCAGCTGAAAAAAACATTGACCGCGGGGTCAACATTTTCACCAAAAATTCAATATTCCCCAATTTGCCCCAAAATATCACGAATTCATCCCATTGCAGCCTGGATGCTGTGTCTGAAATGTGAGCTCTCTCACTCCTTCCTTATCAAAGATATGGGCGTTTCAAGTTCTCCTCAGCTGAAAAAAACATTGACCGCGGGGTCAACTTTTTCACCAAAAAAACAATATTCCCCAATTTGCCCCAAAATAACACAAATTGAAGCCATTGCAGCCTGGATGCTGCGTCTAAAAATTTGAACACTCTAACTCCTTCCTTGCCCAAGATATGGGCGTTTCAAGTTTTCTCCAGTTGAAAAAACACGTTGACCGCGGGGTCAACATTTTCACCAAAAATTCAATATTCCCCAATTTGCCCCAAAATAACACAAATTGAAGCCATTGCAGCCTGGATGCTGTGTCTGAAATGTGAGCTCTCTCACTCCTTCCTTGTCCAAGATATGGGCGTTTCAAGTTTTCTCCAGTTGAAAAAACACGTTGACCGCGGGGTCAACATTTTCACCAAAAATTCAATATTCCCCAATTTGCCCCAAAATAACACAAATTGAAGCCATTGCAGCCTGGATGCTGTGTCTGAAATGTGAGCTCTCTCACTCCTTCCTTATCCAAGATATGGGCGTTTCAAGTTCTCCTCAGCTGAAAAAAACATTGACCGCGGGGTCAACATTTTCACCAAAAATTCAATATTCCCCAATTTGCCCCAAAATAACACAAATTCATCCCATTGCAGCCTGGATGCTGTGTCTGAAATGTGAGCTCTCTCACTCCTTCCTTATCAAAGATATGGGCGTTTCAAGTTCTCCTCAGCTGAAAAAAACATTGACCGCGGGGTCAACTTTTTCACCAAAAAAACAATATTCCCCAATTTGCCCCAAAATAACACAAATTGAAGCCATTGCAGCCTGGATGCTGCGTCTAAAAATTTGAACACTCTAACTCCTTCCTTGCCCAAGATATGGGCGTTTCAAGTTTTCTCCAGTTGAAAAAACACGTTGACCGCGGGGTCAACATTTTCACCAAAAATTCAATATTCCCCAATTTGCCCCAAAATAACACAAACTGAAGCCATTGCAGCCTGGATGCTGCGTCTGAAATGTGAGCTCTCTCACTCCTTCCTTATCCAAGATATGGGCGTTTCAAGTTCTCCTCAGCTGAAAAAAACATTGACCGCGGGGTCAACATTTTCACCAAAAATTCAATATTCCCCACTTTGCCCCAAAATAACACAAATTGAAGCCATTGCAGCCTGGATGCTGTGTCTGAAATGTGAGCTCTCTCACTCCTTCCTTGCCCAAGACACGGGCGTTTCAAGTTATCTCCTCAGCTGAAAAAAACATTGACCGCGAGGTCAACTTTTTCACCAAAAATTCAATATTCCCCAATTTGCCCCAAAATAACACAAATTGATGCCATTCCTGCCTGGATGCTGCGTCTGAAATTTAAGCTCTCTCACTCCTTCCTTGCCCAAGATATGGGCGTTTCAAGTTCTCCTCAGCTGAAAAAAACATTGACCGCGGGGTCAACATTTTCACCAAAAATTCAATATTCCCCAATTTGCCCCAAAATATCACAAATTCATCCCATTGCAGCCTGGATGCTGTGTCTGAAATGTGAGCTCTCTCACTCCTTCCTTATCAAAGATATGGGCGTTTCACGTTCTCCTCAGCTGAAAAAAACATTGACCGCGGGGTCAACATTTTCACCAAAAATTCAATATTCCCCAATTTGCCCCAAAATAACACAAATTGAAGCCATTGCAGCCTGGATGCTGTGTCTGAAACGTGAGCTCTCTCACTCCTTCCTTATCCAAGATATGGGCGTTTCAAGTTTTCTCCAGTTGAAAAAACACGTTGACCGCGGGGTCAACATTTTCACCAAAAATTCAATATTCCCCAATTTGCCCCAAAATAACACAAATTCATCCCATTGCAGCCTGGATGCTGTGTCTGAAATGTGAGCTCTCTCACTCCTTCCTTGCCCAAGATATGGGCGTTTCAAGTTCTCCTCAGCTGAAAAAAACATTGACCGCGGGGTCAACTTTTTCACCAAAAATTCAATATTCCCCAATTTGCCCCAAAATAACACAAATTGATGCCATTTCTGCCTGGATGCTGCGTCTGAAATTTAAGCTCTCTCACTCCTTCCTTGTCCAAGATATGGGCGTTTCAAGTTCTCCTCAGCTGAAAAAAACATTGACTGCGGGGTCAACATTTTCACCAAAAATTCAATATTCCCCAATTTGCCCCAAATAACACAAATTCATCCCATTGCAGCCTGGATGCTGTGTCTGAAATGTGAGCTCTCTCACTCCTTCCTTGCCCAAGATATGGGCGTTTCAAGTTCTCCTCAGCTGAAAAAAACATTGACCGCGGGGTCAACTTTTTCACCAAAAATTCAATATTCCCCAATTTGCCCCAAAATAACAAATTGAAGCCAATGCAGCCTGGATGCTGTGTCTGAAATGTGAGCTCTCTCACTCCTTCCTTATCCAAGATATGGGCGTTTCAAGTTCTCCTCAGCTGAAAAAAACATTGACTGCGGGGTCAACATTTTCACAAAAAATTCAATATTCCCCAATTTGCCCCAAAATAACACAAATTGAAGCCATTGCAGCCTGGATGCTACGTCTAAAAATTTTAACACTCTAACTCCTTCCTTGCCCAAGATATGGGCGTTTCAAGTTCTCCTCAGCTGAAAAAAACATTGACCGCGGGGTCAACATTTTCACCAAAAATTCAATATTCCCCAATTTGCCCCGAAATAACACAAATTGAAGCCATTGCAGCCTAGATGCTGTGTCTGAAATTTAAGCTCTCTCACTCCTTCCTTATCCAAGATATGGGCGTTTCAAGTTCTCCTCAGCTGAAAAAAACATTGACTGCGGGGTCAACATTTTCACCAAAAATTCAATATTCCCCAATTTGCCCCAAAATAACACAAATTGAAGCCATTGCAGCCTGGATGCTGCGTCTAAAAATTTTAACACTCTAACTCCTTCCTTGCCCAAGATATGGGCGTTTCAAGTTCTCCTCAGCTGAAAAAAACATTGACCGCGGGGTAAACTTTTTCACAAAAAAATCAATATTCCCCAATTTGCCCCAAAAAAACACAAATTGAAGCCATTGCAGCCTGGATGCTGTGTCTGAAATGTGAGCTCTCTCACTCCTTCCTTATCCAAGATATGGGCGTTTCAAGTTTTCTCCAGTTGAAAAAACACGTTGACCGCGGGGTCAACATTTTCACCAAAAATTCAATATTCCCCAATTTGCCCCGAAATAACACAAATTGAAGCCATTGCAGCCTGGATGCTGCGTCTAAAAATTTTAACACTCTAACTCCTTCCTTATCCAAGATATGGGCATTTCAAGTTATCTCCTCAGCTGAGAAATACATTGACCGCGGGGTCAACTTTTTCACAAAAAAATCAATATTCCCCAATTTGCCCGAAAAAACCACAAATTGAAGCCATTGCAGCCTGGATGCTGCGTCTGAAATGTGAGCTCTCTCACTCCTTCCTTATCCAAGATATGGGCGTTTCAAGTTCTCCTCAGCTGAAAAAAACATTGACCGCGGGGTCAACTTTTTCACCAAAAATTCAATATTCCCCAATTTGCCCCAAAAAAACACAAATTGAAGCCATTGCAGCCTGGATGCTGTGTCTGAAATGTGAGCTCTCTCACTCCTTCCTTATCCAAGATATGGGCGTTTCAAGTTTTCTCCAGTTGAAAAAACACGTTGACCGCGGGGTCAACATTTTCACAAAAAATTCAATATTCCCCAATTTGCCCCCAAATAACACAAATTGAAGCCATTGCAGCCTGGATGCTGCGTCTAAAAATTTTAACACTCTAACTCCTTCCTTGCCCAAGATATGGGCGTTTCAAGTTCTCCTCAGCTGAAAAAAACATTGACCGCGGGGTCAACATTTTCACCAAAAATTCAATATTCCCCAATTTGCCCCGAAATAACACAAATTCATCCGATTGCAGCCTGGATGCTGTGTCTGAAATGTGAGCTCTCTCGCTCCTTCCTTATCCAAGATATGGGCGTTTCAAGTTCTCCTCAGCTGAAAAAAACATTGACCGCGGGGTCAACTTTTTCACCAAAAATTCAATATTCCCCAATTTGCCCCAAAATAACACAAATTGAAGCCATTGCAGCCTGGATGCTGTGTCTGAAATTTAAGCTCTCTCACTCCTTCCATGCCCAAGATATGGGCGTTTCAAGTTATCTCCTCAGCTGAAAAAAACATTGACCGCGGGGTCAACATTTTCACCAAAAATTCAATATTCCCCAATTTGCCCCAAAATAACACAAATTGAAGCCATTGCAGCCTGGATGCTGTGTCTGAAATGTGAGCTCTCTCACTTCCAAGTTATGGGCGTTTCAAGTTCTCCTCAGCTGAAAAAAACATTGACCGCGGGGTCAACTTTTTCACCAAAAATTCAATATTCCCCAATTTGCCCCGAAATAACACAAATTCATCCCATTGCAGCCTGGATGCTGTGTCTGAAATGTGAGCTCTCTAACTCCTTCCTTATCCAAGATATGGGCATTTCAAGTTCTCCTCAGCTGAAAAAAACATTGACCGCGGGGTCAACTTTTTCACCAAAAATTCAATATTCCCCAATTTGCCCCGAAATAACACAAATTGAAGCCATTGCAGCCTGGATGCTGCATCTAAAAATTTTAACACTCTAACTCCTTCCTTATCCAAGATATGGGCATTTCAAGTTCTCCTCAGCTGAAAAAAACATTGACCGCGGGGTCAACATTTTCACCAAAAATTCAATATTCCCCAATTTGCCCCAAAATAACACAAATTGAAGCCATTGCAGCCCGGATGCTGTGTCTGAAATGTGAGCTCTCTCACTCCTTCCTTATCCAAGATATGGGCGTTTCAAGTTCTCCTCAGCTGAAAAAAACATTGACCGCGGGGTCAACATTTTCTACAAAAATTCAATATTCCCCAATTTGCCCCAAAATAACACAAATTGAAGCCATTGCAGCCCGGATGCTGTGTCTGAAATGTGAGCTCTCTCACTCCTTCCTTATCCAAGATATGGGCGTTTCAAGTTTTCTCCAGTTGAAAAAACACGTTGACCGCGGGGTCAACATTTTCACCAAAAATTCAATATTCCCCAATTTGCCCCAAAATAACACAAATTGAAGCCATTGCAGCCTGGATGCTGCGTCTAAAAATTTGAACACTCTAACTCCTTCCTTGCCCAAGATATGGGCGTTTCAAGTTCTCCTCAGCTGAAAAAAACATTGACTGCGGGGTCAACATTTTCACCAAAAATTCAATATTCCCCAATTTGCCCCAAAATAACACAAATTGAAGCCAATGCAGCCTGGATGCTGTGTCTGAAATGTGAGCTCTCTAACTCCTTCCTTGCCCAAGATATGGGCGTTTAAAGTTCTCCTCAGCTGAAAAAAACATTGACCGCGGGGTCAACATTTTCACAAAAAATTCAATATTCCCCAATTTGCCCCAAAATAACACAAATTGAAGCCATTGCAGCCTGGATGCTGTGTCTGAAATTTAAGCTCTCTCAAGCTCTCTCACTCCTTCCATGCCCAAGATATGGGCGTTTCAAGTTATCTCCTCAGCTGAAAAAAACATTGACCGCGGGGTCAACTTTTTCACCAAAAATTCAATATTCCCCAATTTGCCCCGAAATAACACAAATTCATCCCATTGCAGCCTGGATGCTGTGTCTGAAATGTAAGCTCTCTCACTCCTTCCTTATCCAAGATATGGGCGTTTCAAGTTCTCCTCAGCTGAAAAAAACATTGACCGCGGGGTCAACATTTTCACCAAAAATTCAATATTCCCCAATTTGCCCCAAAATAACACAAATTGAAGCCATTGCAGCCTGGATGCTGCGTCTAAAAATTTTAACACTCTAACTCCTTCCCTGCCCAAGATATGGGCGTTTCAAGTTCTCCTCAGCTGAAAAAAACATTGACCGCGGGGTCAACTTTTTCACCAAAAATTCAATATTCCCCAATTTGCCCCAAAATAACACAAATTGAAGCCATTGCAGCCTGGATGCTGTGTCTGAAATTTAAGCTCTCTCAAGCTCTCTCACTCCTTCCATGCCCAAGATATGGGCGTTTCAAGTTCTCCTCAGCTGAAAAAAACATTGACTGCGGGGTCAACATTTTCACCAAAAATTCAATATTCCCCAATTTGCCCCAAATAACACAAATTCATCCCATTGCAGCCTGGATGCTGTGTCTGAAATGTGAGCTCTCTCACTCCTTCCTTGCCCAAGATATGGGCGTTTCAAGTTCTCCTCAGCTGAAAAAAACATTGACCGCGGGGTCAACTTTTTCACCAAAAATTCAATATTCCCCAATTTGCCCCAAATAACACAAATTCATCCCATTGCAGCCTGGATGCTGTGTCTGAAATGTGAGCTCTCTCACTCCTTCCTTGCCCAAGATATGGGCGTTTCAAGTTATCTCCTCAGCTGAAAAAAACATTGACCGCGGGGTCAACATTTTCACCAAAAATTCAATATTCCCCAATTTGCCCCAAAATAACACAAATTGAAGCCATTGCAGCCTGGATGCTGTGTCTGAAATGTGAGCTCTCTCACTTCCAAGTTATGGGCGTTTCAAGTTCTCCTCAGCTGAAAAAAACATTGACCGCGGGGTCAACTTTTTCACCAAAAATTCAATATTCCCCAATTTGCCCCGAAATAACACAAATTCATCCCATTGCAGCCTGGATGCTGTGTCTGAAATGTGAGCTCTCTAACTCCTTCCTTATCCAAGATATGGGCATTTCAAGTTCTCCTCAGCTGAAAAAAACATTGACCGCGGGGTCAACTTTTTCACCAAAAATTCAATATTCCCCAATTTGCCCCGAAATAACACAAATTGAAGCCATTGCAGCCTGGATGCTGCATCTAAAAATTTTAACACTCTAACTCCTTCCTTATCCAAGATATGGGCATTTCAAGTTCTCCTCAGCTGAAAAAAACATTGACCGCGGGGTCAACATTTTCACCAAAAATTCAATATTCCCCAATTTGCCCCAAAATAACACAAATTGAAGCCATTGCAGCCCGGATGCTGTGTCTGAAATGTGAGCTCTCTCACTCCTTCCTTATCCAAGATATGGGCGTTTCAAGTTCTCCTCAGCTGAAAAAAACATTGACCGCGGGGTCAACATTTTCTACAAAAATTCAATATTCCCCAATTTGCCCCAAAATAACACAAATTGAAGCCATTGCAGCCCGGATGCTGTGTCTGAAATGTGAGCTCTCTCACTCCTTCCTTATCCAAGATATGGGCGTTTCAAGTTTTCTCCAGTTGAAAAAACACGTTGACCGCGGGGTCAACATTTTCACCAAAAATTCAATATTCCCCAATTTGCCCCAAAATAACACAAATTGAAGCCATTGCAGCCTGGATGCTGCGTCTAAAAATTTGAACACTCTAACTCCTTCCTTGCCCAAGATATGGGCGTTTCAAGTTCTCCTCAGCTGAAAAAAACATTGACTGCGGGGTCAACATTTTCACCAAAAATTCAATATTCCCCAATTTGCCCCAAAATAACACAAATTGAAGCCAATGCAGCCTGGATGCTGTGTCTGAAATGTGAGCTCTCTAACTCCTTCCTTGCCCAAGATATGGGCGTTTAAAGTTCTCCTCAGCTGAAAAAAACATTGACAGCGGGGTCAACATTTTCACAAAAAATTCAATATTCCCCAATTTGCCCCAAAATAACACAAATTGAAGCCATTGCAGCCTGGATGCTGTGTCTGAAATTTAAGCTCTCTCAAGCTCTCTCACTCCTTCCATGCCCAAGATATGGGCGTTTCAAGTTATCTCCTCAGCTGAAAAAAACATTGACCGCGGGGTCAACTTTTTCACCAAAAATTCAATATTCCCCAATTTGCCCCGAAATAACACAAATTCATCCCATTGCAGCCTGGATGCTGTGTCTGAAATGTAAGCTCTCTCACTCCTTCCTTATCCAAGATATGGGCGTTTCAAGTTCTCCTCAGCTGAAAAAAACATTGACCGCGGGGTCAACATTTTCACCAAAAATTCAATATTCCCCAATTTGCCCCAAAATAACACAAATTGAAGCCATTGCAGCCTGGATGCTGCGTCTAAAAATTTTAACACTCTAACTCCTTCCCTGCCCAAGATATGGGCGTTTCAAGTTCTCCTCAGCTGAAAAAAACATTGACCGCGGGGTCAACTTTTTCACCAAAAATTCAATATTCCCCAATTTGCCCCAAAATAACACAAATTGAAGCCATTGCAGCCTGGATGCTGTGTCTGAAATTTAAGCTCTCTCAAGCTCTCTCACTCCTTCCATGCCCAAGATATGGGCGTTTCAAGTTCTCCTCAGCTGAAAAAAACATTGACTGCGGGGTCAACATTTTCACCAAAAATTCAATATTCCCCAATTTGCCCCAAATAACACAAATTCATCCCATTGCAGCCTGGATGCTGTGTCTGAAATGTGAGCTCTCTCACTCCTTCCTTGCCCAAGATATGGGCGTTTCAAGTTCTCCTCAGCTGAAAAAAACATTGACCGCGGGGTCAACTTTTTCACCAAAAATTCAATATTCCCCAATTTGCCCCAAATAACACAAATTCATCCCATTGCAGCCTGGATGCTGTGTCTGAAATGTGAGCTCTCTCACTCCTTCCTTGCCCAAGATATGGGCGTTTCAAGTTATCTCCTCAGCTGAAAAAAACATTGACCGCGGGGTCAACATTTTCACCAAAAATTCAATATTCCCCAATTTGCCCCAAAATAACACAAATTGAAGCCATTGCAGCCTGGATGCTGTGTCTGAAATGTGAGCTCTCTCACTTCCAAGTTATGGGCGTTTCAAGTTCTCCTCAGCTGAAAAAAACATTGACCGCGGGGTCAACTTTTTCACCAAAAATTCAATATTCCCCAATTTGCCCCGAAATAACACAAATTCATCCCATTGCAGCCTGGATGCTGTGTCTGAAATGTGAGCTCTCTAACTCCTTCCTTATCCAAGATATGGGCATTTCAAGTTCTCCTCAGCTGAAAAAAACATTGACCGCGGGGTCAACTTTTTCACCAAAAATTCAATATTCCCCAATTTGCCCCGAAATAACACAAATTGAAGCCATTGCAGCCTGGATGCTGCATCTAAAAATTTTAACACTCTAACTCCTTCCTTATCCAAGATATGGGCATTTCAAGTTCTCCTCAGCTGAAAAAAACATTGACCGCGGGGTCAACTTTTTCACCAAAAATTCAATATTCCCCAATTTGCCCCGAAATAACACAAATTGAAGCCATTGCAGCCTGGATGCTGTGTCTGAAATTTAAGCTCTCTCACTCCTTCCATGCCCAAGATATGGGCGTTTCAAGTTATCTCCTCAGCTGTAAAAAACATTGACCGCGGGGTCAACATTTTCACCAAAAATTCAATATTCCCCAATTTGCCCCAAAATAACACAAATTGAAGCCATTGCAGCCCGGATGCTGTGTCTGAAATGTGAGCTCTCTCACTCCTTCCTTATCCAAGATATGGGCGTTTCAAGTTCTCCTCAGCTGAAAAAAACATTGACCGCGGGGTCAACATTTTCTACAAAAATTCAATATTCCCCAATTTGCCCCAAAATAACACAAATTGAAGCCATTGCAGCCTGGATGCTGTGTCTGAAATTTAAGCTCTCTCAAGCTCTCTCACTCCTTCCATGCCCAAGATATGGGCGTTTCAAGTTATCTCCTCAGCTGAAAAAAACATTGACCGCGGGGTCAACTTTTTCACCAAAAATTCAATATTCCCCAATTTGCCCCGAAATAACACAAATTCATCCCATTGCAGCCTGGATGCTGTGTCTGAAATGTAAGCTCTCTCACTCCTTCCTTATCCAAGATATGGGCGTTTCAAGTTCTCCTCAGCTGAAAAAAACATTGACCGCGGGGTCAACATTTTCACCAAAAATTCAATATTCCCCAATTTGCCCCAAAATAACACAAATTGAAGCCATTGCAGCCTGGATGCTGCGTCTAAAAATTTTAACACTCTAACTCCTTCCCTGCCCAAGATATGGGCGTTTCAAGTTCTCCTCAGCTGAAAAAAACATTGACCGCGGGGTCAACTTTTTCACCAAAAATTCAATATTCCCCAATTTGCCCCAAAATAACACAAATTGAAGCCATTGCAGCCTGGATGCTGTGTCTGAAATTTAAGCTCTCTCAAGCTCTCTCACTCCTTCCATGCCCAAGATATGGGCGTTTCAAGTTCTCCTCAGCTGAAAAAAACATTGACTGCGGGGTCAACATTTTCACCAAAAATTCAATATTCCCCAATTTGCCCCAAATAACACAAATTCATCCCATTGCAGCCTGGATGCTGTGTCTGAAATGTGAGCTCTCTCACTCCTTCCTTGCCCAAGATATGGGCGTTTCAAGTTCTCCTCAGCTGAAAAAAACATTGACCGCGGGGTCAACTTTTTCACCAAAAATTCAATATTCCCCAATTTGCCCCAAATAACACAAATTCATCCCATTGCAGCCTGGATGCTGTGTCTGAAATGTGAGCTCTCTCACTCCTTCCTTGCCCAAGATATGGGCGTTTCAAGTTCTCCTCAGCTGAAAAAAACATTGACTGCGGGGTCAACATTTTCACCAAAAATTCAATATTCCCCAATTTGCCCCAAAATAACACAAATTGAAGCCATTGCAGCCTGGATGCTGTGTCTGAAATGTGAGCTCTCTCACTCCTTCCTTATCCAAAATATGGGCATTTCAAGTTCTCCTCAGCTGAAAAAAACATTGACCGCGGGGTCAACTTTTTCACCAAAAATTCAATATTCCCCAATTTGCCCCGAAATAACACAAATTCATATCATTGCAGCCTGGATGCTGTGTCTGAAATTTAAGCTCTCTCACTCCTTCCTTGCCAGAGATACGGGCGTTTCAAGTTATCTCCTCAGCTGAAAAAAACATTGACCGCGGGGTCAACATTTTCACCAAAAATTCAATATTCCCCAACTTGCCCCAAAATAACACAAATTGAAGCCATTGCAGCCTGGATGCTGTGTCTGAAATGTGAGCTCTCTCACTCCTTCCTTGTCCAAGATATGGGCGTTTCAAGTTTTCTCCAGTTGAAAAAACACGTTGACCGCGGGGTCAACATTTTCACCAAAAATTCAATATTCCCCAATTTGCCCCAAAATAACACAAATTGATGCCATTTCTGCCTGGATGCTGCGTCTGAAATTTAAGCTCTCTCACTCCTTCCTTGCCCAAGATATGGGCGTTTCAAGTTATCTCCTCAGCTGAAAAAAACATTGACCGCGAGGTCAACATTTTCACAAAAAATTCAATATTCCCCAATTTGCCCCGAAATAACACAAATTGAAGCCATTGCAGCCTGGATGCTGTGTCTGAAATGTGAGCTCTCTCACTCCTTCCTTATCCAAGATATGGGCATTTCAAGTTCTCCTCAGCTGAAAAAAACATTGACTGCGGGGTCAACATTTTCACCAAAAATTCAATATTCCCCAATTTGCCCCAAAATAACAAATTGAAGCCAATGCAGCCTGGATGCTGTGTCTGAAATGTGAGCTCTCTCACTCCTTCCTTATCCAAGATATGGGCGTTTCAAGTTCTCCTCAGCTGAAAAAAACATTGACTGCGGGGTCAACATTTTCACCAAAAATTCAATATTCCCCAATTTGCCCCGAAATAACACAAATTCATATCATTGCAGCCTGGATGCTGTGTCTGAAATTTAAGCTCTCTCACTCCTTCCTTGCCAGAGATACGGGCGTTTCAAGTTATCTCCTCAGCTGAAAAAAACATTGACCGCGGGGTCAACATTTTCACCAAAAATTCAATATTCCCCAACTTGCCCCAAAATAACACAAATTGAAGCCATTGCAGCCTGGATGCTGTGTCTGAAATGTGAGCTCTCTCACTCCTTCCTTGTCCAAGATATGGGCGTTTCAAGTTTTCTCCAGTTGAAAAAACACGTTGACCGCGGGGTCAACATTTTCACCAAAAATTCAATATTCCCCAATTTGCCCCAAAATAACACAAATTGATGCCATTTCTGCCTGGATGCTACGTCTGAAATTTAAGCTCTCTCACTCCTTCCTTGCCCAAGATATGGGCGTTTCAAGTTATCTCCTCAGCTGAAAAAAACATTGACCGCGAGGTCAACATTTTCACAAAAAATTCAATATTCCCCAATTTGCCCCGAAATAACACAAATTGAAGCCATTGCAGCCTGGATGCTGTGTCTGAAATGTGAGCTCTCTCACTCCTTCCTTATCCAAAATATGGGCATTTCAAGTTCTCCTCAGCTGAAAAAAACATTGACCGCGGGGTCAACTTTTTCACCAAAAATTCAATATTCCCCAATTTGCCCCGAAATAACACAAATTCATATCATTGCAGCCTGGATGCTGTGTCTGAAATTTAAGCTCTCTCACTCCTTCCTTGCCAGAGATACGGGCGTTTCAAGTTATCTCCTCAGCTGAAAAAAACATTGACCGCGGGGTCAACATTTTCACCAAAAATTCAATATTCCCCAACTTGCCCCAAAATAACACAAATTGAAGCCATTGCAGCCTGGATGCTGTGTCTGAAATGTGAGCTCTCTCACTCCTTCCTTGTCCAAGATATGGGCGTTTCAAGTTTTCTCCAGTTGAAAAAACACGTTAACCGCGGGGTCAACATTTTCACCAAAAATTCAATATTCCCCAATTTGCCCCAAAATAACACAAATTGATGCCATTTCTGCCTGGATGCTGCGTCTGAAATTTAAGCTCTCTCACTCCTTCCTTGCCCAAGATATGGGCGTTTCAAGTTATCTCCTCAGCTGAAAAAAACATTGACCGCGAGGTCAACATTTTCACAAAAAATTCAATATTCCCCAATTTGCCCCGAAATAACACAAATTGAAGCCATTGCAGCCTGGATGCTGTGTCTGAAATGTGAGCTCTCTCACTCCTTCCTTATCCAAGATATGGGCGTTTCAAGTTCTCCTCAGCTGAAAAAAACATTGACCGCGGGGTCAACATTTTCACCAAAAATTCAATATTCCCCAATTTGCCCCGAAATAACACAAATTGAAGCCATTGCAGCCTGGATGCTGTGTCTGAAATGTGAGCTCTCTCACTCCTTCCTTATCCAAGATATGGGCGTTTCAAGTTCTCCTCAGCTGAAAAAAACATTGACCGCGGGGTCAACATTTTCACCAAAAATTCAATATTCCCCAATTTGCCCCGAAATAACACAAATTGAAGCCATTGCAGCCTGGATGCTGTGTCTGAAATTTAAGCTCTCTCACTCCTTCCTTGTCCAAGATATGGGCGTTTCAAGTTCTCCTCAGCTGAAAAAAACATTGACCGCGGGGTCAACATTTTCACCAAAAATTCAATATTCCCCAATTTGCCCCAAAATAACACAAATTGAAGCCATTGCAGCCTGGATGCTGTGTCTGAAATGTGAGCTCTCTCACTCCTTCCTTGCCCAAGATACGGGCGTTTCAAGTTATCTCCTCAGCTGAAAAAAACATTGACCGCGAGGTCAACTTTTTCACCAAAAATTCAATATTCCCCAATTTGCCCCGAAATAACACAAATTCATATCATTGCAGCCTGGATGCTGTGTCTGAAATGTGAGCTCTCTCACTCCTTCCTTGCCAGAGATACGGGCGTTTCAAGTTATCTCCTCAGCTGAAAAAAACATTGACCGCGAGGTCAACTTTTGCACCAAAAATTCAATATTCCCCAATTTGCCCCAAAATAACACAAATTGATGCCATTTCTGCCTGGATGCTGCGTCTGAAATTTAAGCTCTCTCACTCCTTCCTTGTCCAAGATATGGGCGTTTCAAGTTCTCCTCAGCTGAAAAAAACATTGACTGCGGGGTCAACATTTTCACCAAAAATTCAATATTCCCCAATTTGCCCCAAATAACACAAATTCATCCCATTGCAGCCTGGATGCTGTGTCTGAAATGTGAGCTCTCTCACTCCTTCCTTGCCCAAGATATGGGCGTTTCAAGTTCTCCTCAGCTGAAAAAAACATTGACCGCGGGGTCAACTTTTTCACCAAAAATTCAATATTCCCCAATTTGCCCCAAAATAACAAATTGAAGCCAATGCAGCCTGGATGCTGTGTCTGAAATGTGAGCTCTCTCACTCCTTCCTTATCCAAGATATGGGCGTTTCAAGTTCTCCTCAGCTGAAAAAAACATTGACTGCGGGGTCAACATTTTCACCAAAAATTCAATATTCCCCAATTTGCCCCAAAATAACACAAATTGAAGCCATTGCAGCCTGGATGCTGCGTCTAAAAATTTTAACACTCTAACTCCTTCCTTGCCCAAGATATGGGCGTTTCAAGTTCTCCTCAGCTGAAAAAAACATTGACCGCGGGGTCAACATTTTCACCAAAAATTCAATATTCCCCAATTTGCCCCAAAATAACACAAATTGAAGCCATTGCAGCCTGGATGCTGTGTCTGAAATGTGAGCTCTCTCACTCCTTCCTTATCCAAAATATGGGCATTTCAAGTTCTCCTCAGCTGAAAAAAACATTGACCGCGGGGTCAACTTTTTCACCAAAAATTCAATATTCCCCAATTTGCCCCGAAATAACACAAATTCATATCATTGCAGCCTGGATGCTGTGTCTGAAATTTAAGCTCTCTCACTCCTTCCTTGCCAGAGATACGGGCGTTTCAAGTTATCTCCTCAGCTGAAAAAAACATTGACCGCGGGGTCAACATTTTCACCAAAAATTCAATATTCCCCAACTTGCCCCAAAATAACACAAATTGAAGCCATTGCAGCCTGGATGCTGTGTCTGAAATGTGAGCTCTCTCACTCCTTCCTTGTCCAAGATATGGGCGTTTCAAGTTTTCTCCAGTTGAAAAAACACGTTGACCGCGGGGTCAACATTTTCACCAAAAATTCAATATTCCCCAATTTGCCCCAAAATAACACAAATTGAAGCCATTGCAGCCTGGATGCTGTGTCTGAAATGTGAGCTCTCTCACTCCTTCCTTGCCCAAGACACGGGCCTTTCAAGTTATCTCCTCAGCTGAAAAAAACATTGACCGCGAGTTCAACTTTTTCACCAAATCAATATTCCCCAATTTGCCCCAAAATAACACAAATTGATGCCATTCCTGCCTGGATGCTGCGTCTGAAATTTAAGCTCTCTCACTCCTTCCTTGTCCAAGATATGGGCGTTTCAAGTTCTCCTCAGCTGAAAAAAACATTGACTGCGGGGTCAACATTTTCACCAAAAATTCAATATTCCCCAATTTGCCCCAAAATAACACAAATTGAAGCCATTGCAGCCTGGATGCTGCGTCTAAAAATTTTAACACTCTAACTCCTTCCTTGCCCAAGATATGGGCGTTTCAAGTTCTCCTCAGCAGAAAAAAACATTGACTGCGGGGTCAACATTTTCACCAAAAATTCAATATTCCCCAATTTGCCCCAAAATAACACAAATTGAAGCCATTGCAGCCTGGATGCTGTGTCTGAAATTTAAGCTCTCTCAAGCTCTCTCACTCCTTCCATGCCCAAGATATGGGCGTTTCAAGTCATCTCCTCAGCTGAAAAAAACATTGACCGCGGGGTCAACATTTTCACCAAAAATTCAATATTCCCCAATTTGCCCCAAAATAACACAAATTGCAGCCATTGCAGCCTGGATGCGAAATGTGAGCTCTCTCACTCCTTCCTTATCCAAGATATGGGCGTTTCAAGTTCTCCTCAGCTGAAAAAAACATTGACCGCGGGGTCAACATTTTCACCAAAAATTCAATATTCCCCAATTTGCCCCAAAATAACACAAATTGCAGGCATTGCAGCCTGGATGCGAAATGTGAGCTCTCTCACTCCTTCCTTATCCAAGATATGGGCGTTTCAAGTTCTCCTCAGCTGAAAAAAACATTGACCGCGGGGTCAACATTTTCACCAAAAATTCAATATTCCACAATTTGCCCCAAAATGACACAAATTGAAGCCATTGCAGCCTGGATGCTGTGTCTGAAATGTGAGCTCTCTCACTCCTTCCTTATCCAAGATATGGGCATTTCAAGTTCTCCTCAGCTGAAAAAAACATTGACCGCGGGGTCAACATTTTCACCAAAAATTCAATATTCCCCAATTTGCCCCAAAATAACACAAATTGAAGCCATTGCAGCCTGGATGCTGTGTCTCAAATGTGAGCTCTCTCACTCCTTCCTTATCCAAGATATGGGCGTTTCAAGTTCTCCTCAGCTGAAAAAAACATTGACCGCGGGGTCAACTTTTTCACCAAAAATTCAATATTCCCCAATTTGCCCCGAAATAACACAAATTGAAGCCATTGCAGCCTGGATGCTGTGTCTGAAATGTGAGCTCTCTCACTCCTTCCTTATCCAAGATATGGGCGTTTCAAGTTCTCCTCAGCTGAAAAAAACATTGACCGCGGGGTAAACTTTTTCACAAAAAAATCAATATTCCCCAATTTGCCCGAAAAAAACACAAATTGAAGCCATTGCAGCCTGGATGCTGTGTCTGAAATGTGAGCTCTCTCACTCCTTCCTTATCCAAGATATGGGCGTTTCAAGTTTTCTCCAGTTGAAAAAACACGTTGACCGCGGGGTCAACATTTTCACCAAAAATTCAATATTCCCCAATTTGCCCCGAAATAACACAAATTGAAGCCATTGCAGCCTGGATGCTGCGTCTAAAAATTTTAACACTCTAACTCCTTCCTTATCCAAGATATGGGCATTTCAAGTTCTCCTCAGCTGAAAAAAACATTGACCGCGGGGTCAACATTTTCACCAAAAATTCAATATTCCCCAATTTGCCCCAAAATAACACAAATTGAAGCCATTGCAGCCCGGATGCTGTGTCTGAAATGTGAGCTCTCTCACTCCTTCCTTATCCAAGATATGGGCGTTTCAAGTTATCTCCTCAGCTGAGAAATACATTGACCGCGGGGTCAACTTTTTCACAAAAAAATCAATATTCCCCAATTTGCCCGAAAAAACCACAAATTGAAGCCATTGCAGCCTGGATGCTGCGTCTGAAATGTGAGCTCTCTCACTCCTTCCTTATCCAAGATATGGGCGTTTCAAGTTCTCCTCAGCTGAAAAAAACATTGACCGCGGGGTCAACTTTTTCACCAAAAATTCAATATTCCCCAATTTGCCCCAAAAAAACACAAATTGAAGCCATTGCAGCCTGGATGCTGTGTCTGAAATGTGAGCTCTCTCACTCCTTCCTTATCCAAGATATGGGCGTTTCAAGTTTTCTCCAGTTGAAAAAACACGTTGACCGCGGGGTCAACATTTTCACAAAAAATTCAATATTCCCCAATTTGCCCCCAAATAACACAAATTGAAGCCATTGCAGCCTGGATGCTGCGTCTAAAAATTTTAACACTCTAACTCCTTCCTTGCCCAAGATATGGGCGTTTCAAGTTCTCCTCAGCTGAAAAAAACATTGACCGCGGGGTCAACATTTTCACCAAAAATTCAATATTCCCCAATTTGCCCCGAAATAACACAAATTCATCCGATTGCAGCCTGGATGCTGTGTCTGAAATGTGAGCTCTCTCACTCCTTCCTTATCCAAGATATGGGCGTTTCAAGTTCTCCTCAGCTGAAAAAAACAATGACCGCGGGGTCAACTTTTTCACCAAAAATTCAATATTCCCCAATTTGCCCCAAAATAACACAAATTGAAGCCATTGCAGCCTGGATGCTGTGTCTGAAATTTAAGCTCTCTCACTCCTTCCATGCCCAAGATATGGGCGTTTCAAGTTATCTCCTCAGCTGAAAAAAACATTGACCGCGGGGTCAACATTTTCACCAAAAATTCAATATTCCCCAATTTGCCCCAAAATAACACAAATTGAAGCCATTGCAGCCTGGATGCTGTGTCTGAAATGTGAGCTCTCTCACTTCCAAGTTATGGGCGTTTCAAGTTCTCCTCAGCTGAAAAAAACATTGACCGCGGGGTCAACTTTTTCACCAAAAATTCAATATTCCCCAATTTGCCCCGAAATAACACAAATTCATCCCATTGCAGCCTGGATGCTGTGTCTGAAATGTGAGCTCTCTAACTCCTTCCTTATCCAAGATATGGGCATTTCAAGTTCTCCTCAGCTGAAAAAAACATTGACCGCGGGGTCAACTTTTTCACCAAAAATTCAATATTCCCCAATTTGCCCCGAAATAACACAAATTGAAGCCATTGCAGCCTGGATGCTGCATCTAAAAATTTTAACACTCTAACTCCTTCCTTATCCAAGATATGGGCATTTCAAGTTCTCCTCAGCTGAAAAAAACATTGACCGCGGGGTCAACTTTTTCACCAAAAATTCAATATTCCCCAATTTGCCCCGAAATAACACAAATTGAAGCCATTGCAGCCTGGATGCTGTGTCTGAAATTTAAGCTCTCTCACTCCTTCCATGCCCAAGATATGGGCGTTTCAAGTTATCTCCTCAGCTGTAAAAAACATTGACCGCGGGGTCAACATTTTCACCAAAAATTCAATATTCCCCAATTTGCCCCAAAATAACACAAATTGAAGCCATTGCAGCCCGGATGCTGTGTCTGAAATGTGAGCTCTCTCACTCCTTCCTTATCCAAGATATGGGCGTTTCAAGTTCTCCTCAGCTGAAAAAAACATTGACCGCGGGGTCAACATTTTCTACAAAAATTCAATATTCCCCAATTTGCCCCAAAATAACACAAATTGAAGCCATTGCAGCCCGGATGCTGTGTCTGAAATGTGAGCTCTCTCACTCCTTCCTTATCCAAGATATGGGCGTTTCAAGTTTTCTCCAGTTGAAAAAACACGTTGACCGCGGGGTCAACATTTTCACCAAAAATTCAATATTCCCCAATTTGCCCCAAAATAACACAAATTGAAGCCATTGCAGCCTGGATGCTGCGTCTAAAAATTTGAACACTCTAACTCCTTCCTTGCCCAAGATATGGGCGTTTCAAGTTCTCCTCAGCTGAAAAAAACATTGACTGCGGGGTCAACATTTTCACCAAAAATTCAATATTCCCCAATTTGCCCCAAAATAACACAAATTGAAGCCAATGCAGCCTGGATGCTGTGTCTGAAATGTGAGCTCTCTAACTCCTTCCTTGCCCAAGATATGGGCGTTTAAAGTTCTCCTCAGCTGAAAAAAACATTGACCGCGGGGTCAACATTTTCACAAAAAATTCAATATTCCCCAATTTGCCCCAAAATAACACAAATTGAAGCCATTGCAGCCTGGATGCTGTGTCTGAAATTTAAGCTCTCTCAAGCTCTCTCACTCCTTCCATGCCCAAGATATGGGCGTTTCAAGTTATCTCCTCAGCTGAAAAAAACATTGACCGCGGGGTCAACTTTTTCACCAAAAATTCAATATTCCCCAATTTGCCCCGAAATAACACAAATTCATCCCATTGCAGCCTGGATGCTGTGTCTGAAATGTAAGCTCTCTCACTCCTTCCTTATCCAAGATATGGGCGTTTCAAGTTCTCCTCAGCTGAAAAAAACATTGACCGCGGGGTCAACATTTTCACCAAAAATTCAATATTCCCCAATTTGCCCCAAAATAACACAAATTGAAGCCATTGCAGCCTGGATGCTGCGTCTAAAAATTTTAACACTCTAAGTCCTTCCCTGCCCAAGATATGGGCGTTTCAAGTTCTCCTCAGCTGAAAAAAACATTGACCGCGGGGTCAACTTTTTCACCAAAAATTCAATATTCCCCAATTTGCCCCAAAATAACACAAATTGAAGCCATTGCAGCCTGGATGCTGTGTCTGAAATTTAAGCTCTCTCAAGCTCTCTCACTCCTTCCATGCCCAAGATATGGGCGTTTCAAGTTCTCCTCAGCTGAAAAAAACATTGACTGCGGGGTCAACATTTTCACCAAAAATTCAATATTCCCCAATTTGCCCCAAAATAACACAAATTGAAGCCATTGCAGCCTGGATGCTGCGTCTAAAAATTTTAACACTCTAACTCCTTCCTTGCCCAAGATATGGGCGTTTCAAGTTCTCCTCAGCTGAAAAAAACATTGACCGCGGGGTCAACATTTTCACCAAAAATTCAATATTCCCCAATTTGCCCCGAAATAACACAAATTGAAGCCATTGCAGCCTGGATGCTGTGTCTGAAATTTAAGCTCTCTCACTCCTTCCTTATCCAAGATATGGGCGTTTCAAGTTCTCCTCAGCTGAAAAAAACATTGACTGCGGGGTCAACATTTTCACCAAAAATTCAATATTCCCCAATTTGCCCCAAAATAACACAAATTGAAGCCATTGCAGCCTGGATGCTGCGTCTAAAAATTTTAACACTCTAACTCCTTCCTTGCCCAAGATATGGGCGTTTCAAGTTCTCCTCAGCTGAAAAAAACATTGACCGCGGGGTCAACATTTTCACCAAAAATTCAATATTCCCCAATTTGCCCCAAAATAACACAAATTGAAGCCATTGCAGCCTGGATGCTGTGTCTGAAATGTGAGCTCTCTCACTCCTTCCTTATCCAAAATATGGGCATTTCAAGTTCTCCTCAGCTGAAAAAAACATTGACCGCGGGGTCAACTTTTTCACCAAAAATTCAATATTCCCCAATTTGCCCCGAAATAACACAAATTCATATCATTGCAGCCTGGATGCTGTGTCTGAAATTTAAGCTCTCTCACTCCTTCCTTGCCAGAGATACGGGCGTTTCAAGTTATCTCCTCAGCTGAAAAAAACATTGACCGCGGGGTCAACATTTTCACCAAAAATTCAATATTCCCCAACTTGCCCCAAAATAACACAAATTGAAGCCATTGCAGCCTGGATGCTGTGTCTGAAATGTGAGCTCTCTCACTCCTTCCTTGTCCAAGATATGGGCGTTTCAAGTTTTCTCCAGTTGAAAAAACACGTTGACCGCGGGGTCAACATTTTCACCAAAAATTCAATATTCCCCAATTTGCCCCAAAATAACACAAATTGAAGCCATTGCAGCCTGGATGCTGTATCTGAAATGTGAGCTCTCTCACTCCTTCCTTGTCCAAGATATGGGCGTTTCAAGTTTTCTCCAGTTGAAAAAACACGTTGACCGCGGGGTCAACATTTTCACCAAAAATTCAATATTCCCCAATTTGCCCCAAAATAACACAAATTCATCCCATTGCAGCCTGGATGCTGTGTCTGAAATTTGAGCTCTCTCACTCCTTCCTTATCCAAGATATGGGCGTTTCAAGTTCTCCTCAGCTGAAAAAAACATTGACCGCGGGGTCAACATTTTCACCAAAAATTCAATATTCCCCACTTTGCCCCAAAATAACACAAATTGAAGCCATTGCAGCCTGGATGCTGCGTCTGAAATTTAAGCTCTCTCACTCCTTCCTTGCCCAAGATATGGGCGTTTCAAGTTCTCCTCAGCTGAAAAAAACATTGACCGCGGGGTCAACATTTTCACCAAAAATTCAATATTCCCCACTTTGCCCCAAAATAACACAAATTGAAGCCATTGCAGCCTGGATGCTGTGTCTGAAATGTGAGCTCTCTCACTCCTTCCTTGCCCAAGACACGGGCGTTTCAAGTTATCTCCTCAGCTGAAAAAAACATTGACCGCGAGGTCAACTTTTTCACCAAAAATTCAATATTCCCCAATTTGCCCCAAAATAACACAAATTGAAGCCATTGCAGCCTGGATGCTGTGTCTGAAATGTGAGCTCTCTCACTCCTTCCTTGCCCAAGATATGGGCGTTTCAAGTTCTCCTCAGCTGAAAAAAACATTGACCGCGGGGTCAACATTTTCACCAAAAATTCAATATTCCCCAATTTGCCCCAAAATAACACAAATTCATCCCATTGCAGCCTGGATGCTGTGTCTGAAATGTGAGCTCTCTCACTCCTTCCTTATCCAAGATATGGGCGTTTCAAGTTCTCCTCAGCTGAAAAAAACATTGACCGCGGGGTCAACATTTTCACCAAAAATTCAATATTCCCCAATTTGCCCCAAAATAACACAAATTGAAGCCATTGCAGCCTGGATGCTGTGTCTGAAATGTGAGCTCTCTCACTCCTTCCTTGTCCAAGATATGGGCGTTTCAAGTTTTCTCCAGTTGAAAAAACACGTTGACCGCGGGGTCAACATTTTCACCAAAAATTCAATATTCCCCACTTTGCCCCAAAATAACACAAATTGAAGCCATTGCAGCCTGGATGCTGTGTCTGAAATGTGAGCTCTCTCACTCCTTCCTTGTCCAAGATATGGGCGTTTCAAGTTTTCTCCAGTTGAAAAAACACGTTGACGGCGGGGTCAACATTTTCACCAAAAATTCAATATTCCCCAATTTGCCCCAAAATAACACAAATTGAAGCCATTGCAGCCTGGATGCTGTGTCTGAAATGTGAGCTCTCTCACTCCTTCCTTGCCCAAGACACGGGCGTTTCAAGTTATCTCCTCAGCTGAAAAAAACATTGACCGCGAGGTCAACTTTTTCACCAAAAATTCAATATTCCCCAATTTGCCCCAAAATAACACAAATTGAAGCCATTGCAGCCTGGATGCTGTGTCTGAAATGTGAGCTCTCTCACTCCTTCCTTGTCCAAGATATGGGCGTTTCAAGTTTTCTCCAGTTGAAAAAACACGTTGACCGCGGGGTCAACATTTTCACCAAAAATTCAATATTCCCCAATTTGCCCCAAAATAACACAAATTGAAGCCATTGCAGCCTGGATGCTGTATCTGAAATGTGAGCTCTCTCACTCCTTCTTTGTCCAAGATATGGGCGTTTCAAGTTTTCTCCAGTTGAAAAAACACGTTGACCGCGGGGTCAACATTTTCACCAAAAATTCAATATTCCCCAATTTGCCCCAAAATAACACAAATTCATCCCATTGCAGCCTGGATGCTGTGTCTGAAATGTGAGCTCTCTCACTCCTTCCTTATCCAAGATATGGGCGTTTCAAGTTCTCCTCAGCTGAAAAAAACATTGACCGCGGGGTCAACATTTTTCACCAAAAATTCAATATTCCCCAATTTGCCCCAAAATAACACAAATTCATCCCATTGCAGCCTGGATGCTGTGTCTGAAATGTGAGCTCTCTCACTCCTTCCTTATCCAAGATATGGGCGTTTCAAGTTCTCCTCAGCTGAAAAAAACATTGACCGCGGGGTCAACATTTTCACCAAAAATTCAATATTCCCCAATTTGCCCCAAAATAACACAAATTGAAGCCATTGCAGCCTGGATGCTGTGTCTGAAATGTGAGCTCTCTCACTCCTTCCTTGTCCAAGATATGGGCGTTTCAAGTTTTCTCCAGTTGAAAAAACACGTTGACCGCGGGGTCAACATTTTCACCAAAAATTCAATATTCCCCACTTTGCCCCAAAATAACACAAATTGAAGCCATTGCAGCCTGGATGCTGTGTCTGAAATGTGAGCTCTCTCACTCCTTCCTTATCCAAGATATGGGCGTTTCAAGTTATCCTCAGCTGAAAAAAACATTGACCGCGGGGTCAACATTTTCACAAAACATTCAATATTCCCCACTTTGCCCCAAAATAACACAAATTGAAGCCATTGCAGCCTGGATGCTGCGTCTGAAATTTAAGCTCTCTCACTCCTTCCTTGCCCAAGATATGGGCGTTTCAAGTTCTCCTCAGCTGAAAAAAACATTGACCGCGGGGTCAACATTTTCACCAAAAATTCAATATTCCCCAATTTGCCCCAAAATAACACAAATTGAAGCCATTGCAGCCTGGATGCTGTGTCTGAAATGTGAGCTCTCTCACTCCTTCCTTGTCCAAGATATGGGCGTTTCAAGTTTTCTCCAGTTGAAAAAACACGTTGACCGCGGGGTCAACATTTTCACCAAAAATTCAATATTCCCCAATTTGCCCCAAAATAACACAAATTGAAGCCATTGCAGCCTGGATGCTGTGTCTGAAATGTGAGCTCTCTCACTCCTTCCTTATCCAAGATATGGGCGTTTCAAGTTCTCCTCAGCTGAAAAAAACATTGACCGCGGGGTCAACATTTTCACCAAAAATTCAATATTCCCCAATTTGCCCCAAAATATCACGAATTCATCCCATTGCAGCCTGGATGCTGTGTCTGAAATGTGAGCTCTCTCACTCCTTCCTTATCAAAGATATGGGCGTTTCAAGTTCTCCTCAGCTGAAAAAAACATTGACCGCGGGGTCAACTTTTTCACCAAAAAAACAATATTCCCCAATTTGCCCCAAAATAACACAAATTGAAGCCATTGCAGCCTGGATGCTGCGTCTAAAAATTTGAACACTCTAACTCCTTCCTTGCCCAAGATATGGGCGTTTCAAGTTTTCTCCAGTTGAAAAAACACGTTGACTGCGAGGTCAACTTTTTCACCAAAAATTCAATATTCCCCAATTTGCCCCAAAATAACACAAATTGATGCCATTGCAGCCTGGATGCTGTGTCTGAAATGTGAGCTCTCTCACTCCTTCCTTATCCAAGATATGGGCGTTTCAAGTTCTCCTCAGCTGAAAAAAACATTGACCGCGGGGTCAACATTTTCACAAAAAATTCAATATTCCCCACTTTGCCCCAAAATAACACAAATTGAAGCCATTGCAGCCTGGATGCTGTGTCTGAAATGTGAGCTCTCTCACTCCTTCCTTATCAAAGATATGGGCGTTTCAAGTTCTCCTCAGCTGAGAAAAACATTGACCGCGGGGTCAACATTTTCACCAAAAATTCAATATTCCCCAATTTGCCCCAAAATAACACAAATTGAAGCCATTGCAGCCTGGATGCTGTGTCTGAAACGTGAGCTCTCTCCCTCCTTCCTTATCCAAGATATGGGCGTTTCAAGTTTTCTCCAGTTGAAAAAACACGTTGACCGCGGGGTCAACATTTTCACCAAAAATTCAATATTCCCAAATTTGCCCCAAAATAACACAAATTCATCCCATTGCAGCCTGGATGCTGTGTCTGAAATGTGAGCTCTCTCACTCCTTCCTTGTCCAAGATATGGGCGTTTCAAGTTTTCTCCAGTTGAAAAAACACGTTGACCGCGGGGTCAACATTTTCACCAAAAATTCAATATTCCCCAATTTGCCCCAAAATAACACAAATTCATCCCATTGCAGCCTGGATGCTGTGTCTGAAATGTGAGCTCTCTCACTCCTTCCTTATCCAAGATATGGGCGTTTCAAGTTCTCCTCAGCTGAAAAAAACATTGACCGCGGGGTCAACATTTTCACAAAACATTCAATATTCCCCACTTTGCCCCAAAATAACACAAATTGAAGCCATTGCAGCCTGGATGCTGCGTCTGAAATTTAAGCTCTCTCACTCCTTCCTTGCCCAAGATATGGGCGTTTCAAGTTCTCCTCAGCTGAAAAAAACATTGACCGCGGGGTCAACATTTTCACCAAAAATTCAATATTCCCCAATTTGCCCCAAAATAACACAAATTGAAGCCATTGCAGCCTGGATGCTGTGTCTGAAATGTGAGCTCTCTCACTCCTTCCTTGTCCAAGATATGGGCGTTTCAAGTTTTCTCCAGTTGAAAAAACACGTTGACCGCGGGGTCAACATTTTCACCAAAAATTCAATATTCCCCAATTTGCCCCAAAATAACACAAATTGAAGCCATTGCAGCCTGGATGCTGTGTCTGAAATGTGAGCTCTCTCACTCCTTCCTTATCCAAGATATGGGCGTTTCAAGTTCTCCTCAGCTGAAAAAAACATTGACCGCGGGGTCAACATTTTCACCAAAAATTCAATATTCCCCAATTTGCCCCAAAATATCACGAATTCATCCCATTGCAGCCTGGATGCTGTGTCTGAAATGTGAGCTCTCTCACTCCTTCCTTATCAAAGATATGGGCGTTTCAAGTTCTCCTCAGCTGAAAAAAACATTGACCGCGGGGTCAACATTTTCACCAAAAATTCAATATTCCCCAATTTGCCCCAAAATAACACAAATTGAAGCCATTGCAGCCTGGATGCTGTGTCTGAAATGTGAGCTCTCTCACTCCTTCCTTGTCCAAGATATGGGCGTTTCAAGTTTTCTCCAGTTGAAAAAACACGTTGACCGCGGGGTCAACATTTTCACCAAAAATTCAATATTCCCCACTTTGCCCCAAAATAACACAAATTGAAGCCATTGCAGCCTGGATGCTGCGTCTGAAATTTAAGCTCTCTCACTCCTTCCTTGCCCAAGATATGGGCGTTTCAAGTTCTCCTCAGCTGAAAAAAACATTGACCGCGGGGTCAACATTTTCACCAAAAATTCAATATTCCCCACTTTGCCCCAAAATAACACAAATTGAAGCCATTGCAGCCTGGATGCTGTGTCTGAAATGTGAGCTCTCTCACTCCTTCCTTGCCCAAGACACGGGCGTTTCAAGTTATCTCCTCAGCTGAAAAAAACATTGACCGCGAGGTCAACTTTTTCACCAAAAATTCAATATTCCCCAATTTGCCCCAAAATAACACAAATTGATGCAATTCCTGCCTGGATGCTGCGTCTGAAATTTAAGCTCTCTCACTCCTTCCTTGCCCAAGATATGGGCGTTTCAAGTTCTCCTCAGCTGAAAAAAACATTGACCGCGGGGTCAACATTTTCACCAAAAATTCAATATTCCCCAATTTGCCCCAAAATATCACGAATTCATCCCATTGCAGCCTGGATGCTGTGTCTGAAATGTGAGCTCTCTCACTCCTTCCTTATCCAAGATATGGGCGTTTCAAGTTCTCCTCAGCTGAAAAAAACATTGACCGCAGGGTCAACATTTTCACCAAAAATTCAATATTCCCCAATTTGCCCCAAAATGACACAAATTGAAGCCATTGCAGCCTGGATGCTGTGTCTGAAACGTGAGCTCTCTCACTCCTTCCTTATCCAAGATATGGGCGTTTCAAGTTCTCCTCAGCTGAAAAAAACATTGACCGCAGGGTCAACTTTTTCACCAAAAATTCAATATTCCCCAATTTGCCCCAAAATAACACAAATTGAAGCCATTGCAGCCTGGATGCTGTGTCTGAAATGTGAGCTCTCTCACTCCTTCCTTATCCAAGATATGGGCGTTTCAAGTTCTCCTCAGCTGAAAAAAACATTGACCGCGGGGTCAACATTTTCACCAAAAATTCAATATTCCCCAATTTGCCCCAAAATAACACAAATTCATCCCATTACATCCTGGATGCTGTGTCTGAAATGTGAGCTCTCTCACTCCTTCCTTATCAAAGATATGGGCGTTTCAAGTTCTCCTCAGCTGAAAAAAACATTGACCGCGGGGTCAACTTTTTCACCAAAAAAACAATATTCCCCAATTTGCCCCAAAATAACACAAATTGAAGCCATTGCAGCCTGGATGCTGCGTCTAAAAATTTGAACACTCTAACTCCTTCCTTGCCCAAGATATGGGCGTTTCAAGTTTTCTCCAGTTGAAAAAACACGTTGACCGCGGGGTCAACATTTTCACCAAAAATTCAATATTCCCCAATTTGCCCCAAAATAACACAAATTGAAGCCATTGCAGCCTGGATGCTGTGTCTGAAATGTGAGCTCTCTCACTCCTTCCTTATCCAAGATATGGGCGTTTCAAGTTCTCCTCAGCTGAAAAAAACATTGACCGCGGGGTCAACATTTTCACCAAAAATTCAATATTCCCCACTTTGCCCCAAAATAACACAAATTGAAGCCATTGCAGCCTGGATGCTGTGTCTGAAATGTGAGCTCTCTCACTCCTTCCTTACCCAAGACACGGGCGTTTCAAGTTATCTCCTCAGCTGAAAAAAACATTGACCGCGAGGTCAACTTTTTCACCAAAAATTCAATATTCCCCAATTTGCCCCAAAATAACACAAATTGATGCCATTCCTGCCTGGATGCTGCGTCTGAAATTTAAGCTCTCTCACTCCTTCCTTGCCCAAGATATGGGCGTTTCAAGTTCTCCTCAGCTGAAAAAAACATTGACCGCGGGGTCAACATTTTCACCAAAAATTCAATATTCCCCAATTTGCCCCAAAATAACACAAATTCATCCCATTGCAGCCTGGATGCTGTGTCTGAAATGTGAGCTCTCTCACTCCTTCCTTATCAAAGATATGGGCGTTTCAAGTTCTCCTCAGCTGAAAAAAACATTGACCGCGGGGTCAACATTTTCACCAAAAATTCAATATTCCCCAATTTGCCCCAAAATATCACGAATTCATCCCATTGCAGCCTGGATGCTGTGTCTGAAATGTGAGCTCTCTCACTCCTTCCTTATCCAAGATATGGGCGTTTCAAGTTCTCCTCAGCTGAAAAAAACATTGACCGCGGGGTCAACTTTTTCACAAAAAATTCAATATTCCCCAATTTGCCCCAAAATAACACAAATTGAAGCCATTGCAGCCTGGATGCTGTGTCTGAAATGTGAGCTCTCTCACTCCTTCCTTATCCAAGATATGGGCGTTTCAAGTTCTCCTCAGCTGAAAAAAACATTGACCGCGGGGTCAACTTTTTCACAAAAAATTCAATATTCCCCAATTTGCCCCAAAATAACACAAATTGAAGCCATTGCAGCCTGGATGCTGCGTCTAAAAATTTGAACACTCTAACTCCTTCCTTGCCCAAGATATGGGCGTTTCAAGTTTTCTCCAGTTGAAAAAACACGTTGACCGCGGGGTCAACATTTTCACCAAAAATTCAATATTCCCCACTTTGCCCCAAAATAACACAAATTGAAGCCATTGCAGCCTGGATGCTGTGTCTTAAATGTGAGCTCTCTCACTCCTTCCTTGTCCAAGATATGGGCGTTTCAAGTTTTCTCCAGTTGAAAAAACACGTTGACCGCGGGGTCAACATTTTCACCAAAAATGCAATATTCCCCAATTTGCCCCAAAATAACACAAATTCATCCCATTGCAGCCTGGATGCTGTGTCTGAAATGTGAGCTCTCTCACTCCTTCCTTATCCAAGATATGGGCGTTTCAAGTTCTCCTCAGCTGAAAAAAACATTGACCGCGGGGTCAACATTTTCACCAAAAATTCAATATTCCCCACTTTGCCCCAAAATAACACAAATTGAAGCCATTGCAGCCTGGATGCTGCGTCTGAAATTTAAGCTCTCTCACTCCTTCCTTGCCCAAGATATGGGCGTTTCAAGTTCTCCTCAGCTGAAAAAAACATTGACCGCGGGGTCAACATTTTCACCAAAAATTCAATATTCCCCAATTTGCCCCAAAATAACACAAATTGAAGCCATTGCAGCCTGGATGCTGTGTCTGAAACGTGAGCTCTCTCACTCCTTCCTTATCCAAGATATGGGCGTTTCAAGTTTTCTCCAGTTGAAAAAACACGTTGACCGCGGGGTCAACATTTTCACCAAAAATTCAATATTCCCCAATTTGCCCCAAAATAACACAAATTCATCCCATTGCAGCCTGGATGCTGTGTCTGAAATGTGAGCTCTCTCACTCCTTCCTTGTCCAAGATATGGGCGTTTCAAGTTTTCTCCAGTTGAAAAAACACGTTGACCGCGGGGTCAACATTTTCACCAAAAATTCAATATTCCCCAATTTGCCCCAAAATAACACAAATTGAAGCCATTGCAGCCTGGATGCTGTGTCTGAAATGTGAGCTCTCTCACTCCTTCCTTGCCCAAGACACGGGCGTTTCAAGTTATCTCCTCAGCTGAAAAAAACATTGACCGCGAGGTCAACTTTTTCACCAAAAATTCAATATTCCCCAATTTGCCCCAAAATAACACAAATTGAAGCCATTGCAGCCTGGATGCTGTGTCTGAAACGTGAGCTCTCTCACTCCTTCCTTGTCCAAGATATGGGCGTTTCAAGTTTTCTCCAGTTGAAAAAACACGTTGACCGCGGGGTCAACATTTTCACCAAAAATTCAATATTCCCCAATTTGCCCCAAAATAACACAAATTGAAGCCATTGCAGCCTGGATGCTGTGTCTGAAATGTGAGCTCTCTCACTCCTTCCTTATCCAAGATATGGGCGTTTCAAGTTCTCCTCAGCTGAAAAAAACATTGACCGCGGGGTCAACATTTTCACCAAAAATTCAATATTCCCCAATTTGCCCCAAAATAACACAAATTGAAGCCATTGCAGCCTGGATGCTGTGTCTGAAATGTGAGCTCTCTCACTCCTTCCTTGTCCAAGATATGGGCGTTTCAAGTTTTCTCCAGTTGAAAAAACACGTTGACCGCGGGGTCAACATTTTCACCAAAAATTCAATATTCCCCACTTTGCCCCAAAATAACACAAATTGAAGCCATTGCAGCCTGGATGCTGTGTCTGAAATGTGAGCTCTCTCACTCCTTCCTTGTCCAAGATATGGGCGTTTCAAGTTTTCTCCAGTTGAAAAAACACGTTGACCGCGGGGTCAACATTTTCACCAAAAATTCAATATTCCCCAATTTGCCCCAAAATAACACAAATTGAAGCCATTGCAGCCTGGATGCTGTGTCTGAAATGTGAGCTCTCTCACTCCTTCCTTGTCCAAGATATGGGCGTTTCAAGTTTTCTCCAGTTGAAAAAACACGTTGACCGCGGGGTCAACATTTTCACCAAAAATTCAATATTCCCCAATTTGCCCCAAAATAACACAAATTCATCCCATTGCAGCCTGGATGCTGTGTCTGAAATGTGAGCTCTCTCACTCCTTCCTTATCCAAGATATGGGCGTTTCAAGTTCTCCTCAGCTGAAAAAAACATTGACCGCGGGGTCAACATTTTCACCAAAAATTCAATATTCCCCACTTTGCCCCAAAATAACACAAATTGAAGCCATTGCAGCCTGGATGCTGTGTCTGAAATGTGAGCTCTCTCACTCCTTCCTTGCCCAAGACACGGGCGTTTCAAGTTATCTCCTCAGCTGAAAAAAACATTGACCGCGAGGTCAACTTTTTCACCAAAAATTCAATATTCCCCAATTTGCCCCAAAATAACACAAATTGATGCCATTGCAGCCTGGATGCTGTGTCTGAAATGTGAGCTCTCTCACTCCTTCCTTATCCAAGATATGGGCGTTTCAAGTTCTCCTCAGCTGAAAAAAACATTGACCGCGGGGTCAACATTTTCACAAAACATTCAATATTCCCCACTTTGCCCCAAAATAACACAAATTGAAGCCATTGCAGCCTGGATGCTGCGTCTGAAATTTAAGCTCTCTCACTCCTTCCTTGCCCAAGATACGGGCGTTTCAAGTTATCTCCTCAGCTGAAAAAAACTTTGACCGCGAGGTCAACTTTTTCACCAAAAATTCAATATTCCCCAATTTGCCCCAAAATAACACAAATTGATGCCATTCCTGCCTGGATGCTGCGTCTGAAATTTAAGCTCTCTCACTCCTTCCTTGCCCAAGATATGGGCGTTTCAAGTTCTCCTCAGCTGAAAAAAACATTGACCGCGGGGTCAACATTTTCACCAAAAATTCCATATTCCCCAATTTGCCCCAAAATAACACAAATTGAAGCCATTGCAGCCTGGATGCTGTGTCTGAAATGTGAGCTCTCTCACTCCTTCCTTGTCCAAGATATGGGCGTTTCAAGTTTTCTCCAGTTGAAAAAACACGTTGACCGCGGGGTCAACATTTTCACCAAAAATTCAATATTCCCCAATTTGCCCCAAAATAACACAAATTGAAGCCATTGCAGCCTGGATGCTGTGTCTGAAATGTGAGCTCTCTCACTCCTTCCTTATCCAAGATATGGGCGTTTCAAGTTCTCCTCAGCTGAAAAAAACATTGACCGCGGGGTCAACATTTTCACCAAAAATTCAATATTCCCCAATTTGCCCCAAAATATCACGAATTCATCCCATTGCAGCCTGGATGCTGTGTCTGAAATGTGAGCTCTCTCACTCCTTCCTTATCAAAGATATGGGCGTTTCAAGTTCTCCTCAGCTGAAAAAAACATTGACCGCGGGGTCAACTTTTTCACCAAAAAAACAATATTCCCCAATTTGCCCCAAAATAACACAAATTGAAGCCATTGCAGCCTGGATGCTGCGTCTAAAAATTTGAACACTCTAACTCCTTCCTTGCCCAAGATATGGGCGTTTCAAGTTTTCTCCAGTTGAAAAAACACGTTGACCGCGGGGTCAACATTTTCACCAAAAATTCAATATTCCCCAATTTGCCCCAAAATAACACAAATTGAAGCCATTGCAGCCTGGATGCTGCGTCTAAAAATTTGAACACTCTAACTCCTTCCTTGCCCAAGATACGGGCGTTTCAAGTTATCTCCTCAGCTGAAAAAAACATTGACCGCGAGGTCAACTTTTTCACCAAAAATTCAATATTCCCCAATTTGCCCCAAAATAACACAAATTCATCCCATTGCAGCCTGGATGCTGTGTCTGAAATGTGAGCTCTCTCACTCCTTCCTTATCCAAGATATGGGCGTTTCAAGTTCTCCTCAGCTGAAAAAAACATTGACCGCGGGGTCAACATTTTCACCAAAAATTCAATATTCCCCACTTTGCCCCAAAATAACACAAATTGAAGCCATTGCAGCCTGGATGCTGTGTCTGAAACGTGAGCTCTCTCCCTCCTTCCTTATCCAAGATATGGGCGTTTCAAGTTTTCTCCAGTTGAAAAAACACGTTGACCGCGGGGTCAACATTTTCACCAAAAATTCAATATTCCCCAATTTGCCCCAAAATAACACAAATTCATCCCATTGCAGCCTGGATGCTGTGTCTGAAATGTGAGCTCTCTCACTCCTTCCTTATCAAAGATATGGGCGTTTCAAGTTCTCCTCAGCGGAAAAAAACATTGACCGCGGGGTCAACATTTTCACCAAAAATTCAATATTCCCCACTTTGCCCCAAAATAACACAAATTGAAGCCATTGCAGCCTGGATGCTGCGTCTGAAATTTAAGCTCTCTCACTCCTTCCTTGCCCAAGATATGGGCGTTTCAAGTTCTCCTCAGCTGAAAAAAACATTGACCGCGGGGTCAACTTTTTCACAAAAAATTCAATATTCCCCAATTTGCCCCAAAATATCACGAATTCATCCCATTGCAGCCTGGATGCTGTGTCTGAAATGTGAGCTCTCTCACTCCTTCCTTATCCAAGATATGGGCGTTTCAAGTTCTCCTCAGCTGAAAAAAACATTGACCGCGGGGTCAACTTTTTCACAAAAAATTCAATATTCCCCAATTTGCCCCCAAATAACACAAATTGAAGCCATTGCAGCCTGGATGCTGTGTCTGAAATGTGAGCTCTCTCACTCCTTCCTTATCCAAGATATGGGCGTTTCAAGTTCTCCTCAGCTGAAAAAAACATTGACCGCGGGGTCAACTTTTTCACCAAAAATTCAATATTCCCCAATTTGCCCCAAAATAACACAAATTGAAGCCATTGCAGCCTGGAGCTGTGTCTGAAATGTGAGCTCTCTCACTCCTTCCTTATCCAAGATATGGGCGTTTCAAGTTCTCCTCAGCTGAAAAAAACATTGACCGCGGGGTCAACATTTTCACCAAAAATTCAATATTCCCCAATTTGCCCCAAAATAACACAAATTCATCCCATTGCAGCCTGGATGCTGTGTCTGAAATGTGAGCTCTCTCACTCCTTCCTTGTCCAAGATATGGGCGTTTCAAGTTTTCTCCAGTTGAAAAAACACGTTGACCGCGGGGTCAACATTTTCACCAAAAATTCAATATTCCCCAATTTGCCCCAAAATAACACAAATTCATCCCATTGCAGCCTGGATGCTGTGTCTGAAATGTGAGCTCTCTCACTCCTTCCTTATCCAAGATATGGGCGTTTCAAGTTCTCCTCAGCTGAAAAAAACATTGACCGCGGGGTCAACATTTTCACCAAAAATTCAATATTCCCCACTTTGCCCCAAAATAACACAAATTCATCCCATTGCAGCCTGGATGCTGTGTCTGAAATGTGAGCTCTCTCACTCCTTCCTTATCCAAGATATGGGCGTTTCAAGTTCTCCTCAGCTGAAAAAAACATTGACCGCGGGGTCAACATTTTCACCAAAAATTCAATATTCCCCACTTTGCCCCAAAATAACACAAATTGAAGCCATTGCAGCCTGGATGCTGCGTCTGAAATGTGAGCTCTCTCACTCCTTCCTTGCCCAAGACACGGGCGTTTCAAGTTATCTCCTCAGCTGAAAAAAACATTGACCGCGAGGTCAACTTTTTCACCAAAAATTCAATATTCCCCAATTTGCCCCAAAATAACACAAATTGATGCAATTCCTGCCTGGATGCTGCGTCTGAAATTTAAGCTCTCTCACTCCTTCCTTGTCCAAGATATGGGCGTTTCAAGTTCTCCTCAGCTGAAAAAAACATTGACCGCGGGGTCAACATTTTCACCAAAAATTCAATATTCCCCAATTTGCCCCAAAATATCACGAATTCATCCCATTGCAGCCTGGATGCTGTGTCTGAAATGTGAGCTATCTCACTCCTTCCTTATCCAAGATATGGGCGTTTCAAGTTCTCCTCAGCTGAAAAAAACATTGACCGCAGGGTCAACATTTTCACAAAAAATTCAATATTCCCCAATTTGCCCCAAAATGACACAAATTGAAGCCATTGCAGCCTGGATGCTGTGTCTGAAACGTGAGCTCTCTCACTCCTTCCTTATTCAAGATATGGGCGTTTCAAGTTCTCCTCAGCTGAAAAAAACATTGACCGCGGGGTCAACTTTTTCACCAAAAAAACAATATTCCCCAATTTGCCCCAAAATAACACAAATTGAAGCCATTGCAGCCTGGATGCTGCGTCTAAAAATTTGAACACTCTAACTCCTTCCTTGCCCAAGATATGGGCGTTTCAAGTTTTCTCCAGTTGAAAAAACACGTTGACCGCGGGGTCAACATTTTCACCAAAAATTCAATATTCCCCAATTTGCCCCAAAATAACACAAATTGAAGCCATTGCAGCCTGGATGCTGTGTCTGAAATGTGAGCTCTCTCACTCCTTCCTTGTCCAAGATATGGGCGTTTCAAGTTTTCTCCAGTTGAAAAAACACGTTGACCGCGGGGTCAACATTTTCACCAAAAATTCAATATTCCCCAATTTGCCCCAAAATAACACAAATTCATCCCATTGCAGCCTGGATGCTGTGTCTGAAATGTGAGCTCTCTCACTCCTTCCTTATCCAAGATATGGGCGTTTCAAGTTCTCCTCAGCTGAAAAAAACATTGACCGCGGGGTCAACATTTTCACCAAAAATTCAATATTCCCCAATTTGCCCCAAAATAACACAAATTGAAGCCATTGCAGCCTGGATGCTGTGTCTGAAACGTGAGCTCTCTCACTCCTTCCTTGTCCAAGATATGGGCGTTTCAAGTTTTCTCCAGTTGAAAAAACACGTTGACCGCGGGGTCAACATTTTCACCAAAAATTCAATATTCCCCAATTTGCCCCGAAATAACACAAATTGAAGCCATTGCAGCCTGGATGCTGTGTCTGAAATTTAAGCTCTCTCACTCCTTCCTTGTCCAAGATATGGGCGTTTCAAGTTCTCCTCAGCTGAAAAAAACATTGACTGCGGGGTCAACATTTTCACCAAAAATTCAATATTCCCCAATTTGCCCCAAAATAACACAAATTGAAGCCATTGCAGCCTGGATGCTGCGTCTAAAAATTTTAACACTCTAACTCCTTCCTTGCCCAAGATATGGGCGTTTCAAGTTCTCCTCAGCTGAAAAAAACATTGACCGCGGGGTCAACTTTTTCACCAAAAATTCAATATTCACCAATTTGCCCCGAAATAACACAAATTCATATCATTGCAGCCTGGATGCTGTGTCTGAAATTTAAGCTCTCTCACTCCTTCCTTGCCAGAGATACGGGCGTTTCAAGTTATCTCCTCAGCTGAAAAAAACATTGACCGCGAGGTCAACATTTTCACAAAAAATTCAATATTCCCCAATTTGCCCCGAAATAACACAAATTGAAGCCATTGCAGCCTGGATGCTGTGTCTGAAATGTGAGCTCTCTCACTCCTTCCTTATCCAAGATATGGGCGTTTCAAGTTCTCCTCAGCTGAAAAAAACATTGACCGCGGGGTCAACATTTTCACCAAAAATTCAATATTCCCCAATTTGCCCCGAAATAACACAAATTGAAGCCATTGCAGCCTGGATGCTGTGTCTGAAATTTAAGCTCTCTCACTCCTTCCTTGTCCAAGATATGGGCGTTTCAAGTTCTCCTCAGCTGAAAAAAACATTGACCGCGGGGTCAACATTTTCACCAAAAATTCAATATTCCCCAATTTGCCCCAAAATAACACAAATTGAAGCCATTGCAGCCTGGATGCTGTGTCTGAAATGTGAGCTCTCTCACTCCTTCCTTGCCCAAGATACGGGCGTTTCAAGTTATCTCCTCAGCTGAAAAAAACATTGACCGCGAGGTCAACTTTTTCACCAAAAATTCAATATTCCCCAATTTGCCCCAAAATAACACAAATTGATGCCATTTCTGCCTGGATGCTGCGTCTGAAATTTAAGCTCTCTCACTCCTTCCTTGTCCAAGATATGGGCGTTTCAAATTCTCCTCAGCTGAAAAAAACATTGACTGCGGGGTCAACATTTTCACCAAAAATTCAATATTCCCCAATTTGCCCCAAATAACACAAATTCATCCCATTGCAGCCTGGATGCTGCGTCTGAAATGTGAGCTCTCTCACTCCTTCCTTGCCCAAGATATGGGCGTTTCAAGTTCTCCTCAGCTGAAAAAAACATTGACCGCGGGGTCAACTTTTTCACCAAAAATTCAATATTCCCCAATTTGCCCCAAATAACACAAATTCATCCCATTGCAGCCTGGATGCTGTGTCTGAAATGTGAGCTCTCTCACTCCTTCCTTGCCCAAGATATGGGCGTTTCAAGTTCTCCTCAGCTGAAAAAAACATTGACTGCGGGGTCAACATTTTCACCAAAAATTCAATATTCCCCAATTTGCCCCAAAATAACAAATTGAAGCCAATGCAGCCTGGATGCTGTGTCTGAAATGTGAGCTCTCTCACTCCTTCCTTATCCAAGATATGGGCGTTTCAAGTTCTCCTCAGCTGAAAAAAACATTGACTGCGGGGTCAACATTTTCACCAAAAATTCAATATTCCCCAATTTGCCCCAAAATAACACAAATTGAAGCCATTGCAGCCTGGATGCTGCGTCTAAAAATTTTAACACTCTAACTCCTTCCTTGCCCAAGATATGGGCGTTTCAAGTTCTCCTCAGCTGAAAAAAACATTGACCGCGGGGTCAACATTTTCACCAAAAATTCAATATTCCCCAACTTGCCCCAAAATAACACAAATTGAAGCCATTGCAGCCTGGATGCTGTGTCTGAAATGTGAGCTCTCTCACTCCTTCCTTGTCCAAGATATGGGCGTTTCAAGTTTTCTCCAGTTGAAAAAACACGTTGACCGCGGGGTCAACATTTTCACCAAAAATTCAATATTCCCCAATTTGCCCCAAAATAACACAAATTGAAGCCATTGCAGCCTGGATGCTGCGTCTGAAATTTAAGCTCTCTCACTCCTTCCTTGCCCAAGATATGGGCGTTTCAAGTTCTCCTCAGCTGAAAAAAACATTGACTGCGGGGTCAACATTTTCACCAAAAATTCAATATTCCCCAATTTGCCCCAAAATAACACAAATTGAAGCCATTGCAGCCTGGATGCTGCGTCTAAAAATTTTAACACTCTAACTCCTTCCTTGCCCAAGATATGGGCGTTTCAAGTTCTCCTCAGCTGAAAAAAACATTGACCGCGGGGTCAACATTTTCACCAAAAATTCAATATTCCCCAATTTGCCCCGAAATAACACAAATTGAAGCCATTGCAGCCTGGATGCTGTGTCTGAAATTTAAGCTCTCTCACTCCTTCCTTATCCAAGATATGGGCGTTTCAAGTTCTCCTCAGCTGAAAAAAACATTGACTGCGGGGTCAACATTTTCACCAAAAATTCAATATTCCCCAATTTGCCCCAAAATAACACAAATTGAAGCCATTGCAGCCTGGATGCTGCGTCTAAAAATTTTAACACTCTAACTCCTTCCTTGCCCAAGATATGGGCGTTTCAAGTTCTCCTCAGCTGAAAAAAACATTGACCGCGGGGTCAACATTTTCACCAAAAATTCAATATTCCCCAATTTGCCCCAAAATAACACAAATTGAAGCCATTGCAGCCTGGATGCTGTGTCTGAAATGTGAGCTCTCTCACTCCTTCCTTATCCAAAATATGGGCATTTCAAGTTCTCCTCAGCTGAAAAAAACATTGACCGCGGGGTCAACTTTTTCACCAAAAATTCAATATTCCCCAATTTGCCCCGAAATAACACAAATTCATATCATTGCAGCCTGGATGCTGTGTCTGAAATTTAAGCTCTCTCACTCCTTCCTTGCCAGAGATACGGGCGTTTCAAGTTATCTCCTCAGCTGAAAAAAACATTGACCGCGAGGTCAACTTTTTCACCAAAAATTCAATATTCCCCAATTTGCCCCAAAATAACACAAATTGATAACATTTCTGCCTGGATGCTGCGTCTGAAATTTAAGCTCTCTCACTCCTTCCTTGTCCAAGATATGGGCGTTTCAAGTTCTCCTCAGCTGAAAAAAACATTGACTGCGGGGTCAACATTTTCACCAAAAATTCAATATTCCCCAATTTGCCCCAAAATAACACAAATTGAAGCCATTGCAGCCTGGATGCTGCGTCTAAAAATTTTAACACTCTAACTCCTTCCTTGCCCAAGATATGGGCGTTTCAAGTTCTCCTCAGCAGAAAAAAACATTGACTGGGGGGTCAACATTTTCACCAAAAATTCAATATTCCCCAATTTGCCCCAAAATAACACAAATTGAAGCCAATGCAGCCTGGATGCTGTGTCTGAAATGTGAGCTCTCTCACTCCTTCCTTATCCAAGATATGGGCATTTCAAGTTCTCCTCAGCTGAAAAAAACATTGACCGCGGGGTCAACATTTTCACCAAAAATTCAATATTCCCCACTTTGCCCCAAAATAACACAAATTGAAGCCATTGCAGCCTGGATGCTGTGTCTGAAATGTGAGCTCTCTCACTCCTTCCTTGCCCAAGACACGGGCGTTTCAAGTTATCTCCTCAGCTGAAAAAAACATTGACCGCGGGGTCAACATTTTCACCAAAAATTCAATATTCCCCAATTTGCCCCAAAATATCACAAATTCATCCCATTGCAGCCTGGATGCTGTGTCTGAAATGTGAGCTCTCTCACTCCTTCCTTATCCAAGATATGGGCGTTTCAAGTTTTCCTCAGCTGAAAAAAACATTGACCGCGGGGTCAACTTTTTCACAAAAAATTCAATATTCCCCAATTTGCCCCAAAGTAACACAAATTGAAGCCATTGCAGCCTGGATGCTGTGTCTGAAATGTGAGCTCTCTCACTCCTTCCTTATCAAAGATATGGGCGTTTCAAGTTCTCCTCAGCTGAAAAAAACATTGACCGCGGGGTCAACATTTTCACCAAACATTCAATATTCCCCAATTTGCCCCAAAATAACACAAATTGAAGCCATTGCAGCCTGGATGCTGTGTCTGAAACGTGAGCTCTCTCACTCCTTCCTTATCCAAGATATGGGCGTTTCAAGTTTTCTCCAGTTGAAAAAACACGTTGACCGCGGGGTCAACATTTTCACCAAAAATTCAATATTCCCCAATTTGCCCCAATATAACACAAATTCATCCCATTGCAGCCTGGATGCTGTGTCTGAAATTTAAGCTCTCTCACTCCTTCCTTGCCCAAGATATGGGCGTTTCAAGTTCTCCTCAGCTGAAAAAAACATTGACCGCGGGGTCAACATTTTCACCAAAAATTCAATATTCCCCAATTTGCCCCAAAATATCACGAATTCATCCCATTGCAGCCTGGATGCTGTGTCTGAAATGTGAGCTCTCTCACTCCTTCCTTATCAAAGATATGGGCGTTTCAAGTTCTCCTCAGCTGAAAAAAACATTGACCGCGGGGTCAACTTTTTCACCAAAAAAACAATATTCCCCAATTTGCCCCAAAATAACACAAATTGAAGCCATTGCAGCCTGGATGCTGCGTCTAAAAATTTGAACACTCTAACTCCTTCCTTGCCCAAGATATGGGCGTTTCAAGTTTTCTCCAGTTGAAAAAACACGTTGACCGCGGGGTCAACATTTTCACCAAAAATTCAATATTCCCCAATTTGCCCCAAAATAACACAAATTGAAGCCATTGCAGCCTGGATGCTGTGTCTGAAATGTGAGCTCTCTCACTCCTTCCTTGTCCAAGATATGGGCGTTTCAAGTTTTCTCCAGTTGAAAAAACACGTTGACCGCGGGGTCAACTTTTTCACCAAAAATTCAATATTCCCCAATTTGCCCCGAAATAACACAAATTCATATCATTGCAGCCTGGATGCTGTGTCTGAAATTTAAGCTCTCTCACTCCTTCCTTGCCAGAGATACGGGCGTTTCAAGTTATCTCCTCAGCTGAAAAAAACATTGACCGCGGGGTCAACATTTTCACCAAAAATTCAATATTCCCCAACTTGCCCCAAAATAACACAAATTGAAGCCATTGCAGCCTGGATGCTGTGTCTGAAATGTGAGCTCTCTCACTCCTTCCTTGTCCAAGATATGGGCGTTTCAAGTTTTCTCCAGTTGAAAAAACACGTTGACCGCGGGGTCAACATTTTCACCAAAAATTCAATATTCCCCAATTTGCCCCAAAATAACACAAATTGAAGCCATTGCAGCCTGGATGCTGCGTCTGAAATTTAAGCTCTCTCACTCCTTCCTTGCCCAAGATATGGGCGTTTCAAGTTCTCCTCAGCTGAAAAAAACATTGACTGCGGGGTCAACATTTTCACCAAAAATTCAATATTCCCCAATTTGCCCCAAAATAACACAAATTGAAGCCATTGCAGCCTGGATGCTGCGTCTAAAAATTTTAACACTCTAACTCCTTCCTTGCCCAAGATATGGGAGTTTCAAGTTCTCCTCAGCTGAAAAAAACATTGACCGCGGGGTCAACATTTTCACCAAAAATTCAATATTCCCCAATTTGCCCCAAAATAACACAAATTGAAGCCATTGCAGCCTGGATGCTGTGTCTGAAATGTGAGCTCTCTCACTCCTTCCTTATCCAAGATATGGGCATTTCAAGTTCTCCTCAGCTGAAAAAAACATTGACCGCGGGGTCAACTTTTTCACCAAAAATTCAATATTCCCCAATTTGCCCCGAAATAACACAAATTCATATCATTGCAGCCTGGATGCTGTGTCTGAAATTTAAGCTCTCTCACTCCTTCCTTGCCAGAGATACGGGCGTTTCAAGTTATCTCCTCAGCTGAAAAAAACATTGACCGCGAGGTCAACTTTTTCACCAAAAATTCAATATTCCCCAATTTGCCCCAAAATAACACAAATTGATAACATTTCTGCCTGGATGCTGCGTCTGAAATTTAAGCTCTCTCACTCCTTCCTTGTCCAAGATATGGGCGTTTCAAGTTCTCCTCAGCTGAAAAAAACATTGACTGCGGGGTCAACATTTTCACCAAAAATTCAATATTCCCCAATTTGCCCCAAAATAACACAAATTGAAGCCATTGCAGCCTGGATGCTGCGTCTAAAAATTTTAACACTCTAACTCCTTCCTTGCCCAAGATATGGGCGTTTCAAGTTCTCCTCAGCAGAAAAAAACATTGACTGGGGGGTCAACATTTTCACCAAAAATTCAATATTCCCCAATTTGCCCCAAAATAACACAAATTGAAGCCAATGCAGCCTGGATGCTGTGTCTGAAATGTGAGCTCTCTCACTCCTTCCTTATCCAAGATATGGGCATTTCAAGTTCTCCTCAGCTGAAAAAAACATTGACCGCGGGGTCAACATTTTCACCAAAAATTCAATATTCCCCAATTTGCCCCAAAATAACACAAATTGAAGCCATTGCAGCCTGGATGCTGTGTCTGAAATGTGATTTCTCTCACTCCTTCCTTATCCAAGATATGGGCGTTTCAAGTTCTCCTCAGCTGAAAAAAACATTGACCGCGGGGTCAACATTTTCACCAAAAATTCAATATTCCCCACTTTGCCCCAAAATAACACAAATTGAAGCCATTGCAGCCTGGATGCTGTGTCTGAAATGTGAGCTCTCTCACTCCTTCCTTGCCCAAGACACGGGCGTTTCAAGTTATCTCCTCAGCTGAAAAAAACATTGACCGCGGGGTCAACATTTTCACCAAAAATTCAATATTCCCCAATTTGCCCCAAAATATCACAAATTCATCCCATTGCAGCCTGGATGCTGTGTCTGAAATGTGAGCTCTCTCACTCCTTCCTTATCCAAGATATGGGCGTTTCAAGTTTTCCTCAGCTGAAAAAAACATTGACCGCGGGGTCAACTTTTTCACAAAAAATTCAATATTCCCCAATTTGCCCCAAAATAACACAAATTGAAGCCATTGCAGCCTGGATGCTGTGTCTGAAATGTGAGCTCTCTCACTCCTTCCTTATCAAAGATATGGGCGTTTCAAGTTCTCCTCAGCTGAAAAAAACATTGACCGCGGGGTCAACATTTTCACCAAACATTCAATATTCCCCAATTTGCCCCAAAATAACACAAATTGAAGCCATTGCAGCCTGGATGCTGTGTCTGAAACGTGAGCTCTCTCACTCCTTCCTTATCCAAGATATGGGCGTTTCAAGTTTTCTCCAGTTGAAAAAACACGTTGACCGCGGGGTCAACATTTTCACCAAAAATTCAATATTCCCCAATTTGCCCCAATATAACACAAATTCATCCCATTGCAGCCTGGATGCTGTGTCTGAAATTTAAGCTCTCTCACTCCTTCCTTGCCCAAGATATGGGCGTTTCAAGTTCTCCTCAGCTGAAAAAAACATTGACCGCGGGGTCAACATTTTCACCAAAAATTCAATATTCCCCAATTTGCCCCAAAATATCACGAATTCATCCCATTGCAGCCTGGATGCTGTGTCTGAAATGTGAGCTCTCTCACTCCTTCCTTATCAAAGATATGGGCGTTTCAAGTTCTCCTCAGCTGAAAAAAACATTGACCGCGGGGTCAACTTTTTCACCAAAAAAACAATATTCCCCAATTTGCCCCAAAATAACACAAATTGAAGCCATTGCAGCCTGGATGCTGCGTCTAAAAATTTGAACACTCTAACTCCTTCCTTGCCCAAGATATGGGCGTTTCAAGTTTTCTCCAGTTGAAAAAACACGTTGACCGCGGGGTCAACATTTTCACCAAAAATTCAATATTCCCCAATTTGCCCCAAAATAACACAAATTGAAGCCATTGCAGCCTGGATGCTGTGTCTGAAATGTGAGCTCTCTCACTCCTTCCTTGTCCAAGATATGGGCGTTTCAAGTTTTCTCCAGTTGAAAAAACACGTTGACCGCGGGGTCAACATTTTCACCAAAAATTCAATATTCCCCAATTTGCCCCAAAATAACAGAAATTCATCCCATTGCAGCCTGGATGCTGTGTCTGAAATGTGAGCTCTCTCACTCCTTCCTTATCCAAGATATGGGCGTTTCAAGTTCTCCTCAGCTGAAAAAAACATTGACCGCGGGGTCAACATTTTCACCAAAAATTCAATATTCCCCACTTTGCCCCAAAATAACACAAATTGAAGCCATTGCAGCCTGGATGCTGTGTCTGAAATGTGAGCTCTCTCACTCCTTCCTTATCCAAGATATGGGCGTTTCAAGTTTTCTCCAGTTGAAAAAACACGTTGACCGCGGGGTCAACATTTTCACCAAAAATTCAATATTCCCCAATTTGCCCCAAAATAACACAAATTCATCCCATTGCAGCCTGGATGCTGTGTCTGAAATGTGAGCTCTCTCACTCCTTCCTTGTCCAAGATATGGGCGTTTCAAGTTTTCTCCAGTTGAAAAAACACGTTGACCGCGGGGTCAACATTTTCACCAAAAATTCAATATTCCCCAATTTGCCCCAAAATAACACAAATTGAAGCCATTGCAGCCTGGATGCTGTGTCTGAAATGTGAGCTCTCTCACTCCTTCCTTGTCCAAGATATGGGCGTTTCAAGTTTTCTCCAGTTGAAAAAACACGTTGACCGCGGGGTCAACATTTTCACCAAAAATTCAATATTCCCCAATTTGCCCCAAAATAACACAAATTGAAGCCATTGCAGCCTGGATGCTGTATCTGAAATGTGAGCTCTCTCACTCCTTCCTTGTCCAAGATATGGGCGTTTCAAGTTTTCTCCAGTTGAAAAAACACGTTGACCGCGGGGTCAACATTTTCACCAAAAATTCAATATTCCCCAATTTGCCCCAAAATAACACAAATTCATCCCATTGCAGCCTGGATGCTGTGTCTGAAATTTGAGCTCTCTCACTCCTTCCTTATCCAAGATATGGGCGTTTCAAGTTCTCCTCAGCTGAAAAAAACATTGACCGCGGGGTCAACATTTTCACCAAAAATTCAATATTCCCCACTTTGCCCCAAAATAACACAAATTGAAGCCATTGCAGCCTGGATGCTGCGTCTGAAATTTAAGCTCTCTCACTCCTTCCTTGCCCAAGATATGGGCGTTTCAAGTTCTCCTCAGCTGAAAAAAACATTGACCGCGGGGTCAACATTTTCACCAAAAATTCAATATTCCCCACTTTGCCCCAAAATAACACAAATTGAAGCCATTGCAGCCTGGATGCTGTGTCTGAAATGTGAGCTCTCTCACTCCTTCCTTGCCCAAGACACGGGCGTTTCAAGTTATCTCCTCAGCTGAAAAAAACATTGACCGCGAGGTCAACTTTTTCACCAAAAATTCAATATTCCCCAATTTGCCCCAAAATAACACAAATTGAAGCCATTGCAGCCTGGATGCTGTGTCTGAAATGTGAGCTCTCTCACTCCTTCCTTGCCCAAGATATGGGCGTTTCAAGTTCTCCTCAGCTGAAAAAAACATTGACCGCGGGGTCAACATTTTCACCAAAAATTCAATATTCCCCAATTTGCCCCAAAATAACACAAATTCATCCCATTGCAGCCTGGATGCTGTGTCTGAAATGTGAGCTCTCTCACTCCTTCCTTATCCAAGATATGGGCGTTTCAAGTTCTCCTCAGCTGAAAAAAACATTGACCGCGGGGTCAACATTTTCACCAAAAATTCAATATTCCCCAATTTGCCCCAAAATAACACAAATTGAAGCCATTGCAGCCTGGATGCTGTGTCTGAAATGTGAGCTCTCTCACTCCTTCCTTGTCCAAGATATGGGCGTTTCAAGTTTTCTCCAGTTGAAAAAACACGTTGACCGCGGGGTCAACATTTTCACCAAAAATTCAATATTCCCCACTTTGCCCCAAAATAACACAAATTGAAGCCATTGCAGCCTGGATGCTGTGTCTGAAATGTGAGCTCTCTCACTCCTTCCTTGTCCAAGATATGGGCGTTTCAAGTTTTCTCCAGTTGAAAAAACACGTTGACGGCGGGGTCAACATTTTCACCAAAAATTCAATATTCCCCAATTTGCCCCAAAATAACACAAATTGAAGCCATTGCAGCCTGGATGCTGTGTCTGAAATGTGAGCTCTCTCACTCCTTCCTTATCCAAGATATGGGCGTTTCAAGTTCTCCTCAGCTGAAAAAAACATTGACCGCGGGGTCAACATTTTCACCAAAAATTCAATATTCCCCAATTTGCCCCAAAATAACACAAATTCATCCCATTGCAGCCTGGATGCTGTGTCTGAAATGTGAGCTCTCTCACTCCTTCCTTATCAAAGATATGGGCGTTTCAAGTTCTCCTCAGCTGAAAAAAACATTGACCGCGGGGTAAACTTTTTCACCAAAAAAACAATATTCCCCAATTTGCCCCAAAATAACACAAATTGAAGCCATTGCAGCCTGGATGCTGCGTCTAAAAATTTGAACACTCTAACTCCTTCCTTGCCCAAGATATGGGCGTTTCAAGTTTTCTCCAGTTGAAAAAACACGTTGACCGCGGGGTCAACATTTTCACCAAAAATTCAATATTCCCCACTTTGCCCCAAAATAACACAAATTGAAGCCATTGCAGCCTGGATGCTGTGTCTTAAATGTGAGCTCTCTCACTCCTTCCTTGTCCAAGATATGGGCGTTTCAAGTTTTCTCCAGTTGAAAAAACACGTTGACCGCGGGGTCAACATTTTCACCAAAAATGCAATATTCCCCAATTTGCCCCAAAATAACAGAAATTCATCCCATTGCAGCCTGGATGCTGTGTCTGAAATGTGAGCTCTCTCACTCCTTCCTTATCCAAGATATGGGCGTTTCAAGTTCTCCTCAGCTGAAAAAAACATTGACCGCGGGGTCAACATTTTCACCAAAAATTCAATATTCCCCACTTTGCCCCAAAATAACACAAATTGAAGCCATTGCAGCCTGGATGCTGTGTCTGAAATGTGAGCTCTCTCACTCCTTCCTTATCCAAGATATGGGCGTTTCAAGTTTTCTCCAGTTGAAAAAACACGTTGACCGCGGGGTCAACATTTTCACCAAAAATTCAATATTCCCCAATTTGCCCCAAAATAACACAAATTCATCCCATTGCAGCCTGGATGCTGTGTCTGAAATGTGAGCTCTCTCACTCCTTCCTTGTCCAAGATATGGGCGTTTCAAGTTTTCTCCAGTTGAAAAAACACGTTGACCGCGGGGTCAACATTTTCACCAAAAATTCAATATTCCCCAATTTGCCCCAAAATAACACAAATTGAAGCCATTGCAGCCTGGATGCTGTATCTGAAATGTGAGCTCTCTCACTCCTTCCTTGTCCAAGATATGGGCGTTTCAAGTTTTCTCCAGTTGAAAAAACACGTTGACCGCGGGGTCAACATTTTCACCAAAAATTCAATATTCCCCAATTTGCCCCAAAATAACACAAATTCATCCCATTGCAGCCTGGATGCTGTGTCTGAAATTTGAGCTCTCTCACTCCTTCCTTATCCAAGATATGGGCGTTTCAAGTTCTCCTCAGCTGAAAAAAACATTGACCGCGGGGTCAACATTTTCACCAAAAATTCAATATTCCCCACTTTGCCCCAAAATAACACAAATTGAAGCCATTGCAGCCTGGATGCTGCGTCTGAAATTTAAGCTCTCTCACTCCTTCCTTGCCCAAGATATGGGCGTTTCAAGTTCTCCTCAGCTGAAAAAAACATTGACCGCGGGGTCAACATTTTCACCAAAAATTCAATATTCCCCACTTTGCCCCAAAATAACACAAATTGAAGCCATTGCAGCCTGGATGCTGTGTCTGAAATGTGAGCTCTCTCACTCCTTCCTTGCCCAAGACACGGGCGTTTCAAGTTATCTCCTCAGCTGAAAAAAACATTGACCGCGAGGTCAACTTTTTCACCAAAAATTCAATATTCCCCAATTTGCCCCAAAATAACACAAATTGAAGCCATTGCAGCCTGGATGCTGTGTCTGAAATGTGAGCTCTCTCACTCCTTCCTTGCCCAAGATATGGGCGTTTCAAGTTCTCCTCAGCTGAAAAAAACATTGACCGCGGGGTCAACATTTTCACCAAAAATTCAATATTCCCCAATTTGCCCCAAAATAACACAAATTCATCCCATTGCAGCCTGGATGCTGTGTCTGAAATGTGAGCTCTCTCACTCCTTCCTTATCCAAGATATGGGCGTTTCAAGTTCTCCTCAGCTGAAAAAAACATTGACCGCGGGGTCAACATTTTCACCAAAAATTCAATATTCCCCAATTTGCCCCAAAATAACACAAATTGAAGCCATTGCAGCCTGGATGCTGTGTCTGAAATGTGAGCTCTCTCACTCCTTCCTTGTCCAAGATATGGGCGTTTCAAGTTTTCTCCAGTTGAAAAAACACGTTGACCGCGGGGTCAACATTTTCACCAAAAATTCAATATTCCCCACTTTGCCCCAAAATAACACAAATTGAAGCCATTGCAGCCTGGATGCTGTGTCTGAAATGTGAGCTCTCTCACTCCTTCCTTGTCCAAGATATGGGCGTTTCAAGTTTTCTCCAGTTGAAAAAACACGTTGACGGCGGGGTCAACATTTTCACCAAAAATTCAATATTCCCCAATTTGCCCCAAAATAACACAAATTGAAGCCATTGCAGCCTGGATGCTGTGTCTGAAATGTGAGCTCTCTCACTCCTTCCTTGCCCAAGACACGGGCGTTTCAAGTTATCTCCTCAGCTGAAAAAAACATTGACCGCGAGGTCAACTTTTTCACCAAAAATTCAATATTCCCCAATTTGCCCCAAAATAACACAAATTGAAGCCATTGCAGCCTGGATGCTGTGTCTGAAATGTGAGCTCTCTCACTCCTTCCTTGTCCAAGATATGGGCGTTTCAAGTTTTCTCCAGTTGAAAAAACACGTTGACCGCGGGGTCAACATTTTCACCAAAAATTCAATATTCCCCAATTTGCCCCAAAATAACACAAATTGAAGCCATTGCAGCCTGGATGCTGTATCTGAAATGTGAGCTCTCTCACTCCTTCTTTGTCCAAGATATGGGCGTTTCAAGTTTTCTCCAGTTGAAAAAACACGTTGACCGCGGGGTCAACATTTTCACCAAAAATTCAATATTCCCCAATTTGCCCCAAAATAACACAAATTCATCCCATTGCAGCCTGGATGCTGTGTCTGAAATGTGAGCTCTCTCACTCCTTCCTTATCCAAGATATGGGCGTTTCAAGTTCTCCTCAGCTGAAAAAAACATTGACCGCGGGGTCAACATTTTTCACCAAAAATTCAATATTCCCCAATTTGCCCCAAAATAACACAAATTCATCCCATTGCAGCCTGGATGCTGTGTCTGAAATGTGAGCTCTCTCACTCCTTCCTTATCCAAGATATGGGCGTTTCAAGTTCTCCTCAGCTGAAAAAAACATTGACCGCGGGGTCAACATTTTCACCAAAAATTCAATATTCCCCAATTTGCCCCAAAATAACACAAATTGAAGCCATTGCAGCCTGGATGCTGTGTCTGAAATGTGAGCTCTCTCACTCCTTCCTTGTCCAAGATATGGGCGTTTCAAGTTTTCTCCAGTTGAAAAAACACGTTGACCGCGGGGTCAACATTTTCACCAAAAATTCAATATTCCCCACTTTGCCCCAAAATAACACAAATTGAAGCCATTGCAGCCTGGATGCTGTGTCTGAAATGTGAGCTCTCTCACTCCTTCCTTGTCCAAGATATGGGCGTTTCAAGTTTTCTCCAGTTGAAAAAACACGTTGACCGCGGGGTCAACATTTTCACCAAAAATTCAATATTCCCCAATTTGCCCCAAAATAACACAAATTGAAGCCATTGCAGCCTGGATGCTGTGTCTGAAATGTGAGCTCTCTCACTCCTTCCTTATCCAAGATATGGGCGTTTCAAGTTCTCCTCAGCTGAAAAAAACATTGACCGCGGGGTCAACATTTTCACCAAAAATTCAATATTCCCCAATTTGCCCCAAAATATCACGAATTCATCCCATTGCAGCCTGGATGCTGTGTCTGAAATGTGAGCTCTCTCACTCCTTCCTTATCAAAGATATGGGCGTTTCAAGTTCTCCTCAGCTGAAAAAAACATTGACCGCGGGGTCAACTTTTTCACCAAAAAAACAATATTCCCCAATTTGCCCCAAAATAACACAAATTGAAGCCATTGCAGCCTGGATGCTGCGTCTAAAAATTTGAACACTCTAACTCCTTCCTTGCCCAAGATATGGGCGTTTCAAGTTTTCTCCAGTTGAAAAAACACGTTGACTGCGAGGTCAACTTTTTCACCAAAAATTCAATATTCCCCAATTTGCCCCAAAATAACACAAATTGATGCCATTGCAGCCTGGATGCTGTGTCTGAAATGTGAGCTCTCTCACTCCTTCCTTATCCAAGATATGGGCGTTTCAAGTTCTCCTCAGCTGAAAAAAACATTGACCGCGGGGTCAACATTTTCACAAAAAATTCAATATTCCCCACTTTGCCCCAAAATAACACAAATTGAAGCCATTGCAGCCTGGATGCTGTGTCTGAAATGTGAGCTCTCTCACTCCTTCCTTATCAAAGATATGGGCGTTTCAAGTTCTCCTCAGCTGAGAAAAACATTGACCGCGGGGTCAACATTTTCACCAAAAATTCAATATTCCCCAATTTGCCCCAAAATAACACAAATTGAAGCCATTGCAGCCTGGATGCTGTGTCTGAAACGTGAGCTCTCTCCCTCCTTCCTTATCCAAGATATGGGCGTTTCAAGTTTTCTCCAGTTGAAAAAACACGTTGACCGCGGGGTCAACATTTTCACCAAAAATTCAATATTCCCCAATTTGCCCCAAAATAACACAAATTGATGCAATTCCTGCCTGGATGCTGCGTCTGAAATTTAAGCTCTCTCACTCCTTCCTTGCCCAAGATATGGGCGTTTCAAGTTCTCCTCAGCTGAAAAAAACATTGACCGCGGGGTCAACTTTTTCACAAAAAATTCAATATTCCCCAATTTGCCCCAAAATAACACAAATTGAAGCCATTGCAGCCTGGAGCTGTGTCTGAAATGTGAGCTCTCTCACTCCTTCCTTATCCAAGATATGGGCGTTTCAAGTTCTCCTCAGCTGAAAAAAACATTGACCGCGGGGTCAACATTTTCACCAAAAATTCAATATTCCCCAATTTGCCCCAAAATATCACAAATTCATCCCATTACAGCCTGGATGCTGTGTCTGAAATGTGAGCTCTCTCACTCCTTCCTTATCAAAGATATGGGCGTTTCAAGTTCTCCTCAGCTGAAAAAAACATTGACCGCGGGGTCAACTTTTTCACCAAAAAAACAATATTCCCCAATTTGCCCCAAAATAACACAAATTGAAGCCATTGCAGCCTGGATGCTGTGTCTGAAATGTGAGCTCTCTCACTCCTTCCTTGTCCAAGATATGGGCGTTTCAAGTTTTCTCCAGTTGAAAAAACACGTTGACCGCGGGGTCAACATTTTCACCAAAAATTCAATATTCCCAAATTTGCCCCAAAATAACACAAATTCATCCCATTGCAGCCTGGATGCTGTGTCTGAAATGTGAGCTCTCTCACTCCTTCCTTATCCAAGATATGGGCGTTTCAAGTTCTCCTCAGCTGAAAAAAACATTGACCGCGGGGTCAACATTTTCACAAAACATTCAATATTCCCCACTTTGCCCCAAAATAACACAAATTGAAGCCATTGCAGCCTGGATGCTGCGTCTGAAATTTAAGCTCTCTCACTCCTTCCTTGCCCAAGATATGGGCGTTTCAAGTTCTCCTCAGCTGAAAAAAACATTGACCGCGGGGTCAACATTTTCACCAAAAATTCAATATTCCCCAATTTGCCCCAAAATAACACAAATTGAAGCCATTGCAGCCTGGATGCTGTGTCTGAAATGTGAGCTCTCTCACTCCTTCCTTGTCCAAGATATGGGCGTTTCAAGTTTTCTCCAGTTGAAAAAACACGTTGACCGCGGGGTCAACATTTTCACCAAAAATTCAATATTCCCCAATTTGCCCCAAAATAACACAAATTGAAGCCATTGCAGCCTGGATGCTGCGTCTAAAAATTTGAACACTCTAACTCCTTCCTTGCCCAAGATATGGGCGTTTCAAGTTTTCTCCAGTTGAAAAAACACGTTGACTGCGAGGTCAACTTTTTCACCAAAAATTCAATATTCCCCAATTTGCCCCAAAATAACACAAATTGATGCCATTGCAGCCTGGATGCTGTGTCTGAAATGTGAGCTCTCTCACTCCTTCCTTATCCAAGATATGGGCGTTTCAAGTTCTCCTCAGCTGAAAAAAACATTGACCGCGGGGTCAACATTTTCACAAAAAATTCAATATTCCCCACTTTGCCCCAAAATAACACAAATTGAAGCCATTGCAGCCTGGATGCTGTGTCTGAAATGTGAGCTCTCTCACTCCTTCCTTATCAAAGATATGGGCGTTTCAAGTTCTCCTCAGCTGAGAAAAACATTGACCGCGGGGTCAACATTTTCACCAAAAATTCAATATTCCCCAATTTGCCCCAAAATAACACAAATTGAAGCCATTGCAGCCTGGATGCTGTGTCTGAAACGTGAGCTCTCTCCCTCCTTCCTTATCCAAGATATGGGCGTTTCAAGTTTTCTCCAGTTGAAAAAACACGTTGACCGCGGGGTCAACATTTTCACCAAAAATTCAATATTCCCCAATTTGCCCCAAAATAACACAAATTGAAGCCATTGCAGCCTGGAGCTGTGTCTGAAATGTGAGCTCTCTCACTCCTTCCTTATCCAAGATATGGGCGTTTCAAGTTCTCCTCAGCTGAAAAAAACATTGACCGCGGGGTCAACATTTTCACCAAAAATTCAATATTCCCCAATTTGCCCCAAAATATCACAAATTCATCCCATTACAGCCTGGATGCTGTGTCTGAAATGTGAGCTCTCTCACTCCTTCCTTATCAAAGATATGGGCGTTTCAAGTTCTCCTCAGCTGAAAAAAACATTGACCGCGGGGTCAACTTTTTCACCAAAAAAACAATATTCCCCAATTTGCCCCAAAATAACACAAATTGAAGCCATTGCAGCCTGGATGCTGTGTCTGAAATGTGAGCTCTCTCACTCCTTCCTTGTCCAAGATATGGGCGTTTCAAGTTTTCTCCAGTTGAAAAAACACGTTGACCGCGGGGTCAACATTTTCACCAAAAATTCAATATTCCCAAATTTGCCCCAAAATAACACAAATTCATCCCATTGCAGCCTGGATGCTGTGTCTGAAATGTGAGCTCTCTCACTCCTTCCTTGTCCAAGATATGGGCGTTTCAAGTTTTCTCCAGTTGAAAAAACACGTTGACCGCGGGGTCAACATTTTCACCAAAAATTCAATATTCCCCAATTTGCCCCAAAATAACACAAATTCATCCCATTGCAGCCTGGATGCTGTGTCTGAAATGTGAGCTCTCTCACTCCTTCCTTATCCAAGATATGGGCGTTTCAAGTTCTCCTCAGCTGAAAAAAACATTGACCGCGGGGTCAACATTTTCACCAAAAATTCAATATTCCCCACTTTGCCCCAAAATAACACAAATTGAAGCCATTGCAGCCTGGATGCTGCGTCTGAAATTTAAGCTCTCTCACTCCTTCCTTGCCCAAGATATGGGCGTTTCAAGTTCTCCTCAGCTGAAAAAAACATTGACCGCGGGGTCAACATTTTCACCAAAAATTCAATATTCCCCACTTTGCCCCAAAATAACACAAATTGAAGCCATTGCAGCCTGGATGCTGCGTCTGAAATGTGAGCTCTCTCACTCCTTCCTTGCCCAAGACACGGGCGTTTCAAGTTATCTCCTCAGCTGAAAAAAACATTGACCGCGAGGTCAACTTTTTCACCAAAAATTCAATATTCCCCAATTTGCCCCAAAATAACACAAATTGATGCAATTCCTGCCTGGATGCTGCGTCTGAAATTTAAGCTCTCTCACTCCTTCCTTGTCCAAGATATGGGCGTTTCAAGTTCTCCTCAGCTGAAAAAAACATTGACCGCGGGGTCAACATTTTCACCAAAAATTCAATATTCCCCAATTTGCCCCAAAATATCACGAATTCATCCCATTGCAGCCTGGATGCTGTGTCTGAAATGTGAGCTATCTCACTCCTTACTTATCCAAGATATGGGCGTTTCAAGTTCTCCTCAGCTGAAAAAAACATTGACCGCAGGGTCAACATTTTCACAAAAAATTCAATATTCCCCAATTTGCCCCAAAATGACACAAATTGAAGCCATTGCAGCCTGGATGCTGTGTCTGAAACGTGAGCTCTCTCACTCCTTCCTTATTCAAGATATGGGCGTTTCAAGTTCTCCTCAGCTGAAAAAAACATTGACCGCGGGGTCAACTTTTTCACAAAAAATTCAATATTCCCCAATTTGCCCCAAAATAACACAAATTGAAGCCATTGCAGCCTGGATGCTGTGTCTGAAATGTGAGCTCTCTCACTCCTTCCTTATCCAAGATATGGGCGTTTCAAGTTCTCCTCAGCTGAAAAAAACATTGACCGCGGGGTCAACTTTTTCACCAAAAAAACAATATTCCCCAATTTGCCCCAAAATAACACAAATTGAAGCCATTGCAGCCTGGATGCTGCGTCTAAAAATTTGAACACTCTAACTCCTTCCTTGCCCAAGATATGGGCGTTTCAAGTTTTCTCCAGTTGAAAAAACACGTTGACCGCGGGGTCAACATTTTCACCAAAAATTCAATATTCCCCAATTTGCCCCAAAATAACACAAATTGAAGCCATTGCAGCCTGGATGCTGTGTCTGAAATGTGAGCTCTCTCACTCCTTCCTTGTCCAAGATATGGGCGTTTCAAGTTTTCTCCAGTTGAAAAAACACGTTGACCGCGGGGTCAACATTTTCACCAAAAATTCAATATTCCCCAATTTGCCCCAAAATAACACAAATTCATCCCATTGCAGCCTGGATGCTGTGTCTGAAATGTGAGCTCTCTCACTCCTTCCTTATCCAAGATATGGGCGTTTCAAGTTCTCCTCAGCTGAAAAAAACATTGACCGCGGGGTCAACATTTTCACCAAAAATTCAATATTCCCCACTTTGCCCCAAAATAACACAAATTGAAGCCATTGCAGCCTGGATGCTGTGTCTGAAATGTGAGCTCTCTCACTCCTTCCTTGCCCAAGACACGGGCGTTTCAAGTTATCTCCTCAGCTGAAAAAAACATTGACCGCGAGGTCAACTTTTTCACCAAAAATTCAATATTCCCCAATTTGCCCCAAAATAACACAAATTGATGCCATTCCTGCCTGGATGCTGCGTCTGAAATTTAAGCTCTCTCACTCCTTCCTTGCCCAAGATATGGGCGTTTCAAGTTCTCCTCAGCTGAAAAAAACATTGACCGCGGGGTCAACATTTTCACCAAAAATTCAATATTCCCCAATTTGCCCCAAAATAACACAAATTGAAGCCATTGCAGCCTGGATGCTGTGTCTGAAACGTGAGCTCTCTCACTCCTTCCTTGTCCAAGATATGGGCGTTTCAAGTTTTCTCCAGTTGAAAAAACACGTTGACCGCGGGGTCAACATTTTCACCAAAAATTCAATATTCCCCAATTTGCCCCAAAATAACACAAATTGAAGCCATTGCAGCCTGGATGCTGTGTCTGAAACGTGAGCTCTCTCACTCCTTCCTTATCCAAGATATGGGCGTTTCAAGTTTTCTCCAGTTGAAAAAACACGTTGACCGCGGGGTCAACATTTTCACCAAAAATTCAATATTCCCCAATTTGCCCCAAAATAACACAAATTGAAGCCATTGCAGCCTGGATGCTGTGTCTGAAATGTGAGCTCTCTCACTCCTTCCTTATCCAAGATATGGGCGTTTCAAGTGCACCTCAGCTGAAAAAAACATTGACTGCGGGGTCAACATTTTCACAAAAAATTCAATATTCCCCAATTTGCCCCGAAATAACACAAATTCATCCCATTGCAGCCTGGATGCTGTGTCTGAAATGTGAGCTCTCTCACTCCTTCCTTATCCAAGATATGGGCATTTCAAGTTCTCCTCAGCTGAAAAAAACATTGACCGCGGGGTCAACATTTTCACCAAAAATTCAATATTCCCCTATTTGCCCCAAAATAACACAAATTGAAGCCATTGCAGCCTGGATGCGAAATGTGAGCTCTCTCACTCCTTCCTTATCCAAGATATGGGCGTTTCAAGTTCTCCTCAGCTGAAAAAAACATTGACCGCGGGGTCAACTTTTTCACCAAAAAAACAATATTCCCCAATTTGCCCCAAAATAACACAAATTGAAGCCATTGCAGCCTGGATGCTGCGTCTAAAAATTTGAACACTCTAACTCCTTCCTTGCCCAAGATATGGGCGTTTCAAGTTCTCCTCAGCTGAAAAAACACGTTGACCGCGGGGTCAATATTTTCACCAAAAATTCAATATTCCCAAATTTGCCCCAAAATAACACAAATTCATCCCATTGCAGCCTGGATGCTGTGTCTGAAATGTGAGCTCTCTCACTCCTTCCTTGCCCAAGATATGGGCGTTTCAAGTTCTCCTCAGCTGAAAAAAACATTGACTGCGGGGTCAACATTTTCACCAAAAATTCAATATTCCCCAATTTGCCCCAAAATAACAAATTGAAGCCAATGCAGCCTGGATGCTGTGTCTGAAATGTGAGCTCTCTCACTCCTTCCTTATCCAAGATATGGGCGTTTCAAGTTCTCCTCAGCTGAAAAAAACATTGACTGCGGGGTCAACATTTTCACCAAAAATTCAATATTCCCCAATTTGCCCCAAAATAACACAAATTGAAGCCATTGCAGCCTGGATGCTGCGTCTAAAAATTTTAACACTCTAACTCCTTCCTTGCCCAAGATATGGGCGTTTCAAGTTCTCCTCAGCTGAAAAAAACATTGACCGCGGGGTCAACATTTTCACCAAAAATTCAATATTCCCCAATTTGCCCCGAAATAACACAAATTGAAGCCATTGCAGCCTGGATGCTGTGTCTGAAATTTAAGCTCTCTCACTCCTTCCTTATCCAAGATATGGGCGTTTCAAGTTCTCCTCAGCTGAAAAAAACATTGACTGCGGGGTCAACATTTTCACCAAAAATTCAATATTCCCCAATTTGCCCCAAAATAACACAAATTGAAGCCATTGCAGCCTGGATGCTGCGTCTAAAAATTTTAACACTCTAACTCCTTCCTTGCCCAAGATATGGGCGTTTCAAGTTCTCCTCAGCTGAAAAAAACATTGACCGCGGGGTCAACATTTTCACCAAAAATTCAATATTCCCCAATTTGCCCCAAAATAACACAAATTGAAGCCATTGCAGCCTGGATGCTGTGTCTGAAATGTGAGCTCTCTCACTCCTTCCTTATCCAAAATATGGGCATTTCAAGTTCTCCTCAGCTGAAAAAAACATTGACCGCGGGGTCAACTTTTTCACCAAAAATTCAATATTCCCCAATTTGCCCCGAAATAACACAAATTCATATCATTGCAGCCTGGATGCTGTGTCTGAAATTTAAGCTCTCTCACTCCTTCCTTGCCAGAGATACGGGCGTTTCAAGTTATCTCCTCAGCTGAAAAAAACATTGACCGCGGGGTCAACATTTTCACCAAAAATTCAATATTCCCCAACTTGCCCCAAAATAACACAAATTGAAGCCATTGCAGCCTGGATGCTGTGTCTGAAATGTGAGCTCTCTCACTCCTTCCTTGTCCAAGATATGGGCGTTTCAAGTTTTCTCCAGTTGAAAAAACACGTTGACCGCGGGGTCAACATTTTCACCAAAAATTCAATATTCCCCAATTTGCCCCAAAATAACACAAATTGAAGCCATTGCAGCCTGGATGCTGCGTCTGAAATTTAAGCTCTCTCACTCCTTCCTTGCCCAAGATATGGGCGTTTCAAGTTCTCCTCAGCTGAAAAAAACATTGACTGCGGGGTCAACATTTTCACCAAAAATTCAATATTCCCCAATTTGCCCCAAAATAACACAAATTGAAGCCATTGCAGCCTGGATGCTGCGTCTAAAAATTTTAACACTCTAACTCCTTCCTTGCCCAAGATATGGGCGTTTCAAGTTCTCCTCAGCTGAAAAAAACATTGACCGCGGGGTCAACATTTTCACCAAAAATTCAATATTCCCCAATTTGCCCCAAAATAACACAAATTGAAGCCATTGCAGCCTGGATGCTGTGTCTGAAATGTGAGCTCTCTCACTCCTTCCTTATCCAAAATATGGGCATTTCAAGTTCTCCTCAGCTGAAAAAAACATTGACCGCGGGGTCAACTTTTTCACCAAAAATTCAATATTCCCCAATTTGCCCCGAAATAACACAAATTCATATCATTGCAGCCTGGATGCTGTGTCTGAAATTTAAGCTCTCTCACTCCTTCCTTGCCAGAGATACGGGCGTTTCAAGTTATCTCCTCAGCTGAAAAAAACATTGACCGCGGGGTCAACATTTTCACCAAAAATTCAATATTCCCCAATTTGCCCCAAAATAACACAAATTGAAGCCATTGCAGCCTGGATGCTGCGTCTGAAATTTAAGCTCTCTCACTCCTTCCTTGCCCAAGATATGGGCGTTTCAAGTTCTCCTCAGCTGAAAAAAACATTGACTGCGGGGTCAACATTTTCACCAAAAATTCAATATTCCCCAATTTGCCCCAAAATAACACAAATTGAAGCCATTGCAGCCTGGATGCTGCGTCTAAAAATTTTAACACTCTAACTCCTTCCTTGCCCAAGATATGGGAGTTTCAAGTTCTCCTCAGCTGAAAAAAACATTGACCGCGGGGTCAACATTTTCACCAAAAATTCAATATTCCCCAATTTGCCCCAAAATAACACAAATTGAAGCCATTGCAGCCTGGATGCTGTGTCTGAAATGTGAGCTCTCTCACTCCTTCCTTATCCAAGATATGGGCATTTCAAGTTCTCCTCAGCTGAAAAAAACATTGACCGCGGGGTCAACTTTTTCACCAAAAATTCAATATTCCCCAATTTGCCCCGAAATAACACAAATTCATATCATTGCAGCCTGGATGCTGTGTCTGAAATTTAAGCTCTCTCACTCCTTCCTTGCCAGAGATACGGGCGTTTCAAGTTATCTCCTCAGCTGAAAAAAACATTGACCGCGAGGTCAACTTTTTCACCAAAAATTCAATATTCCCCAATTTGCCCCAAAATAACACAAATTGATAACATTTCTGCCTGGATGCTGCGTCTGAAATTTAAGCTCTCTCACTCCTTCCTTGTCCAAGATATGGGCGTTTCAAGTTCTCCTCAGCTGAAAAAAACATTGACTGCGGGGTCAACATTTTCACCAAAAATTCAATATTCCCCAATTTGCCCCAAAATAACACAAATTGAAGCCATTGCAGCCTGGATGCTGCGTCTAAAAATTTTAACACTCTAACTCCTTCCTTGCCCAAGATATGGGCGTTTCAAGTTCTCCTCAGCAGAAAAAAACATTGACTGGGGGGTCAACATTTTCACCAAAAATTCAATATTCCCCAATTTGCCCCAAAATAACACAAATTGAAGCCAATGCAGCCTGGATGCTGTGTCTGAAATGTGAGCTCTCTCACTCCTTCCTTATCCAAGATATGGGCATTTCAAGTTCTCCTCAGCTGAAAAAAACATTGACCGCGGGGTCAACTTTTTCACCAAAAATTCAATATTCCCCAATTTGCCCCGAAATAACACAAATTCATATCATTGCAGCCTGGATGCTGTGTCTGAAATGTGAGCTCTCTCACTCCTTCCTTGCCCAAGACACGGGCGTTTTAAGTTATCTCCTCAGCTGAAAAAAACATTGACCGCGAGGTCAACTTTTTCACCAAAAATTCAATATTCCCCAATTTGCCCCAAAATAACACAAATTGAAGCCATTGCAGCCTGGATGCTGTGTCTGAAATGTGAGCTCTCTCACTCCTTCCTTATCCAAGATATGGGCGTTTCAAGTTCTCCTCAGCTGAAAAAAACATTGACCGCGGGGTCAACATTTTCACCAAAAATTCAATATTCCCCACTTTGCCCCAAAATAACACAAATTGAAGCCATTGCAGCCTGGATGCTGTGTCTGAAATGTGAGCTCTCTCACTCCTTCCTTGCCCAAGACACGGGCGTTTCAAGTTATCTCCTCAGCTGAAAAAAACATTGACCGCGGGGTCAACATTTTCACCAAAAATTCAATATTCCCCAATTTGCCCCAAAATATCACAAATTCATCCCATTGCAGCCTGGATGCTGTGTCTGAAATGTGAGCTCTCTCACTCCTTCCTTATCCAAGATATGGGCGTTTCAAGTTTTCCTCAGCTGAAAAAAACATTGACCGCGGGGTCAACTTTTTCACAAAAAATTCAATATTCCCCAATTTGCCCCAAAGTAACACAAATTGAAGCCATTGCAGCCTGGATGCTGTGTCTGAAATGTGAGCTCTCTCACTCCTTCCTTATCAAAGATATGGGCGTTTCAAGTTCTCCTCAGCTGAAAAAAACATTGACCGCGGGGTCAACATTTTCACCAAACATTCAATATTCCCCAATTTGCCCCAAAATAACACAAATTGAAGCCATTGCAGCCTGGATGCTGTGTCTGAAACGTGAGCTCTCTCACTCCTTCCTTATCCAAGATATGGGCGTTTCAAGTTTTCTCCAGTTGAAAAAACACGTTGACCGCGGGGTCAACATTTTCACCAAAAATTCAATATTCCCCAATTTGCCCCAATATAACACAAATTCATCCCATTGCAGCCTGGATGCTGTGTCTGAAATTTAAGCTCTCTCACTCCTTCCTTGCCCAAGATATGGGCGTTTCAAGTTCTCCTCAGCTGAAAAAAACATTGACCGCGGGGTCAACATTTTCACCAAAAATTCAATATTCCCCAATTTGCCCCAAAATATCACGAATTCATCCCATTGCAGCCTGGATGCTGTGTCTGAAATGTGAGCTCTCTCACTCCTTCCTTATCAAAGATATGGGCGTTTCAAGTTCTCCTCAGCTGAAAAAAACATTGACCGCGGGGTCAACTTTTTCACCAAAAAAACAATATTCCCCAATTTGCCCCAAAATAACACAAATTGAAGCCATTGCAGCCTGGATGCTGCGTCTAAAAATTTGAACACTCTAACTCCTTCCTTGCCCAAGATATGGGCGTTTCAAGTTTTCTCCAGTTGAAAAAACACGTTGACCGCGGGGTCAACATTTTCACCAAAAATTCAATATTCCCCAATTTGCCCCAAAATAACACAAATTGAAGCCATTGCAGCCTGGATGCTGTGTCTGAAATGTGAGCTCTCTCACTCCTTCCTTGTCCAAGATATGGGCGTTTCAAGTTTTCTCCAGTTGAAAAAACACGTTGACCGCGGGGTCAACATTTTCACCAAAAATTCAATATTCCCCAATTTGCCCCAAAATAACACAAATTGAAGCCATTGCAGCCTGGATGCTGTGTCTGAAATTTAAGCTCTCTCACTCCTTCCTTATCCAAGATATGGGCGTTTCAAGTTCTCCTCAGCTGAAAAAAACATTGACCGCGGGGTCAACATTTTCACCAAAAATTCAATATTCCCCAATTTGCCCCAAAATAACACAAATTGAAGCCATTGCAGCCTGGATGCTGTGTCTGAAATGTGAGCTCTCTCACTCCTTCCTTATCCAAAATATGGGCATTTCAAGTTCTCCTCAGCTGAAAAAAACATTGACCGCGGGGTCAACTTTTTCACCAAAAATTCAATATTCCCCAATTTGCCCCGAAATAACACAAATTCATATCATTGCAGCCTGGATGCTGTGTCTGAAATTTAAGCTCTCTCACTCCTTCCTTGCCAGAGATACGGGCGTTTCAAGTTATCTCCTCAGCTGAAAAAAACATTGACCGCGGGGTCAACATTTTCACCAAAAATTCAATATTCCCCAACTTGCCCCAAAATAACACAAATTGAAGCCATTGCAGCCTGGATGCTGTGTCTGAAATGTGAGCTCTCTCACTCCTTCCTTGTCCAAGATATGGGCGTTTCAAGTTTTCTCCAGTTGAAAAAACACGTTGACCGCGGGGTCAACATTTTCACCAAAAATTCAATATTCCCCAATTTGCCCCAAAATAACACAAATTGAAGCCATTGCAGCCTGGATGCTGCGTCTGAAATTTAAGCTCTCTCACTCCTTCCTTGCCCAAGATATGGGCGTTTCAAGTTCTCCTCAGCTGAAAAAAACATTGACTGCGGGGTCAACATTTTCACCAAAAATTCAATATTCCCCAATTTGCCCCAAAATAACACAAATTGAAGCCATTGCAGCCTGGATGCTGCGTCTAAAAATTTTAACACTCTAACTCCTTCCTTGCCCAAGATATGGGAGTTTCAAGTTCTCCTCAGCTGAAAAAAACATTGACCGCGGGGTCAACATTTTCACCAAAAATTCAATATTCCCCAATTTGCCCCAAAATAACACAAATTGAAGCCATTGCAGCCTGGATGCTGTGTCTGAAATGTGAGCTCTCTCACTCCTTCCTTATCCAAGATATGGGCATTTCAAGTTCTCCTCAGCTGAAAAAAACATTGACCGCGGGGTCAACTTTTTCACCAAAAATTCAATATTCCCCAATTTGCCCCGAAATAACACAAATTCATATCATTGCAGCCTGGATGCTGTGTCTGAAATTTAAGCTCTCTCACTCCTTCCTTGCCAGAGATACGGGCGTTTCAAGTTATCTCCTCAGCTGAAAAAAACATTGACCGCGAGGTCAACTTTTTCACCAAAAATTCAATATTCCCCAATTTGCCCCAAAATAACACAAATTGATAACATTTCTGCCTGGATGCTGCGTCTGAAATTTAAGCTCTCTCACTCCTTCCTTGTCCAAGATATGGGCGTTTCAAGTTCTCCTCAGCTGAAAAAAACATTGACCGCGGGGTCAACATTTTCACCAAAAATTCAATATTCCCCAATTTGCCCCAAAATATCACAAATTCATCCCATTGCAGCCTGGATGCTGTGTCTGAAATGTGAGCTCTCTCACTCCTTCCTTATCCAAGATATGGGCGTTTCAAGTTTTCCTCAGCTGAAAAAAACATTGACCGCGGGGTCAACTTTTTCACAAAAAATTCAATATTCCCCAATTTGCCCCAAAATAACACAAATTGAAGCCATTGCAGCCTGGATGCTGTGTCTGAAATGTGAGCTCTCTCACTCCTTCCTTATCAAAGATATGGGCGTTTCAAGTTCTCCTCAGCTGAAAAAAACATTGACCGCGGGGTCAACATTTTCACCAAACATTCAATATTCCCCAATTTGCCCCAAAATAACACAAATTGAAGCCATTGCAGCCTGGATGCTGTGTCTGAAACGTGAGCTCTCTCACTCCTTCCTTATCCAAGATATGGGCGTTTCAAGTTTTCTCCAGTTGAAAAAACACGTTGACCGCGGGGTCAACATTTTCACCAAAAATTCAATATTCCCCAATTTGCCCCAATATAACACAAATTCATCCCATTGCAGCCTGGATGCTGTGTCTGAAATTTAAGCTCTCTCACTCCTTCCTTGCCCAAGATATGGGCGTTTCAAGTTCTCCTCAGCTGAAAAAAACATTGACCGCGGGGTCAACATTTTCACCAAAAATTCAATATTCCCCAATTTGCCCCAAAATATCACGAATTCATCCCATTGCAGCCTGGATGCTGTGTCTGAAATGTGAGCTCTCTCACTCCTTCCTTATCAAAGATATGGGCGTTTCAAGTTCTCCTCAGCTGAAAAAAACATTGACCGCGGGGTCAACTTTTTCACCAAAAAAACAATATTCCCCAATTTGCCCCAAAATAACACAAATTGAAGCCATTGCAGCCTGGATGCTGCGTCTAAAAATTTGAACACTCTAACTCCTTCCTTGCCCAAGATATGGGCGTTTCAAGTTTTCTCCAGTTGAAAAAACACGTTGACCGCGGGGTCAACATTTTCACCAAAAATTCAATATTCCCCAATTTGCCCCAAAATAACACAAATTGAAGCCATTGCAGCCTGGATGCTGTGTCTGAAATGTGAGCTCTCTCACTCCTTCCTTGTCCAAGATATGGGCGTTTCAAGTTTTCTCCAGTTGAAAAAACACGTTGACCGCGGGGTCAACATTTTCACCAAAAATTCAATATTCCCCAATTTGCCCCAAAATAACACAAATTGAAGCCATTGCAGCCTGGATGCTGTGTCTGAAATGTGAGCTCTCTCACTCCTTCCTTATCCAAGATATGGGCGTTTCAAGTTCTCCTCAGCTGAAAAAAACATTGACCGCGGGGTCAACATTTTCACCAAAAATTCAATATTCCCCAATTTGCCCCAAAATAACACAAATTCATCCCATTGCAGCCTGGATGCTGTGTCTGAAATGTGAGCTCTCTCACTCCTTCCTTATCAAAGATATGGGCGTTTCAAGTTCTCCTCAGCTGAAAAAAACATTGACCGCGGGGTCAACTTTTTCACCAAAAAAACAATATTCCCCAATTTGCCCCAAAATAACACAAATTGAAGCCATTGCAGCCTGGATGCTGCGTCTAAAAATTTGAACACTCTAACTCCTTCCTTGCCCAAGATATGGGCGTTTCAAGTTTTCTCCAGTTGAAAAAACACGTTGACCGCGGGGTCAACATTTTCACCAAAAATTCAATATTCCCCAATTTGCCCCAAAATAACACAAATTGAAGCCATTGCAGCCTGGATGCTGTGTCTGAAATGTGAGCTCTCTCACTCCTTCCTTATCAAAGATATGGGCGTTTCAAGTTCTCCTCAGCTGAAAAAAACATTGACCGCGGGGTCAACATTTTCACCAAACATTCAATATTCCCCAATTTGCCCCAAAATAACACAAATTCATCCCATTGCAGCCTGGATGCTGTGTCTGAAATGTGAGCTCTCTCACTCCTTCCTTATCAAAGATATGGGCGTTTCACGTTCTCCTCAGCTGAAAAAAACATTGACCGCGGGGTCAACATTTTCACCAAAAATTCAATATTCCCCAATTTGCCCCAAAATAACACAAATTGAAGCCATTGCAGCCTGGATGCTGTGTCTGAAACGTGAGCTCTCTCACTCCTTCCTTATCCAAGATATGGGCGTTTCAAGTTTTCTCCAGTTGAAAAAACACGTTGACCGCGGGGTCAACATTTTCACCAAAAATTCAATATTCCCCAATTTGCCCCAAAATAACACAAATTCATCCCATTGCAGCCTGGATGCTGTGTCTGAAATGTGAGCTCTCTCACTCCTTCCTTATCAAAGATATGGGCGTTTCAAGTTCTCCTCAGCTGAAAAAAACATTGACCGCGGGGTCAACATTTTCACCAAAAATTCAATATTCCCCACTTTGCCCCAAAATAACACAAATTGAAGCCATTGCAGCCTGGATGCTGCGTCTGAAATTTAAGCTCTCTCACTCCTTCCTTGCCCAAGATATGGGCGTTTCAAGTTCTCCTCAGCTGAAAAAAACATTGACCGCGGGGTCAACATTTTCACCAAAAATTCAATATTCCCCACTTTGCCCCAAAATAACACAAATTGAAGCCATTGCAGCCTGGATGCTGTGTCTGAAATGTGAGCTCTCTCACTCCTTCCTTGCCCAAGACACGGGCGTTTCAAGTTATCTCCTCAGCTGAAAAAAACATTGACCGCGAGGTCAACTTTTTCACCAAAAATTCAATATTCCCCAATTTGCCCCAAAATAACACAAATTGATGCCATTCCTGCCTGGATGCTGCGTCTGAAATTTAAGCTCTCTCACTCCTTCCTTGCCCAAGATATGGGCGTTTCAAGTTATCTCCTCAGCTGAAAAAAACATTGACCGCGAGGTCAACTTTTTCACCAAAAATTCAATATTCCCCAATTTGCCCCAAAATAACACAAATTGATGCAATTCCTGCCTGGATGCTGCGTCTGAAATTTAAGCTCTCTCACTCCTTCCTTGCCCAAGATATGGGCGTTTCAAGTTCTCCTCAGCTGAAAAAAACATTGACTGCGGGGTCAACATTTTCACCAAAAATTCAATATTCCCCAATTTGCCCCAAAATATCACGAATTCATCCCATTGCAGCCTGGATGCTGTGTCTGAAATGTGAGCTCTCTCACTCCTTCCTTATCCAAGATATGGGCGTTTCAAGTTCTCCTCAGCTGAAAAAAACATTGACCGCGGGGTCAACTTTTTCACAAAAAATTCAATATTCCCCAATTTGCCCCAAAATAACACAAATTGAAGCCATTGCAGCCTGGATGCTGTGTCTGAAATGTGAGCTCTCTCACTCCTTCCTTATCCAAGATATGGGCGTTTCAAGTTCTCCTCAGCTGAAAAAAACATTGACCGCGGGGTCAACTTTTTCACAAAAAATTCAATATTCCCCAATTTGCCCCAAAATGACACAAATTGAAGCCATTGCAGCCTGGATGCTGTGTCTGAAACGTGAGCTCTCTCACTCCTTCCTTATCCAAGATATGGGCGTTTCAAGTTCTCCTCAGCTGAAAAAAACATTGACCGCAGGGTCAACTTTTTCACCAAAAATTCAATATTCCCCAATTTGCCCCAAAATAACACAAATTGAAGCCATTGCAGCCTGGATGCTGTGTCTGAAATGTGAGCTCTCTCACTCCTTCCTTATCCAAGATATGGGCGTTTCAAGTTCTCCTCAGCTGAAAAAAACATTGACCGCGGGGTCAACATTTTCACCAAAAATTCAATATTCCCCAATTTGCCCCAAAATAACACAAATTCATCCCATTACAGCCTGGATGCTGTGTCTGAAATGTGAGCTCTCTCACTCCTTCCTTATCAAAGATATGGGCGTTTCAAGTTCTCCTCAGCTGAAAAAAACATTGACCGCGGGGTCAACTTTTTCACCAAAAAAACAATATTCCCCAATTTGCCCCAAAATAACACAAATTGAAGCCATTGCAGCCTGGATGCTGCGTCTAAAAATTTGAACACTCTAACTCCTTCCTTGCCCAAGATATGGGCGTTTCAAGTTTTCTCCAGTTGAAAAAACACGTTGACCGCGGGGTCAACATTTTCACCAAAAATTCAATATTCCCCACTTTGCCCCAAAATAACACAAATTGAAGCCATTGCAGCCTGGATGCTGTGTCTTAAATGTGAGCTCTCTCACTCCTTCCTTATCCAAGATATGGGCGTTTCAAGTTCTCCTCAGCTGAAAAAAACATTGACCGCGGGGTCAACATTTTCACCAAAAATTCAATATTCCCCACTTTGCCCCAAAATAACACAAATTGAAGCCATTGCAGCCTGGATGCTGTGTCTGAAATGTGAGCTCTCTCACTCCTTCCTTGCCCAAGACACGGGCGTTTCAAGTTATCTCCTCAGCTGAAAAAAACATTGACCGCGAGGTCAACATTTTCACCAAAAATTCAATATTCCCCAATTTGCCCCAAAATAACACAAATTGATGCCATTCCTGCCTGGATGCTGCGTCTGAAATTTAAGCTCTCTCACTCCTTCCTTGCCCAAGATATGGGCGTTTCAAGTTCTCCTCAGCTGAAAAAAACATTGACCGCGGGGTCAACATTTTCACCAAAAATTCAATATTCCCCACTTTGCCCCAAAATAACACAAATTGAAGCCATTGCAGCCTGGATGCTGTGTCTGAAATGTGAGCTCTCTCACTCCTTCCTTGCCCAAGACACGGGCGTTTCAAGTTATCTCCTCAGCTGAAAAAAACATTGACCGCGAGGTCAACTTTTTCACCAAAAATTCAATATTCCCCAATTTGCCCCAAAATAACACAAATTGATGCCATTCCTGCCTGGATGCTGCGTCTGAAATTTAAGCTCTCTCACTCCTTCCTTGCCCAAGATATGGGCGTTTCAAGTTATCTCCTCAGCTGAAAAAAACATTGACCGCGAGGTCAACTTTTTCACCAAAAATTCAATATTCCCCAATTTGCCCCAAAATATCACGAATTCATCCCATTGCAGCCTGGATGCTGTGTCTGAAATGTGAGCTCTCTCACTCCTTCCTTATCCAAGATATGGGCGTTTCAAGTTCTCCTCAGCTGAAAAAAACATTGACCGCGGGGTCAACTTTTTCACAAAAAATTCAATATTCCCCAATTTGCCCCAAAATAACACAAATTGAAGCCATTGCAGCCTGGATGCTGTGTCTGAAATGTGAGCTCTCTCACTCCTTCCTTATCCAAGATATGGGCGTTTCAAGTTCTCCTCAGCTGAAAAAAACATTGACCGCAGGGTCAACATTTTCACAAAAAATTCAATATTCCCCAATTTGCCCCAAAATGACACAAATTGAAGCCATTGCAGCCTGGATGCTGTGTCTGAAACGTGAGCTCTCTCACTCCTTCCTTATCCAAGATATGGGCGTTTCAAGTTCTCCTCAGCTGAAAAAAACATTGACCGCAGGGTCAACTTTTTCACCAAAAATTCAATATTCCCCAATTTGCCCCAAAATAACACAAATTGAAGCCATTGCAGCCTGGATGCTGTGTCTGAAATGTGAGCTCTCTCACTCCTTCCTTATCCAAGATATGGGCGTGTCAAGTTCTCCTCAGCTGAAAAAAACATTGACCGCGGGGTCAACATTTTCACCAAAAATTCAATATTCCCCAATTTGCCCCAAAATAACACAAATTCATCCCATTACAGCCTGGATGCTGTGTCTGAAATGTGAGCTCTCTCACTCCTTCCTTATCAAAGATATGGGCGTTTCAAGTTCTCCTCAGCTGAAAAAAACATTGACCGCGGGGTCAACTTTTTCACCAAAAAAACAATATTCCCCAATTTGCCCCAAAATAACACAAATTGAAGCCATTGCAGCCTGGATGCTGCGTCTAAAAATTTGAACACTCTAACTCCTTCCTTGCCCAAGATATGGGCGTTTCAAGTTTTCTCCAGTTGAAAAAACACGTTGACCGCGGGGTCAACATTTTCACCAAAAATTCAATATTCCCCACTTTGCCCCAAAATAACACAAATTGAAGCCATTGCAGCCTGGATGCTGTGTCTTAAATGTGAGCTCTCTCACTCCTTCCTTGTCCAAGATATGGGCGTTTCAAGTTTTCTCCAGTTGAAAAAACACGTTGACCGCGTGGTCAACATTTTCACCAAAAATGCAATATTCCCCAATTTGCCCCAAAATAACAGAAATTCATCCCATTGCAGCCTGGATGCTGTGTCTGAAATGTGAGCTCTCTCACTCCTTCCTTATCCAAGATATGGGCGTTTCAAGTTCTCCTCAGCTGAAAAAAACATTGACCGCGGGGTCAACATTTTCACCAAAAATTCAATATTCCCCACTTTGCCCCAAAATAACACAAATTGAAGCCATTGCAGCCTGGATGCTGTGTCTGAAATGTGAGCTCTCTCACTCCTTCCTTATCCAAGATATGGGCGTTTCAAGTTTTCTCCAGTTGAAAAAACACGTTGACCGCGGGGTCAACATTTTCACCAAAAATTCAATATTCCCCAATTTGCCCCAAAATAACACAAATTCATCCCATTGCAGCCTGGATGCTGTGTCTGAAATGTGAGCTCTCTCACTCCTTCCTTGTCCAAGATATGGGCGTTTCAAGTTTTCTCCAGTTGAAAAAACACGTTGACCGCGGGGTCAACATTTTCACCAAAAATTCAATATTCCCCAATTTGCCCCAAAATAACACAAATTGAAGCCATTGCAGCCTGGATGCTGTGTCTGAAATGTGAGCTCTCTCACTCCTTCCTTTTCCAAGATATGGGCGTTTCAAGTTTTCTCCAGTTGAAAAAACACGTTGACCGCGGGGTCAACATTTTCACCAAAAATTCAATATTCCCCAATTTGCCCCAAAATAACACAAATTCATCCCATTGCAGCCTGGATGCTGTGTCTGAAATTTGAGCTCTCTCACTCCTTCCTTATCCAAGATATGGGCGTTTCAAGTTCTCCTCAGCTGAAAAAAACATTGACCGCGGGGTCAACATTTTCACCAAAAATTCAATATTCCCCACTTTGCCCCAAAATAACACAAATTGAAGCCATTGCAGCCTGGATGCTGCGTCTGAAATTTAAGCTCTCTCACTCCTTCCTTGCCCAAGATATGGGCGTTTCAAGTTCTCCTCAGCTGAAAAAAACATTGACCGCGGGGTCAACATTTTCACCAAAAATTCAATATTCCCCACTTTGCCCCAAAATAACACAAATTGAAGCCATTGCAGCCTGGATGCTGTGTCTGAAATGTGAGCTCTCTCACTCCTTCCTTGCCCAAGACACGGGCGTTTCAAGTTATCTCCTCAGCTGAAAAAAACATTGACCGCGAGGTCAACTTTTTCACCAAAAATTCAATATTCCCCAATTTGCCCCAAAATAACACAAATTGAAGCCATTGCAGCCTGGATGCTGTGTCTGAAATGTGAGCTCTCTCACTCCTTCCTTGCCCAAGATATGGGCGTTTCAAGTTCTCCTCAGCTGAAAAAAACATTGACCGCGGGGTCAACATTTTCACCAAAAATTCAATATTCCCCAATTTGCCCCAAAATAACACAAATTGAAGCCATTGCAGCCTGGATGCTGTGTCTGAAATGTGAGCTCTCTCACTCCTTCCTTGTCCAAGATATGGGCGTTTCAAGTTTTCTCCAGTTGAAAAAACACGTTGACCGCGGGGTCAACATTTTCACCAAAAATTCAATATTCCCCACTTTGCCCCAAAATAACACAAATTGAAGCCATTGCAGCCTGGATGCTGTGTCTGAAATGTGAGCTCTCTCACTCCTTCCTTGTCCAAGATATGGGCGTTTCAAGTTTTCTCCAGTTGAAAAAACACGTTGACCGCGGGGTCAACATTTTCACCAAAAATTCAATATTCCCCAATTTGCCCCAAAATAACACAAATTGAAGCCATTGCAGCCTGGATGCTGTATCTGAAATGTGAGCTCTCTCACTCCTTCCTTGTCCAAGATATGGGCGTTTCAATTTTTCTCCAGTTGAAAAAACACGTTGACCGCGGGGTCAACATTTTCACCAAAAATTCAATATTCCCCAATTTGCCCCAAAATAACACAAATTCATCCCATTGCAGCCTGGATGCTGTGTCTGAAATTTGAGCTCTCTCACTCCTTCCTTATCCAAGATATGGGCGTTTCAAGTTCTCCTCAGCTGAAAAAAACATTGACCGCGGGGTCAACATTTTCACCAAAAATTCAATATTCCCCACTTTGCCCCAAAATAACACAAATTGAAGCCATTGCAGCCTGGATGCTGTGTCTGAAATGTGAGCTCTCTCACTCCTTCCTTGCCCAAGACACGGGCGTTTCAAGTTATCTCCTCAGCTGAAAAAAACATTGACCGCGAGGTCAACTTTTTCACCAAAAATTCAATATTCCCCAATTTGCCCCAAAATAACACAAATTGATGCCATTGCAGCCTGGATGCTGTGTCTGAAATGTGAGCTCTCTCACTCCTTCCTTATCCAAGATATGGGCGTTTCAAGTTCTCCTCAGCTGAAAAAAACATTGACCGCGGGGTCAACATTTTCACCAAAAATTCAATATTCCCCAATTTGCCCCAAAATATCACGAATTCATCCCATTGCAGCCTGGATGCTGTGTCTGAAATGTGAGCTCTCTCACTCCTTCCTTATCAAAGATATGGGCGTTTCAAGTTCTCCTCAGCTGAAAAAAACATTGACCGCGGGGTCAACTTTTTCACCAAAAAAACAATATTCCCCAATTTGCCCCAAAATAACACAAATTGAAGCCATTGCAGCCTGGATGCTGCGTCTAAAAATTTGAACACTCTAACTCCTTCCTTGTCCAAGATATGGGCGTTTCAAGTTTTCTCCAGTTGAAAAAACACGTTGACCGCGGGGTCAACATTTTCACCAAAAATTCAATATTCCCCAATTTGCCCCAAAATAACACAAATTGAAGCCATTGCAGCCTGGATGCTGTGTCTGAAATGTGAGCTCTCTCACTCCTTCCTTATCCAAGATATGGGCGTTTCAAGTTCTCCTCAGCTGAAAAAAACATTGACCGCGGGGTCAACATTTTCACCAAAAATTCAATATTCCCCAATTTGCCCCAAAATATCACGAATTCATCCCATTGCAGCCTGGATGCTGTGTCTGAAATGTGAGCTCTCTCACTCCTTCCTTATCAAAGATATGGGCGTTTCAAGTTCTCCTCAGCTGAAAAAAACATTGACCGCGGGGTCAACTTTTTCACCAAAAAAACAATATTCCCCAATTTGCCCCAAAATAACACAAATTGAAGCCATTGCAGCCTGGATGCTGCGTCTAAAAATTTGAACACTCTAACTCCTTCCTTGCCCAAGATATGGGCGTTTCAAGTTTTCTCCAGTTGAAAAAACACGTTGACTGCGAGGTCAACTTTTTCACCAAAAATTCAATATTCCCCAATTTGCCCCAAAATAACACAAATTGATGCCATTGCAGCCTGGATGCTGTGTCTGAAATGTGAGCTCTCTCACTCCTTCCTTATCCAAGATATGGGCGTTTCAAGTTCTCCTCAGCTGAAAAAAACATTGACCGCGGGGTCAACATTTTCACAAAAAATTCAATATTCCCCACTTTGCCCCAAAATAACACAAATTGAAGCCATTGCAGCCTGGATGCTGTGTCTGAAATGTGAGCTCTCTCACTCCTTCCTTATCAAAGATATGGGCGTTTCAAGTTCTCCTCAGCTGAGAAAAACATTGACCGCGGGGTCAACATTTTCACCAAAAATTCAATATTCCCCAATTTGCCCCAAAATAACACAAATTGAAGCCATTGCAGCCTGGATGCTGTGTCTGAAACGTGAGCTCTCTCCCTCCTTCCTTATCCAAGATATGGGCGTTTCAAGTTTTCTCCAGTTGAAAAAACACGTTGACCGCGGGGTCAACATTTTCACCAAAAATTCAATATTCCCCAATTTGCCCCAAAATAACACAAATTGATGCAATTCCTGCCTGGATGCTGCGTCTGAAATTTAAGCTCTCTCACTCCTTCCTTGCCCAAGATATGGGCGTTTCAAGTTCTCCTCAGCTGAAAAAAACATTGACCGCGGGGTCAACTTTTTCACAAAAAATTCAATATTCCCCAATTTGCCCCAAAATAACACAAATTGAAGCCATTGCAGCCTGGAGCTGTGTCTGAAATGTGAGCTCTCTCACTCCTTCCTTATCCAAGATATGGGCGTTTCAAGTTCTCCTCAGCTGAAAAAAACATTGACCGCGGGGTCAACATTTTCACCAAAAATTCAATATTCCCCAATTTGCCCCAAAATATCACAAATTCATCCCATTACAGCCTGGATGCTGTGTCTGAAATGTGAGCTCTCTCACTCCTTCCTTATCAAAGATATGGGCGTTTCAAGTTCTCCTCAGCTGAAAAAAACATTGACCGCGGGGTCAACGTTTTCACCAAAAAAACAATATTCCCCAATTTGCCCCAAAATAACACAAATTGAAGCCATTGCAGCCTGGATGCTGTGTCTGAAATGTGAGCTCTCTCACTCCTTCCTTGTCCAAGATATGGGCGTTTCAAGTTTTCTCCAGTTGAAAAAACACGTTGACCGCGGGGTCAACATTTTCACCAAAAATTCAATATTCCCAAATTTGCCCCAAAATAACACAAATTCATCCCATTGCAGCCTGGATGCTGTGTCTGAAATGTGAGCTCTCTCACTCCTTCCTTGTCCAAGATATGGGCGTTTCAAGTTTTCTCCAGTTGAAAAAACACGTTGACCGCGGGGTCAACATTTTCACCAAAAATTCAATATTCCCCAATTTGCCCCAAAATAACACAAATTGAAGCCATTGCAGCCTGGATGCTGTGTCTGAAATGTGAGCTCTCTCACTCCTTCCTTGTCCAAGATATGGGCGTTTCAAGTTTTCTCCAGTTGAAAAAACACGTTGACCGCGGGGTCAACATTTTCACCAAAAATTCAATATTCCCCACTTTGCCCCAAAATAACACAAATTGAAGCCATTGCAGCCTGGATGCTGTGTCTGAAATGTGAGCTCTCTCACTCCTTCCTTGTCCAAGATATGGGCGTTTCAAGTTTTCTCCAGTTGAAAAAACACGTTGACCGCGGGGTCAACATTTTCACCAAAAATTCAATATTCCCCAATTTGCCCCAAAATAACACAAATTGAAGCCATTGCAGCCTGGATGCTGTATCTGAAATGTGAGCTCTCTCACTCCTTCCTTGTCCAAGATATGGGCGTTTCAATTTTTCTCCAGTTGAAAAAACACGTTGACCGCGGGGTCAACATTTTCACCAAAAATTCAATATTCCCCAATTTGCCCCAAAATAACACAAATTCATCCCATTGCAGCCTGGATGCTGTGTCTGAAATTTGAGCTCTCTCACTCCTTCCTTATCCAAGATATGGGCGTTTCAAGTTCTCCTCAGCTGAAAAAAACATTGACCGCGGGGTCAACATTTTCACCAAAAATTCAATATTCCCCACTTTGCCCCAAAATAACACAAATTGAAGCCATTGCAGCCTGGATGCTGTGTCTGAAATGTGAGCTCTCTCACTCCTTCCTTGCCCAAGACACGGGCGTTTCAAGTTATCTCCTCAGCTGAAAAAAACATTGACCGCGAGGTCAACTTTTTCACCAAAAATTCAATATTCCCCAATTTGCCCCAAAATAACACAAATTGATGCCATTGCAGCCTGGATGCTGTGTCTGAAATGTGAGCTCTCTCACTCCTTCCTTATCCAAGATATGGGCGTTTCAAGTTCTCCTCAGCTGAAAAAAACATTGACCGCGGGGTCAACATTTTCACAAAACATTCAATATTCCCCACTTTGCCCCAAAATAACACAAATTGAAGCCATTGCAGCCTGGATGCTGCGTCTGAAATTTAAGCTCTCTCACTCCTTCCTTGCCCAAGATATGGGCGTTTCAAGTTCTCCTCAGCTGAAAAAAACATTGACCGCGGGGTCAACATTTTCACCAAAAATTCAATATTCCCCAATTTGCCCCAAAATAACACAAATTGAAGCCATTGCAGCCTGGATGCTGTGTCTGAAATGTGAGCTCTCTCACTCCTTCCTTGTCCAAGATATGGGCGTTTCAAGTTTTCTCCAGTTGAAAAAACACGTTGACCGCGGGGTCAACATTTTCACCAAAAATTCAATATTCCCCAATTTGCCCCAAAATAACACAAATTGAAGCCATTGCAGCCTGGATGCTGTGTCTGAAATGTGAGCTCTCTCACTCCTTCCTTATCCAAGATATGGGCGTTTCAAGTTCTCCTCAGCTGAAAAAAACATTGACCGCGGGGTCAACATTTTCACCAAAAATTCAATATTCCCCAATTTGCCCCAAAATATCACGAATTCATCCCATTGCAGCCTGGATGCTGTGTCTGAAATGTGAGCTCTCTCACTCCTTCCTTATCAAAGATATGGGCGTTTCAAGTTCTCCTCAGCTGAAAAAAACATTGACCGCGGGGTCAACTTTTTCACCAAAAAAACAATATTCCCCAATTTGCCCCAAAATAACACAAATTGAAGCCATTGCAGCCTGGATGCTGCGTCTAAAAATTTGAACACTCTAACTCCTTCCTTGTCCAAGATATGGGCGTTTCAAGTTTTCTCCAGTTGAAAAAACACGTTGACCGCGGGGTCAACATTTTCACCAAAAATTCAATATTCCCCAATTTGCCCCAAAATAACACAAATTGAAGCCATTGCAGCCTGGATGCTGTGTCTGAAATGTGAGCTCTCTCACTCCTTCCTTATCCAAGATATGGGCGTTTCAAGTTCTCCTCAGCTGAAAAAAACATTGACCGCGGGGTCAACATTTTCACCAAAAATTCAATATTCCCCAATTTGCCCCAAAATATCACGAATTCATCCCATTGCAGCCTGGATGCTGTGTCTGAAATGTGAGCTCTCTCACTCCTTCCTTATCAAAGATATGGGCGTTTCAAGTTCTCCTCAGCTGAAAAAAACATTGACCGCGGGGTCAACTTTTTCACCAAAAAAACAATATTCCCCAATTTGCCCCAAAATAACACAAATTGAAGCCATTGCAGCCTGGATGCTGCGTCTAAAAATTTGAACACTCTAACTCCTTCCTTGCCCAAGATATGGGCGTTTCAAGTTTTCTCCAGTTGAAAAAACACGTTGACTGCGAGGTCAACTTTTTCACCAAAAATTCAATATTCCCCAATTTGCCCCAAAATAACACAAATTGATGCCATTGCAGCCTGGATGCTGTGTCTGAAATGTGAGCTCTCTCACTCCTTCCTTATCCAAGATATGGGCGTTTCAAGTTCTCCTCAGCTGAAAAAAACATTGACCGCGGGGTCAACATTTTCACAAAAAATTCAATGTTCCCCACTTTGCCCCAAAATAACACAAATTGAAGCCATTGCAGCCTGGATGCTGTGTCTGAAATGTGAGCTCTCTCACTCCTTCCTTATCAAAGATATGGGCGTTTCAAGTTCTCCTCAGCTGAGAAAAACATTGACCGCGGGGTCAACATTTTCACCAAAAATTCAATATTCCCCAATTTGCCCCAAAATAACACAAATTGAAGCCATTGCAGCCTGGATGCTGTGTCTGAAACGTGAGCTCTCTCCCTCCTTCCTTATCCAAGATATGGGCGTTTCAAGTTTTCTCCAGTTGAAAAAACACGTTGACCGCGGGGTCAACATTTTCACCAAAAATTCAATATTCCCCAATTTGCCCCAAAATAACACAAATTGATGCAATTCCTGCCTGGATGCTGCGTCTGAAATTTAAGCTCTCTCACTCCTTCCTTGCCCAAGATATGGGCGTTTCAAGTTCTCCTCAGCTGAAAAAAACATTGACCGCGGGGTCAACTTTTTCACAAAAAATTCAATATTCCCCAATTTGCCCCAAAATAACACAAATTGAAGCCATTGCAGCCTGGAGCTGTGTCTGAAATGTGAGCTCTCTCACTCCTTCCTTATCCAAGATATGGGCGTTTCAAGTTCTCCTCAGCTGAAAAAAACATTGACCGCGGGGTCAACATTTTCACCAAAAATTCAATATTCCCCAATTTGCCCCAAAATATCACAAATTCATCCCATTACAGCCTGGATGCTGTGTCTGAAATGTGAGCTCTCTCACTCCTTCCTTATCAAAGATATGGGCGTTTCAAGTTCTCCTCAGCTGAAAAAAACATTGACCGCGGGGTCAACGTTTTCACCAAAAAAACAATATTCCCCAATTTGCCCCAAAATAACACAAATTGAAGCCATTGCAGCCTGGATGCTGTGTCTGAAATGTGAGCTCTCTCACTCCTTCCTTGTCCAAGATATGGGCGTTTCAAGTTTTCTCCAGTTGAAAAAACACGTTGACCGCGGGGTCAACATTTTCACCAAAAATTCAATATTCCCAAATTTGCCCCAAAATAACACAAATTCATCCCATTGCAGCCTGGATGCTGTGTCTGAAATGTGAGCTCTCTCACTCCTTCCTTGTCCAAGATATGGGCGTTTCAAGTTTTCTCCAGTTGAAAAAACACGTTGACCGCGGGGTCAACATTTTCACCAAAAATTCAATATTCCCCAATTTGCCCCAAAATAACACAAATTCATCCCATTGCAGCCTGGATGCTGTGTCTGAAATGTGAGCTCTCTCACTCCTTCCTTATCCAAGATATGGGCGTTTCAAGTTCTCCTCAGCTGAAAAAAACATTGACCGCGGGGTCAACATTTTCACAAAACATTCAATATTCCCCACTTTGCCCCAAAATAACACAAATTGAAGCCATTGCAGCCTGGATGCTGCGTCTGAAATTTAAGCTCTCTCACTCCTTCCTTGCCCAAGATATGGGCGTTTCAAGTTCTCCTCAGCTGAAAAAAACATTGACCGCGGGGTCAACATTTTCACCAAAAATTCAATATTCCCCAATTTGCCCCAAAATAACACAAATTGAAGCCATTGCAGCCTGGATGCTGTGTCTGAAATGTGAGCTCTCTCACTCCTTCCTTGTCCAAGATATGGGCGTTTCAAGTTTTCTCCAGTTGAAAAAACACGTTGACCGCGGGGTCAACATTTTCACCAAAAATTCAATATTCCCCAATTTGCCCCAAAATAACACAAATTGAAGCCATTGCAGCCTGGATGCTGTGTCTGAAATGTGAGCTCTCTCACTCCTTCCTTATCCAAGATATGGGCGTTTCAAGTTCTCCTCAGCTGAAAAAAACATTGACCGCGGGGTCAACATTTTCACCAAAAATTCAATATTCCCCAATTTGCCCCAAAATATCACGAATTCATCCCATTGCAGCCTGGATGCTGTGTCTGAAATGTGAGCTCTCTCACTCCTTCCTTATCAAAGATATGGGCGTTTCAAGTTCTCCTCAGCTGAAAAAAACATTGACCGCGGGGTCAACTTTTTCACCAAAAAAACAATATTCCCCAATTTGCCCCAAAATAACACAAATTGAAGCCATTGCAGCCTGGATGCTGCGTCTAAAAATTTGAACACTCTAACTCCTTCCTTGCCCAAGATATGGGCGTTTCAAGTTTTCTCCAGTTGAAAAAAACACGTTGACTGCGAGGTCAACTTTTTCACCAAAAATTCAATATTCCCCAATTTGCCCCAAAATAACACAAATTGATGCCATTGCAGCCTGGATGCTGTGTCTGAAATGTGAGCTCTCTCACTCCTTCCTTATCCAAGATATGGGCGTTTCAAGTTCTCCTCAGCTGAAAAAAACATTGACCGCGGGGTCAACATTTTCACAAAAAATTCAATATTCCCCACTTTGCCCCAAAATAACACAAATTGAAGCCATTGCAGCCTGGATGCTGTGTCTGAAATGTGAGCTCTCTCACTCCTTCCTTATCAAAGATATGGGCGTTTCAAGTTCTCCTCAGCTGAGAAAAACATTGACCGCGGGGTCAACATTTTCACCAAAAATTCAATATTCCCCAATTTGCCCCAAAATAACACAAATTGAAGCCATTGCAGCCTGGATGCTGTGTCTGAAACGTGAGCTCTCTCCCTCCTTCCTTATCCAAGATATGGGCGTTTCAAGTTTTCTCCAGTTGAAAAAACACGTTGACCGCGGGGTCAACATTTTCACCAAAAATTCAATATTCCCCAATTTGCCCCAAAATAACACAAATTGATGCAATTCCTGCCTGGATGCTGCGTCTGAAATTTAAGCTCTCTCACTCCTTCCTTGCCCAAGATATGGGCGTTTCAAGTTCTCCTCAGCTGAAAAAAACATTGACCGCGGGGTCAACTTTTTCACAAAAAATTCAATATTCCCCAATTTGCCCCAAAATATCACGAATTCATCCCATTGCAGCCTGGATGCTGTGTCTGAAATGTGAGCTCTCTCACTCCTTCCTTATCCAAGATATGGGCGTTTCAAGTTCTCCTCAGCTGAAAAAAACATTGACCGCGGGGTCAACTTTTTCACAAAAAATTCAATATTCCCCAATTTGCCCCAAAATAACACAAATTGAAGCCATTGCAGCCTGGAGCTGTGTCTGAAATGTGAGCTCTCTCACTCCTTCCTTATCCAAGATATGGGCGTTTCAAGTTCTCCTCAGCTGAAAAAAACATTGACCGCGGGGTCAACATTTTCACCAAAAATTCAATATTCCCCAATTTGCCCCAAAATATCACAAATTCATCCCATTACAGCCTGGATGCTGTGTCTGAAATGTGAGCTCTCTCACTCCTTCCTTATCAAAGATATGGGCGTTTCAAGTTCTCCTCAGCTGAAAAAAACATTGACCGCGGGGTCAACTTTTTCACCAAAAAAACAATATTCCCCAATTTGCCCCAAAATAACACAAATTGAAGCCATTGCAGCCTGGATGCTGTGTCTGAAATGTGAGCTCTCTCACTCCTTCCTTGTCCAAGATATGGGCGTTTCAAGTTTTCTCCAGTTGAAAAAACACGTTGACCGCGGGGTCAACATTTTCACCAAAAATTCAATATTCCCAAATTTGCCCCAAAATAACACAAATTCATCCCATTGCAGCCTGGATGCTGTGTCTGAAATGTGAGCTCTCTCACTCCTTCCTTGTCCAAGATATGGGCGTTTCAAGTTTTCTCCAGTTGAAAAAACACGTTGACCGCGGGGTCAACATTTTCACCAAAAATTCAATATTCCCCAATTTGCCCCAAAATAACACAAATTCATCCCATTGCAGCCTGGATGCTGTGTCTGAAATGTGAGCTCTCTCACTCCTTCCTTATCCAAGATATGGGCGTTTCAAGTTCTCCTCAGCTGAAAAAAACATTGACCGCGGGGTCAACATTTTCACCAAAAATTCAATATTCCCCACTTTGCCCCAAAATAACACAAATTGAAGCCATTGCAGCCTGGATGCTGCGTCTGAAATTTAAGCTCTCTCACTCCTTCCTTGCCCAAGATATGGGCGTTTCAAGTTCTCCTCAGCTGAAAAAAACATTGACCGCGGGGTCAACATTTTCACCAAAAATTCAATATTCCCCACTTTGCCCCAAAATAACACAAATTGAAGCCATTGCAGCCTGGATGCTGCGTCTGAAATGTGAGCTCTCTCACTCCTTCCTTGCCCAAGACACGGGCGTTTCAAGTTATCTCCTCAGCTGAAAAAAACATTGACCGCGAGGTCAACTTTTTCACCAAAAATTCAATATTCCCCAATTTGCCCCAAAATAACACAAATTGATGCAATTCCTGCCTGGATGCTGCGTCTGAAATTTAAGCTCTCTCACTCCTTCCTTGTCCAAGATATGGGCGTTTCAAGTTCTCCTCAGCTGAAAAAAACATTGACCGCGGGGTCAACATTTTCACCAAAAATTCAATATTCCCCAATTTGCCCCAAAATATCACGAATTCATCCCATTGCAGCCTGGATGCTGTGTCTGAAATGTGAGCTATCTCACTCCTTACTTATCCAAGATATGGGCGTTTCAAGTTCTCCTCAGCTGAAAAAAACATTGACCGCAGGGTCAACATTTTCACAAAAAATTCAATATTCCCCAATTTGCCCCAAAATGACACAAATTGAAGCCATTGCAGCCTGGATGCTGTGTCTGAAACGTGAGCTCTCTCACTCCTTCCTTATTCAAGATATGGGCGTTTCAAGTTCTCCTCAGCTGAAAAAAACATTGACCGCGGGGTCAACTTTTTCACAAAAAATTCAATATTCCCCAATTTGCCCCAAAATAACACAAATTGAAGCCATTGCAGCCTGGATGCTGTGTCTGAAATGTGAGCTCTCTCACTCCTTCCTTATCCAAGATATGGGCGTTTCAAGTTCTCCTCAGCTGAAAAAAACATTGACCGCGGGGTCAACATTTTCACCAAAAATTCAATATTCCCCAATTTGCCCCAAAATAACACAAATTCATCCCATTACAGCCTGGATGCTGTGTCTGAAATGTGAGCTCTCTCACTCCTTCCTTATCAAAGATATGGGCGTTTCAAGTTCTCCTCAGCTGAAAAAAACATTGACCGCGGGGTCAACTTTTTCACCAAAAAAACAATATTCCCCAATTTGCCCCAAAATAACACAAATTGAAGCCATTGCAGCCTGGATGCTGCGTCTAAAAATTTGAACACTCTAACTCCTTCCTTGCCCAAGATATGGGCGTTTCAAGTTTTCTCCAGTTGAAAAAACACGTTGACCGCGGGGTCAACATTTTCACCAAAAATTCAATATTCCCCAATTTGCCCCAAAATAACACAAATTCATCCCATTGCAGCCTGGATGCTGTGTCTGAAATGTGAGCTCTCTCACTCCTTCCTTATCCAAGATATGGGCGTTTCAAGTTCTCCTCAGCTGAAAAAAACATTGACCGCGGGGTCAACATTTTCACCAAAAATTCAATATTCCCCACTTTGCCCCAAAATAACACAAATTGAAGCCATTGCAGCCTGGATGCTGTGTCTGAAATGTGAGCTCTCTCACTCCTTCCTTGCCCAAGACACGGGCGTTTCAAGTTATCTCCTCAGCTGAAAAAAACATTGACCGCGAGGTCAACTTTTTCACCAAAAATTCAATATTCCCCAATTTGCCCCAAAATAACACAAATTGAAGCCATTGCAGCCTGGATGCTGTGTCTGAAACGTGAGCTCTCTCACTCCTTCCTTGTCCAAGATATGGGCGTTTCAAGTTTTCTCCAGTTGAAAAAACACGTTGACCGCGGGGTCAACATTTTCACCAAAAATTCAATATTCCCCAATTTGCCCCAAAATAACACAAATTGAAGCCATTGCAGCCTGGATGCTGTGTCTGAAATGTGAGCTCTCTCACTCCTTCCTTATCCAAGATATGGGCGTTTCAAGTTCTCCTCAGCTGAAAAAAACATTGACCGCGGGGTCAACATTTTCACCAAAAATTCAATATTCCCCAATTTGCCCCAAAATAACACAAATTGAAGCCATTGCAGCCTGGATGCTGTGTCTGAAACGTGAGCTCTCTCACTCCTTCCTTATCCAAGATATGGGCGTTTCAAGTTTTCTCCAGTTGAAAAAACACGTTGACCGCGGGGTCAACATTTTCACCAAAAATTCAATATTCCCCAATTTGCCCCAAAATAACACAAATTCAAGCCATTGCAGCCTGGATGCTGTGTCTGAAATGTGAGCTCACTCACTCCTTCCTTATCCAAGATATGGGCGTTTCAAGTGCACCTCAGCTGAAAAAAACATTGACTGCGGGGTCAACATTTTCACAAAAAATTCAATATTCCCCAATTTGCCCCGAAATAACACAAATTCATCCCATTGCAGCCTGGATGCTGTGTCTGAAATGTGAGCTCTCTCACTCCTTCCTTGTCCAAGATATGGGCGTTTCAAGTTTTCTCCAGTTGAAAAAACACGTTGACCGCGGGGTCAACATTTTCACCAAAAATTCAATATTCCCCAATTTGCCCCAAAATAACACAAATTGAAGCCATTGCAGCCTGGATGCTGTGTCTGAAATGTGAGCTCTCTCACTCCTTCCTTGTCCAAGATATGGGCGTTTCAAGTTTTCTCCAGTTGAAAAAACACGTTGACCGCGGGGTCAACATTTTCACCAAAAATTCAATATTCCCCAATTTGCCCCAAAATAACACAAATTCATCCCATTGCAGCCTGGATGCTGTGTCTGAAATGTGAGCTCTCTCACTCCTTCCTTATCCAAGACATGGGCGTTTCAAGTTCTCCTCAGCTGAAAAAAACATTGACCGCGGGGTCAACATTTTCACCAAAAATTCAATATTCCCCACTTTGCCCCAAAATAACACAAATTGAAGCCATTGCAGCCTGGATGCTGCGTCTGAAATTTAAGCTCTCTCACTCCTTCCTTGCCCAAGATATGGGCGTTTCAAGTTCTCCTCAGCTGAAAAAAACATTGACCGCGGGGTCAACATTTTCACCAAAAATTCAATATTCCCCACTTTGCCCCAAAATAACACAAATTGAAGCCATTGCAGCCTGGATGCTGCGTCTGAAATGTGAGCTCTCTCACTCCTTCCTTGCCCAAGACACGGGCGTTTCAAGTTATCTCCTCAGCTGAAAAAAACATTGACCGCGAGGTCAACTTTTTCACCAAAAATTCAATATTCCCCAATTTGCCCCAAAATAACACAAATTGATGCAATTCCTGCCTGGATGCTGCGTCTGAAATTTAAGCTCTCTCACTCCTTCCTTGTCCAAGATATGGGCGTTTCAAGTTCTCCTCAGCTGAAAAAAACATTGACCGCGGGGTCAACATTTTCACCAAAAATTCAATATTCCCCAATTTGCCCCAAAATATCACGAATTCATCCCATTGCAGCCTGGATGCTGTGTCTGAAATGTGAGCTATCTCACTCCTTCCTTATCCAAGATATGGGCGTTTCAAGTTCTCCTCAGCTGAAAAAAACATTGACCGCAGGGTCAACATTTTCACAAAAAATTCAATATTCCCCAATTTGCCCCAAAATGACACAAATTGAAGCCATTGCAGCCTGGATGCTGCGTCTGAAATTTAAGCTCTCTCACTCCTTCCTTGCCCAAGATATGGGCGTTTCAAGTTCTCCTCAGCTGAAAAAAACATTGACCGCGGGGTCAACATTTTCACCAAAAATTCAATATTCCCCACTTTGCCCCAAAATAACACAAATTGAAGCCATTGCAGCCTGGATGCTGCGTCTGAAATGTGAGCTCTCTCACTCCTTCCTTGCCCAAGACACGGGCGTTTCAAGTTATCTCCTCAGCTGAAAAAAACATTGACCGCGAGGTCAACTTTTTCACCAAAAATTCAATATTCCCCAATTTGCCCCAAAATAACACAAATTGATGCAATTCCTGCCTGGATGCTGCGTCTGAAATTTAAGCTCTCTCACTCCTTCCTTGTCCAAGATATGGGCGTTTCAAGTTCTCCTCAGCTGAAAAAAACATTGACCGCGGGGTCAACATTTTCACCAAAAATTCAATATTCCCCAATTTGCCCCAAAATATCACGAATTCATCCCATTGCAGCCTGGATGCTGTGTCTGAAATGTGAGCTATCTCACTCCTTCCTTATCCAAGATATGGGCGTTTCAAGTTCTCCTCAGCTGAAAAAAACATTGACCGCAGGGTCAACATTTTCACAAAAAATTCAATATTCCCCAATTTGCCCCAAAATGACACAAATTGAAGCCATTGCAGCCTGGATGCTGTGTCTGAAACGTGAGCTCTCTCACTCCTTCCTTATTCAAGATATGGGCGTTTCAAGTTCTCCTCAGCTGAAAAAAACATTGACCGCGGGGTCAACTTTTTCACAAAAAATTCAATATTCCCCAATTTGCCCCAAAATAACACAAATTGAAGCCATTGCAGCCTGGATGCTGTGTCTGAAATGTGAGCTCTCTCACTCCTTCCTTATCCAAGATATGGGCGTTTCAAGTTCTCCTCAGCTGAAAAAAACATTGACCGCGGGGTCAACATTTTCACCAAAAATTCAATATTCCCCAATTTGCCCCAAAATAACACAAATTCATCCCATTACAGCCTGGATGCTGTGTCTGAAATGTGAGCTCTCTCACTCCTTCCTTATCAAAGATATGGGCGTTTCAAGTTCTCCTCAGCTGAAAAAAACATTGACCGCGGGGTCAACTTTTTCACCAAAAAAACAATATTCCCCAATTTGCCCCAAAATAACACAAATTGAAGCCATTGCAGCCTGGATGCTGCGTCTAAAAATTTGAACACTCTAACTCCTTCCTTGCCCAAGATATGGGCGTTTCAAGTTTTCTCCAGTTGAAAAAACACGTTGACCGCGGGGTCAACATTTTCACCAAAAATTCAATATTCCCCAATTTGCCCCAAAATAACACAAATTGAAGCCATTGCAGCCTGGATGCTGTGTCTGAAATGTGAGCTCTCTCACTCCTTCCTTGTCCAAGATATGGGCGTTTCAAGTTTTCTCCAGTTGAAAAAACACGTTGACCGCGGGGTCAACATTTTCACCAAAAATTCAATATTCCCCAATTTGCCCCAAAATAACACAAATTCATCCCATTGCAGCCTGGATGCTGTGTCTGAAATGTGAGCTCTCTCACTCCTTCCTTATCCAAGATATGGGCGTTTCAAGTTCTCCTCAGCTGAAAAAAACATTGACCGCGGGGTCAACATTTTCACCAAAAATTCAATATTCCCCACTTTGCCCCAAAATAACACAAATTGAAGCCATTGCAGCCTGGATGCTGTGTCTGAAATGTGAGCTCTCTCACTCCTTCCTTGCCCAAGACACGGGCGTTTCAAGTTATCTCCTCAGCTGAAAAAAACATTGACCGCGAGGTCAACTTTTTCACCAAAAATTCAATATTCCCCAATTTGCCCCAAAATAACACAAATTGATGCCATTCCTGCCTGGATGCTGCGTCTGAAATTTAAGCTCTCTCACTCCTTCCTTGCCCAAGATATGGGCGTTTCAAGTTCTCCTCAGCTGAAAAAAACATTGACCGCGGGGTCAACATTTTCACCAAAAATTCAATATTCCCCAATTTGCCCCAAAATAACACAAATTGAAGCCATTGCAGCCTGGATGCTGTGTCTGAAACGTGAGCTCTCTCACTCCTTCCTTGTCCAAGATATGGGCGTTTCAAGTTTTCTCCAGTTGAAAAAACACGTTGACCGCGGGGTCAACATTTTCACCAAAAATTCAATATTCCCCAATTTGCCCCAAAATAACACAAATTGAAGCCATTGCAGCCTGGATGCTGTGTCTGAAATGTGAGCTCTCTCACTCCTTCCTTATCCAAGATATGGGCGTTTCAAGTTCTCCTCAGCTGAAAAAAACATTGACCGCGGGGTCAACATTTTCACCAAAAATTCAATATTCCCCAATTTGCCCCAAAATAACACAAATTGAAGCCATTGCAGCCTGGATGCTGTGTCTGAAACGTGAGCTCTCTCACTCCTTCCTTATCCAAGATATGGGCGTTTCAAGTTTTCTCCAGTTGAAAAAACACGTTGACCGCGGGGTCAACATTTTCACCAAAAATTCAATATTCCCCAATTTGCCCCAAAATAACACAAATTGAAGCCATTGCAGCCTGGATGCTGTGTCTGAAATGTGAGCTCTCTCACTCCTTCCTTATCCAAGATATGGGCGTTTCAAGTTCTCCTCAGCTGAAAAAAACATTGACCGCGGGGTCAACTTTTTCACCAAAAATTCAATATTCCCCAATTTGCCCCAAAATGACACAAATTCAAGCCATTGCAGCCTGGATGCTGTGTCTGAAATGTGAGCTCACTCACTCCTTCCTTATCCAAGATATGGGCGTTTCAAGTGCACCTCAGCTGAAAAAAACATTGACTGCGGGGTCAACATTTTCACAAAAAATTCAATATTCCCCAATTTGCCCCGAAATAACACAAATTCATCCCATTGCAGCCTGGATGCTGTGTCTGAAATGTGAGCTCTCTCACTCCTTCCTTATCCAAGATATGGGCATTTCAAGTTCTCCTCAGCTGAAAAAAACATTGACCGCGGGGTCAACATTTTCACCAAAAATTCAATATTCCCCTATTTGCCCCAAAATAACACAAATTGAAGCCATTGCAGCCTGGATGCGAAATGTGAGCTCTCTCACTCCTTCCTTATCCAAGATATGGGCGTTTCAAGTTCTCCTCAGCTGAAAAAAACGTTGACCGCGGGGTCAACATTTTCACCAAAAATTCAATATTCCCCAATTTGCCCCAAAATAACACAAATTGAAGCCATTGCAGCCTGGATGCTGCGTCTAAAAATTTGAACACTCTAACTCCTTCCTTGCCCAAGATATGGGCGTTTCAAGTGCTCCTCAGCTGAAAAAAACATTGACTGCGGGGTCAACATTTTCACAAAAAATTCAATATTCCCCAATTTGCCCCGAAATAACACAAATTCATCCCATTGCAGCCTGGATGCTGTGTCTGAAATGTGAGCTCTCTCACTCCTTCCTTATCCAAGATATGGGCATTTCAAGTTCTCCTCAGCTGAAAAAAACATTGACCGCGTGGTCAATATTTTCACCAAAAATTCAATATTCCCCTATTTGCCCCAAAATAACACAAATTGAAGCCATTGCAGCCTGGATGCGAAATGTGAGCTCTCTCACTCCTTCCTTATCCAAGATATGGGCGTTTCAAGTTCTCCTCAGCTGAAAAAAACGTTGACCGCGGGGTCAACATTTTCACCAAAAATTCAATATTCCCCAATTTGCCCCAAAATAACACAAATTGAAGCCATTGCAGCCTGGATGCTGCGTCTAAAAATTTAAACACTCTAACTCCTTCCTTGCCCAAGATATGGGCGTTTCATGTTCTCCTCTTCTGAAAAAAACATTGACCGCGGGGTCAACATTTTCACCAAAAATTCAATATTCCCCACTTTGCCCCAAAATAACACAAATTGAAGCCATTGCAGCCTGGATGCTGTGTCTGAAATGTGAGCTCTCTCACTCCTTCCTTATTCAAGATATGGGCGTTTCAAGTTCTCCTCAGCTGAAAAAAACATTGACCGCGGGGTCAACTTTTTCACAAAAAATTCAATATTCCCCAATTTGCCCCAAAATAACACAAATTGAAGCCATTGCAGCCTGGATGCTGTGTCTGAAATGTGAGCTCTCTCACTCCTTCCTTATCCAAGATATGGGCGTTTCAAGTTCTCCTCAGCTGAAAAAAACATTGACCGCGGGGTCAACTTTTTCACCAAAAAAACAATATTCCCCAATTTGCCCCAAAATAACACAAATTGAAGCCATTGCAGCCTGGATGCTGCGTCTAAAAATTTGAACACTCTAACTCCTTCCTTGCCCAAGATATGGGCGTTTCAAGTTTTCTCCAGTTGAAAAAACACGTTGACCGCGGGGTCAACATTTTCACCAAAAATTCAATATTCCCCAATTTGCCCCAAAATAACACAAATTGAAGCCATTGCAGCCTGGATGCTGTGTCTGAAATGTGAGCTCTCTCACTCCTTCCTTGTCCAAGATATGGGCGTTTCAAGTTTTCTCCAGTTGAAAAAACACGTTGACCGCGGGGTCAACATTTTCACCAAAAATTCAATATTCCCCAATTTGCCCCAAAATAACACAAATTCATCCCATTACAGCCTGGATGCTGTGTCTGAAATGTGAGCTCTCTCACTCCTTCCTTATCAAAGATATGGGCGTTTCAAGTTCTCCTCAGCTGAAAAAAACATTGACCGCGGGGTCAACTTTTTCACCAAAAAAACAATATTCCCCAATTTGCCCCAAAATAACACAAATTGAAGCCATTGCAGCCTGGATGCTGCGTCTAAAAATTTGAACACTCTAACTCCTTCCTTGCCCAAGATATGGGCGTTTCAAGTTCTCCTCAGCTGAAAAAAACATTGACCGCGGGGTCAACATTTTCACCAAAAATTCAATATTCCCCAATTTGCCCCAAAATAACACAAATTGAAGCCATTGCAGCCTGGATGCTGTGTCTGAAACGTGAGCTCTCTCACTCCTTCCTTATCCAAGATATGGGCGTTTCAAGTTTTCTCCAGTTGAAAAAACACGTTGACCGCGGGGTCAACATTTTCACCAAAAATTCAGTATTCCCAATTTGCCCCAAAATAACACAAATTGAAGCCATTGCAGCCTGGATGCTGCGTCTAAAAATTTTAACACTCTAACTCCTTCCTTGCCCAAGATATGGGCGTTTCAAGTTCTCCTCAGCTGAAAAAAACATTGACCGCGGGGTCAACTTTTTCACCAAAAATTCAATATTCCCCAATTTGCCCCAAAATAACACAAATTGAAGCCATTGCAGCCTGGATGCTGCGTCTAAAAATTTGAACACTCTAACTCCTTCCTTGCCCAAGATATGGGCGTTTCAAGTTATCTCCACAGCTGAAAAAAACATTGACCGCGAGGTCAACTTTTTCACCAAAAATTCAATATTGCCCAATTTGCCCCAAAATAACACAACTTGATGCCATTTCTGCCTGGATGCTGCGTCTGAAATTTAAGCTCTCTCACTCCTTCCTTGCCCAAGATATGGGCGTTTCAAGTTCTCCTCAGCTGAAAAAAACATTGACCGCGGGGTCAACTTTTTCACCAAAAAAACAATATTCCCCAATTTGCCCCAAAATAACACAAATTGAAGCCATTGCAGCCTGGATGCTGCGTCTAAAAATTTGAACACTCTAACTCCTTCCTTGCCCAAGATATGGGCGTTTCAAGTTTTCTCCAGTTGAAAAAACACGTTGACCGCGGGGTCAACATTTTCACCAAAAATTCAATATTCCCCAATTTGCCCCAAAATAACACAAATTGAAGCCATTGCAGCCTGGATGCTGTGTCTGAAATGTGAGCTCTCTCACTCCTTCCTTGTCCAAGATATGGGCGTTTCAAGTTTTCTCCAGTTGAAAAAACACGTTGACCGCGGGGTCAACATTTTCACCAAAAATTCAATATTCCCCAATTTGCCCCAAAATAACACAAATTCATCCCATTACAGCCTGGATGCTGTGTCTGAAATGTGAGCTCTCTCACTCCTTCCTTATCAAAGATATGGGCGTTTCAAGTTCTCCTCAGCTGAAAAAAACATTGACCGCGGGGTCAACTTTTTCACCAAAAAAACAATATTCCCCAATTTGCCCCAAAATAACACAAATTGAAGCCATTGCAGCCTGGATGCTGCGTCTAAAAATTTGAACACTCTAACTCCTTCCTTGCCCAAGATATGGGCGTTTCAAGTTCTCCTCAGCTGAAAAAAACATTGACCGCGGGGTCAACATTTTCACCAAAAATTCAATATTCCCCAATTTGCCCCAAAATAACACAAATTGAAGCCATTGCAGCCTGGATGCTGTGTCTGAAACGTGAGCTCTCTCACTCCTTCCTTATCCAAGATATGGGCGTTTCAAGTTTTCTCCAGTTGAAAAAACACGTTGACCGCGGGGTCAACATTTTCACCAAAAATTCAGTATTCCCAATTTGCCCCAAAATAACACAAATTGAAGCCATTGCAGCCTGGATGCTGCGTCTAAAAATTTTAACACTCTAACTCCTTCCTTGCCCAAGATATGGGCGTTTCAAGTTCTCCTCAGCTGAAAAAAACATTGACCGCGGGGTCAACTTTTTCACCAAAAATTCAATATTCCCCAATTTGCCCCAAAATAACACAAATTGAAGCCATTGCAGCCTGGATGCTGCGTCTAAAAATTTGAACACTCTAACTCCTTCCTTGCCCAAGATATGGGCGTTTCAAGTTATCTCCACAGCTGAAAAAAACATTGACCGCGAGGTCAACTTTTTCACCAAAAATTCAATATTGCCCAATTTGCCCCAAAATAACACAACTTGATGCCATTTCTGCCTGGATGCTGCGTCTGAAATTTAAGCTCTCTCACTCCTTCCTTGCCCAAGATATGGGCGTTTCAAGTTCTCCTAAGCTGAAAAAAACATTGACCGCGGGGTCAACATTTTCACCAAAAATTCAATATTCCCCAATTTACCCCGAAATAAGACAAATTGAAGGCATTGCAGCCTGGATGCTGTGTCTGAAATGTGAGCTCTCTCACTCCTTCCTTATCGAAGATATGGGCGTTTCAAGTTTTCTCCAGTTGAAAAAACACGTTGACCGCGGGGTCAACATTTTCACCAAAAATTCAATATTCCCCAATTTGCCCCAAAATAACACAAATTGAAGCCATTGCAGCCTGGATGCTGCGACTGAAATTTAAGCTCTCTCACTCCTTCCTTGCCCAAGATATGGGCGTTTCAAGTTCTCCTCAGCTGAAAAAAACATTGACCGCGGGGTCAACATTTTCACCAAAAATTCAATATTCCCCAATTTGCCCCAAAATAACACAAATTGAAGCCATTGCAGCCTGGATGCTGCGTCTAAAAATTTTAACACTCTAACTCCTTCCTTGCCCAAGATATGGGCGTTTCAAGTTCTCCTCAGCTGAAAAAAACATTGACCGCGGGGTCAACATTTTCACCAAAAATTCAATATTCCCCAATTTGCCCCAAAATAACACAAATTGAAGCCATTTCTGCGTGGATGCTGTGTCTGAAATGTGAGCTCTCTCACTCCTTCCTTGCCCAAGATACGGGCGTTTCAAGTTATCTCCTCAGCTGAAAAAAACATTGACCACGAGGTCAACTTTTTCACCAAAAATTCAACAATCCCCAATTTGCCCCAAAATAACACAAATTGATGCCATTTCTGCCTGGATGCTGCGTCTGAAATTTAAGCTCTCTCACTCCTTCCTTGCCCAAGATATGGGCGTTTCAAGTTATCTCCTCAGCTGAAAAAAACATTGACCGCGAGGTCAACATTTTCACAAAAAATTCAATATTCCCCAATTTGCCCCGAAATAACACAAATTGAAGCCATTGCAGCCTGGATGCTGTGTCTGAAATGTGAGCTCTCTCACTCCTTCCTTATCCAAGATATGGGCGTTTCAAGTTCTCCTCAGCTGAAAAAAACATTGACCGCGGGGTCAACATTTTCACCAAAAATTCAATATTCCCCAATTTGCCCCAAAATAACACAAATTGAAGCCATTGCAGCCTGGATGCTGTGTCTGAAATGTGAGCTCTCTCACTCCTTCCTTGCCCAAGATACGGGCGTTTCAAGTTATCTCCTCAGCTGAAAAAAACATTGACCACGAGGTCAACTTTTTCACCAAAAATTCAACAATCCCCAATTTGCCCCAAAATAACACAAATTGATGCCATTTCTGCCTGGATGCTGCGTCTGAAATTTAAGCTCTCTCACTCCTTCCTTGCCCAAGATATGGGCGTTTCAAGTTATCTCCTCAGCTGAAAAAAACATTGACCGCGAGGTCAACATTTTCACAAAAAATTCAATATTCCCCAATTTGCCCCGAAATAACACAAATTGAAGCCATTGCAGCCTGGATGCTGTGTCTGAAATGTGAGCTCTCTCACTCCTTCCTTATCCAAGATATGGGCGTTTCAAGTTCTCCTCAGCTGAAAAAAACATTGACCGCGGGGTCAACATTTTCACCAAAAATTCAATATTCCCCAATTTGCCCCAAAATAACACAAATTGAAGCCATTGCAGCCTGGATGCTGTGTCTGAAATGTGAGCTCTCTCATTCCATCCTTATCCAAGATATGGGCATTTCAAGTTCTCCTCAGCTGAAAAAAACATTGACCGCGGGGTCAACATTTTCACTAAAAATTCAATATTCCCCAATTTGCCCCGAAATAACACAAATTGAAGCCATTGCAGCCTGGATGCTGTGTCTGAAATGTGAGCTCTCTCACTCCTTCCTTATCCAAGATATGGGCGTTTCAAGTTCTCCTCAGCTGAAAAAAACATTGACCGCGGGGTCAACATTTTCACCAAAAATTCAATATTCCCCAATTTGCCCCGAAATAACACAAATTGAAGCCATTGCAGCCTGGATGCTGTGTCTGAAATTTAAGCTCTCTCACTCCTTCCTTGTCCAAGATATGGGCGTTTCAAGTTCTCCTCAGCTGAAAAAAACATTGACCGCGGGGTCAACATTTTCACCAAAAATTCAATATTCCCCAATTTGCCCCAAAATAACACAAATTGAAGCCATTGCAGCATGTTTGCTGTGTCTGAAATGTGAGCTCTCTCACTCCTTCCTTGCCCAAGATACGGGCGTTTCAAGTTATCTCCTCAGCTGAAAAAAACATTGACCGCGAGGTCAGCTTTTTCACCAAAAATTCAATATTCCCCAATTTGCCCCAAAATAACACAAATTGATGCCATTTCTGCCTGGATGCTGCGTCTGAAATTTAAGCTCTCTCACTCCTTCCTTGTCCAAGATATGGGCGTTTCAAGTTCTCCTCAGCTGAAAAAAACATTGACTGCGGGGTCAACATTTTCACCAAAAATTCAATATTCCCCAATTTGCCCCAAATAACACAAATTCATCCCATTGCAGCCTGGATGCTGTGTCTGAAATGTGAGCTCTCTCACTCCTTCCTTGCCCAAGATATGGGCGTTTCAAGTTCTCCTCAGCTGAAAAAAACATTGACCGCGGGGTCAACTTTTTCACCAAAAATTCAATATTCCCCAATTTGCCCCAAATAACACAAATTCATCCCATTGCAGCCTGGATGCTGTGTCTGAAATGTGAGCTCTCTCACTCCTTCCTTGCCCAAGATATGGGCGTTTCAAGTTCTCCTCAGCTGAAAAAAACATTGACTGCGGGGTCAACATTTTCACCAAAAATTCAATATTCCCCAATTTGCCCCAAAATAACAAATTGAAGCCAATGCAGCCTGGATGCTGTGTCTGAAATGTGAGCTCTCTCACTCCTTCCTTATCCAAGATATGGGCGTTTCAAGTTCTCCTCAGCTGAAAAAAACATTGACTGCGGGGTCAACATTTTCACCAAAAATTCAATATTCCCCAATTTGCCCCAAAATAACACAAATTGAAGCCATTGCAGCCTGGATGCTGCGTCTAAAAATTTTAACACTCTAACTCCTTCCTTGCCCAAGATATGGGCGTTTCAAGTTCTCCTCAGCTGAAAAAAACATTGACCGCGGGGTCAACATTTTCACCAAAAATTCAATATTCCCCAATTTGCCCCGAAATAACACAAATTGAAGCCATTGCAGCCTGGATGCTGTGTCTGAAATTTAAGCTCTCTCACTCCTTCCTTGTCCAAGATATGGGCGTTTCAAGTTCTCCTCAGCTGAAAAAAACATTGACCGCGGGGTCAACTTTTTCACCAAAAAATTCAATATTCCCCAATTTGCCCCAAAATAACACAAATTGAAGCCATTGCAGCCTGGATGCTGTGTCTGAAATTTAAGCTCTCTCACTCCTTCCATGCCCAAGATATGGTCGTTTCAAGTTATCTCCTCAGCTGAAAAAAACATTGACCGCGGGGTCAACTTTTTCACCAAAAAATTCAATATTCCCCAATTTGCCCCAAAATAACACAAATTGAAGCCATTGCAGCCTGGATGCTGTGTCTGAAATGTGAGCTCTCTCACTCCTTCCTTATCCAAGATATGGGCGTTTCAAGTTTCCTCCAGTTGAAAAAACACGTTGACCGCGGGGTCAACATTTTCACCAAAAATTCAATATTCCCCAATTTGCCCCAAAATAACACAAATTGAAGCCATTGCAGCCTGGATGCTGCATCTAAAAATTTTAACACTCTAACTCCTTCCTTGCCCAAGATATGGGCGTTTCAAGTTATCTCCACAGCTGAAAAAAACATTGACCGCGGGTCAACATTTTCACCAAAAATTCAATATTCCCCAATTTGCCCCAAAATAACACAAATTGAAGCCATTGCAGCCTGGATGCTGTGTCTGAAATGTGAGCTCTCTCACTCCTTCCTTATCCAAGATATGGGCATTTCAAGTTCTCCTCAGCTGAAAAAAACATTGACCGCGGGGTCAACATTTTCACCAAAAATTAAATATTCCCCAATTTGCCCCGAAATAACACAAATTGAAGCCATTGCAGCCTGGATGCTGTGTCTGAAATGTGAGCTCTCTCACTCCTTCCTTATCCAAGATATGGGCATTTCAAGTTCTCCTCAGCTAAAAAAAAACAGTGACCGCGGGGTCAAAATTTTCACCAAAAATTCAATATTCCCCAATTTGCCCCGAAATAACACAAATTGAAGCCAATGCAGCCTGGATGCTGTGTCTGAAATGTGAGCTCTCTCACTCCTTCCTTATCCAAGATGTGGGCGTTTCAAGTTTTCTCCAGTTGAAAAAAACATTGACCGCGGGGTCAACATTTTCACAAAAAAATCAATATTCCCCAATTTGCCCCGAAATAACACAAATTGAAGCCATTGCAGCCTGGATGCTGTGTCTGAAATGTGAGCTCTCTCACTCCTTCCTTATCCAAGATATGGGCGTTTCAAGTTTTCTCCAGTTGAAAAAACACGTTGACCGCGGGGTCAACATTTTCACCAAAAATTCAATATTCCCCAATTTGCCCCAAAATAACACAAATTGAAGCCATTGCAGCCTGGATGCTGCGTCTAAAAATTTTAACACTCTAACTCCTTCCTTGCCCAAGATATGGGCGTTTCAAGTTATCTCCACAGCTGAAAAAAACATTGATCGCGAGGTCAACTTTTTCACCAAAAATTCAATATTCCCCAATTTGCCCCAAAATAACACAAATTGAAGCCATTGCAGCCTGGATGCTGTGTCTGAAATGTGAGCTCTCTAACTCCTTCCTTGCCCAAGATATGGGCGTTTCAAGTTATCTCCTCAGCTGAAAAAAACATTGACCGCGAGGTCAACTTTTTCACCAAAAATTCAATATTCCCCAATTTGCCCCAAAATAACACAAATTGATGCCATTTTTGCCTGGATGCTGCGTCTGAAATTTAAGCTCTCTCACTCCTTCCTTATCCAAGATATGGGCATTTCAAGTTATCTCCTCAGCTGAAAAAAACATTGACCGCGAGGTCAACTTTTTCACCAAAATTAATATTCCCCAATTTGCCACAAAATAACACAAATTGAAGCCATTGCAGCCTGGATGCTGCGTCTGAAATGTGAGCTCTCTCACTCCTTCCTTATCCAAGATATGGGCGTTTCAAGTTTTCTCCAGTTGAAAAAACACGTTGACCGCGGGGTCAACATTTTCACCAAAAATTCAATATTCCCTAATTTGCCCCGAAATAACACAAATTGAAGCCATTGCAGCCTGGATGCTGTGTCTGAAATGTGAGCTCTCTCACTCCTTCCTTATCCAAGATATGGGCATTTCAAGTTATCTCCTCAGCTGAAAAAAACATTGACTGAGGGGTCAACTTTTTCACCAAAAAATCAATATTCCCCAATTTGCCCCAAAATAACACAAATTGAAGCCATTGCAGCCTGGATGCTGCGTCTAAAAATTTGAACACTCTAACTCCTTCCTTGCCCAAGATATGGGCGTTTCAAGTTTTCTCCAGTTGAAAAAACACGTTGACCGCGGGGTCAACATTTTCACCAAAAATTCAATATTCCCCAATTTGCCCCGAAATAACACAAATTGAAGCCATTGCAGCCTGGATGCTGTGTCTGAAATGTGAGCTCTCTAACTCCTTCCTTGCCCAAGATATGGGCGTTTCAAGTTATCTCCTCAGCTGAAAAAAACATTGACCGCGGGGTCAACATTTTCACCTAAAATTCAATATTCCCCAATTTGCCCCGAAATAACACAAATTGAAGCCATTGCAGCCTGGATGCTGTGTCTGAAATGTGAGCTCTCTCACTCCTTCCTTATCCAAGATATGGGCATTTCAAGTTCTCCTCAGCTGAAAAAAACATTGACCGCGGGGTCAACTTTTTCACCAAAAATTCAATATTCCCCAATTTGCCCCAAAATAACACAAATTGAAGCCATTGCAGCCTGGATGCTGTGTCTGAAATGTGAGCTCTCTAACTCCTTCCTTGCCCAAGATATGGGCGTTTCAAGTTATCTCCTCAGCTGAAAAAAACATTGACCGCGGGGTCAACATTTTCACCAAAAATTCAATATTCCCCAATTTGCCCCAAAATAACACAAATTGAAGCCATTGCAGCCTGGATGCTGTGTCTGAAACGTGAGCTCTCTCACTCCTTCCTTATCCAAGATATGGGCATTTCAAGTTCTCCTCAGCTGAAAAAAACATTGACCGCGGGGTCAACTTTTTCACCAAAAATTCAATATTCCCCAATTTGCCCCAAAATAACACAAATTGAAGCCATTGCAGCCTGGATGCTGCGTCTAAAAATTTTAACACTCTAACTCCTTCCTTGCCCAAGATATGGGCGTTTCAATTTCTCCTCAGCTGAAAAAAACATTGACCGCGGGGTCAACATTTTCACTGAAAAATCAATATTCCCCATTTCCCCCAAAATAACACAAATTGAAGCCATTGCAGCCTGGATGCTGTGTCTGAAATGTAAGCTCTCTCACTCCTTCCTTATCCAAGATATGGGCGTTTCAAGTTCTCCTCAGCTGAAAAAACATTGACCGCGGGGTCAACGTTTTCACAAAAAAATCAATATTCCCCAATTTGCCCGAAAAAACCACAAATTGAAGCCATTGCAGCCTGGATGCTGTGTCTGAAATGTGAGCTCTCTCACTCCTTCCTTATCCAAGATATGGGCATTTCAAGTTCTCCTCAGCTGAAAAAAACATTGACCGCGGGGTCAACATTTTCACCAAAAATTCAATATTCCCCAATTTGCCCCAAAATAACACAAATTGAAGCCATTGCAGCCTGGATGCTGTGTCTGAAATGTGAGCTCTCTCACTCCTTCCTTATCCAAGATATGGGCGTTTCAAGTTCTCCTCAGCTGAAAAAAACATTGACCGCGGGGTCAACATTTTCACAAAAAATTCAATATTCCCCAATTTGCCTCAAAATAACACAAATTGAAGCCATTGCAGCCTGGATGCTGTGTCTGAAATGTGAGCTCTCTCACTCCTTCCTTATCCAACATATGGGCGTTTCAAGTTCTCCTCAGCTGAAAAAAACATTGACCGCGGGGTCAACATTTTCACAAAAAATTCAATATTCCCCAATTTGCCCCAAAATAACACAAATTGAAGCCATTGCAGCCTGGATGCTGTGTCTGAAATGTGAGCTCTCTCACTCCTTCCTTATCCAAGATATGGGCATTTCAAGTTCTCCTCAGCTAAAAAAAAACAGTGACCGCGGGGTCAAAATTTTCACCAAAAATTCAATATTCCCCAATTTGCCCCGAAATAACACAAATTGAAGCCAATGCAGCCTGGATGCTGTGTCTGAAATGTGAGCTCTCTCACTCCTTCCTTATCCAAGATGTGGGCGTTTCAAGTTTTCTCCAGTTGAAAAAAACATTGACCGCGGGGTCAACATTTTCACAAAAAAATCAATATTCCCCAATTTGCCCCGAAATAACACAAATTGAAGCCATTGCAGCCTGGATGCTGTGTCTGAAATGTGAGCTCTCTCACTCCTTCCTTATCCAAGATATGGGCGTTTCAAGTTTTCTCCAGTTGAAAGAACACGTTGACCGCGGGGTCAACATTTTCACCAAAAATTCAATATTCCCCAATTTGCCCCAAAATAACACAAATTGAAGCCATTGCAGCCTGGATGCTGTGTCTGAAATGTGAGCTCTCTAACTCCTTCCTTGCCCAAGATATGGGCGTTTCAAGTTATCTCCTCAGCTGAAAAAAACATTGACCGCGAGGTCAACTTTTTCACCAAAAATTCAATATTCCCCAATTTGCCCCAAAATAACACAAATTGATGCCATTTTTGCCTGGATGCTGCGTCTGAAATTTAAGCTCTCTCACTCCTTCCTTATCCAAGATATGGGCGTTTCAAGTTATCTCCTCAGCTGAAAAAAACATTGACCGCGGGGTCAACTTTTTCTCCAAAAAATCAATATTCCCCAATTTGCCCCAAAATAACACAAATTGAAGCCAATGCAGCCTGGCTGCTGTGTCTGAAATGTGAGCTCTCTCACTCCTTCCTTATCCAAGATATGGGCGTTTCAAGTTCTCCTCAGCTGAAAAAAACATTGACCGCGGGGTCAACATTTTCACCAAAAATTCAATATTCCCCAATTTGCCCCGAAATAACACAAATTGAAGCCATTGCAGCCTGGATGCTGTGTCTGAAATGTGAGCTCTCTAACTCCTTCCTTGCCCAAGATATGGGCGTTTCAAGTTATCTCCTCAGCTGAAAAAAACATTGACCGCGAGGTCAACATTTTCACAACAAATTCAATATTCCCCAATTTGCCCCGAAATAACACAAATTGAAGCCATTGCAGCCTGGATGCTGTGTCTGAAATGTGAGCTCTCTCACTCCTTCCTTATCCAAGATATGGGCGTTTCAAGTTCTCCTCAGCTGAAAAAAACATTGACCGCGGGGTCAACATTTTCACCAAAAATTCAATATTCCCCAATTTGCCCCGAAATAACACAAATTGAAGCCATTGCAGCCTGGATGCTGTGTCTGAAATGTGAGCTCTCTCACTCCTTCCTTATCCAAGATATGGGCGTTTCAAGTTCTCCTCAGCTGAAAAAAACATTGACCATTGGTCAACATTTTCACCAAAAATTCAATATTCCCCAATTTGCCCCGAAATAACACAAATTGAAGCCATTGCAGCCTGGATGCTGCATCTAAAAAATTTAACACTCTAACTCCTTCCTTGCCCAAGATATGGGCGTTTCAAGTTATCTCCTCAGCTGAAAAAAACATTGACCGCGGGGTCAACTTTTTCTCCAAAAAATCAATATTCCCCAATTTGCCCCAAAATAACACAAATTGAAGCCAATGCAGCCTGGCTGCTGTGTCTGAAATGTGAGCTCTCTCACTCCTTCCTTATCCAAGATATGGGCGTTTCAAGTTCTCCTCAGCTGAAAAAAACATTGACCGCGGGGTCAACATTTTCACCAAAAATTCAATATTCCCCAATTTGCCCCGAAATAACACAAATTGAAGCCATTGCAGCCTGGATGCTGTGTCTGAAATGTGAGCTCTCTAACTCCTTCCTTGCCCAAGATATGGGCGTTTCAAGTTATCTCCTCAGCTGAAAAAAACATTGACCGCGAGGTCAACATTTTCACAACAAATTCAATATTCCCCAATTTGCCCCGAAATAACACAAATTGAAGCCATTGCAGCCTGGATGCTGTGTCTGAAATGTGAGCTCTCTCACTCCTTCCTTATCCAAGATATGGGCGTTTCAAGTTCTCCTCAGCTGAAAAAAACATTGACCGCGGGGTCAACATTTTCACCAAAAATTCAATATTCCCCAATTTGCCCCGAAATAACACAAATTGAAGCCATTGCAGCCTGGATGCTGCGTCTAAAAATTTGAACACTCTAACTCCTTCCTTGCCCAAGATATGGGCGTTTCAAGTTTTCTCCAGTTGAAAAAACACGTTGACCGCGGGGTCAACATTTTCACCAAAAATTCAATATTCCCCAATTTGCCTCAAAATAACACAAATTGAAGCCATTGCAGCCTGGATGCTGTGTCTGATGTGAGCTCTCTCACTCCTTCCTTATCCAAGATATGGGCGTTTCAAGTTCTCCTCAGCTGAAAAAAACACTGACCGCGGGGTCAACATTTTCACCAAAAATTCAATATTCCCCAATTTGCCCCAAAATAACACAAATTGAAGCCATTGCAGCCTGGATGCTGTGTCTGAAATGTGAGCTCTCTAACTCCTTCCTTGCCCAAGATATGGGCGTTTCAAGTTATCTCCTCAGCTGAAAAAAACATTGACCGCGAGGTCAACATTTTCACAACAAATTCAATATTCCCCAATTTGCCCCGAAATAACACAAATTGAAGCCATTGCAGCCTGGATGCTGTGTCTGAAATGTGAGCTCTCTCACTCCTTCCTTATCCAAGATATGGGCGTTTCAAGTTCTCCTCAGCTGAAAAAAACATTGACCGCGGGGTCAACATTTTCACCAAAAATTCAATATTCCCCAATTTGCCCCGAAATAACACAAATTGAAGCCATTGCAGCCTGGATGCTGTGTCTGAAATGTGAGCTCTCTCACTCCTTCCTTATCCAAGATATGGGCGTTTCAAGTTCTCCTCAGCTGAAAAAAACATTGACCATTGGTCAACATTTTCACCAAAAATTCAATATTCCCCAATTTGCCCCGAAATAACACAAATTGAAGCCATTGCAGCCTGGATGCTGCATCTAAAAAATTTAACACTCTAACTCCTTCCTTGCCCAAGATATGGGCGTTTCAAGTTATCTCCTCAGCTGAAAAAAACATTGACCGCGAGGTCAACATTTTCACAACAAATTCAATATTCCCCAATTTGCCCCGAAATAACACAAATTGAAGCCATTGCAGCCTGGATGCTGTGTCTGAAATGTGAGCTCTCTCACTCCTTCCTTATCCAAGATATGGGCGTTTCAAGTTCTCCTCAGCTGAAAAAAACATTGACCGCGGGGTCAACTTTTTCACCAAAAAATCAATATTCCCCAATTTGCCCCGAAATAACACAAATTGAAGCCAATGCAGCCTGGCTGCTGTGTCTGAAATGTGAGCTCTCTCACTCCTTCCTTATCCAAGATATGGGCGTTTCAAGTTCTCCTCAGCTGAAAAAAACATTAACCGCGGGGTCAACATTTTCACCAAAAATTCAATATTCCCCAATTTGCCCCAAAATAACACAAATTGAAGCCATTGCAGCCTGGATGCTGTGTCTGAAATGTGAGCTCTCTTACTCCTTCCTTGCCCAAGATATGGGCGTTTCAAGTTATCTCCTCAGCTGAAAAAAACATTGACCGCGGGGTCAACATTTTCACCAAAAATTCAATATTCCCCAATTTGCCCCGAAATAACACAAATTGAAGCCATTGCAGCCTGGATGCTGTGTCTGAAATGTGAGCTCTCTCACTCCTTCCTTATCCAAGATATGGGCATTTCAAGTTCTCCTCAGCTGAAAAAAACATTGACCGCGGGGTCAACATTTTCACCAAAAATTCAATATTCCCCAATTTGCCCCGAAATAACACAAATTGAAGCCATTGCAGCCTGGATGCTGTGTCTGAAATGTGAGCTCTCTCACTCCTTCCTTATCCAAGATATGGGCATTTCAAGTTCTCCTCAGCTGAAAAAAACATTGACTGCGGGGTCAACATTTTCACCAAAAATTCAATATTCCCCAATTTGCCCCGAAATAACACAAATTGAAGCCATTGCAGCCTGGATGCTGTGTCTGAAATGTGAGCTCTCTCACTTCTTCCTTATCCAAGATATGGGCGTTTCAAGTTCTCCTCGGCTGTAAAAAACATTTACCGCGGGGTCAACATTTTCACCAAAAATTCAATATTCCCCAATTTGCCCCAAAATAACACAAATTGAAGCCATTGCAGCCTGGATGCTGTGTCTGAAATGTGAGCTCTCTCACTCCTTCCTTATCCAAGATATGGGCGTTTCAAGTTTTCTCCAGTTGAAAAAACACGTTGACCGCGGGGTCAACATTTTCACCAAAAATTCAATATTCCCCAATTTGCCCCGAAATAACACAAATTGAAGCCATTGCAGCCTGGATGCTGTGTCTGAAATGTGAGCTCTCTCACTCCTTCCTTATCCAAGATATGGGCGTTTCAAGTTATCTCCTCAGCTGAAAAAAACATTGACCGCGGGGTCAACTTTTTCACCAAAAAATCAATATTCCCCAATTTGCCCCGAAATAACACAAATTGAAGCCAATGCAGCCTGGCTGCTGTGTCTGAAATGTGAGCTCTCTCACTCCTTCCTTATCCAAGATATGGGCGTTTCAAGTTCTCCTCAGCTGAAAAAAACATTAACCGCGGGGTGAACTTTTTCACAAAAAATTCAATATTCCCCAATTTGCCCGAAAAAAACACAAATTGAAGCCATTGCAGCCTGGATGCTGTGTCTGAAATGTGAGCTCTCTCACTCCTTCCTTATCCAAGATATGGGCGTTTCAAGTTTTCTCCAGTTGAAAAAACACGTTGACCGCGGGGTCAACATTTTCACCAAAAATTCAATATTCCCCATTTTGCCCCGAAATAACACAAATTGAAGCCATTGCAGCCTGGATGCTGCATCTAAAAATTTTAACACTCTAACTCCTTCCTTGCCCAAGATATGGGCGTTTCAAGTTATCTCCACAGCTGAAAAAAACATTGACCGGGGGGTCAACATTTTCACCAAAAATTCAATATTCCCCAATTTGCCCCGAAATAACACAAATTGAAGCCATTGCAGCCTGGATGCTGTGTCTGAAATGTGAGCTCTCTCACTCCTTCCTTATCCAAGATATGGGCATTTCAAGTTCTCCTCAGCTGAAAAAAACATTGACCGCGGGGTCAACATTTTCACCAAAAATTCAATATTCCCCAATTTGCCCCGAAATAACACAAATTGAAGCCATTGCAGCCTGGATGCTGTGTCTGAAATGTGAGCTCTCTCACTCCTTCCTTATCCGAGATATGGGCATTTCAAGTTCTCCTCAGCTGAAAAAAACATTGACTGCGGGGTCAACATTTTCACCAAAAATTCAATATTCCCCAATTTGCCCCGAAATAACACAAATTGAAGCCATTGCAGCCTGGATGCTGTGTCTGAAATGTGAGCTCTCTCACTCCTTCCTTATCCAAGATATGGGCGTTTCAAGTTTTCTCCAGTTGAAAAAACACGTTGACCGCGTGGTCAACATTTTCACCAAAAATTCAATATTCCCCAATTTGCCCCGAAATAACACAAATTGAAGCCATTGCAGCCTGGATGCTGTGTCTGAAATGTGAGCTCTCTCACTCCTTCCTTATCCAAGATATGGGCGTTTCAAGTTCTCCTCAGCTGAAAAAAACATTGACCGCGGGGTCAACTTTTTCACCAAAAATTCAATATTCCCCAATTTGCCCCAAAATAACACAAATTGAAGCCATTGCAGCCTGGATGCTGTGTCTGAAATGTGAGCTCTCTAACTCCTTCCTTGCCCAAGATATGGGCGTTTCAAGTTATCTCCTCAGCTGAAAAAAACATTGACCGCGGGGTCAACATTTTCACCAAAAATTCAATATTCCCCAATTTGCCCCGAAATAACACAAATTGAAGCCAATGCAGCCTGGCTGCTGTGTCTGAAATGTGAGCTCTCTCACTCCTTCCTTATCCAAGATATGGGCGTTTCAAGTTCTCCTCAGCTGAAAAAAACATTAACCGCGGGGTGAACTTTTTCACAAAAAATTCAATATTCCCCAATTTGCCCGAAAAAAACACAAATTGAAGCCATTGCAGCCTGGATGCTGTGTCTGAAATGTGAGCTCTCTCACTTCTTCCTTATCCAAGATATGGGCGTTTCAAGTTCTCCTCGGCTGTAAAAAACATTTACCGCGGGGTCAACATTTTCACCAAAAATTCAATATTCCCCAATTTGCCCCAAAATAACACAAATTGAAGCCATTGCAGCCTGGATGCTGTGTCTGAAATGTGAGCTCTCTCACTCCTTCCTTATCCAAGATATGGGCGTTTCAAGTTTTCTCCAGTTGAAAAAACACGTTGACCGCGGGGTCAACATTTTCACCAAAAATTCAATATTCCCCAATTTGCCCCGAAATAACACAAATTGAAGCCATTGCAGCCTGGATGCTGTGTCTGAAATGTGAGCTCTCTCACTCCTTCCTTATCCAAGATATGGGCGTTTCAAGTTCTCCTCAGCTGAAAAAAACATTAACCGCGGGGTGAACTTTTTCACAAAAAATTCAATATTCCCCAATTTGCCCGAAAAAAACACAAATTGAAGCCATTGCAGCCTGGATGCTGTGTCTGAAATGTGAGCTCTCTCACTCCTTCCTTATCCAAGATATGGGCGTTTCAAGTTTTCTCCAGTTGAAAAAACACGTTGACCGCGGGGTCAACATTTTCACCAAAAATTCAATATTCCCCATTTTGCCCCGAAATAACACAAATTGAAGCCATTGCAGCCTGGATGCTGCATCTAAAAATTTTAACACTCTAACTCCTTCCTTGCCCAAGATATGGGCGTTTCAAGTTATCTCCACAGCTGAAAAAAACATTGACCGGGGGGTCAACATTTTCACCAAAAATTCAATATTCCCCAATTTGCCCCGAAATAACACAAATTGAAGCCATTGCAGCCTGGATGCTGTGTCTGAAATGTGAGCTCTCTCACTCCTTCCTTATCCAAGATATGGGCATTTCAAGTTCTCCTCAGCTGAAAAAAACATTGACCGCGGGGTCAACATTTTCACCAAAAATTCAATATTCCCCAATTTGCCCCGAAATAACACAAATTGAAGCCATTGCAGCCTGGATGCTGTGTCTGAAATGTGAGCTCTCTCACTCCTTCCTTATCCGAGATATGGGCATTTCAAGTTCTCCTCAGCTGAAAAAAACATTGACTGCGGGGTCAACATTTTCACCAAAAATTCAATATTCCCCAATTTGCCCCGAAATAACACAAATTGAAGCCATTGCAGCCTGGATGCTGTGTCTGAAATGTGAGCTCTCTCACTCCTTCCTTATCCAAGATATGGGCGTTTCAAGTTTTCTCCAGTTGAAAAAACACGTTGACCGCGTGGTCAACATTTTCACCAAAAATTCAATATTCCCCAATTTGCCCCGAAATAACACAAATTGAAGCCATTGCAGCCTGGATGCTGTGTCTGAAATGTGAGCTCTCTCACTCCTTCCTTATCCAAGATATGGGCGTTTCAAGTTCTCCTCAGCTGAAAAAAACATTGACCGCGGGGTCAACTTTTTCACCAAAAATTCAATATTCCCCAATTTGCCCCAAAATAACACAAATTGAAGCCATTGCAGCCTGGATGCTGTGTCTGAAATGTGAGCTCTCTAACTCCTTCCTTGCCCAAGATATGGGCGTTTCAAGTTATCTCCTCAGCTGAAAAAAACATTGACCGCGGGGTCAACATTTTCACCAAAAATTCAATATTCCCCAATTTGCCCCGAAATAACACAAATTGAAGCCATTGCAGCCTGGATGCTGTGTCTGAAATGTGAGCTCTCTCACTCCTTCCTTATCCAAGATATGGGCATTTCAAGTTCTCCTCAGCTGAAAAAAACATTGACTGCGGGGTCAACATTTTCACCAAAAATTCAATATTCCCCAATTTGCCCCGAAATAACACAAATTGAAGCCATTGCAGCCTGGATGCTGCATCTAAAAATTCTAACACTCTAACTCCTTCCTTGCCCAAGATATGGGCGTTTCAAGTTATCTCCACAGCTGAAAAAAACATTGACCGGGGGGTCAACATTTTCACCAAAAATTCAATATCCCCCAATTTGCCCCGAAATAACACAAATTGAAGCCATTGCAGCCTGGATGCTGTGTCTGAAATGTGAGCTCTCTCACTTCTTCCTTGCCCAAGATACGGGCATTTCAAGTTATCTCCTCAGCTGAAAAAAACATTGACTGCGGGGTCAACATTTTCACCAAAAATTCAATATTCCCCAATTTGCCCCGAAATAACACAAATTGAAGCCATTGCAGCCTGGATGCTGCATCTAAAAATTCTAACACTCTAACTCCTTCCTTGCCCAAGATATGGGCGTTTCAAGTTATCTCCACAGCTGAAAAAAACATTGACCGGGGGGTCAACATTTTCACCAAAAATTCAATATCCCCCAATTTGCCCCGAAATAACACAAATTGAAGCCATTGCAGCCTGGATGCTGTGTCTGAAATGTGAGCTCTCTCACTTCTTCCTTGCCCAAGATACGGGCATTTCAAGTTATCTCCTCAGCTGAAAAAAACATTGACTGCGGGGTCAACATTTTCACAAAAAATTCAATATTCCCCAATTTGCCCCGAAATAACACAAATTGAAGCCATTGCAGCCTGGATGCTGCATCTAAAAATTTTAACACTCTAACTCCTTCCTTGCCCAAGATATGGGCGTTTCAAGTTATCTCCTCAGCTGAAAAAAACATTGACCGCGGGGTCAACATTTTCACCAAAAATTCAATATTCCCCAATTTGCCCCGAAATAACACAAATTGAAGCCATTGCAGCCTGGATGCTGTGTCTGAAATGTGAGCTCTCTCACTTCTTCCTTGCCCAAGATACGGGCGTTTCAAGTTATCTCCTCAGCTGAAAAAAACATTGACCGCGGGGTCAACATTTTCACCAAAAATTCAATATTCCCCAATTTGCCCCGAAATAACACAAATTGAAGCCATTGCAGCCTGGATGCTGTGTCTGAAATGTGAGCTCTCTCACTCCTTCCTTATCCAAGATATGGGCATTTCAAGTTCTCCTCAGCTGAAAAAAACATTGACTGCGGGGTCAACATTTTCACCAAAAATTCAATATTCCCCAATTTGCCCCGAAATAACACAAATTGAAGCCATTGCAGCCTGGATGCTGCATCTGAAAATTTTAACACTCTAACTCCTTCCTTGCCCAAGATATGGGCGTTTCAAGTTATCTCCACAGCTGAAAAAAACATTGACCGGGGGGTCAACATTTTCACCAAAAATTCAATATTCCCCAATTTGCCCCGAAATAACACAAATTGAAGCCATTGCAGCCTGGATGCTGTGTCTGAAATGTGAGCTCTCTAACTCCTTCCTTGCCCAAGATATGGGCGTTTCAAGTTCTCCTCAGCTGAAAAAAACATTGACCGCGGGGTCAACATTTTCACAAAAAATTCAATATTCCCCAATTTGCCCCGAAATAACACAAATTGAAGCCATTGCAGCCTGGATGCTGTGTCTGAAATGTGAGCTCTCTCACTCCTTCCTTATCCAAGATATGGGCATTTCAAGTTCTCCTCAGCTGAAAAAAACATTGACTGCGGGGTCAACATTTTCACCAAAAATTCAATATTCCCCAATTTGCCCCGAAATAACACAAATTGAAGCCATTGCAGCCTGGATGCTGTGTCTGAAATGTGAGCTCTCTCACTCCTTCCTTATCCAAGATATGGGCATTTCAAGTTCTCCTCAGCTGAAAAAAACATTGACCGCGGGGTCAACATTTTCACCAAAAATTCAATATTCCCCAATTTGCCCCAAAATAACACAAATTGAAGCCATTGCAGCCTGGATGCTGTGTCTGAAATGTGAGCTCTCTCACTCCTTCCTTATCCAAGATATGGGCGTTTCAAGTTTTCTCCAGTTGAAAAAACACGTTGACCGCGGGGTCAACATTTTCACCAAAAATTCAATATTCCCCAATTTGCCCCGAAATAACACAAATTGAAGCCATTGCAGCCTGGATGCTGTGTCTGAAATGTGAGCTCTCTCACTCCTTCCTTGCCCAAGATATGGGCGTTTCAAGTTATCTCCTCAGCTGAAAAAAACATTGGCCGCGGGGTCAACATTTTCACCAAAAATTCAATATTCCCCAATTTGCCCCGAAATAACACAAATTGAAGCCATTGCAGCCTGGATGCTGTGTCTGAAATGTGAGCTCTCTCACTCCTTCCTTATCCAAGATATGGGCATTTCAAGTTCTCCTCAGCTGAAAAAAACATTGACCGCGGGGTCAACTTTTTCACCAAAAATTCAATATTCCCCAATTTGCCCCAAAATAACACAAATTGAAGCCATTGCAGCCTGGATGCTGTGTCTGAAATGTGAGCTCTCTAACTCCTTCCTTGCCCAAGATATGGGCGTTTCAAGTTATCTCCTCAGCTGAAAAAAACATTGACCGCGGGGTCAACATTTTCACCAAAAATTCAATATTCCCCAATTTGCCCCGAAATAACACAAATTGAAGCCATTGCAGCCTGGATGCTGTGTCTGAAATGTGAGCTCTCTCACTCCTTCCTTATCCAAGATATGGGCATTTCAAGTTCTCCTCAGCTGAAAAAAACATTGACCGCGGGGTCAACATTTTCACCAAAAATTCAATATTCCCCAATTTGCCCCGAAATAACACAAATTGAAGCCATTGCAGCCTGGATGCTGTGTCTGAAATGTGAGCTCTCTAACTCCTTCCTTGCCCAAGATATGGGCGTTTCAAGTTATCTCCTCAGCTGAAAAAAACATTGACCGCGGGGTCAACTTTTTCACCAAAAATTCAATATTCCCCAATTTGCCCCAAAATAACACAAATTGAAGCCATTGCAGCCTGGATGCTGCGTCTAAAAATTTTAAAACTCTAACTCCTTCCTTGCCCAAGATATGGGCGTTTCAAGTTCTCCTCAGCTGAAAAAAACATTGACCGCGGGGTCAACTTTTTCACCAAAAATTCAATATTCCCCAATTTGCCCCAAAATAACACAAATTGAAGCCATTGCAGCCTGGATGCTGTGTCTGAAATGTGAGCTCTCTAACTCCTTCCTTGCCCAAGATATGGGCGTTTCAAGTTCTCCTCAGCTGAAAAAAACATTGACCCCGGGGTCAACTTTTTCACCAAAAATTCAATATTCCCCAATTTGCCCCAAAATAACACAAATTGAAGCCATTGCAGCCTGGATGCTGCATCTAAAAATTTTAACACTCTAACTCCTTCCTTGCCCAAGATATGGGCGTTTCAAGTTATCTCCACAGCTGAAAAAAACATTGACCGGGGGGTCAACATTTTCACCAAAAATTCAATATTCCCCAATTTGCCCCGAAATAACACAAATTGAAGCCATTGCAGCCTGGATGCTGTGTCTGAAATGTGAGCTCTCTAACTCCTTCCTTGCCCAAGATATGGGCGTTTCAAGTTCTCCTCAGCTGAAAAAAACATTGACCGCGGGGTCAACATTTTCACCAAAAATTCAATATTCCCCAATTTGCCCCGAAATAACACAAATTGAAGCCATTGCAGCCTGGATGCTGTGTCTGAAATGTGAGCTCTCTCACTCCTTCCTTATCCAAGATATGGGCGTTTCAAGTTTTCTCCAGTTGAAAAAACACGTTGACCGCGGGGTCAACATTTTCACCAAAAATTCAATATTCCCCAATTTGCCCCGAAATAACACAAATTGAAGCCATTGCAGCCTGGATGCTGTGTCTGAAATTTGAGCTCTCTCACTCCTTCCTTATCCAAGATATGGGCATTTCAAGTTCTCCTCAGCTGAAAAAAACATTGACCGTGGGGTCAACTTTTTCACCAAAAATTCAATATTCCCCAATTTGCCCCAAAATAACACAAATTGAAGCCATTGCAGCCTGGATGCTGTGTCTGAAATGTGAGCTCTCTAACTCCTTCCTTGCCCAAGATATGGGCGTTTCAAGTTATCTCCTCAGCTGAAAAAAACATTGACCGCGGGGTCAACTTTTTCACCAAAAATTCAATATTCCCCAATTTGCCCCGAAATAACACAAATTGAAGCCATTGCAGCCTGGATGCTGTGTCTGAAATGTGAGCTCTCTCACTCCTTCCTTATCCAAGATATGGGCATTTCAAGTTCTCCTCAGCTGAAAAAAACATTGACCGCGGGGTCAACTTTTTCACCAAAAATTCAATATTCCCCAATTTGCCCCAAAATAACACAAATTGAAGCCATTGCAGCCTGGATGCTGTGTCTGAAATGTGAGTTCTCTAACTCCTTCCTTGCCCAAGATATGGGCGTTTCAAGTTATCTCCTCAGCTGAAAAAAACATTGACCGCGGGGTCAACATTTTCACCAAAAATTCAATATTCCCCAATTTGCCCCGAAATAACACAAATTGAAGCCATTGCAGCCTGGATGCTGTGTCTGAAATGTGAGCTCTCTCACTCCTTCCTTATCCAAGATATGGGCATTTCAAGTTCTCCTCAGCTGAAAAAAACATTGACCGCGGGGTCAACTTTTTCACCAAAAATTCAATATTCCCCAATTTGCCCCAAAATAACACAAATTGAAGCCATTGCAGCCTGGATGCTGCGTCTAAAAATTTTAAAACTCTAACTCCTTCCTTGCCCAAGATATGGGCGTTTCAAGTTCTCCTCAGCTGAAAAAAACATTGACCGCGGGGTCAACATTTTCACAAAAAATTCAATATTCCCCAATTTGCCCCAAAATAACACAAATTGAAGCCATTGCAGCCTGGATGCTGTGTCTGAAATGTGAGCTCTCTAACTCCTTCCTTGCCCAAGATATGGGCGTTTCAAGTTCTCCTCAGCTGAAAAAAACATTGACCCCGGGGTCAACTTTTTCACCAAAAATTCAATATTCCCCAATTTGCCCCAAAATAACACAAATTGAAGCCATTGCAGCCTGGATGCTGCATCTAAAAATTTTAACACTCTAACTCCTTCCTTGCCCAAGATATGGGCGTTTCAAGTTATCTCCACAGCTGAAAAAAACATTGACCGCGGGGTCAACATTTTCACCAAAAAATCAATATTCCCCAATTTGCCCCGAAATAACACAAATTGAAGCCATTGCAGCCTGGATGCTGCGTCTAAAAATTTTAACACTCTAACTCCTTCCATGCCCAAGATATGGGCGTTTCAAGTTCTCCTCAGCTGAAAAAAACATTGACCGCGGGGTCAACATTTTCACCGAAAAATCAATATTCCCCATTTCCCCCAAAATAACACAAATTGAAGCCATTGCAGCCTGGATGCTGTGTCTGAAATGTAAGCTCTCTCACTCCTTCCTTATCCAAGATATGGGCGTTTCAAGTTCTCCTCAGCTGAAAAAACATTGACCGCGGGGTCAACGTTTTCACAAAAAAATCAATATTCCCCAATTTGCCCCGAAATAACACAAATTGAAGCCATTGCAGCCTGGATGCTGTGTCTGAAATGTGAGCTCTCTCACTCCTTCCTTATCCAAGATATGGGCATTTCAAGTTCTCCTCAGCTGAAAAACACGTTGACCGCGAGGTCAACATTTTCACCAAAAATTCAATATTCCCCAATTTGCCCCGAAATAACACAAATTGAAGCCATTGCAGCCTGGATGCTGTGTCTGAAATGTGAGCTCTCTCACTCCTTCCTTATCCAAGATATGGGCGTTTCAAGTTCTCCTCAGCTGAAAAAAACATTGACCGCGGGGTCAACATTTTCACAAAAAATTCAATATTCCCCAATTTGCCCCAAAATAACACAAATTGAAGCCATTGCAGCCTGGATGCTGTGTCTGAAATGTGAGCTCTCTCACTCCTTCCTTATCCAAGATATGGGCATTTCAAGTTCTCCTCAGCTAAAAAAAACAGTGACCGCGGGGTCAAAATTTTCACCAAAAATTCAATATTCCCCAATTTGCCCCGAAATAACACAAATTGAAGCCAATGCAGCCTGGATGCTGTGTCTGAAATGTGAGCTCTCTCACTCCTTCCTTATCCAAGATATGGGCATTTCAAGTTCTCCTCAGCTGAAAAAAACATTGACCGCGGGGTCAACATTTTCACCAAAAATTCAATATTCCCCAATTTGCCCCAAAATAACACAAATTGAAGCCATTGCAGCCTGGATGCTGCGTCTAAAAATTTTAACACTCTAACTCCTTCCTTGCCCAAGATATGGGCGTTTCAAGTTATCTCCACAGCTGAAAAAAACATTGATCGCGAGGTCAACTTTTTCACCAAAAATTCAATATTCCCCAATTTGCCCCAAAATAACACAAATTGAAGCCATTGCAGCCTGGATGCTGTGTCTGAAATGTGAGCTCTCTAACTCCTTCCTTGCCCAAGATATGGGCGTTTCAAGTTATCTCCTCAGCTGAAAAAAACATTGACCGCGAGGTCAACTTTTTCACCAAAAATTCAATATTCCCCAATTTGCCCCAAAATAACACAAATTGATGCCATTTTTGCCTGGATGCTGCGTCTGAAATTTAAGCTCTCTCACTCCTTCCTTATCCAAGATATGGGCATTTCAAGTTATCTCCTCAGCTGAAAAAAACATTGACCGCGAGGTCAACTTTTTCACCAAAATTAATATTCCCCAATTTGCCACAAAATAACACAAATTGAAGCCATTGCAGCCTGGATGCTGCGTCTGAAATGTGAGCTCTCTCACTCCTTCCTTATCCAAGATATGGGCATTTCAAGTTTTCTCCAGTTGAAAAAACACATTGACCGCGGGGTCAACATTTTCACCAAAAATTCAATATTCCCCAATTTGCCCCGAAATAACACAAATTGAAGCCATTGCAGCCTGGATGCTGTGTCTGAAATGTGAGCTCTCTCACTCCTTCCTTATCCAAGATATGGGCATTTCAAGTTATCTCCTCAGCTGAAAAAAACATTGACTGAGGGGTCAACTTTTTCACCAAAAAATCAATATTCCCCAATTTGCCCCAAAATAACACAAATTGAAGCCATTGCAGCCTGGATGCTGCGTCTAAAAATTTGAACACTCTAACTCCTTCCTTGCCCAAGATATGGGCGTTTCAAGTTTTCTCCAGTTGAAAAAACACGTTGACCGCGGGGTCAACATTTTCACCAAAAATTCAATATTCCCCAATTTGCCTCAAAATAACACAAATTGAAGCCATTGCAGCCTGGATGCTGTGTCTGATGTGAGCTCTCTCACTCCTTCCTTATCCAAGATATGGGCGTTTCAAGTTCTCCTCAGCTGAAAAAAACACTGACCGCGGGGTCAACATTTTCACCAAAAATTCAATATTCCCCAATTTGCCCCGAAATAACACAAATTGAAGCCATTGCAGCCTGGATGCTGTGTCTGAAATGTGAGCTCTCTAACTCCTTCCTTGCCCAAGATATGGGCGTTTCAAGTTCTCCTCAGCTGAAAAAAACACTGACCGCGGGGTCAACATTTTCACCAAAAATTCAATATTCCCCAATTTGCCCCGAAATAACACAAATTGAAGCCATTGCAGCCTGGATGCTGTGTCTGAAATGTGAGCTCTCTCACTCCTTCCTTATCCAAGATATGGGCGTTTCAAGTTCTCCTCAGCTGAAAAAAACATTGACCGCGGGGTCAACATTTTCACAAAAAATTCAATATTCCCCAATTTGCCTCAAAATAACACAAATTGAAGCCATTGCAGCCTGGATGCTGTGTCTGAAATGTGAGCTCTCTCACTCCTTCCTTATCCAACATATGGGCGTTTCAAGTTCTCCTCAGCTGAAAAAAACATTCACCGCGGGGTCAACATTTTCACAAAAAATTCAATATTCCCCAATTTGCCCCAAAATAACACAAATTGAAGCCATTGCAGCCTGGATGCTGTGTCTGAAATGTGAGCTCTCTCACTCCTTCCTTATCCAAGATATGGGCATTTCAAGTTCTCCTCAGCTAAAAAAAAAACAGTGACCGCGCGGTCAAAATTTTCACCAAAAATTCAATATTCCCCAATTTGCCCCGAAATAACACAAATTGAAGCCAATGCAGCCTGGATGCTGTGTCTGAAATGTGAGCTCTCTCACTCCTTCCTTATCCAAGATGTGGGCGTTTCAAGTTTTCTCCAGTTGAAAAAAACATTGACCGCGGGGTCAACATTTTCACAAAAAAATCAATATTCCCCAATTTGCCCCGAAATAACACAAATTGAAGCCATTGCAGCCTGGATGCTGTGTCTGAAATGTGAGCTCTCTCACTCCTTCCTTATCCAAGATATGGGCATTTCAAGTTCTCCTCAGCTGAAAAAAACATTGACCGCGGGGTCAACATTTTCACCAAAAATTCAATATTCCCCAATTTGCCCCAAAATAACACAAATTGAAGCCATTGCAGCCTGGATGCTGCGTCTAAAAATTTTAACACTCTAACTCCTTCCTTGCCCAAGATATGGGCGTTTCAAGTTATCTCCACAGCTGAAAAAAACATTGATCGCGAGGTCAACTTTTTCACCAAAAATTCAATATTCCCCAATTTGCCCCAAAATAACACAAATTGAAGCCATTGCAGCCTGGATGCTGTGTCTGAAATGTGAGCTCTCTAACTCCTTCCTTGCCCAAGATATGGGCGTTTCAAGTTATCTCCTCAGCTGAAAAAAACATTGACCGCGAGGTCAACTTTTTCACCAAAAATTCAATATTCCCCAATTTGCCCCAAAATAACACAAATTGATGCCATTTTTGCCTGGATGCTGCGTCTGAAATTTAAGCTCTCTCACTCCTTCCTTATCCAAGATATGGGCATTTCAAGTTATCTCCTCAGCTGAAAAAAACATTGACCGCGAGGTCAACTTTTTCACCAAAATTAATATTCCCCAATTTGCCACAAAATAACACAAATTGAAGCCATTGCAGCCTGGATGCTGCGTCTGAAATGTGAGCTCTCTCACTCCTTCCTTATCCAAGATATGGGCATTTCAAGTTTTCTCTAGTTGAAAAAACACATTGACCGCGGGGTCAACATTTTCACCAAAAATTCAATATTCCCCAATTTGCCCCGAAATAACACAAATTGAAGCCATTGCAGCCTGGATGCTGTGTCTGAAATGTGAGCTCTCTCACTCCTTCCTTATCCAAGATATGGGCATTTCAAGTTATCTCCTCAGCTGAAAAAAACATTGACTGAGGGGTCAACTTTTTCACCAAAAAATCAATATTCCCCAATTTGCCCCAAAATAACACAAATTGAAGCCATTGCAGCCTGGATGCTGCGTCTAAAAATTTGAACACTCTAACTCCTTCCTTGCCCAAGATATGGGCGTTTCAAGTTTTCTCCAGTTGAAAAAACACGTTGACCGCGGGGTCAACATTTTCACCAAAAATTCAATATTCCCCAATTTGCCTCAAAATAACACAAATTGAAGCCATTGCAGCCTGGATGCTGTGTCTGATGTGAGCTCTCTCACTCCTTCCTTATCCAAGATATGGGCGTTTCAAGTTCTCCTCAGCTGAAAAAAACACTGACCGCGGGGTCAACATTTTCACCAAAAATTCAATATTCCCCAATTTGCCCCGAAATAACACAAATTGAAGCCATTGCAGCCTGGATGCTGTGTCTGAAATGTGAGCTCTCTAACTCCTTCCTTGCCCAAGATATGGGCGTTTCAAGTTATCTCCTCAGCTGAAAAAAACATTGACCGCGAGGTCAACATTTTCACAACAAATTCAATATTCCCCAATTTGCCCCGAAATAACACAAATTGAAGCCATTGCAGCCTGGATGCTGTGTCTGAAATGTGAGCTCTCTCACTCCTTCCTTATCCAAGATATGGGCGTTTCAAGTTCTCCTCAGCTGAAAAAAACATTGACCGCGGGGTCAACATTTTCACCAAAAATTCAATATTCCCCAATTTGCCCCGAAATAACACAAATTGAAGCCAATGCAGCCTGGATGCTGTGTCTGAAATGTGAGCTCTCTCACTCCTTCCTTATCCAAGATGTGGGCGTTTCAAGTTTTCTCCAGTTGAAAAAAACATTGACCGCGGGGTCAACATTTTCACAAAAAAATCAATATTCCCCAATTTGCCCCGAAATAACACAAATTGAAGCCATTGCAGCCTGGATGCTGTGTCTGAAATGTGAGCTCTCTCACTCCTTCCTTATCCAAGATATGGGCATTTCAAGTTCTCCTCAGCTGAAAAAAACATTGACCGCGGGGTCAACATTTTCACCAAAAATTCAATATTCCCCAATTTGCCCCAAAATAACACAAATTGAAGCCATTGCAGCCTGGATGCTGCGTCTAAAAATTTTAACACTCTAACTCCTTCCTTGCCCAAGATATGGGCGTTTCAAGTTATCTCCACAGCTGAAAAAAACATTGATCGCGAGGTCAACTTTTTCACCAAAAATTCAATATTCCCCAATTTGCCCCAAAATAACACAAATTGAAGCCATTGCAGCCTGGATGCTGTGTCTGAAATGTGAGCTCTCTAACTCCTTCCTTGCCCAAGATATGGGCGTTTCAAGTTATCTCCTCAGCTGAAAAAAACATTGACCGCGAGGTCAACTTTTTCACCAAAAATTCAATATTCCCCAATTTGCCCCAAAATAACACAAATTGATGCCATTTTTGCCTGGATGCTGCGTCTGAAATTTAAGCTCTCTCACTCCTTCCTTATCCAAGATATGGGCATTTCAAGTTATCTCCTCAGCTGAAAAAAACATTGACCGCGAGGTCAACTTTTTCACCAAAATTAATATTCCCCAATTTGCCACAAAATAACACAAATTGAAGCCATTGCAGCCTGGATGCTGCGTCTGAAATGTGAGCTCTCTCACTCCTTCCTTATCCAAGATATGGGCATTTCAAGTTTTCTCTAGTTGAAAAAACACATTGACCGCGGGGTCAACATTTTCACCAAAAATTCAATATTCCCCAATTTGCCCCGAAATAACACAAATTGAAGCCATTGCAGCCTGGATGCTGTGTCTGAAATGTGAGCTCTCTCACTCCTTCCTTATCCAAGATATGGGCATTTCAAGTTATCTCCTCAGCTGAAAAAAACATTGACTGAGGGGTCAACTTTTTCACCAAAAAATCAATATTCCCCAATTTGCCCCAAAATAACACAAATTGAAGCCATTGCAGCCTGGATGCTGCGTCTAAAAATTTGAACACTCTAACTCCTTCCTTGCCCAAGATATGGGCGTTTCAAGTTTTCTCCAGTTGAAAAAACACGTTGACCGCGGGGTCAACATTTTCACCAAAAATTCAATATTCCCCAATTTGCCTCAAAATAACACAAATTGAAGCCATTGCAGCCTGGATGCTGTGTCTGATGTGAGCTCTCTCACTCCTTCCTTATCCAAGATATGGGCGTTTCAAGTTCTCCTCAGCTGAAAAAAACACTGACCGCGGGGTCAACATTTTCACCAAAAATTCAATATTCCCCAATTTGCCCCGAAATAACACAAATTGAAGCCATTGCAGCCTGGATGCTGTGTCTGAAATGTGAGCTCTCTAACTCCTTCCTTGCCCAAGATATGGGCGTTTCAAGTTATCTCCTCAGCTGAAAAAAACATTGACCGCGAGGTCAACATTTTCACAACAAATTCAATATTCCCCAATTTGCCCCGAAATAACACAAATTGAAGCCATTGCAGCCTGGATGCTGTGTCTGAAATGTGAGCTCTCTCACTCCTTCCTTATCCAAGATATGGGCGTTTCAAGTTCTCCTCAGCTGAAAAAAACATTGACCATTGGTCAACATTTTCACCAAAAATTCAATATTCCCCAATTTGCCCCGAAATAACACAAATTGAAGCCATTGCAGCCTGGATGCTGTGTCTGAAATGTGAGCTCTCTCACTCCTTCCTTATCCAAGATATGGGCATTTCAAGTTCTCCTCAGCTGAAAAAAACATTGACTGCGGGGTCAACATTTTCACCAAAAATTCAATATTCCCCAATTTGCCCCGAAATAACACAAATTGAAGCCATTGCAGCCTGGATGCTGCATCTAAAAAATTTAACACTCTAACTCCTTCCTTGCCCAAGATATGGGCGTTTCAAGTTATCTCCTCAGCTGAAAAAAACATTGACCGCGAGGTCAACATTTTCACAACAAATTCAATATTCCCCAATTTGCCCCGAAATAACACAAATTGAAGCCATTGCAGCCTGGATGCTGTGTCTGAAATGTGAGCTCTCTCACTCCTTCCTTATCCAAGATATGGGCGTTTCAAGTTCTCCTCAGCTGAAAAAAACATTAACCGCGGGGTCAACATTTTCACCAAAAATTCAATATTCCCCAATTTGCCCCAAAATAACACAAATTGAAGCCATTGCAGCCTGGATGCTGTGTCTGAAATGTGAGCTCTCTTACTCCTTCCTTGCCCAAGATATGGGCGTTTCAAGTTATCTCCTCAGCTGAAAAAAACATTGACCGCGGGGTCAACATTTTCACCAAAAATTCAATATTCCCCAATTTGCCCCGAAATAACACAAATTGAAGCCATTGCAGCCTGGATGCTGTGTCTGAAATGTGAGCTCTCTCACTCCTTCCTTATCCAAGATATGGGCATTTCAAGTTCTCCTCAGCTGAAAAAAACATTGACCGCGGGGTCAACATTTTCACCAAAAATTCAATATTCCCCAATTTGCCCCGAAATAACACAAATTGAAGCCATTGCAGCCTGGATGCTGTGTCTGAAATGTGAGCTCTCTCACTCCTTCCTTATCCAAGATATGGGCATTTCAAGTTCTCCTCAGCTGAAAAAAACATTGACTGCGGGGTCAACATTTTCACCAAAAATTCAATATTCCCCAATTTGCCCCGAAATAACACAAATTGAAGCCATTGCAGCCTGGATGCTGTGTCTGAAATGTGAGCTCTCTCACTTCTTCCTTATCCAAGATATGGGCGTTTCAAGTTCTCCTCGGCTGTAAAAAACATTTACCGCGGGGTCAACATTTTCACCAAAAAATCAATATTCCCCAATTTGCCCCAAAATAACACAAATTGAAGCCATTGCAGCCTGGATGCTGTGTCTGAAATGTGAGCTCTCTCACTCCTTCCTTATCCAAGATATGGGCGTTTCAAGTTTTCTCCAGTTGAAAAAACACGTTGACCGCGGGGTCAACATTTTCACCAAAAATTCAATATTCCCCAATTTGCCCCGAAATAACACAAATTGAAGCCATTGCAGCCTGGATGCTGTGTCTGAAATGTGAGCTCTCTCACTCCTTCCTTATCCAAGATATGGGCGTTTCAAGTTATCTCCTCAGCTGAAAAAAACATTGACCGCGGGGTCAACTTTTTCACCAAAAAATCAATATTCCCCAATTTGCCCCGAAATAACACAAATTGAAGCCAATGCAGCCTGGCTGCTGTGTCTGAAATGTGAGCTCTCTCACTCCTTCCTTATCCAAGATATGGGCGTTTCAAGTTCTCCTCAGCTGAAAAAAACATTAACCGCGGGGTGAACTTTTTCACAAAAAATTCAATATTCCCCAATTTGCCCGAAAAAAACACAAATTGAAGCCATTGCAGCCTGGATGCTGTGTCTGAAATGTGAGCTCTCTCACTCCTTCCTTATCCAAGATATGGGCGTTTCAAGTTTTCTCCAGTTGAAAAAACACGTTGACCGCGGGGTCAACATTTTCACCAAAAATTCAATATTCCCCAATTTGCCCCGAAATAACACAAATTGAAGCCATTGCAGCCTGGATGCTGCATCTAAAAATTTTAACACTCTAACTCCTTCCTTGCCCAAGATATGGGCGTTTCAAGTTATCTCCACAGCTGAAAAAAACATTGACCGGGGGGTCAACATTTTCACCAAAAATTCAATATTCCCCAATTTGCCCCGAAATAACACAAATTGAAGCCATTGCAGCCTGGATGCTGTGTCTGAAATGTGAGCTCTCTCACTCCTTCCTTATCCAAGATATGGGCATTTCAAGTTCTCCTCAGCTGAAAAAAACATTGACCGCGGGGTCAACATTTTCACCAAAAATTCAATATTCCCCAATTTGCCCCGAAATAACACAAATTGAAGCCATTGCAGCCTGGATGCTGTGTCTGAAATGTGAGCTCTCTCACTCCTTCCTTATCCGAGATATGGGCATTTCAAGTTCTCCTCAGCTGAAAAAAACATTGACTGCGGGGTCAACATTTTCACCAAAAATTCAATATTCCCCAATTTGCCCCGAAATAACACAAATTGAAGCCATTGCAGCCTGGATGCTGTGTCTGAAATGTGAGCTCTCTCACTCCTTCCTTATCCAAGATATGGGCGTTTCAAGTTTTCTCCAGTTGAAAAAACACGTTGACCGCGTGGTCAACATTTTCACCAAAAATTCAATATTCCCCAATTTGCCCCGAAATAACACAAATTGAAGCCATTGCAGCCTGGATGCTGTGTCTGAAATGTGAGCTCTCTCACTCCTTCCTTATCCAAGATATGGGCATTTCAAGTTCTCCTCAGCTGAAAAAAACATTGACCATTGGTCAACATTTTCACCAAAAATTCAATATTCCCCAATTTGCCCCAAAATAACACAAATTGAAGCCATTGCAGCCTGGATGCTGTGTCTGAAATGTGAGCTCTCTCACTCCTTCCTTATCCAAGATATGGGCATTTCAAGTTCTCCTCAGCTGAAAAAAACATTGACTGCGGGGTCAACATTTTCACCAAAAATTCAATATTCCCCAATTTGCCCCGAAATAACACAAATTGAAGCCATTGCAGCCTGGATGCTGCATCTAAAAAATTTAACACTCTAACTCCTTCCTTGCCCAAGATATGGGCGTTTCAAGTTATCTCCACAGCTGAAAAAAACATTGACCGGGGGGTCAACATTTTCACCAAAAATTCAATATTCCCCAATTTGCCCCGAAATAACACAAATTGAAGCCATTGCAGCCTGGATGCTGTGTCTGAAATGTGAGCTCTCTCACTCCTTCCTTATCCAAGATATGGGCATTTCAAGTTCTCCTCAGCTGAAAAAAACATTGACTGCGGGGTCAACATTTTCACCAAAAATTCAATATTCCCCAATTTGCCCCGAAATAACACAAATTGAAGCCATTGCAGCCTGGATGCTGTGTCTGAAATGTGAGCTCTCTCACTTCTTCCTTATCCAAGATATGGGCGTTTCAAGTTCTCCTCGGCTGTAAAAAACATTTACCGCGGGGTCAACATTTTCACCAAAAATTCAATATTCCCCAATTTGCCCCAAAATAACACAAATTGAAGCCATTGCAGCCTGGATGCTGTGTCTGAAATGTGAGCTCTCTCACTCCTTCCTTATCCAAGATATGGGCGTTTCAAGTTTTCTCCAGTTGAAAAAACACGTTGACCGCGGGGTCAACATTTTCACCAAAAATTCAATATTCCCCAATTTGCCCCAAAATAACACAAATTGAAGCCATTGCAGCCTGGATGCTGTGTCTGAAATGTGAGCTCTCTCACTCCTTCCTTTTCCAAGATATGGGCATTTCAAGTTCTCCTCAGCTGAAAAAAACATTGACCGCGGGGTCAACATTTTCACCAAAAATTCAATATTCCCCAATTTGCCCCGAAATAACACAAATTGAAGCCATTGCAGCCTGGATGCTGTGTCTGAAATGTGAGCTCTCTCACTCCTTCCTTATCCAAGATATGGGCATTTCAAGTTCTCCTCAGCTGAAAAAAACATTGACCGCGGGGTCAACATTTTCACCAAAAATTCAATATTCCCCAATTTGCCCCGAAATAACACAAATTGAAGCCATTGCAGCCTGGATGCTGTGTCTGAAATGTGAGCTCTCTCACTCCTTCCTTATCCAAGATATGGGCATTTCAAGTTCTCCTCAGCTGAAAAAAACATTGACTGCGGGGTCAACATTTTCACCAAAAATTCAATATTCCCCAATTTGCCCCGAAATAACACAAATTGAAGCCATTGCAGCCTGGATGCTGCATCTAAAAAATTTAACACTCTAACTCCTTCCTTGCCCAAGATATGGGCGTTTCAAGTTATCTCCACAGCTGAAAAAAACATTGACCGGGGGGTCAACATTTTCACCAAAAATTCAATATTCCCCAATTTGCCCCGAAATAACACAAATTGAAGCCATTGCAGCCTGGATGCTGTGTCTGAAATGTGAGCTCTCTCACTCCTTCCTTATCCAAGATATGGGCATTTCAAGTTCTCCTCAGCTGAAAAAAACATTGACTGCGGGGTCAACATTTTCACCAAAAATTCAATATTCCCCAATTTGCCCCGAAATAACACAAATTGAAGCCATTGCAGCCTGGATGCTGTGTCTGAAATGTGAGCTCTCTCACTCCTTCCTTATCCAAGATATGGTTATTTCAAGTTCTCCTCAGCTGAATAAAACATTGACCGGGGGGTCAACATTTTCACCAAAAATTCAATATTCCCCAATTTGCCCCAAAATAACACAAATTGAAGCCATTGCAGCCTGGATGCTGTGTCTGAAATGTGAGCTCTCTCACTCCTTCCTTAACCAAGATATGGGCGTTTCAAGTTTTCTCCAGTTGAAAAAACACGTTGACCGCGGGGTCAACATTTTCACCAAAAATTCAATATTCCCCAATTTGCCCCGAAATAACACAAATTGAAGCCATTGCAGCCTGGATGCTGTGTCTGAAATGTGAGCTCTCTCACTCCTTCCTTATCCAAGATATGGGCATTTCAAGTTCTCCTCAGCTGAAAAAAACATTGACTGCGGGGTCAACATTTTCACCAAAAATTCAATATTCCCCAATTTGCCCCGAAATAACACAAATTGAAGCCATTGCAGCCTGGATGCTGTGTCTGAAATGTGAGCTCTCTCACTCCTTCCTTATCCAAGATATGGTTATTTCAAGTTCTCCTCAGCTGAAAAAAACATTGACCGGGGGGTCAACATTTTCACCAAAAATTCAATATTCCCCAATTTGCCCCAAAATAACACAAATTGAAGCCATTGCAGCCTGGATGCTGTGTCTGAAATGTGAGCTCTCTCACTCCTTCCTTAACCAAGATATGGGCGTTTCAAGTTTTCTCCAGTTGAAAAAACACGTTGACCGCGGGGTCAACATTTTCACCAAAAATTCAATATTCCCCAATTTGCCCCGAAATAACACAAATTGAAGCCATTGCAGCCTGGATGCTGTGTCTGAAATGTGAGCTCTCTCACTCCTTCCTTATCCAAGATATGGGCGTTTCAAGTTTTCTCCAGTTGAAAAAACACGTTGACCGCGGGGTCAACATTTTCACCAAAAATTCAATATTCCCCAATTTTCCCCCGAAATAACACAAATTGATGTCATTGCAGCCTTGATGCTGTGTCTGAAATGTGAGCTCTCTCACTCCTTCCTTATCCAAGATATGGGCGTTTCAAGTTCTCCTCAGCTGAAAAAAACATTGACCGCGGGGTCAACATTTTCACCAAAAATTCAATATTCCCCAATTTGCCCCGAAATAACACAAATTGAAGCCATTGCAGCCTGGATGCTGTGTCTGAAATGTGAGCTCTCTCACTCCTTCCTTATCCAAGATATGGGCATTTCAAGTTCTCCTCAGCTGAAAAAAACATTGACCGCGGGGTCAACATTTTCACCAAAAATTCAATATTCCCCAATTTGCCCCAAAATAACACAAATTGAAGCCATTGCAGCCTGGATGCTGTGTCTGAAATGTGAGCTCTCTCACTCCTTCCTTAACCAAGATATGGGCGTTTCAAGTTTTCTCCAGTTGAAAAAACACGTTGACCGCGGGGTCAACATTTTCACCAAAAATTCAATATTCCCCAATTTGCCCCGAAATAACACAAATTGAAGCCATTGCAGCCTGGATGCTGTGTCTGAAATGTGAGCTCTCTCACTCCTTCCTTATCCAAGATATGGGCGTTTCAAGTTTTCTCCAGTTGAAAAAACACGTTGACCGCGGGGTCAACATTTTCACCAAAAATTCAATATTCCCCAATTTGCCCCGAAATAACACAAATTGAAGCCATTGCAGCCTGGATGCTGTGTCTGAAATGTGAGCTTTCTCACTCCTTCCTTATCCAAGATATGGGCGTTTCAAGTTCTCCTCAGCTGAAAAAAACATTGACCGCGGGGTCAACTTTTTCACCAAAAATTCAATATTCCCCAATTTGCCCCAAAATAACACAAATTGAAGCCATTGCAGCCTGGATGCTGTGTCTGAAATGTGAGCTCTCTCACTCCTTCCTTATCCAAGATATGGGCATTTCAAGTTCTCCTCAGCTGAAAAAAACATTGACTGCGGGGTCAACATTTTCACCAAAAATTCAATATTCCCCAATTTGCCCCAAAATAACACAAATTGATGTCATTGCAGCCTTGATGCTGTGTCTGAAATGTGAGCTCTCTCACTCCTTCCTTAACCAAGATATGGGCATTTCAAGTTCTCCTCAGCTGAAAAAAACATTGACCGTGGGGTCAACTTTTTCACCAAAAATTCAATATTCCCCAATTTGCCCAAAATAACACAAATTGAAGCCATTGCAGCCTGGATGCTGTGTCTGAAATGTGAGCTCTCTAACTCCTTCCTTGCCCAAGATATGGGCGTTTCAAGTTATCTCCTCAGCTGAAAAAAACATTGACCGCGGGGTCAACATTTTCACCAAAAATTCAATATTCCCCAATTTGCCCCGAAATAACACAAATTGAAGCCATTGCAGCCTGGATGCTGTGTCTGAAATGTGAGCTCTCTCACTCCTTCCTTATCCAAGATATGGGCATTTCAAGTTCTCCTCAGCTGAAAAAAACATTGACCGCGGGGTCAACTTTTTCACCAAAAATTCAATATTCCCCAATTTGCCCCAAAATAACACAAATTGAAGCCATTGCAGCCTGGATGCTGTGTCTGAAATGTGAGCTCTCTAACTCCTTCCTTGCCCAAGATATGGGCGTTTCAAGTTATCTCCTCAGCTGAAAAAAACATTGACCGCGGGGTCAACATTTTCACCAAAAATTCAATATTCCCCAATTTGCCCCGAAATAACACAAATTGAAGCCATTGCAGCCTGGATGCTGTGTCTGAAATGTGAGCTCTCTCACTCCTTCCTTATCCAAGATATGGGCATTTCAAGTTCTCCTCAGCTGAAAAAAACATTGACCGCGGGGTCAACTTTTTCACCAAAAATTCAATATTCCCCAATTTGCCCCGAAATAACACAAATTGAAGCCATTGCAGCCTGGATGCTGTGTCTGAAATGTGAGCTCTCTAACTCCTTCCTTGCCCAAGATATGGGCGTTTCAAGTTATCTCCTCAGCTGAAAAAAACATTGACCGCGGGGTCAACTTTTTCACCAAAAATTCAATATTCCCCAATTTGCCCCAAAATAACACAAATTGAAGCCATTGCAGCCTGGATGTGAAATGGGAGCTCTCTCACTCCTTCCTTATCCAAGATATGGGCGTTTCAAGTTCTCCTCAGCTAAAAAAAACATTGACCGCGGGTCAACTTTTTCACCAAAAAATCAATATTCCCCAATTTGCCCCGAAATAACACAAATTGAAGCCATTGCAGCCTGGATGCTGTGTCTGAAATGTAAGCTCTCTCACTCCTTCCTTATCCAAGATATGGGCGTTTCAAGTTCTCCTCAGCTGAAAAAAACATTGACCGCGGGGTCAACGTTTTCACAAAAAAATCAATATTCCCCAATTTGCCCGAAAAAACCACAAATTGAAGCCATTGCAGCCTGGATGCTGTGTCTGAAATGTGAGCTCTCTCACTCCTTCCTTATCCAAGATATGGGCGTTTCAAGTTTTCTCCAGTTGAAAAAACACGTTGACCGCGGGGTCAACATTTTCACCAAAAATTCAATATTCCCCAATTTGCCCCAAAATAACACAAATTGAAGCCATTGCAGCCTGGATGCTGTGTCTGAAATGTGAGCTCTCTCACTCCTTCCTTATCCAAGATATGGGCGTTTCAAGTTTTCTCCAGTTGAAAAAACACGTTGACCGCGGGGTCAACATTTTCACCAAAAATTCAATATTCCCCAATTTGCCCCAAAATAACACAAATTGATGCCATTTTTGCCTGGATGCTGCGTCTGAAATTTAAGCTCTCTCACTCCTTCCTTATCCAAGATATGGGCATTTCAAGTTATCTCCTCAGCTGAAAAAAACATTGACCGCGAGGTCAACATTTTCACCAAAATTAATATTCCCCAATTTGCCACAAAATAACACAAATTGAAGCCATTGCAGCCTGGATGCTGCGTCTGAAATGTGAGCTCTCTCACTCCTTCCTTATCCAAGATATGGGCATTTCAAGTTATCTCCTCAGCTGAAAAAAACATTGACTGAGGGGTCAACTTTTTCACCAAAAAATCAATATTCCCCAATTTGCCCCAAAATAACACAAATTGAAGCCATTGCAGCCTGGATGCTGTGTCTGAAATTTGAGCTCTCTCACTCCTTCCTTATCCAAGATATGGGCATTTCAAGTTCTCCTCAGCTGAAAAACACGTTGACCGCGGGGTCAACATTTTCACCAAAAATTCAATATTCCCCAATTTGCCCCGAAATAACACAAATTGAAGCCATTGCAGCCTGGATGCTGTGTCTGAAATGTGAGCTCTCTCACTCCTTCCTTATCCACGATATGGGCGTTTCAAGTTCTCCTCAGCTGAAAAAAACATTGACCGCGGGGTCAACATTTTCACAAAAAATTCAATATTCCCCAATTTGCCTCAAAATAACACAAATTGAAGCCATTGCAGCCTGGATGCTGTGTCTGATGTGAGCTCTCTCACTCCTTCCTTATCCAACATATGGGCGTTTCAAGTTCTCCTCAGCTGAAAAAAACACTGACCGCGGGGTCAACATTTTCACCAAAAATTCAATATTCCCCAATTTGCCCCGAAATAACACAAATTGAAGCCATTGCAGCCTGGATGCTGTGTCTGAAATGTGAGCTCTCTAACTCCTTCCTTGCCCAAGATATGGGCGTTTCAAGTTATCTCCTCAGCTGAAAAAAACATTGACCGCGAGGTCAACATTTTCACAACAAATTCAATATTCCCCAATTTGCCCCGAAATAACACAAATTGAAGCCATTGCAGCCTGGATGCTGTGTCTGAAATGTGAGCTCTCTCACTCCTTCCTTATCCAAGATATGGGCGTTTCAAGTTCTCCTCAGCTGAAAAAAACATTGACCGCGGGGTCAACATTTTCACCAAAAATTCAATTTTCCCCAATTTGCCCCAAAATAACACAAATTGAAGCCATTGCAGCCTGGATGCTGTGTCTGAAATGTGAGCTCTCTAACTCATTCCTTGCCCAAGATATGGGCGTTTCAAGTTATCTCCTCAGCTGAAAAAAACATTGACCGCGGGGTCAACTTTTTCACAAAAAATTCAATATTCCCCAATTTGCCCGAAAAAAACACAAATTGAAGCCATTGCAGCCTGGATGCTGTGTCTGAAATGTGAGCTCTCTCACTCCTTCCTTATCCAAGATATGGGCGTTTCAAGTTTTCTCCAGTTGAAAAAACACGTTGACCGCGGGGTCAACATTTTCACAAAAAATTCAATATTCCCCAATTTGCCCGAAAAAAACACAAATTGAAGCCATTGCAGCCTGGATGCTGTGTCTGAAATGTGAGCTCTCTCACTCCTTCCTTATCCAAGATATGGGCGTTTCAAGTTTTCTCCAGTTGATAAAAACACGTTGACCGCGGGGTCAACATTTTCACCAAAAATTAAATTTTCCCCAATTTGCCCCAAAATAACACAAATTGAAGCCATTGCAGCCTGGATGCTGTGTCTGAAATGTGAGCTCTCTCACTCCTTCCTTATCCAAGATATGGGCGTTTCAAGTTTTCCTCAGCTGAAAAAAACATTGACCGCGGGGTCAACATTTTCACCAAAAATTCAATATTCCCCAATTTGCCCCGAAATAACACAAATTGAAGCCATTGCAGCCTGGATGCTGTGTCTGAAATGTGAGCTCTCTCACTCCTTCCTTATCCGAGATATGGGCATTTCAAGTTCTCCTCAGCTGAAAAAAACATTGACTGCGGGGTCAACATTTTCACCAAAAATTCAATATTCCCCAATTTGCCCCGAAATAACACAAATTGAAGCCATTGCAGCCTGGATGCTGTGTCTGAAATGTGAGCTCTCTCACTCCTTCCTTATCCAAGATATGGGCATTTCAAGTTCTCCTCAGCTGAAAAAAACATTGACCATTGGTCAACATTTTCACCAAAAATTCAATATTCCCCAATTTGCCCCGAAATAACACAAATTGAAGCCATTGCAGCCTGGATGCTGTGTCTGAAATGTGAGCTCTCTCACTCCTTCCTTATCCAAGATATGGGCATTTCAAGTTCTCCTCAGCTGAAAAAAACATTGACCGCGAGGTCAACTTTTTATCCAAAATTAATATTCCCCAATTTGCCCCAAAATAACACAAATTGAAGCCATTGCAGCCTGGATGCTGCATCTAAAAATTTTAACACTCTAACTCCTTCCTTGCCCAAGATATGGGCGTTTCAAGTTATCTCCACAGCTGAAAAAAACATTGACCGCGGGGTCAACATTTTCACCAAAAATTCAATATTCCCCAATTTGCCCCAAAATAACACAAATTGAAGCCATTGCAGCCTGGATGCTGTGTCTGAAATGTGAGCTCTCTCACTCCTTCCTTATCCAAGATATGGGCATTTCAAGTTCTCCTCAGCTGAAAAAAACATTGACCGCGGGGTCAACATTTTCACCAAAAATTCAATATTCCCCAATTTGCCCCGAAATAACACAAATTGAAGCCATTGCAGCCTGGATGCTGTGTCTGAAATGTGAGCTCTCTAACTCCTTCCTTGCCCAAGATATGGGCGTTTCAAGTTATCTCCTCAGCTGAAAAAAACATTGACCGCGGGGTCAACTTTTTCACCAAAAATTCAATATTCCCCAATTTGCCCAAAAATAACACAAATTGAAGCCATTGCAGCCTGGATGCTGTGTCTGAAATGTGAGCTCTCTCACTCCTTCCTTATCCAAGATATGGGCATTTCAAGTTCTCCTCAGCTGAAAAAAACATTGACCGCGGGGTCAACATTTTCACAAAAAATTCAATATTCCCCAATTTGCCCCAAAATAACACAAATTGAAGCCATTGCAGCCTGGATGCTGCGTCTAAAAATTTTAACACTCTAACTCCTTCCTTGCCCAAGATATGGGCGTTTCAAGTTCTCCTCAGCTGAAAAAAACATTGACCGCGGGGTCAACATTTTCACCGAAAAATCAATATTCCCCATTTCCCCCAAAATAACACAAATTGAAGCCATTGCAGCCTGGATGCTGTGTCTGAAATGTAAGCTCTCTCACTCCTTCCTTATCCAAGATATGGGCGTTTCAAGTTCTCCTCAGCTGAAAAAACATTGACCGCGGGGTCAACGTTTTCACAAAAAAATCAATGTTCCCCAATTTGCCCGAAAAAACCACAAATTGAAGCCATTGCAGCATGGATGCTGTGTCTGAAATGTGAGCTCTCTCACTCCTTCCTTATCCAAGATATGGGCATTTCAAGTTCTCCTCAGCTGAAAAAAACATTGACCGCGGGGTCAACATTTTCACCAAAAATTCAATATTCCCCAATTTGCCCCAAAATAACACAAATTGAAGCCATTGCAGCCTGGATGCTGTGTCTGAAATGTGAGCTCTCTCACTCCTTCCTTATCCAAGATATGGGCGTTTCAAGTTCTCCTCAGCTGAAAAAAACATTGACCGCGGGGTCAACATTTTCACAAAAAATTCAATATTCCCCAATTTGCCCCAAAATAACACAAATTGAAGCCATTGCAGCCTGGATGCTGTGTCTGAAATGTGAGCTCTCTCACTCCTTCCTTATCCAACATATGGGCGTTTCAAGTTCTCCTCAGCTGAAAAAAACATTGACCGCGGGGTCAACATTTTCACAAAAAATTCAATATTCCCCAATTTGCCCCAAAATAACACAAATTGAAGCCATTGCAGCCTGGATGCTGTGTCTGAAATGTGAGCTCTCTCACTCCTTCCTTATCCAAGATATGGGCATTTCAAGTTCTCCTCAGCTAAAAAAAAACATTGACCGCGGGGTCAAAATTTTCACCAAAAATTCAATATTCCCCAATTTGCCCCGAAATAACACAAATTGAAGCCAATGCAGCCTGGATGCTGTGTCTGAAATGTGAGCTCTCTCACTCCTTCCTTATCCAAGATGTGGGCGTTTCAAGTTTTCTCCAGTTGAAAAAAACATTGACCGCGGGGTCAACATTTTCACAAAAAAATCAATATTCCCCAATTTGCCCCGAAATAACACAAATTGAAGCCATTGCAGCCTGGATGCTGTGTCTGAAATGTGAGCTCTCTCACTCCTTCCTTATCCAAGATATGGGCATTTCAAGTTCTCCTCAGCTGAAAAAAACATTGACCGCGGGGTCAACATTTTCACCAAAAATTCAATATTCCCCAATTTGCCCCGAAATAACACAAATTGAAGCCATTGCAGCCTGGATGCTGTGTCTGAAATGTGAGCTCTCTCACTCCTTCCTTATCCAAGATATGGGCATTTCAAGTTCTCCTCAGCTGAAAAAAACATTGACCGCGGGGTCAACATTTTCACCAAAAATTCAATATTCCCCAATTTGCCCCAAAATAACACAAATTGAAGCCATTGCAGCCTGGATGCTGTGTCTGAAATGTGAGCTCTCTAACTCCTTCCTTGCCCAAGATATGGGCGTTTCAAGTTATCTCCTCAGCTGAAAAAAACATTGACCGCGAGGTCAACTTTTTCACCAAAAATTCAATATTCCCCAATTTGCCCCGAAATAACACAAATTGAAGCCATTGCAGCCTGGATGCTGTGTCTGAAATGTGAGCTCTCTCACTCCTTCCTTATCCAAGATATGGGCATTTCAAGTTATCTCCTCAGCTGAAAAAAACATTGACTGAGGGGTCAACTTTTTCACCAAAAAATCAATATTCCCCAATTTGCCCCAAAATAACACAAATTGAAGCCATTGCAGCCTGGATGCTGCGTCTAAAAATTTGAACACTCTAACTCCTTCCTTGCCCAAGATATGGGCGTTTCAAGTTTTCTCCAGTTGAGAAAACACGTTGACCGCGGGGTCAACATTTTCACCAAAAATTCAATATTCCCCAATTTGCCCCGAAATAACACAAATTGAAGCCATTGCAGCCTGGATGCTGTGTCTGAAATTTGAGCTCTCTCACTCCTTCCTTATCCAAGATATGGGCATTTCAAGTTCTCCTCAGCTGAAAAAAACATTGACCGCGGGGTCAACATTTTCACCAAAAATTCAATATTCCCCAATTTGCCCCAAAATAACACAAATTGAAGCCATTGCAGCCTGGATGCTGTGTCTGAAATTTGAGCTCTCTCACTCCTTCCTTATCCAAGATATGGGCATTTCAAGTTCTCCTCAGCTGAAAAAAACATTGACCGCGGGGTCAACATTTTCACAAAAAATTCAATATTCCCCAATTTGCCTCAAAATAACACAAATTGAAGCCATTGCAGCCTGGATGCTGTGTCTGAAATGTGAGCTCTCTCACTCCTTCCTTATCCAAGATATGGGCGTTTCAAGTTCTCCTCAGCTGAAAAAAACATTGACCGCGGGGTCAACATTTTCACCAAAAATTCAATATTCCCCAATTTGCCCCGAAATAACACAAATTGAAGCCATTGCAGCCTGGATGCTGTGTCTGAAATGTGAGCTCTCTCACTCCTTCCTTATCCAAGATATGGGCATTTCAAGTTCTCCTCAGCTGAAAAAAACATTGACTGCGGGGTCAACATTTTCACCAAAAATTCAATATTCCCCAATTTGCCCCGAAATAACACAAATTGAAGCCATTGCAGCCTGGATGCTGCATCTAAAAAAATTAACACTCTAACTCCTTCCTTGCCCAAGATATGGGCGTTTCAAGTTATCTCCTCAGCTGAAAAAAACATTGACCGCGAGGTCAACATTTTCACAACAAATTCAATATTCCCCAATTTGCCCCGAAATAACACAAATTGAAGCCATTGCAGCCTGGATGCTGTGTCTGAAATGTGAGCTCTCTCACTCCTTCCTTATCCAAGATATGGGCGTTTCAAGTTTTCTCCAGTTGAAAAAACACGTTGACCGCGGGGTCAACATTTTCACCAAAAATTCAATATTCCCCAATTTGCCCCGAAATAACACAAATTGAAGCCATTGCAGCCTGGATGCTGTGTCTGAAATGTGAGCTTTCTCACTCCTTCCTTATCCAAGATATGGGCGTTTCAAGTTCTCCTCAGCTGAAAAAAACATTGACCGCGGGGTCAACTTTTTCACCAAAAATTCAATATTCCCCAATTTGCCCCAAAATAACACAAATTGAAGCCATTGCAGCCTGGATGCTGTGTCTGAAATGTGAGCTCTCTCACTCCTTCCTTTTCCAAGATATGGGCATTTCAAGTTCTCCTCAGCTGAAAAAAACATTGACCGCGGGGTCAACATTTTCACCAAAAATTCAATATTCCCCAATTTGCCCCGAAATAACACAAATTGAAGCCATTGCAGCCTGGATGCTGTGTCTGAAATGTGAGCTCTCTCACTCCTTCCTTATCCAAGATATGGGCATTTCAAGTTCTCCTCAGCTGAAAAAAACATTGACCGCGGGGTCAACATTTTCACCAAACATTCAATATTCCCCAATTTGCCCCGAAATAACACAAATTGAAGCCATTGCAGCCTGGATGCTGTGTCTGAAATGTGAGCTCTCTCACTCCTTCCTTATCCAAGATATGGGCATTTCAAGTTCTCCTCAGCTGAAAAAAACATTGACTGCGGGGTCAACATTTTCACCAAAAATTCAATATTCCCCAATTTGCCCCGAAATAACACAAATTGAAGCCATTGCAGCCTGGATGCTGCATCTAAAAAATTTAACACTCTAACTCCTTCCTTGCCCAAGATATGGGCGTTTCAAGTTATCTCCACAGCTGAAAAAAACATTGACCGGGGGGTCAACATTTTCACCAAAAATTCAATATTCCCCAATTTGCCCCGAAATAACACAAATTGAAGCCATTGCAGCCTGGATGCTGTGTCTGAAATGTGAGCTCTCTCACTCCTTCCTTATCCAAGATATGGGCGTTTCAAGTTCTCCTCAGCTGAAAAAAACATTGACCGCGGGGTCAACATTTTCACCAAAAATTCAATATTCCCCAATTTGCCCTGAAATAACACAAATTGAAGCCATTGCAGCCTGGATGCTGTGTCTGAAATGTGAGCTCTCTCACTCCTTCCTTATCCATATATGGGCGTTTCAAGTTCTCCTCAGCTGAAAAAAACATTGACCATTGGTCAACATTTTCACCAAAAATTCAATATTCCCCAATTTGCCCCGAAATAACACAAATTGAAGCCATTGCAGCCTGGATGCTGTGTCTGAAATGTGAGCTCTCTCACTCCTTCCTTATCCAAGATATGGGCATTTCAAGTTCTCCTCAGCTGAAAAAAACATTGACTGCGGGGTCAACATTTTCACCAAAAATTCAATATTCCCCAATTTGCCCCGAAATAACACAAATTGAAGCCATTGCAGCCTGGATGCTGCATCTAAAAAATTTAACACTCTAACTCCTTCCTTGCCCAAGATATGGGCGTTTCAAGTTATCTCCTCAGCTGAAAAAAACATTGACCATTGGTCAACATTTTCACCAAAAATTCAATATTCCCCAATTTGCCCCGAAATAACACAAATTGAAGCCATTGCAGCCTGGATGCTGTGTCTGAAATGTGAGCTCTCTCACTCCTTCCTTATCCAAGATATGGGCGTTTCAAGTTTTCTCCAGTTGAAAAAACACGTTGACCGCGGGGTCAACATTTTCACCAAAAATTCAATATTCCCCAATTTGCCCCGAAATAACACAAATTGAAGCCATTGCAGCCTTGATGCTGTGTCTGAAATGTGAGCTTTCTCACTCCTTCCTTATCCAAGATATGGGCGTTTCAAGTTCTCCTCAGCTGAAAAAAACATTGACCGCGGGGTCAACTTTTTCACCAAAAATTCAATATTCCCCAATTTGCCCCAAAATAACACAAATTGAAGCCATTGCAGCCTGGATGCTGTGTCTGAAATGTGAGCTCTCTCACTCCTTCCTTTTCCAAGATATGGGCATTTCAAGTTCTCCTCAGCTGAAAAAAACATTGACCGCGGGGTCAACATTTTCACCAAAAATTCAATATTCCCCAATTTGCCCCGAAATAACACAAATTGAAGCCATTGCAGCCTGGATGCTGTGTCTGAAATGTGAGCTCTCTCACTCCTTCCTTATCCAAGATATGGGCATTTCAAGTTCTCCTCAGCTGAAAAAAACATTGACCGCGGGGTCAACATTTTCACCAAACATTCAATATTCCCCAATTTGCCCCGAAATAACACAAATTGAAGCCATTGCAGCCTGGATGCTGTGTCTGAAATGTGAGCTCTCTCACTCCTTCCTTATCCAAGATATGGGCATTTCAAGTTCTCCTCAGCTGAAAAAAACATTGACTGCGGGGTCAACATTTTCACCAAAAATTCAATATTCCCCAATTTGCCCCGAAATAACACAAATTGAAGCCATTGCAGCCTGGATGCTGCATCTAAAAAATTTAACACTCTAACTCCTTCCTTGCCCAAGATATGGGCGTTTCAAGTTATCTCCACAGCTGAAAAAAACATTGACCGGGGGGTCAACATTTTCACCAAAAATTCAATATTCCCCAATTTGCCCCGAAATAACACAAATTGAAGCCATTGCAGCCTGGATGCTGTGTCTGAAATGTGAGCTCTCTCACTCCTTCCTTATCCAAGATATGGGCATTTCAAGTTCTCCTCAGCTGAAAAAAACATTGACTGCGGGGTCAACATTTTCACCAAAAATTCAATATTCCCCAATTTGCCCCAAAATAACACAAATTGATGTCATTGCAGCCTTGATGCTGTGTCTGAAATGTGAGCTTTCTCACTCCTTCCTTATCCAAGATATGGGCGTTTCAAGTTCTCCTCAGCTGAAAAAAACATTGACCGCGGGGTCAACTTTTTCACCAAAAATTCAATATTCCCCAATTTGCCCCAAAATAACACAAATTGAAGCCATTGCAGCCTGGATGCTGTGTCTGAAATGTGAGCTCTCTCACTCCTTCCTTATCCAAGATATGGGCATTTCAAGTTCTCCTCAGCTGAAAAAAACATTGACTGCAGGGTCAACATTTTCACCAAAAATTCAATATTCCCCAATTTGCCCCAAAATAACACAAATTGATGTCATTGCAGCCTTGATGCTGTGTCTGAAATGTGAGCTCTCTCACTCCTTCCTTAACCAAGATATGGGCATTTCAAGTTCTCCTCAGCTGAAAAAAACATTGACCGCGGGGTCAACTTTTTCACCAAAAATTCAATATTCCCCAATTTGCCCCGAAATAACACAAATTGAAGCCATTGCAGCCTGGATGCTGTGTCTGAAATGTGAGCTCTCTAACTCCTTCCTTGCCCAAGATATGGGCGTTTCAAGTTATCTCCTCAGCTGAAAAAAACATTGACCGCGGGGTCAACTTTTTCACCAAAAATTCAATATTCCCCAATTTGCCCCAAAATGACACAAATTGAAGCCATTGCAGCCTGGATGTGAAATGGGAGCTCTCTCACTCCTTCCTTATCCAAGATATGGGCGTTTCAAGTTCTCCTCAGCTAAAAAAAACATTGACCGCGGGTCAACTTTTTCACCAAAAAATCAATATTCCCCAATTTGCCCCGAAATAACACAAATTGAAGCCATTGCAGCCTGGATGCTGTGTCTGAAATGTAAGCTCTCTCACTCCTTCCTTATCCAAGATATGGGCGTTTCAAGTTCTCCTCAGCTGAAAAAAACATTGACCGCGGGGTCAACGTTTTCACAAAAAAATCAATATTCCCCAATTTGCCCGAAAAAACCACAAATTGAAGCCATTGCAGCCTGGATGCTGTGTCTGAAATGTGAGCTCTCTCACTCCTTCCTTATCCAAGATATGGGCGTTTCAAGTTTTCTCCAGTTGAAAAAACACGTTGACCGCGGGGTCAACATTTTCACCAAAAATTCAATATTCCCCAATTTGCCCCGAAATAACACAAATTGAAGCCATTGCAGCCTGGATACTGTGTCTGAAATGTGAGCTCTCTCACTCCTTCCTTATCCAAGATATGGGCATTTCAAGTTCTCCTCAGCTGAAAAAAACATTGACCGCGGGGTCAACATTTTCACAAAAAATTCAATATTCCCCAATTCGCCCGAAAAAACCACAAATTGAAGCCATTGCAGCCTGGATGCTGTGTCTGAAATGTGAGCTCTCTCACTCCTTCCTTATCCAAGATATGGGCGTTTCAAGTTCTCCTCAGCTGAAAAAAACATTGACCGCGGGGTCAACATTTTCACCAAAAATTCAATATTCCCCAATTTTTCCCCGAAATAACACAAATTGAAGCCATTGCAGCCTGGATGCTGTGTCTGAAATGTGAGCTCTCTCACTCCTTCCTTATCCAAGATATGGGCGTTTCAAGTTCTCCTCAGCTGAAAAAAACATTGACCGCGGGGTCAACATTTTCACAAAAAATTCAATATTCCCCAATTTGCCTCAAAATAACACAAATTGAAGCCATTGCAGCCTGGATGCTGTGTCTGAAATGTGAGCTCTCTCACTCCTTCCTTATCCAACATATGGGCGTTTCAAGTTCTCCTCAGCTGAAAAAAACATTGACCGCGGGGTCAACATTTTCACAAAAAATTCAATATTCCCCAATTTGCCCCAAAATAACACAAATTGAAGCCATTGCAGCCTGGATGCTGTGTCTGAAATGTGAGCTCTCTCACTCCTTCCTTATCCAAGATATGGGCGTTTCAAGTTTTCTCCAGTTGAAAAAACACGTTGACCGCGGGGTCAACATTTTCACCAAAAATTCAATATTCCCCAATTTGCCCCGAAATAACACAAATTGAAGCCATTGCAGCCTGGATGCTGTGTCTGAAATGTGAGCTTTCTCACTCCTTCCTTATCCAAGATATGGGCGTTTCAAGTTCTCCTCAGCTGAAAAAAACATTGAAAAAACACGTTGACCGCGGGGTCAACATTTTCACCAAAAATTCAATATTCCCCAATTTGCCCCGAAATAACACAAATTGAAGCCATTGCAGCCTGGATGCTGTGTCTGAAATGTGAGCTCTCTCACTCCTTCCTTATCCAAGATATGGGCATTTCAAGTTCTCCTCAGCTGAAAAAAACATTGACTGCGGGGTCAACATTTTCACCAAAAATTCAATATTCCCCAATTTGCCCCGAAATAACACAAATTGAAGCCATTGCAGCCTGGATGCTGTGTCTGAAATGTGAGCTCTCTCACTCCTTCCTTGCCCAAGATATGGGCGTTTCAAGTTATCTCCTCAGCTGAAAAAAACATTGACCGCGGGGTCAACTTTTTCACCAAAAATTCAATATTCCCCAATTTGCCCCAAAATAACACAAATTGAAGCCATTGCAGCCTGGATGCTGCATCTAAAAATTTTAACACTCTAACTCCTTCCTTGCCCAAGATATGGGCGTTTCAAGTTATCTCCACAGCTGAAAAAAACATTGACCGCGGGGTCAACATTTTCACCAAAAATTCAATATTCCCCAATTTGCCCCGAAATAACACAAATTGAAGCCATTGCAGCCTGGATGCTGTGTCTGAAATGTGAGCTCTCTAACTCCTTCCTTGCCCAAGATATGGGCGTTTCAAGTTATCTGCTCAGCTGAAAAAAACATTGACCGCGGGGTCAACTTTTTCACCAAAAATTCAATATTCCCCAATTTGCCCCAAAATAACACAAATTGAAGCCATTGCAGCCTGGATGCTGTGTCTGAAATGTGAGCTCTCTAACTCCTTCCTTGCCCAAGATATGGGCGTTTCAAGTTATCTCCTCAGCTGAAAAAAACATTGACCGCGGGGTCAACTTTTTCACCAAAAATTCAATATTCCCCAATTTGCCCCAAAATAACACAAATTGAAGCCATTGCAGCCTGGATGCTGTGTCTGAAATGTGAGCTCTCTCACTCCTTCCTTATCCAAGATATGGGCGTTTCAAGTTTTCTCCAGTTGAAAAAATACGTTGACCGCGGGGTCAACATTTTCACCAAAAATTCAATATTCCCCAATTTGCCCCGAAATAACACAAATTGAAGCCATTGCAGCCTGGATGCTGTGTCTGAAATGTGAGCTCTCTCACTCCTTCCTTATCCAAGATATGGGCATTTCAAGTTCTCCTCAGCTGAAAAAAACATTGACCGCGGGGTCAACATTTTCACCAAAAATTCAATATTCCCCAATTTGCCCCGAAATAACACAAATTGAAGCCATTGCAGCCTGGATGCTGCATCTAAAAATTTTAACACTCTAACTCCTTCCTTGCCCAAGATATGGGCGTTTCAAGTTATCTCCACAGCTGAAAAAAACATTGACCGGGGGGTCAACATTTTCACCAAAAATTCAATATCCCCCAATTTGCCCCGAAATAACACAAATTGAAGCCATTGCAGCCTGGATGCTGTGTCTGAAATGTGAGCTCTCTCACTCCTTCCTTATCCAAGATATGGGCGTTTCAAGTTCTCCTCAGCTGAAAAAAACATTGACCGCGGGGTCAACTTTTTCACCAAAAATTCAATATTCCCCAATTTGCCCCAAAATAACACAAATTGAAGCCATTGCAGCCTGGATGCTGTGTCTGAAATGTGAGCTCTCTCACTCCTTCCTTATCCAAGATATGGGCATTTCAAGTTCTCCTCAGCTGAAAAAAACATTGACCGCGGGGTCAACATTTTCACCAAAAATTCAATATTCCCCAATTTGCCCCGAAATAACACAAATTGAAGCCATTGCAGCCTGGATGCTGTGTCTGAAATGTGAGCTCTCTCACTCCTTCCTTATCCAAGATATGGGCATTTCAAGTTCTCCTCAGCTGAAAAAAACATTGACTGCGGGGTCAACATTTTCACCAAAAATTCAATATTCCCCAATTTGCCCCGAAATAACACAAATTGAAGCCATTGCAGCCTGGATGCTGCATCTAAAAATTTTAACACTCTAACTCCTTCCTTGCCCAAGATATGGGCGTTTCAAGTTATCTCCAAAGCTGAAAAAAACATTGACCGGGGGGTCAACATTTTCACCAAAAATTCAATATTCCCCAATTTGCCCCGAAATAACACAAATTGAAGCCATTGCAGCCTGGATGCTGTGTCTGAAATGTGAGCTCTCTAACTCCTTCCTTGCCCAAGATATGGGCGTTTCAAGTTCTCCTCAGCTGAAAAAAACATTGACCGCGGGGTCAACATTTTCACAAAAAATTCAATATTCCCCAATTTGCCCCGAAATAACACAAATTGAAGCCATTGCAGCCTGGATGCTGTGTCTGAAATGTGAGCTCTCTCACTCCTTCCTTATCCAAGATATGGGCATTTCAAGTTCTCCTCAGCTGAAAAAAACATTGACTGCGGGGTCAACATTTTCACCAAAAATTCAATATTCCCCAATTTGCCCCGAAATAACACAAATTGAAGCCATTGCAGCCTGGATGCTGTGTCTGAAATGTGAGCTCTCTCACTCCTTCCTTATCCAAGATATGGGCATTTCAAGTTCTCCTCAGCTGAAAAAAACATTGACCGCGGGGTCAACATTTTCACCAAAAATTCAATATTCCCCAATTTGCCCCAAAATAACACAAATTGAAGCCATTGCAGCCTGGATGCTGTGTCTGAAATGTGAGCTCTCTCACTCCTTCCTTATCCAAGATATGGGCGTTTCAAGTTTTCTCCAGTTGAAAAAACACGTTGACCGCGGGGTCAACATTTTCACCAAAAATTCAATATTCCCCAATTTGCCCCGAAATAACACAAATTGAAGCCATTGCAGCCTGGATGCTGTGTCTGAAATGTGAGCTCTCTCACTCCTTCCTTGCCCAAGATATGGGCGTTTCAAGTTATCTCCTCAGCTGAAAAAAACATTGGCCGCGGGGTCAACATTTTCACCAAAAATTCAATATTCCCCAATTTGCCCCGAAATAACACAAATTGAAGCCATTGCAGCCTGGATGCTGTGTCTGAAATGTGAGCTCTCTCACTCCTTCCTTATCCAAGATATGGGCATTTCAAGTTCTCCTCAGCTGAAAAAAACATTGACCGCGGGGTCAACTTTTTCACCAAAAATTCAATATTCCCCAATTTGCCCCAAAATAACACAAATTGAAGCCATTGCAGCCTGGATGCTGTGTCTGAAATGTGAGCTCTCTAACTCCTTCCTTGCCCAAGATATGGGCGTTTCAAGTTATCTCCTCAGCTGAAAAAAACATTGACCGCGGGGTCAACATTTTCACCAAAAATTCAATATTCCCCAATTTGCCCCGAAATAACACAAATTGAAGCCATTGCAGCCTGGATGCTGTGTCTGAAATGTGAGCTCTCTCACTCCTTCCTTATCCAAGATATGGGCATTTCAAGTTCTCCTCAGCTGAAAAAAACATTGACCGCGGGGTCAACATTTTCACCAAAAATTCAATATTCCCCAATTTGCCCCGAAATAACACAAATTGAAGCCATTGCAGCCTGGATGCTGTGTCTGAAATGTGAGCTCTCTAACTCCTTCCTTGCCCAAGATATGGGCGTTTCAAGTTATCTCCTCAGCTGAAAAAAACATTGACCGCGGGGTCAACTTTTTCACCAAAAATTCAATATTCCCCAATTTGCCCCAAAATAACACAAATTGAAGCCATTGCAGCCTGGATGCTGCGTCTAAAAATTTTAAAACTCTAACTCCTTCCTTGCCCAAGATATGGGCGTTTCAAGTTCTCCTCAGCTGAAAAAAACATTGACCGCGGGGTCAACTTTTTCACCAAAAATTCAATATTCCCCAATTTGCCCCAAAATAACACAAATTGAAGCCATTGCAGCCTGGATGCTGTGTCTGAAATGTGAGCTCTCTAACTCCTTCCTTGCCTCAGATATGGGCGTTTCAAGTTCTCCTCAGCTGAAAAAAACATTGACCCCGGGGTCAACTTTTTCACCAAAAATTCAATATTCCCCAATTTGCCCCAAAATAACACAAATTGAAGCCATTGCAGCCTGGATGCTGCATCTAAAAATTTTAACACTCTAACTCCTTCCTTGCCCAAGATATGGGCGTTTCAAGTTATCTCCACAGCTGAAAAAAACATTGACCGGGGGGTCAACATTTTCACCAAAAATTCAATATTCCCCAATTTGCCCCGAAATAACACAAATTGAAGCTATTGCAGCCTGGATGCTGTGTCTGAAATGTGAGCTCTCTAACTCCTTCCTTGCCCAAGATATGGGCGTTTCAAGTTCTCCTCAGCTGAAAAAAACATTGACCGCGGGGTCAACTTTTTCACCAAAAATTCAATATTCCCCAATTTGCCCCGAAATAACACAAATTGAAGCCATTGCAGCCTGGATGCTGTGTCTGAAATGTGAGCTCTCTCACTCCTTCCTTATCCAAGATATGGGCATTTCAAGTTCTCCTCAGCTGAAAAAAACATTGACCGCGGGGTCAACTTTTTCACCAAAAATTCAATATTCCCCAATTTGCCCCAAAATAACACAAATTGAAGCCATTGCAGCCTGGATGCTGTGTCTGAAATGTGAGCTCTCTAACTCCTTCCTTGCCCAAGATATGGGCGTTTCAAGTTATCTCCTCAGCTGAAAAAAACATTGACCGCGGGGTCAACATTTTCACCAAAAATTCAATATTCCCCAATTTGCCCCGAAATAACACAAATTGAAGCCATTGCAGCCTGGATGCTGTGTCTGAAATGTGAGCTCTCTCACTCCTTCCTTATCCAAGATATGGGCATTTCAAGTTCTCCTCAGCTGAAAAAAACATTGACCGCGGGGTCAACTTTTTCACCAAAAATTCAATATTCCCCAATTTGCCCCAAAATAACACAAATTGAAGCCATTGCAGCCTGGATGCTGCGTCTAAAAATTTTAAAACTCTAACTCCTTCCTTGCCCAAGATATGGGCGTTTCAAGTTCTCCTCAGCTGAAAAAAACATTGACCGCGGGGTCAACATTTTCACAAAAAATTCAATATTCCCCAATTTGCCCCAAAATAACACAAATTGAAGCCATTGCAGCCTGGATGCTGTGTCTGAAATGTGAGCTCTCTAACTCCTTCCTTGCCCAAGATATGGGCGTTTCAAGTTCTCCTCAGCTGAAAAAAACATTGACCCCGGGGTCAACTTTTTCACCAAAAATTCAATATTCCCCAATTTGCCCCAAAATAACACAAATTGAAGCCATTGCAGCCTGGATGCTGCATCTAAAAATTTTAACACTCTAACTCCTTCCTTGCCCAAGATATGGGCGTTTCAAGTTATCTCCACAGCTGAAAAAAACATTGACCGCGGGGTCAACATTTTCACCAAAAATTCAATATTCCCCAATTTGCCCCAAAATAACACAAATTGAAGCCATTGCAGCCTGGATGCTGTGTCTGAAATGTGAGCTCTCTCACTCCTTCCTTATCCAAGATATGGGCATTTCAAGTTCTCCTCAGCTGAAAAAAACATTGACCGCGGGGTCAACATTTTCACCAAAAATTCAATATTCCCCAATTTGCCCCGAAATAACACAAATTGAAGCCATTGCAGCCTGGATGCTGTGTCTGAAATGTGAGCTCTCTAACTCCTTCCTTGCCCAAGATATGGGCGTTTCAAGTTATCTCCTCAGCTGAAAAAAACATTGACCGCGGGGTCAACTTTTTCACCAAAAATTCAATATTCCCCAATTTGCCCCAAAATAACACAAATTGAAGCCATTGCAGCCTGGATGTGAAATGGGAGCTCTCTCACTCCTTCCTTATCCAAGATATGGGCGTTTCAAGTTCTCCTCAGCTAAAAAAAACATTGACCGCGGGTCAACTTTTTCACCAAAAAATCAATATTCCCCAATTTGCCCCGAAATAACACAAATTGAAGCCATTGCAGCCTGGATGCTGCGTCTAAAAATTTTAACACTCTAACTCCTTCCATGCCCAAGATATGGGCGTTTCAAGTTCTCCTCAGCTGAAAAAAACATTGACCGCGGGGTCAACATTTTCACCGAAAAATCAATATTCCCCATTTCCCCCAAAATAACACAAATTGAAGCCATTGCAGCCTGGATGCTGTGTCTGAAATGTAAGCTCTCTCACTCCTTCCTTATCCAAGATATGGGCGTTTCAAGTTCTCCTCAGCTGAAAAAACATTGACCGCGGGGTCAACGTTTTCACAAAAAAATCAATATTCCCCAATTTGCCCGAAAAAACCACAAATTGAAGCCATTGCAGCCTGGATGCTGTGTCTGAAATGTGAGCTCTCTCACTCCTTCCTTATCCAAGATATGGGCATTTCAAGTTCTCCTCAGCTGAAAAAAACATTGACTGCGGGGTCAACATTTTCACCAAAAATTCAATATTCCCCAATTTGCCCCAAAATAACACAAATTGAAGCCATTGCAGCCTGGATGCTGTGTCTGAAATTTGAGCTCTCTCACTCCTTCCTTATCCAAGATATGGGCATTTCAAGTTCTCCTCAGCTGAAAAACACGTTGACCGCGAGGTCAACATTTTCACCAAAAATTCAATATTCCCCAATTTGCCCCGCAATAACACAAATTGAAGCCATTGCAGCCTGGATGCTGTGTCTGAAATGTGAGCTCTCTCACTCCTTCCTTATCCAAGATATGGGCATTTCAAGTTCTCCTCAGCTGAAAAAAACATTGACCGCGGGGTCAACTTTTTCACCAAAAATTCAATATTCCCCAATTTGCCCCAAAATAACACAAATTGAAGCCATTGCAGCCTGGATGCTGTGTCTGAAATGTGAGCTCTCTAACTCCTTCCTTGCCCAAGATATGGGCGTTTCAAGTTATCTCCTCAGCTGAAAAAAACATTGACCGCGGGGTCAACATTTTCACCAAAAATTCAATATTCCCCAATTTGCCCCGAAATAACACAAATTGAAGCCATTGCAGCCTGGATGCTGTGTCTGAAATGTGAGCTCTCTCACTCCTTCCTTATCCAAGATATGGGCATTTCAAGTTCTCCTCAGCTGAAAAAAACATTGACCGCGGGGTCAACATTTTCACCAAAAATTCAATATTCCCCAATTTGCCCCGAAATAACACAAATTGAAGCCATTGCAGCCTGGATGCTGTGTCTGAAATGTGAGCTCTCTAACTCCTTCCTTGCCCAAGATATGGGCGTTTCAAGTTATCTCCTCAGCTGAAAAAAACATTGACCGCGGGGTCAACTTTTTCACCAAAAATTCAATATTCCCCAATTTGCCCCAAAATAACACAAATTGAAGCCATTGCAGCCTGGATGCTGCGTCTAAAAATTTTAAAACTCTAACTCCTTCCTTGCCCAAGATATGGGCGTTTCAAGTTCTCCTCAGCTGAAAAAAACATTGACCGCGGGGTCAACTTTTTCACCAAAAATTCAATATTCCCCAATTTGCCCCAAAATAACACAAATTGAAGCCATTGCAGCCTGGATGCTGTGTCTGAAATGTGAGCTCTCTAACTCCTTCCTTGCCCAAGATATGGGCGTTTCAAGTTCTCCTCAGCTGAAAAAAACATTGACCCCGGGGTCAACTTTTTCACCAAAAATTCAATATTCCCCAATTTGCCCCAAAATAACACAAATTGAAGCCATTGCAGCCTGGATGCTGCATCTAAAAATTTTAACACTCTAACTCCTTCCTTGCCCAAGATATGGGCGTTTCAAGTTATCTCCACAGCTGAAAAAAACATTGACCGGGGGGTCAACATTTTCACCAAAAATTCAATATTCCCCAATTTGCCCCGAAATAACACAAATTGAAGCCATTGCAGCCTGGATGCTGTGTCTGAAATGTGAGCTCTCTCACTCCTTCCTTGCCCAAGATATGGGCGTTTCAAGTTATCTCCTCAGCTGAAAAAAACATTGACCGCGAGGTCAACATTTTCACAACAAATTCAATATTCCCCAATTTGCCCCGAAATAACACAAATTGAAGCCATTGCAGCCTGGATGCTGTGTCTGAAATGTGAGCTCTCTCACTCCTTCCTTATCCAAGATATGGGCGTTTCAAGTTCTCCTCAGCTGAAAAAAACATTGACCGCGGGGTCAACATTTTCACCAAAAATTCAATATTCCCCAATTTGCCCCGAAATAACACAAATTGAAGCCATTGCAGCCTGGATGCTGTGTCTGAAATTTGAGCTCTCTCACTCCTTCCTTATCCAAGATATGGGCATTTCAAGTTCTCCTCAGCTGAAAAAAACATTGACCGTGGGGTCAACTTTTTCACCAAAAATTCAATATTCCCCAATTTGCCCCAAAATAACACAAATTGAAGCCATTGCAGCCTGGATGCTGTGTCTGAAATGTGAGCTCTCTAACTCCTTCCTTGCCCAAGATATGGGCGTTTCAAGTTATCTCCTCAGCTGAAAAAAACATTGACCGCGGGGTCAACTTTTTCACCAAAAATTCAATATTCCCCAATTTGCCCCGAAATAACACAAATTGAAGCCATTGCAGCCTGGATGCTGTGTCTGAAATGTGAGCTCTCTCACTCCTTCCTTATCCAAGATATGGGCATTTCAAGTTCTCCTCAGCTGAAAAAAACATTGACCGCGGGGTCAACTTTTTCACCAAAAATTCAATATTCCCCAATTTGCCCCAAAATAACACAAATTGAAGCCATTGCAGCCTGGATGCTGTGTCTGAAATGTGAGCTCTCTAACTCCTTCCTTGCCCAAGATATGGGCGTTTCAAGTTATCTCCTCAGCTGAAAAAAACATTGACCGCGGGGTCAACATTTTCACCAAAAATTCAATATTCCCCAATTTGCCCCGAAATAACACAAATTGAAGCCATTGCAGCCTGGATGCTGTGTCTGAAATGTGAGCTCTCTCACTCCTTCCTTATCCAAGATATGGGCATTTCAAGTTCTCCTCAGCTGAAAAAAACATTGACCGCGGGGTCAACTTTTTCACCAAAAATTCAATATTCCCCAATTTGCCCCAAAATAACACAAATTGAAGCCATTGCAGCCTGGATGCTGCGTCTAAAAATTTTAAAACTCTAACTCCTTCCTTGCCCAAGATATGGGCGTTTCAAGTTCTCCTCAGCTGAAAAAAACATTGACCGCGGGGTCAACATTTTCACAAAAAATTCAATATTCCCCAATTTGCCCCAAAATAACACAAATTGAAGCCATTGCAGCCTGGATGCTGTGTCTGAAATGTGAGCTCTCTAACTCCTTCCTTGCCCAAGATATGGGCGTTTCAAGTTCTCCTCAGCTGAAAAAAACATTGACCCCGGGGTCAACTTTTTCACCAAAAATTCAATATTCCCCAATTTGCCCCAAAATAACACAAATTGAAGCCATTGCAGCCTGGATGCTGCATCTAAAAATTTTAACACTCTAACTCCTTCCTTGCCCAAGATATGGGCGTTTCAAGTTATCTCCACAGCTGAAAAAAACATTGACCGCGGGGTCAACATTTTCACCGAAAATTCAATATTCCCCAATTTGCCCCAAAATAACACAAATTGAAGCCATTGCAGCCTGGATGCTGTGTCTGAAATGTGAGCTCTCTCACTCCTTCCTTATCCAAGATATGGGCATTTCAAGTTCTCCTCAGCTGAAAAAAACATTGACCGCGGGGTCAACATTTTCACCAAAAATTCAATATTCCCCAATTTGCCCCGAAATAACACAAATTGAAGCCATTGCAGCCTGGATGCTGTGTCTGAAATGTGAGCTCTCTAACTCCTTCCTTGCCCAAGATATGGGCGTTTCAAGTTATCTCCTCAGCTGAAAAAAACATTGACCGCGGGGTCAACTTTTTCACCAAAAATTCAATATTCCCCAATTTGCCCCAAAATAACACAAATTGAAGCCATTGCAGCCTGGATGTGAAATGGGAGCTCTCTCACTCCTTCCTTATCCAAGATATGGGCGTTTCAAGTTCTCCTCAGCTAAAAAAAACATTGACCGCGGGTCAACTTTTTCACCAAAAAATCAATATTCCCCAATTTGCCCCGAAATAACACAAATTGAAGCCATTGCAGCCTGGATGCTGCGTCTAAAAATTTTAACACTCTAACTCCTTCCATGCCCAAGATATGGGCGTTTCAAGTTCTCCTCAGCTGAAAAAAACATTGACCGCGGGGTCAACATTTTCACCGAAAAATCAATATTCCCCATTTCCCCCAAAATAACACAAATTGAAGCCATTGCAGCCTGGATGCTGTGTCTGAAATGTAAGCTCTCTCACTCCTTCCTTATCCAAGATATGGGCGTTTCAAGTTCTCCTCAGCTGAAAAAACATTGACCGCGGGGTCAACGTTTTCACAAAAAAATCAATATTCCCCAATTTGCCCGAAAAAACCACAAATTGAAGCCATTGCAGCCTGGATGCTGTGTCTGAAATGTGAGCTCTCTCACTCCTTCCTTATCCAAGATATGGGCATTTCAAGTTCTCCTCAGCTGAAAAAAACATTGACTGCGGGGTCAACATTTTCACCAAAAATTCAATATTCCCCAATTTGCCCCAAAATAACACAAATTGAAGCCATTGCAGCCTGGATGCTGTGTCTGAAATTTGAGCTCTCTCACTCCTTCCTTATCCAAGATATGGGCATTTCAAGTTCTCCTCAGCTGAAAAACACGTTGACCGCGAGGTCAACATTTTCACCAAAAATTCAATATTCCCCAATTTGCCCCGCAATAACACAAATTGAAGCCATTGCAGCCTGGATGCTGTGTCTGAAATGTGAGCTCTCTCACTCCTTCCTTATCCAACATATGGGCGTTTCAAGTTCTCCTCAGCTGAAAAAAACATTGACCGCGGGGTCAACATTTTCACAAAAAATTCAATATTCCCCAATTTGCCCCAAAATAACACAAATTGAAGCCATTGCAGCCTGGATGCTGTGTCTGAAATGTGAGCTCTCTCACTCCTTCCTTATCCAAGATATGGGCATTTCAAGTTCTCCTCAGCTAAAAAAAAACAGTGACCGCGGGGTCAAAATTTTCACCAAAAATTCAATATTCCCCAATTTGCCCCGAAATAACACAAATTGAAGCCAATGCAGCCTGGATGCTGTGTCTGAAATGTGAGCTCTCTCACTCCTTCCTTATCCAAGATGTGGGCGTTTCAAGTTTTCTCCAGTTGAAAAAAACATTGACCGCGGGGTCAACATTTTCACAAAAAAATCAATATTCCCCAATTTGCCCCGAAATAACACAAATTGAAGCCATTGCAGCCTGGATGCTGTGTCTGAAATGTGAGCTCTCTCACTCCTTCCTTATCCAAGATATGGGCATTTCAAGTTCTCCTCAGCTGAAAAAAACATTGACCGCGGGATCAACATTTTCACCAAAAATTCAATATTCCCCAATTTGCCCCAAAATAACACAAATTGAAGCCATTGCAGCCTGGATGCTGCGTCTAAAAATTTTAACACTCTAACTCCTTCCTTGCCCAAGATATGGGCGTTTCAAGTTATCTCCTCAGCTGAAAAAAACATTGACCGCGAGGTCAACATTTTCACAACAAATTCAATATTCCCCAATTTGCCCCGAAATAACACAAATTGAAGCCATTGCAGCCTGGATGCTGTGTCTGAAATGTGAGCTCTCTCACTCCTTCCTTATCCAAGATATGGGCGTTTCAAGTTCTCCTCAGCTGAAAAAAACATTGACCGCGGGGTCAACATTTTCACCAAAAATTCAATATTCCCCAATTTGCCCCGAAATAACACAAATTGAAGCCATTGCAGCCTGGATGCTGTGTCTGAAATGTGAGCTCTCTCACTCCTTCCTTATCCAAGATATGGGCGTTTCAAGTTCTCCTCAGCTGAAAAAAACATTGACCATTGGTCAACATTTTCACCAAAAATTCAATATTCCCCAATTTGCCCCGAAATAACACAAATTGAAGCCATTGCAGCCTGGATGCTGTGTCTGAAATGTGAGCTCTCTCACTCCTTCCTTATCCAAGATATGGGCATTTCAAGATCTCCTCAGCTGAAAAAAACATTGACTGCGGGGTCAACATTTTCACCAAAAATTCAATATTCCCCAATTTGCCCGAAATAACACAAATTGAAGCCATTGCAGCCTGGATGCTGCATCTAAAAAATTTAACACTCTAACTCCTTCCTTGCCCAAGATATGGGCGTTTCAAGTTATCTCCTCAGCTGAAAAAAACATTGACCGCGAGGTCAACATTTTCACAACAAATTCAATATTCCCCAATTTGCCCCGAAATAACACAAATTGAAGCCATTGCAGCCTGGATGCTGTGTCTGAAATGTGAGCTCTCTCACTCCTTCCTTATCCAAGATATGGGCGTTTCAAGTTCTCCTCAGCTGAAAAAAACATTGACCGCGGGGTCAACTTTTTCACCAAAAAATCAATATTCCCCAATTTGCCCCGAAATAACACAAATTGAAGCCAATGCAGCCTGGCTGCTGTGTCTGAAATGTGAGCTCTCTCACTCCTTCCTTATCCAAGATATGGGCGTTTCAAGTTCTCCTCAGCTGAAAAAAACATTAACCGCGGGGTCAACTTTTTCACAAAAAATTCAATATTCCCCAATTTGCCCGAAAAAAACACAAATTGAAGCCATTGCAGCCTGGATGCTGTGTCTGAAATGTGAGCTCTCTCACTCCTTCCTTATCCAAGATATGGGCGTTTCAAGTTTTCTCCAGTTGAAAAAACACGTTGACCGCGGGGTCAACATTTTCACCAAAAATTCAATATTCCCCAATTTGCCCCGAAATAACACAAATTGAAGCCATTGCAGCCTGGATGCTGCATCTAAAAATTTTAACACTCTAACTCCTTCCTTGCCCAAGATATGGGCGTTTCAAGTTATCTCCACAGCTGAAAAAAACATTGACCGGGGGGTCAACATTTTCACCAAAAATTCAATATTCCCCAATTTGCCCCGAAATAACACAAATTGAAGCCATTGCAGCCTGGATGCTGTGTCTGAAATGTGAGCTCTCTCACTCCTTCCTTATCCAAGATATGGGCATTTCAAGTTCTCCTCAGCTGAAAAAAACATTGACCGCGGGGTCAACTTTTTCACCAAAAATTCAATATTCCCCAATTTGCCCCGAAATAACACAAATTGAAGCCATTGCAGCCTGGATGCTGTGTCTGAAATGTGAGCTCTCTAACTCCTTCCTTGCCCAAGATATGGGCGTTTCAAGTTATCTCCTCAGCTGAAAAAAACATTGACCGCGGGGTCAACTTTTTCACCAAAAATTCAATATTCCCCAATTTGCCCCAAAATAACACAAATTGAAGCCATTGCAGCCTGGATGCTGTGTCTGAAATGTGAGCTCTCTCACTCCTTCCTTATCCAAGATATGGGCGTTTCAAGTTCTCCTCAGCTGAAAAAAACATTGACCGGGGGGTCAACATTTTCACCAAAAATTCAATATTCCCCAATTTTCCCCCGAAATAACACAAATTGATGTCATTGCAGCCTTGATGCTGTGTCTGAAATGTGAGCTCTCTCACTCCTTCCTTATCCAAGATATGGGCGTTTCAAGTTCTCCTCAGCTGAAAAAAACATTGACCGCGGGGTCAACATTTTCACCAAAAATTCAATATTCCCCAATTTGCCCCGAAATAACACAAATTGAAGCCATTGCAGCCTGGATGCTGTGTCTGAAATGTGAGCTCTCTCACTCCTTCCTTATCCAAGATATGGGCATTTCAAGTTCTCCTCAGCTGAAAAAAACATTGACCGCGGGGTCAACATTTTCACCAAAAATTCAATATTCCCCAATTTGCCCCAAAATAACACAAATTGAAGCCATTGCAGCCTGGATGCTGTGTCTGAAATGTGAGCTCTCTCACTCCTTCCTTAACCAAGATATGGGCGTTTCAAGTTTTCTCCAGTTGAAAAAACACGTTGACCGCGGGGTCAACATTTTCACCAAAAATTCAATATTCCCCAATTTGCCCCGAAATAACACAAATTGAAGCCATTGCAGCCTGGATGCTGTGTCTGAAATGTGAGCTCTCTCACTCCTTCCTTATCCAAGATATGGGCGTTTCAAGTTTTCTCCAGTTGAAAAAACACGTTGACCGCGGGGTCAACATTTTCACCAAAAATTCAATATTCCCCAATTTGCCCCGAAATAACACAAATTGAAGCCATTGCAGCCTGGATGCTGTGTCTGAAATGTGAGCTTTCTCACTCCTTCCTTATCCAAGATATGGGCGTTTCAAGTTCTCCTCAGCTGAAAAAAACATTGACCGCGGGGTCAACTTTTTCACCAAAAATTCAATATTCCCCAATTTGCCCCAAAATAACACAAATTGAAGCCATTGCAGCCTGGATGCTGTGTCTGAAATGTGAGCTCTCTCACTCCTTCCTTATCCAAGATATGGGCATTTCAAGTTCTCCTCAGCTGAAAAAAACATTGACTGCGGGGTCAACATTTTCACCAAAAATTCAATATTCCCCAATTTGCCCCAAAATAACACAAATTGATGTCATTGCAGCCTTGATGCTGTGTCTGAAATGTGAGCTCTCTCACTCCTTCCTTAACCAAGATATGGGCATTTCAAGTTCTCCTCAGCTGAAAAAAACATTGACCGTGGGGTCAACTTTTTCACCAAAAATTCAATATTCCCCAATTTGCCCAAAATATCACAAATTGAAGCCATTGCAGCCTGGATGCTGTGTCTGAAATGTGAGCTCTCTAACTCCTTCCTTGCCCAAGATATGGGCGTTTCAAGTTATCTCCTCAGCTGAAAAAAACATTGACCGCGAGGTCAACTTTTTCACCAAAAATTCAATATTCCCCAATTTGCCCCAAAATAACACAAATTGATGCCATTTTTGCCTGGATGCTGCGTCTGAAATTTAAGCTCTCTCACTCCTTCCTTATCCAAGATATGGGCATTTCAAGTTATCTCCTCAGCTGAAAAAAACATTGACCGCGAGGTCAACTTTTTCACCAAAATTAATATTCCCCAATTTGCCACAAAATAACACAAATTGAAGCCATTGCAGCCTGGATGCTGCGTCTGAAATGTGAGCTCTCTCACTCCTTCCTTATCCAAGATATGGGCATTTCAAGTTATCTCCTCAGCTGAAAAAAACATTGACTGAGGGGTCAACTTTTTTACCAAAAAATCAATATTCCCCAATTTGCCCCAAAATAACACAAATTGAAGCCATTGCAGCCTGGATGCTGTGTCTGAAATTTGAGCTCTCTCACTCCTTCCTTATCCAAGATATGGGCATTTCAAGTTCTCCTCAGCTGAAAAACACGTTGACCGCGGGGTCAACATTTTCACCAAAAATTCAATATTCCCCAATTTGCCCCGAAATAACACAAATTGAAGCCATTGCAGCCTGGATGCTGTGTCTGAAATGTGAGCTCTCTCACTCCTTCCTTATCCACGATATGGGCGTTTCAAGTTCTCCTCAGCTGAAAAAAACATTGACCGCGGGGTCAACATTTTCACAAAAAATTCAATATTCCCCAATTTGCCTCAAAATAACACAAATTGAAGCCATTGCAGCCTGGATGCTGTGTCTGATGTGAGCTCTCTCACTCCTTCCTTATCCAACATATGGGCGTTTCAAGTTCTCCTCAGCTGAAAAAAACACTGACCGCGGGGTCAACATTTTCACCAAAAATTCAATATTCCCCAATTTGCCCCGAAATAACACAAATTGAAGCCATTGCAGCCTGGATGCTGTGTCTGAAATGTGAGCTCTCTAACTCCTTCCTTGCCCAAGATATGGGCGTTTCAAGTTATCTCCTCAGCTGAAAAAAACATTGACCGCGAGGTCAACATTTTCACAACAAATTCAATATTCCCCAATTTGCCCCGAAATAACACAAATTGAAGCCATTGCAGCCTGGATGCTGTGTCTGAAATGTGAGCTCTCTCACTCCTTCCTTATCCAAGATATGGGCGTTTCAAGTTCTCCTCAGCTGAAAAAAACATTGACCGCGGGGTCAACATTTTCACCAAAAATTCAATTTTCCCCAATTTGCCCCAAAACAACACAAATTGAAGCCATTGCAGCCTGGATGCTGTGTCTGAAATGTGAGCTCTCTCACTCCTTCCTTATCCAAGATATGGGCGTTTCAAGTTTTCCTCAGCTGAAAAAAACATTGACCGCGGGGTCAACATTTTCACCAAAAATTCAATATTCCCCAATTTGCCCCGAAATAACACAAATTCATCCCATTGCAGCCTGGATGCTGTGTCTGAAATGTGAGCTCTCTCACTCCTTCCTTATCCAAGATATGGGCGTTTCAAGATATCTCCTCAGCTGAAAAAAACATTGACCGCGGGGTCAACTTTTTCACCAAAAAATCAATATTCCCCAATTTGCCCCGAAATAACACAAATTCATCCCATTGCAGCCTGGATGCTGTGTCTGAAATGTGAGCTCTCTCACTCCTTCCTTATCCAAGATATGGGCGTTTCAAGTTATCTCCTCAGCTGAAAAAAACATTGACCGCGGGGTCAACTTTTTCACAAAAAATTCAATATTCCCCAATTTGCCCGAAAAAAACACAAATTGAAGCCATTGCAGCCTGGATGCTGTGTCTGAAATGTGAGCTCTCTCACTCCTTCCTTATCCAAGATATGGGCGTTTCAAGTTTTCTCCAGTTGAAAAAACACGTTGACCGCGGGGTCAACATTTTCACCAAAAATTCAATATTCCCCAATTTGCCCCGAAATAACACAAATTGAAGCCATTGCAGCCTGGATGCTGCATCTAAAAATTTTAACACTCTAACTCCTTCCTTGCCCAAGATATGGGCGTTTCAAGTTATCTCCACAGCTGAAAAAAACATTGACCGGGGGGTCAACATTTTCACCAAAAATTCAATATTCCCCAATTTGCCCCGAAATAACACAAATTGAAGCCATTGCAGCCTGGATGCTGTGTCTGAAATGTGAGCTCTCTCACTCCTTCCTTATCCAAGATATGGGCATTTCAAGTTCTCCTCAGCTGAAAAAAACATTGACCATTGGTCAACATTTTCACCAAAAATTCAATATTCCCCAATTTGCCCCGAAATAACACAAATTGAAGCCATTGCAGCCTGGATGCTGTGTCTGAAATGTGAGCTCTCTCACTCCTTCCTTATCCAAGATATGGGCATTTCAAGTTCTCCTCAGCTGAAAAAAACATTGACTGCGGGGTCAACATTTTCACCAAAAATTCAATATTCCCCAATTTGCCCCGAAATAACACAAATTGAAGCCATTGCAGCCTGGATGCTGCATCTAAAAAATTTAACACTCTAACTCCTTCCTTGCCCAAGATATGGGCGTTTCAAGTTATCTCCTCAGCTGAAAAAAACATTGACCGCGAGGTCAACATTTTCACAACAAATTCAATATTCCCCAATTCGCCCGAAATAACACAAATTGAAGCCATTGCAGCCTGGATGCTGTGTCTGAAATGTGAGCTCTCTCACTCCTTCCTTATCCAAGATATGGGCGTTTCAAGTTCTCCTCAGCTGAAAAAAACATTGACCGCGGGGTCAACATTTTCACCAAAAATTAAATTTTCCCCAATTTGCCCCAAAATAACACAAATTGAAGCCATTGCAGCCTGGATGCTGTGTCTGAAATGTGAGCTCTCTCACTCCTTCCTTATCCAAGATATGGGCGTTTCAAGTTTTCCTCAGCTGAAAAAAACATTGACCGCGGGGTCAACATTTTCACCAAAAATTCAATATTCCCCAATTTGCCCCGAAATAACACAAATTCATCCCATTGCAGCCTGGATGCTGTGTCTGAAATGTGAGCTCTCTCACTCCTTCCTTATCCAAGATATGGGCGTTTCAAGTTATCTCCTCAGCTGAAAAAAACATTGACCGCGGGGTCAACTTTTTCACCAAAAAATCAATATTCCCCAATTTGCCCCGAAATAACACAAATTGAAGCCAATGCAGCCTGGCTGCTGTGTCTGAAATGTGAGCTCTCTCACTCCTTCCTTATCCAAGATATGGGCGTTTCAAGTTCTCCTCAGCTGAAAAAAACATTGACCGCGGGGTCAACTTTTTCACCAAAAAATCAATATTCCCCAATTTGCCCCGAAATAACACAAATTGAAGCCAATGCAGCCTGGCTGCTGTGTCTGAAATGTGAGCTCTCTCACTCCTTCCTTATCCAAGATATGGGCGTTTCAAGTTTTCTCCAGTTGAAAAAACACGTTGACCGCGGGGTCAACATTTTCACCAAAAATTCAATATTCCCCAATTTGCCCCGAAATAACACAAATTGAAGCCATTGCAGCCTGGATGCTGCATCTAAAAATTTTAACACTCTAACTCCTTCCTTGCCCAAGATATGGGCGTTTCAAGTTATCTCCACAGCTGAAAAAAACATTGACCGGGGGGTCAACATTTTCACCAAAAATTCAATATTCCCCAATTTGCCCCGAAATAACACAAATTGAAGCCATTGCAGCCTGGATGCTGTGTCTGAAATGTGAGCTCTCTCACTCCTTCCTTATCCAAGATATGGGCATTTCAAGTTCTCCTCAGCTGAAAAAAACATTGACCGCGGGGTCAACATTTTCACCAAAAATTCAATATTCCCCAATTTGCCCCGAAATAACACAAATTGAAGCCATTGCAGCCTGGATGCTGTGTCTGAAATGTGAGCTCTCTCACTCCTTCCTTATCCGAGATATGGGCATTTCAAGTTCTCCTCAGCTGAAAAAAACATTGACTGCGGGGTCAACATTTTCACCAAAAATTCAATATTCCCCAATTTGCCCCGAAATAACACAAATTGAAGCCATTGCAGCCTGGATGCTGTGTCTGAAATGTGAGCTCTCTCACTCCTTCCTTATCCAAGATATGGGCGTTTCAAGTTTTCTCCAGTTGAAAAAACACGTTGACCGCGGGGTCAACATTTTCACCAAAAATTCAATATTCCCCAATTTGCCCGGAAATAACACAAATTGAAGCCATTGCAGCCTGGATGCTGTGTCTGAAATGTGAGCTTTCTCACTCCTTCCTTATCCAAGATATGGGCGTTTCAAGTTCTCCTCAGCTGAAAAAAACATTGACCGCGGGGTCAACTTTTTCACCAAAAATTCAATATTCCCCAATTTGCCCCAAAATAACACAAATTGAAGCCATTGCAGCCTGGATGCTGTGTCTGAAATGTGAGCTCTCTCACTCCTTCCTTTTCCAAGATATGGGCATTTCAAGTTCTCCTCAGCTGAAAAAAACATTGACCGCGGGGTCAACATTTTCACCAAAAATTCAATATTCCCCAATTTGCCCCGAAATAACACAAATTGAAGCCATTGCAGCCTGGATGCTGTGTCTGAAATGTGAGCTCTCTCACTCCTTCCTTATCCAAGATATGGGCATTTCAAGTTCTCCTCAGCTGAAAAAAACATTGACCGCGGGGTCAACATTTTCACCAAAAATTCAATATTCCCCAATTTGCCCCGAAATAACACAAATTGAAGCCATTGCAGCCTGGATGCTGTGTCTGAAATGTGAGCTCTCTCACTCCTTCCTTATCCAAGATATGGGCATTTCAAGTTCTCCTCAGCTGAAAAAAACATTGACTGCGGGGTCAACATTTTCACCAAAAATTCAATATTCCCCAATTTGCCCCGAAATAACACAAATTGAAGCCATTGCAGCCTGGATGCTGCATCTAAAAAATTTAACACTCTAACTCCTTCCTTGCCCAAGATATGGGCGTTTCAAGTTATCTCCTCAGCTGAAAAAAACATTGACCGCGAGGTCAACATTTTCACAACAAATTCAATATTCCCCAATTTGCCCCGAAATAACACAAATTGAAGCCATTGCAGCCTGGATGCTGTGTCTGAAATGTGAGCTCTCTCACTCCTTCCTTTTCCAAGATATGGGCATTTCAAGTTCTCCTCAGCTGAAAAAAACATTGACCGCGGGGTCAACATTTTCACCAAAAATTCAATATTCCCCAATTTGCCCCGAAATAACACAAATTGAAGCCATTGCAGCCTGGATGCTGTGTCTGAAATGTGAGCTCTCTCACTCCTTCCTTATCCAAGATATGGGCATTTCAAGTTCTCCTCAGCTGAAAAAAACATTGACCGCGGGGTCAACATTTTCACCAAAAATTCAATATTCCCCAATTTGCCCCGAAATAACACAAATTGAAGCCATTGCAGCCTGGATGCTGTGTCTGAAATGTGAGCTCTCTCACTCCTTCCTTATCCAAGATATGGGCATTTCAAGTTCTCCTCAGCTGAAAAAAACATTGACTGCGGGGTCAACATTTTCACCAAAAATTCAATATTCCCCAATTTGCCCCGAAATAACACAAATTGAAGCCATTGCAGCCTGGATGCTGCATCTAAAAAATTTAACACTCTAACTCCTTCCTTGCCCAAGATATGGGCGTTTCAAGTTATCTCCACAGCTGAAAAAAACATTGACCGGGGGGTCAACATTTTCACCAAAAATTCAATATTCCCCAATTTGCCCCGAAATAACACAAATTGAAGCCATTGCAGCCTGGATGCTGTGTCTGAAATGTGAGCTCTCTCACTCCTTCCTTATCCAAGATATGGGCATTTCAAGTTCTCCTCAGCTGAAAAAAACATTGACCGGGGGGTCAACATTTTCACCAAAAATTCAATATTCCCCAATTTGCCCCAAAATAACACAAATTGAAGCCATTGCAGCCTGGATGCTGTGTCTGAAATGTGAGCTCTCTCACTCCTTCCTTAACCAAGATATGGGCGTTTCAAGTTTTCTCCAGTTGAAAAAACACGTTGACCGCGGGGTCAACATTTTCACCAAAAATTCAATATTCCCCAATTTGCCCCGAAATAACACAAATTGAAGCCATTGCAGCCTGGATGCTATGTCTGAAATGTGAGCTCTCTCACTCCTTCCTTATCCAAGATATGGGCGTTTCAAGTTATCTCCTCAGCTGAAAAAAACATTGACCGCGGGGTCAACATTTTCACCAAAAATTCAATATTCCCCAATTTGCCCCGAAATAACACAAATTGAAGCCATTGCAGCCTGGATGCTGTGTCTGAAATGTGAGCTCTCTCACTCCTTCCTTATCCAAGATATGGGCATTTCAAGTTCTCCTCAGCTGAAAAAAACATTGACCGCGGGGTCAACTTTTTCACCAAAAATTCAATATTCCCCAATTTGCCCCGAAATAACACAAATTGAAGCCATTGCAGCCTGGATGCTGTGTCTGAAATGTGAGCTCTCTAACTCCTTCCTTGCCCAAGATATGGGCGTTTCAAGTTATCTCCTCAGCTGAAAAAAACATTGACCGCGGGGTCAACTTTTTCACCAAAAATTCAATATTCCCCAATTTGCCCCAAAATAACACAAATTGAAGCCATTGCAGCCTGGATGCTGTGTCTGAAATGTGAGCTCTCTCACTCCTTCCTTATCCAAGATATGGGCGTTTCAAGTTCTCCTCAGCTGAAAAAAACATTGACCGCGGGGTCAACATTTTCACAAAAAATTCAATATTCCCCAATTTGCCCCAAAATGACACAAATTGAAGCCATTGCAGCCTGGATGTGAAATGGGAGCTCTCTCACTCCTTCCTTATCCAAGATATGGGCGTTTCAAGTTCTCCTCAGCTAAAAAAAACATTGACCGCGGGTCAACTTTTTCACCAAAAAATCAATATTCCCCAATTTGCCCCGAAATAACACAAATTGAAGCCATTGCAGCCTGGATGCTGTGTCTGAAATGTAAGCTCTCTCACTCCTTCCTTATCCAAGATATGGGCGTTTCAAGTTCTCCTCAGCTGAAAAAAACATTGACCGCGGGGTCAACGTTTTCACAAAAAAATCAATATTCCCCAATTTGCCCGAAAAAACCACAAATTGAAGCCATTGCAGCCTGGATGCTGTGTCTGAAATGTGAGCTCTCTCACTCCTTCCTTATCCAAGATATGGGCGTTTCAAGTTTTCTCCAGTTGAAAAAACACGTTGACCGCGGGGTCAACATTTTCACCAAAAATTCAATATTCCCCAATTTGCCCCGAAATAACACAAATTGAAGCCATTGCAGCCTGGATACTGTGTCTGAAATGTGAGCACTCTCACTCCTTCCTTATCCAAGATATGGGCATTTCAAGTTCTCCTCAGCTGAAAAAAACATTGACCGCGGGGTCAACATTTTCACAAAAAATTCAATATTCCCCAATTCGCCCGAAAAAACCACAAATTGAAGCCATTGCAGCCTGGATGCTGTGTCTGAAATGTGAGCTCTCTCACTCCTTCCTTATCCAAGATATGGGCATTTTAAGTTCTCCTCAGCTGAAAAAAACATTGACCGCGGGGTCAACATTTTCACCAAAAATTCAATATTCCCCAATTTGCCCCGAAATAACACAAATTGAAGCCATTGCAGCCTGGATGCTGTGTCTGAAATGTGAGCTCTCTAACTCCTTCCTTGCCCAAGATATGGGCGTTTCAAGTTATCTCCTCAGCTGAAAAAAACATTAACCGCGGGGTCAACATTTTCACCAAAAATTCAATATTCCCCAATTTGCCCCGAAATAACACAAATTGAAGCCATTGCAGCCTGGATGCTGTGTCTGAAATGTGAGCTCTCTCACTCCTTCCTTATCCAAGATATGGGCATTTCAAGTTCTCCTCAGCTGAAAAAAACATTGACCGCGGGGTCAACTTTTTCACCAAAAATTCAATATTCCCCAATTTGCCCCAAAATAACACAAATTGAAGCCATTGCAGCCTGGATGCTGTGTCTGAAATGTGAGCTCTCTAACTCCTTCCTTGCCCAAGATATGGGCGTTTCAAGTTATCTCCTCAGCTGAAAAAAACATTGACCGCGGGGTCAACATTTTCACCAAAAATTCAATATTCCCCAATTTGCCCCGAAATAACACAAATTGAAGCCATTGCAGCCTGGATGCTGTGTCTGAAATGTGAGCTCTCTCACTCCTTCCTTATCCAAGATATGGGCATTTCAAGTTCTCCTCAGCTGAAAAAAACATTGACCGCGGGGTCAACTTTTTCACCAAAAATTCAATATTCCCCAATTTGCCCCGAAATAACACAAATTGAAGCCATTGCAGCCTGGATGCTGTGTCTGAAATGTGAGCTCTCTAACTCCTTCCTTGCCCAAGATATGGGCGTTTCAAGTTATCTCCTCAGCTGAAAAAAACATTGACCGCGGGGTCAACTTTTTCACCAAAAATTCAATATTCCCCAATTTGCCCCAAAATAACACAAATTGAAGCCATTGCAGCCTGGATGCTGTGTCTGAAATGTGAGCTCTCTCACTCCTTCCTTATCCAAGATATGGGCGTTTCAAGTTCTCCTCAGCTGAAAAAAACATTGACCGCGGGGTCAACATTTTCACAAAAAATTCAATATTCCCCAATTTGCCCCAAAATGACACAAATTGAAGCCATTGCAGCCTGGATGTGAAATGGGAGCTCTCTCACTCCTTCCTTATCCAAGATATGGGCGTTTCAAGTTCTCCTCAGCTAAAAAAAACATTGACCGCGGGTCAACTTTTTCACCAAAAAATCAATATTCCCCAATTTGCCCCGAAATAACACAAATTGAAGCCATTGCAGCCTGGATGCTGTGTCTGAAATGTAAGCTCTCTCACTCCTTCCTTATCCAAGATATGGGCGTTTCAAGTTCTCCTCAGCTGAAAAAAACATTGACCGCGGGGTCAACGTTTTCACAAAAAAATCAATATTCCCCAATTTGCCCGAAAAAACCACAAATTGAAGCCATTGCAGCCTGGATGCTGTGTCTGAAATGTGAGCTCTCTCACTCCTTCCTTATCCAAGATATGGGCGTTTCAAGTTTTCTCCAGTTGAAAAAACACGTTGACCGCGGGGTCAACATTTTCACCAAAAATTCAATATTCCCCAATTTGCCCCGAAATAACACAAATTGAAGCCATTGCAGCCTGGATACTGTGTCTGAAATGTGAGCACTCTCACTCCTTCCTTATCCAAGATATGGGCATTTCAAGTTCTCCTCAGCTGAAAAAAACATTGACCGCGGGGTCAACATTTTCACAAAAAATTCAATATTCCCCAATTCGCCCGAAAAAACCACAAATTGAAGCCATTGCAGCCTGGATGCTGTGTCTGAAATGTGAGCTCTCTCACTCCTTCCTTATCCAAGATATGGGCATTTCAAGTTCTCCTCAGCTGAAAAAAACATTGACCGCGGGGTCAACATTTTCACCAAAAATTCAATATTCCCCAATTTGCCCCGAAATAACACAAATTGAAGCCATTGCAGCCTGGATGCTGTGTCTGAAATGTGAGCTCTCTCACTCCTTCCTTATCCAAGATATGGGCGTTTCAAGTTCTCCTCAGCTGAAAAAAACATTGACCGCGGGGTCAACATTTTCACAAAAAATTCAATATTCCCCAATTTGCCTCAAAATAACACAAATTGAAGCCATTGCAGCCTGGATGCTGTGTCTGAAATGTGAGCTCTCTCACTCCTTCCTTATCCAACATATGGGCGTTTCAAGTTCTCCTCAGCTGAAAAAAACATTGACCGCGGGGTCAACATTTTCACAAAAAATTCAATATTCCCCAATTTGCCCCAAAATAACACAAATTGAAGCCATTGCAGCCTGGATGCTGTGTCTGAAATGTGAGCTCTCTCACTCCTTCCTTATCCAAGATATGGGCGTTTCAAGTTTTCTCCAGTTGAAAAAACACGTTGACCGCGGGGTCAACATTTTCACCAAAAATTCAATATTCCCCAATTTGCCCCAAAATAACACAAATTGAAGCCATTGCAGCCTGGATGCTGCGTCTAAAAATTTTAACACTCTAACTCCTTCCTTGCCCAAGATATGGGCGTTTCAAGTTATCTCCACAGCTGAAAAAAACATTGATCGCGAGGTCAACTTTTTCACCAAAAATTCAATATTCCCCAATTTGCCCCAAAATAACACAAATTGAAGCCATTGCAGCCTGGATGCTGTGTCTGAAATGTGAGCTCTCTAACTCCTTCCTTGCCCAAGATATGGGCGTTTCAAGTTATCTCCTCAGCTGAAAAAAACATTGACCGCGAGGTCAACTTTTTCACCAAAAATTCAATATTCCCCAATTTGCCCCAAAATAACACAAATTGATGCCATTTTTGCCTGGATGCTGCGTCTGAAATTTAAGCTCTCTCACTCCTTCCTTATCCAAGATATGGGCATTTCAAGTTATCTCCTCAGCTGAAAAAAACATTGACCGCGAGGTCAACTTTTTCACCAAAATTAATATTCCCCAATTTGCCACAAAATAACACAAATTGAAGCCATTGCAGCCTGGATGCTGCGTCTGAAATGTGAGCTCTCTCACTCCTTCCTTATCCAAGATATGGGCATTTCAAGTTCTCCTCAGCTGAAAAAAACATTGACTGAGGGGTCAACTTTTTCACCAAAAAATCAATATTCCCCAATTTGCCCCAAAATAACACAAATTGAAGCCATTGCAGCCTGGATGCTGTGTCTGAAATGTGAGCTCTCTCACTCCTTCCTTATCCAAGATATGGGCATTTCAAGTTCTCCTCAGCTGAAAAACACGTTGACCGCGGGGTCAACATTTTCACCAAAAATTCAATATTCCCCAATTTGCCCCGAAATAACACAAATTGAAGCCATTGCAGCCTGGATGCTGTGTCTGAAATGTGAGCTCTCTCACTCCTTCCTTATCCACGATATGGGCGTTTCAAGTTCTCCTCAGCTGAAAAAAACATTGACCGCGGGGTCAACATTTTCACCAAAAATTCAATATTCCCCAATTTGCCCCGAAATAACACAAATTGAAGCCATTGCAGCCTGGATGCTGTGTCTGAAATGTGAGCTCTCTAACTCCTTCCTTGCCCAAGATATGGGCGTTTCAAGTTATCTCCTCAGCTGAAAAAAACATTGACCGCGAGGTCAACATTTTCACAACAAATTCAATATTCCCCAATTTGCCCCGAAATAACACAAATTGAAGCCATTGCAGCCTGGATGCTGTGTCTGAAATGTGAGCTCTCTCACTCCTTCCTTATCCAAGATATGGGCGTTTCAAGTTCTCCTCAGCTGAAAAAAACATTGACCGCGGGGTCAACATTTTCACCAAAAATTAAATTTTCCCCAATTTGCCCCAAAATAACACAAATTGAAGCCATTGCAGCCTGGATGCTGTGTCTGAAATGTGAGCTCTCTCACTCCTTCCTTATCCAAGATATGGGCGTTTCAAGTTTTCCTCAGCTGAAAAAAACATTGACCGCGGGGTCAACATTTTCACCAAAAATTCAATATTCCCCAATTTGCCCCGAAATAACACAAATTCATCCCATTGCAGCCTGGATGCTGTGTCTGAAATGTGAGCTCTCTCACTCCTTCCTTATCCAAGATATGGGCGTTTCAAGTTTTCTCCAGTTGAAAAAACACGTTGACCGCGGGGTCAACATTTTCACCAAAAATTCAATATTCCCCAATTTGCCCCGAAATAACACAAATTGAAGCCATTGCAGCCTGGATGCTGTGTCTGAAATGTGAGCTTTCTCACTCCTTCCTTATCCAAGATATGGGCGTTTCAAGTTCTCCTCAGCTGAAAAAAACATTGACCGCGGGGTCAACATTTTCACAAAAAATTCAATATTCCCCAATTTGCCCCGAAATAACACAAATTCATCCCATTGCAGCCTGGATGCTGTGTCTGAAATGTGAGCTCTCTCACTCCTTCCTTATCCAAGATATGGGCGTTTCAAGTTATCTCCTCAGCTGAAAAAAACATTGACCGCGGGGTCAACTTTTTCACCAAAAAATCAATATTCCCCAATTTGCCCCGAAATAACACAAATTGAAGCCAATGCAGCCTGGCTGCTGTGTCTGAAATGTGAGCTCTCTCACTCCTTCCTTATCCAAGATATGGGCGTTTCAAGTTCTCCTCAGCTGAAAAAAACATTGACCGCGGGGTCAACTTTTTCACAAAAAATTCAATATTCCCCAATTTGCCCGAAAAAAACACAAATTGAAGCCATTGCAGCCTGGATGCTGTGTCTGAAATGTGAGCTCTCTCACTCCTTCCTTATCCAAGATATGGGCGTTTCAAGTTTTCTCCAGTTGAAAAAACACGTTGACCGCGGGGTCAACATTTTCACCAAAAATTCAATATTCCCCAATTTGCCCCGAAATAACACAAATTGAAGCCATTGCAGCCTGGATGCTGTGTCTGAAATGTGAGCTCTCTCACTCCTTCCTTATCCGAGATATGGGCATTTCAAGTTCTCCTCAGCTGAAAAAAACATTGACCGCGGGGTCAACATTTTCACCAAAAATTCAATATTCCCCAATTTGCCCCGAAATAACACAAATTGAAGCCATTGCAGCCTGGATGCTGTGTCTGAAATGTGAGCTCTCTCACTCCTTCCTTATCCGAGATATGGGCATTTCAAGTTCTCCTCAGCTGAAAAAAACATTGACTGCGGGGTCAACATTTTCACCAAAAATTCAATATTCCCCAATTTGCCCCGAAATAACACAAATTGAAGCCATTGCAGCCTGGATGCTGTGTCTGAAATGTGAGCTCTCTCACTCCTTCCTTATCCAAGATATGGGCGTTTCAAGTTATCTCCACAGCTGAAAAAAACATTGACCGGGGGGTCAACATTTTCACCAAAAATTCAATATTCCCCAATTTGCCCCGAAATAACACAAATTGAAGCCATTGCAGCCTGGATGCTGTGTCTGAAATGTGAGCTCTCTCACTCCTTCCTTATCCAAGATATGGGCATTTCAAGTTCTCCTCAGCTGAAAAAAACATTGACCGCGGGGTCAACATTTTCACCAAAAATTCAATATTCCCCAATTTGCCCCAAAATAACACAAATTGAAGCCATTGCAGCCTGGATGCTGTGTCTGAAATGTGAGCTCTCTCACTCCTTCCTTAACCAAGATATGGGCGTTTCAAGTTTTCTCCAGTTGAAAAAACACGTTGACCGCGGGGTCAACATTTTCACCAAAAATTCAATATTCCCCAATTTTCCTCCGAAATAACACAAATTGATGTCATTGCAGCCTTGATGCTGTGTCTGAAATGTGAGCTCTTTCACTCCTTCCTTATCCAAGATATGGGCGTTTCAAGTTCTCCTCAGCTGAAAAAAACATTGACCGCGGGGTCAACATTTTCACCAAAAATTCAATATTCCCCAATTTGCCCCGAAATAACACAAATTGAAGCCATTGCAGCCTGGATGCTGTGTCTGAAATGTGAGCTCTCTCACTCCTTCCTTATCCAAGATATGGGCATTTCAAGTTCTCCTCAGCTGAAAAAAACATTGACCGCGGGGTCAACATTTTCACCAAAAATTCAATATTCCCCAATTTGCCCCAAAATAACACAAATTGAAGCCATTGCAGCCTGGATGCTGTGTCTGAAATGTGAGCTCTCTCACTCCTTCCTTATCCAAGATATGGGCGTTTCAAGTTTTCTCCAGTTGAAAAAACACGTTGACCGCGGGGTCAACATTTTCACCAAAAATTCAATATTCCCCAATTTGCCCCGAAATAACACAAATTGAAGCCATTGCAGCCTGGATGCTGTGTCTGAAATGTGAGCTTTCTCACTCCTTCCTTATCCAAGATATGGGCGTTTCAAGTTCTCCTCAGCTGAAAAAAACATTGACCGCGGGGTCAACATTTTCACCAAAAATTCAATATTCCCCAATTTGCCCCGAAATAACACAAATTGAAGCCATTGCAGCCTGGATGCTGTGTCTGAAATGTGAGCTCTCTCACTCCTTCCTTATCCAAGATATGGGCATTTCAAGTTCTCCTCAGCTAGAAAAAACATTGACCGCGGGGTCAACATTTTCACCAAAAATTCAATATTCCCCAATTTGCCCCGAAATAACACAAATTGAAGCCATTGCAGCCTGGATGCTGTGTCTGAAATGTGAGCTCTCTCACTCCTTCCTTATCCAAGATATGGGCATTTCAAGTTCTCCTCAGCTGAAAAAAACATTGACTGCGGGGTCAACATTTTCACCAAAAATTCAATATTCCCCAATTTGCCCCGAAATAACACAAATTGAAGCCATTGCAGCCTGGATGCTGTGTCTGAAATGTGAGCTCTCTAACTCCTTCCTTGCCCAAGATATGGGCGTTTCAAGTTTTCCTCAGCTGAAAAAAACATTGACTGCGGGGTCAACATTTTCACCAAAAATTCAATATTCCCCAATTTGCCCCGAAATAACACAAATTGAAGCCATTGCAGCCTTGATGCTGTGTCTGAAATGTGAGCTCTCTCACTCCTTCCTTATCCAAGATATGGGCATTTCAAGTTCTCCTCAGCTAAAAAAAAACAATGACCGCGGGGTCGAAATTTTCACCAAAAATTCAATATTCCCCAATTTGCCCCGAAATAACACAAATTGAAGCCAATGCAGCCTGGATGCTGTGTCTGAAATGTGAGCTCTCTCACTCCTTCCTTATCCAAGATGTGGGCGTTTCAAGTTTTCTCCAGTTGAAAAAAACATTGACCGCGGGGTCAACATTTTCACAAAAAAATCAATATTCCCCAATTTGCCCCGAAATAACACAAATTGAAGCCATTGCAGCCTGGATGCTGTGTCTGAAATGTGAGCTCTCTCACTCCTTCCTTATCCAAGATATGGGCGTTTTAAGTTTTCTCCAGTTGAAAAAACACGTTGTCTGCGGGGTCAACATTTTCACCAAAAATTCAATATTCCCCAATTTGCCCCAAAATAACACAAATTGAAGCCATTGCAGCCTGGATGCTGCGTCTAAAAATTTTAACACTCTAACTCCTTCCTTGCCCAAGATATGGGCGTTTCAAGTTATCTCCACAGCTGAAAAAAACATTGATCGCGAGGTCAACTTTTTCACCAAAAATTCAATATTCCCCAATTTGCCCCAAAATAACACAAATTGAAGCCATTGCAGCCTGGATGCTGTGTCTGAAATGTGAGCTCTCTCACTCCTTCCTTATCCAAGATATGGGCATTTCAAGTTATCTCCTCAGCTGAAAAAAACATTGACCGCGAGGTCAACTTTTTCACCAAAATTAATATTCCCCAATTTGCCACAAAATAACACAAATTGAAGCCATTGCAGCCTGGATGCTGCGTCTGAAATGTGAGCTCTCTCACTCCTTCCTTATCCAAGATATGGGCGTTTCAAGTTTTCTCCAGTTGAAAAAACACGTTGACCGCGGGGTCAACATTTTCACCAAAAATTCAATATTCCCCAATTTGCCCCGAAATAACACAAATTGAAGCCATTGCAGCCTGGATGCTGTGTCTGAAATGTGAGCTCTCTCACTCCTTCCTTATCCAAGATATGGGCATTTCAAGTTATCTCCTCAGCTGAAAAAAACATTGACTGAGGGGTCAACTTTTTCACCAAAAAATCAATATTCCCCAATTTGCCCCAAAATAACACAAATTGAAGCCATTGCAGCCTGGATGCTGTGTCTGAAATTTGAGCTCTCTCACTCCTTCCTTATCCAAGATATGGGCATTTCAAGTTCTCCTCAGCTGAAAAACACGTTGACCGCGGGGTCAACATTTTCACCAAAAATTCAATATTCCCCAATTTGCCCCGAAATAACACAAATTGAAGCCATTGCAGCCTGGATGCTGTGTCTGAAATGTGAGCTCTCTCACTCCTTCCTTATCCACGATATGGGCGTTTCAAGTTCTCCTCAGCTGAAAAAAACATTGACCGCGGGGTCAACATTTTCACCAAAAATTCAATATTCCCCAATTTGCCCCGAAATAACACAAATTGAAGCCATTGCAGCCTGGATGCTGTGTCTGAAATGTGAGCTCTCTCACTCCTTCCTTATCCGAGATATGGGCATTTCAAGTTCTCCTCAGCTGAAAAAAACATTGACTGCGGGGTCAACATTTTCACCAAAAATTCAATATTCCCCAATTTTTCCCCCGAAATAACACAAATTGAAGCCATTGCAGCCTGGATGCTGTGTCTGAAATGTGAGCTCTCTCACTCCTTCCTTATCCGAGATATGGGCATTTCAAGTTCTCCTCAGCTGAAAAAAACATTGACTGCGGGGTCAACATTTTCACCAAAAATTCAATTTTCCCCAATTTGCCCCAAAATAACACAAATTGAAGCCATTGCAGCCTGGATGCTGTGTCTGAAATGTGAGCTCTCTCACTCCTTCCTTATCCAAGATATGGGCGTTTCAAGTTATCTCCTCAGCTGAAAAAAACATTGACCGCGGGGTCAACTTTTTCGCCAAAAAATCAATATTCCCCAATTTGCCCCGAAATAACACAAATTGAAGCCAATGCAGCCTGGCTGCTGTGTCTGAAATGTGAGCTCTCTCACTCCTTCCTTATCCAAGATATGGGCGTTTCAAGTTCTCCTCAGCTGAAAAAAACATTGACCGCGGGGTCAACTTTTTCACAAAAAATTCAATATTCCCCAATTTGCCCGAAAAAAACACAAATTGAAGCCATTGCAGCCTGGATGCTGTGTCTGAAATGTGAGCTCTCTCACTCCTTCCTTATCCAAGATATGGGCGTTTCAAGTTTTCTCCAGTTGAAAAAACACGTTGACCGCGGGGTCAACATTTTCACCAAAAATTCAATATTCCCCAATTTGCCCCGAAATAACACAAATTGAAGCCATTGCAGCCTGGATGCTGCATCTAAAAATTTTAACACTCTAACTCCTTCCTTGCCCAAGATATGGGCGTTTCAAGTTATCTCCACAGCTGAAAAAAACATTGACCGGGGGGTCAACATTTTCACCAAAAATTCAATATTCCCCAATTTGCCCCAAAATAACACAAATTGAAGCCATTGCAGCCTGGATGCTGTGTCTGAAATGTGAGCTCTCTCACTCCTTCCTTATCCAAGATATGGGCGTTTCAAGTTTTCCTCAGCTGAAAAAAACATTGACCGCGGGGTCAACATTTTCACCAAAAATTCAATATTCCCCAATTTGCCCCGAAATAACACAAATTCATCCCATTGCAGCCTGGATGCTGTGTCTGAAATGTGAGCTCTCTCACTCCTTCCTTATCCAAGATATGGGCGTTTCAAGTTTTCTCCAGTTGAAAAAACACGTTGACCGCGGGGTCAACATTTTCTCCAAAAATTCAATATTCCCCAATTTGCCCCGAAATAACACAAATTGAAGCCATTGCAGCCTGGATGCTGCATCTAAAAATTTTAACACTCTAACTCCTTCCTTGCCCAAGATATGGGCGTTTCAAGTTATCTCCACAGCTGAAAAAAACATTGACCGGGGGGTCAACATTTTCACCAAAAATTCAATATTCCCCAATTTGCCCCGAAATAACACAAATTGAAGCCATTGCAGCCTGGATGCTGTGTCTGAAATGTGAGCTCTCTCACTCCTTCCTTATCCAAGATATGGGCATTTCAAGTTCTCCTCAGCTGAAAAAAACATTGACCGCGGGGTCAACATTTTCACCAAAAATTCAATATTCCCCAATTTGCCCCGAAATAACACAAATTGAAGCCATTGCAGCCTGGATGCTGTGTCTGAAATGTGAGCTCTCTCACTCCTTCCTTATCCGAGATATGGGCATTTCAAGTTCTCCTCAGCTGAAAAAAACATTGACTGCGGGGTCAACATTTTCACCAAAAATTCAATATTCCCCAATTTGCCCCGAAATAACACAAATTGAAGCCATTGCAGCCTGGATGCTGTGTCTGAAATGTGAGCTCTCTCACTCCTTCCTTATCCAAGATATGGGCGTTTCAAGTTTTCTCCAGTTGAAAAAACACGTTGACCGCGTGGTCAACATTTTCACCAAAAATTCAATATTCCCCAATTTGCCCCGAAATAACACAAATTGAAGCCATTGCAGCCTGGATGCTGTGTCTGAAATGTGAGCTCTCTCACTCCTTCCTTATCCAAGATATGGGCATTTCAAGTTCTCCTCAGCTGAAAAAAACACGTTGACCGGGGGGTCAACATTTTCACCAAAAATTCAATATTCCCCAATTTGCCCCAAAATAACACAAATTGAAGCCATTGCAGCCTGGATGCTGTGTCTGAAATGTGAGCTCTCTCACTCCTTCCTTAACCAAGATATGGGCGTTTCAAGTTTTCTCCAGTTGAAAAAACATTGACCGCGGGGTCAACATTTTCACCAAAAATTCAATATTCCCCAATTTGCCCCGAAATAACACAAATTGAAGCCATTGCAGCCTGGATGCTATGTCTGAAATGTGAGCTCTCTCACTCCTTCCTTATCCAAGATATGGGCGTTTCAAGTTTTCTCCAGTTGAAAAAACACGTTGACCGCGGGGTCAACATTTTCACCAAAAATTCAATATTCCCCAATTTTCCCCCGAAATAACACAAATTGATGTCATTGCAGCCTTGATGCTGTGTCTGAAATGTCAGCTCTTTCACTCCTTCCTTATCCAAGATATGGGCGTTTCAAGTTCTCCTCAGCTGAAAAAAACATTGACCGCGGGGTCAACATTTTCACCAAAAATTCAATATTCCCCAATTTGCCCCGAAATAACACAAATTGAAGCCATTGCAGCCTGGATGCTGTGTCTGAAATGTGAGCTCTCTCACTCCTTCCTTATCCAAGATATGGGCATTTCAAGTTCTCCTCAGCTGAAAAAAACATTGACCGCGGGGTCAACATTTTCACCAAAAATTCAATATTCCCCAATTTGCCCCAAAATAACACAAATTGAAGCCATTGCAGCCTGGATGCTGTGTCTGAAATGTGAGCTCTCTCACTCCTTCCTTAACCAAGATATGGGCGTTTCAAGTTTTCTCCAGTTGAAAAAACACGTTGACCGCGGGGTCAACATTTTCACCAAAAATTCAATATTCCCCAATTTGCCCCGAAATAACACAAATTGAAGCCATTGCAGCCTGGATGCTGCGTCTGAAATGTGAGCTCTCTCACTCCTTCCTTATCCAAGATATGGGCGTTTAAAGTTCTCCTCAGCTGAAAAAAACATTGACCGCGGGGTCAACATTTTCACAAAAAATTCAATATTCCCCAATTTGCCCCGAAATAACACAAATTGAAGCCATTGCAGCCTGGATGCTGCGTCTAAAAATTTTAACACTCTTACTCCTTCCCTGCCCAAGATATGGGCGTTTCAAGTTATCTCCTCAGCTGAAAAAAACATTGACCGCGGGGTCAAATTTTTCACCAAAAAATCAATATTCCCCAATTTGCCCCAAAATAACACAAATTGAAGCCATTGCAGCCTGGATGCTGTGTCTGAAATGTGAGCTCTCTCACTCCTTCCATGCCCAAGATATGGGCATTTCAAGTTATCTGCTCAGCTGAAAAAAACATTGACCGCGGGGTCAACATTTTCACCAAAAAATCAATATTCCCCAATTTGCCCCAAAATAACACAAATTCATCCCATTGCAGCCTGGATGCTGTGTCTGAAATGTGAGCTCTCTCACTCCTTCCTTATCCAAGATATGGGCATTTCAAGTTTTCTCCAGTTAAAAAAACACGTTGACCGCGGGGTCAACATTTTCACCAAAAATTCAATATTCCCCACTTTGCCCCAAAATAACACAAATTGAAGCCATTGCAGCCTGGATGCTGTGTCTGAAATGTGAGCTCTCTCACTCCTTCCTCATCCAAGATACGGGCGTTTCAAGTTATCTCCTCAGCTGAAAAAAACATTGACCGCGGGGTCAACTTTTTCACCAAAAATTCAATATTCCCCAATTTGCCCCAAAATAACACAAATTGAAGCCATTGCAGCCTGGATGCTGTGTCTGAAATGTGAGCTCTCTCACTCCTTCCTTATCCAAGATATGGGCGTTTCAAGTTTTCTCCAGTTGAAAAAACACGTTGACCGCGGGGTCAACATTTTCACCAAAAATTCAATATTCCCCAATTTACCCCGAAATAACACAAATTGAAGCCATTGCAGCCTGGATGCTGCATCTAAAAATTTGAACACTCTAACTCCTTCCTTGCCCAAGATATGGGCGTTTCAAGTTATCTCCACAGCTGAAAAAAACATTGACCGGGGGGTCAACATTTTCACCAAAAATTCAATATTCCCCAATTTGCCCCAAAATAACACAAATTGAAGCCATTGCAGCCTGGATGCTGTGTCTGAAATGTGAGCTCTCTCACTCCTTCCTTATCCAAGATATGGGCGTTTCAAGTTTTCCTCAGCTGAAAAAAACATTGACCGCGGGGTCAACATTTTCACCAAAAATTCAATATTCCCCAATTTGCCCCGAAATAACACAAATTCATCCCATTGCAGCCTGGATGCTGTGTCTGAAATGTGAGCTCTCTCACTCCTTCCTTATCCAAGATATGGGCGTTTCAAGTTATCTCCTCAGCTGAAAAAAACATTGACCGCGGGGTCAACTTTTTCACCAAAAAATCAATATTCCCCAATTTGCCCCGAAATAACACAAATTGAAGCCAATGCAGCCTGGCTGCTGTGTCTGAAATGTGAGCTCTCTCACTCCTTCCTTATCCAAGATATGGGCGTTTCAAGTTCTCCTCAGCTGAAAAAAACATTGACCGCGGGGTCAACTTTTTCACAAAAAATTCAATATTCCCCAATTTGCCCGAAAAAAACACAAATTGAAGCCATTGCAGCCTGGATGCTGTGTCTGAAATGTGAGCTCTCTCACTCCTTCCTTATCCAAGATATGGGCGTTTCAAGTTCTCCTCAGCTGAAAAAAACATTGACCGCGGGGTCAACTTTTTCACCAAAAATTCAATATTCCCCATTTTGCCCCAAAATAACACAAATTGAAGCCATTGCAGCCTGGATGCTGTGTCTGAAATGTGAGCTCTCTAACTCCTTCCTTATCCAAGATATGGGCGTTTCAAGTTTTCTCCAGTTGAAAAAACACGTTGACCGCAGGGTCAACATTTTCACAAAAAATTCAATATCCCCCAATTTGCCCCGTAATAACACAAATTGAAGCCATTGCAGCCTGGCTGCTGTGTCTGAAATGTGAGCTCTCTAACTCCTTCCTTGCCCAAGATATGGGCGTTTCAAGTACTCCTCAGCTGAAAAAAACATTGACTGCGGGGTCAACATTTTCACCAAAAATTCAATATTCCCCAATTTGCCCCGAAATAACACAAATTGAAGCCATTGCAGCCTGGATGCTGCGTCTAAAAATTTTAACACTCTAACTCCTTCCTTGCCCAAGATATGGGCGTTTCAAGTTCTCCTCAGCTGAAAAAAAACATTGACCGCGGGGTCAACATTTTCACAAAAAATTCAATATTCCCCAATTTGCCCCAAAATAACACAAATTGAAGCCATTGCAGCCAGGATGCTGTGTCTGAAACGTGAGCTCTCTCACTCCTTCCTTATCCAAGATATGGGCGTTTCAAGTTCTCCTCAGCTGAAAAAAACATTGACCGCGGGGTCAACATTTTCACAAAAAATTCAATATTCCCCAATTTGCCCCGAAATAACACAAATTGAAGCCATTGCAGCCTGGATGCTGTGTCTGAAATGTGAGCTCTCTCACTCCTTCCTTATCCAAGATATGGGCATTTCAAGTTCTCCTCAGCTGAAAAAAACATTGACCGCGGGGTCAACATTTTCACAAAAAATTCAATATTCCCCAATTTGCCCCAAAATGACACAAATTGAAGCCATTGCAGCCTGGATGCTGTGTCTGAAATGTGAGCTCTCTAACTCCTTCCTTGCCCAAGATATGGGCGTTTCAAGTTATCTCCTCAGCTGAAAAAAACATTGACCGCAAGGTCAACTTTTTCACCAAAAATTCAATATTCCCCAATTTGCCCCAAAATAACACAAATTGAAGCCATTGCAGCCTGGATGCTGTGTCTGAAATGTGAGCTCTCTCACTCCTTCCTTATCCAAGATATGGGCGTTTCAAGTTCTCCTCAGCTGAAAAAAACATTGACCGCGGGGTCAACTTTTTCACCAAAAAATCAATATTCCCCAATTTGCCCCAAAATAACACAAATTGAAGGCATTGCAGCCTGGATGCTGCGTCTAAAAATTTGAACACTCTAACTCCTTCCTTGCCCAAGATATGGGCGTTTCAAGTTCTCCTCAGCTGAAAAAAACATTGACCGCGGGGTCAACTTTTTCACCAAAAATTCAATATTCCCCAATTTGCCCCGAAATAACACAAATTGAAGCCAATGCAGCCTGGATGCTGCGTCTGAAATGTGAGCTCTCTCACTCCTTCCTTGCCCAAGATATGGGCGTTTCAAGTTCTCCTCAGCTGAAAAAAACATTGACCGCGGGGTCAACATTTTCACCAAAAATTCAATATTCCCCAATTTGCCCCGAAATAACACAAATTGAAGCCAATGCAGCCTGGATGCTGCGTCTGAAATGTGAGCTCTCTCACTCCTTCCTTATCCAAGATATGGGCGTTTCAAGTTCTCCTCAGCTGAAAAAAACATTGACCGCGGGGTCAACTTTTTCACCAAAAATTCAATATTCCCCAATTTGCCCCGAAATAACACAAATTGAAGCCATTGCAGCCTGGATGCTGCGTCTAAAAATTTTAACACTCTAACTCCTTCCTTGCCCAAGATATGGGCGTTTCAAGTTCTCCTCAGCTGAAAAAAAACATTGACCGCGGGGTCAACATTTTCACAAAAAATTCAATATTCCCCAATTTGCCCCAAAATAACACAAATTGAAGCCATTGCAGCCAGGATGCTGTGTCTGAAACGTGAGCTCTCTCACTCCTTCCTTATCCAAGATATGGGCGTTTCAAGTTCTCCTCAGCTGAAAAAAACATTGACCGCGGGGTCAACATTTTCACAAAAAATTCAATATTCCCCAATTTGCCCCGAAATAACACAAATTGAAGCCATTGCAGCCTGGATGCTGTGTCTGAAATGTGAGCTCTCTAACTCCTTCCTTGCCCAAGATATGGGCGTTTCAAGTTATCTCCTCAGCTGAAAAAAACATTGACCGCAAGGTCAACTTTTTCACCAAAAATTCAATATTCCCCAATTTGCCCCAAAATAACACAAATTGAAGCCATTGCAGCCTGGATGCTGTGTCTGAAATGTGAGCTCTCTCACTCCTTCCTTGCCCAAGATATGGGCGTTTCAAGTTCTCCTCAGCTGAAAAAAACATTGACCGCGGGGTCAACATTTTCACCAAAAATTCAATATTCCCCAATTTGCCCCGAAATAACACAAATTGAAGCCAATGCAGCCTGGATGCTGCGTCTGAAATGTGACCTCTCTCACTCCTTCCTTGCCCAAGATATGGGCTTTTAAAGTTCTCCTCAGCTGAAAAAAACATTGACCGCGGGGTCAACATTTTCACCAAAAATTCAATATTCCCCAATTTGCCCCAAAATAACACAAATTGATGCCATTGCAGCCTGGATGCTGTGTCTGAAATGTGAGCTCTCTCACTCCTTCCTTGCCCAAGATATGGGCGTTTCAAGTTCGCCTCAGCTGAAAAAAACATTGACCGCGGGGTCAACATTTTCACCAAAAATTCAATATTCCCCAATTTGCCCCGAAATAACACAAATTGAAGCCAATGCAGCCTGGATGCTGCGTCTGAAATGTGAGCTCTCTCACTCCTTCCTTATCCAAGATATGGGCGTTTCAAGTTTTCTCCAGTTGAAAAAACACGTTGACCGCGGGGTCAACATTTTCACCAAAAATTCAATATTCCCCAATTTGCCCCGAAATAACACAAATTGAAGCCATTGCAGCCTGGATGCTGTGTCTGAAATGTGAGTTCTCTAACTCCTTCCTTGCCCAAGATATGGGCGTTTCAAGTTCTCCTCAGCTGAAAAAAACATTGACCGCGGGGTCAACATTTTTACCAAAAATTCAATATTCCCCAATTTGCCCCAAAATAACACAAATTGAAGCCAATGCAGCCTGGATGCTGTGTCTGAAATGTGAGCTCTCTAACTCCTTCCTTATCCAAGATATGGGCGTTTCAAGTTTTCTCCAGTTGAAAAAACACGTTGACCGCGGGGTCAACATTTTCACCAAAAATTCAATATTCCCCAATTTGCCCCGAAATAACACAAATTGAAGCCAATGCAGCCTGGATGCTTTGTCTGAAATGTGAGCTCTCTCACTCCTTCCTTATCCAAGATATGGGCGTTTCAAGTTCTCCTCAGCTGAAAAAAACATTGACCGCGGGGTCAACATTTTCACCAAAAATTCAATATTCCCCAATTTGCCCCGAAATAACACAAATTGAAGCCATTGCAGCCTGGATGCTGCGTCTAAAAATTTTAACACTCTAACTCCTTACTTGCCCAAGATATGGGCGTTTCAAGTTCTCCTCAGCTGAAAAAAACATTGACCGCGGGGTCAACATTTTCACCAAAAATTCAATATTCCCCAATTTGCCCCAAAATAACACAAATTGAAGCCATTGCAGCCTGGATGCTGCGTCTAAACATTTTAACACTCTAACTCCTTCCTTGCCCAAGATATGGGCGTTTCAATTTCTCCTCAGCTGAAAAAAACATTGACCGCGGGGTCAACATTTTCACCAAAAATTCAATATTCCCCAATTTGCCCCGAAATAACACAAATTGAAGCCATTGCAGCCTGGATGCTGCGTCTAAAAATTTTAACACTCTAACTCCTTCCTTGCCCAAGATATGGGCGTTTCAAGTTCTCCTCAGCTGAAAAAAACATTGACCGCGGGGTCAACATTTTCACCAAAAATTCAATATTCCCCAATTTGCCCCGAAATAACACAAATTGAAGCCATTGCAGCCTGGATGCTGTGTCTGAAATGTGAGTTCTCTAACTCCTTCCTTGCCCAAGATATGGGCGTTTCAAGTTCTCCTCAGCTGAAAAAAACATTGACCGCGGGGTCAACATTTTCACAAAAAATTCAATATTCCCCAATTTGCCCCGAAATAACACAAACTGAAGCCATTGCAGCCTGGATGCTGTGTCTGAAATGTGAGCTCTCTCACTCCTTCCTTATCCAAGATATTGGCGTTTCAAGTTTTCTCCAGTTGAAAAAACACGTTGACCGCGGGGTCAACATTTTCACCAAAAATTCAATATTCCCCAATTTGCCCCGAAATAACACAAATTGAAGCCATTGCAGCCTGGATGCTGTGTCTGAAATGTGAGTTCTCTAACTCCTTCCTTGCCCAAGATATGGGCGTTTCAAGTTCTCCTCAGCTGAAAAAAACATTGACCGCGGGGTCAACATTTTCACCAAAAATTCAATATTCCCCAATTTGCCCCAAAATAACACAAATTGAAGCCATTGCAGCCTGGATGCTGCGTCTAAACATTTTAACACTCTAACTCCTTCCTTGCCCAAGATATGGGCGTTTCAAGTTCTCCTCAGCTGAAAAAAACATTGACCGCGGGGTCAACATTTTCACCAAAAATTCAATATTCCCCAATTTGCCCCGAAATAACACAAATTGAAGCCATTGCAGCCTGGATGCTGCGTCTAAAAATTTTAACACTCTAACTCCTTCCTTGCCCAAGATATGGGCGTTTCAAGTTCTCCTCAGCTGAAAAAAACATTGACCGCGGGGTCAACATTTTCACCAAAAATTCAATATTCCCCAATTTGCCCCAAAATAACACAAATTGAAGCCATTGCAGCCTGGATGCTGTGTCTGAAATGTGAGCTCTCTCACTCCTTCCTTATCCAAGATATGGGCGTTTCAACTTTTCTCCAGTTGAAAAAACACGTTGACCGCGGGGTCAACATTTTCACCAAAAATTCAATATTCCCCAATTTGCCCCGAAATAACACAAATTGAAGCCATTGCAGCCTGGATGCTGTGTCTGAAATGTGAGCTCTCTCACTCCTTCCTTATCCAAGATATAGGCGTTTCAACTTTTCTCCAGTTGAAAAAACACGTTGACCGCGTGGTCAACATTTTCACCAAAAATTCAATATTCCCCAATTTGCCCCGAAATAACACAAATTGAAGCCATAGCAGCCTGGATGCTGTGTCTGAAATGTGAGTTCTCTAACTCCTTCCTTGCCCAAGATATGGGCGTTTCAAGTTCTCCTCAGCTGAAAAAAACATTGACCGCGGGGTCAACATTTTCACCAAAAATTCAATATTCCCCAATTTGCCCCGAAATAACACAAATTGAAGCCATTGCAGCCTGGATGCTGTGTCTGAAATGTGAGCTCTCTCACTCCTTCCTTATCCAAGATATGGGCGTTTCAAGTTCTCCTCAGCTGAAAAAAACATTGACCGCGGGGTCAACATTTTCACCAAAAATTCAATATTCCCCAATTTGCCCCAAAATAACACAAATTGAAGCCAATGCAGCCTGGATGCTGTGTCTGAAATGTGAGCTCTCTCACTCCTTCCTTATCCAAGATATGTGCGTTTCAAGTTCTCCTCAGCTGAAAAAAACATTGACCGCGGGGTCAACATTTTCACCAAAAATTCAATATTCCCCAATTTGCCCCGAAATAACACAAATTGAAGCCATTGCAGCCTGGATGCTGTGTCTGAAATGTGAGTTCTCTAACTCCTTCCTTGCCCAAGATATGGGCGTTTCAAGTTCTCCTCAGCTGAAAAAAACATTGACCGCGGGGTCAACATTTTCACCAAAAATTCAATATTCCCCAATTTGCCCCAAAATAACACAAATTGAAGCCAATACAGCCTGGATGCTGTGTCTGAAATGTGAGCTCTCTCACTCCTTCCTTATCCAAGATATGGGCGTTTCAACTTTTCTCCAGTTGAAAAAACACGTTGACCGCGGGGTCAACATTTTCACCAAAAATTCAATATTCCCCAATTTGCCCCGAAATAACACAAATTGAAGCCATTGCAGCCTGGATGCTGTGTCTGAAATGTGAGTTCTCTAACTCCTTCCTTGCCCAAGATATGGGCGTTTCAAGTTCTCCTCAGCTGAAAAAAACATTGACCGCGGGGTCAACATTTTCACAAAAAATTCAATATTCCCCAATTTGCCCCGAAATAACACAAACTGAAGCCATTGCAGCCTGGATGCTGTGTCTGAAATGTGAGCTCTCTCACTCCTTCCTTATCCAAGATATGGGCGTTTCAAGTTTTCTCCAGTTGAAAAAACACGTTGACCGCGGGGTCAACATTTTCACCAAAAATTCAATATTCCCCAATTTGCCCCGAAATAACACAAATTGAAGCCATTGCAGCCTGGATGCTGTGTCTGAAATGTGAGTTCTCTAACTCCTATCTTGCCCAAGATATGGGCGTTTCAAGTTCTCCTCAGCTGAAAAAAACATTGACCGCGGGGTCAACATTTTCACAAAAAATTCAATATTCCCCAATTTGCCCCGAAATAACACAAATTGAAGCCATTGCAGCCTGGATGCTGTGTCTGAAATGTGAGCTCTCTAACTCCTTCCTTATCCAAGATATGGGCGTTTCAAGTTTTCTCCAGTTGAAAAAACACGTTGACCGCGGGGTCAACATTTTCACCAAAAATTCAATATTCCCCAATTTGCCCCGAAATAACACAAATTGAAGCCAATGCAGCCTGGATGCTTTGTCTGAAATGTGAGCTCTCTCACTCCTTCCTTATCCAAGATATGGGCGTTTCAAGTTCTCCTCAGCTGAAAAAAACATTGACCGCGGGGTCAACATTTTCACCAAAAATTCAATATTCCCCAATTTGCCCCAAAATAACACAAATTGAAGCCATTGCAGCCTGGATGCTGCGTCTAAACATTTTAACACTCTAACTCCTTCCTTGCCCAAGATATGGGCGTTTCAATTTCTCCTCAGCTGAAAAAAACATTGACCGCGGGGTCAACATTTTCACCAAAAATTCAATATTCCCCAATTTGCCCCAAAATAACACAAATTGAAGCCATTGCAGCCTGGATGCTGTGTCTGAAATGTGAGCTCTCTCACTCCTTCCTTATCCAAGATATGGGCGTTTCAACTTTTCTCCAGTTGAAAAAACACGTTGACCGCGGGGTCAACATTTTCACCAAAAATTCAATATTCCCCAATTTGCCCCGAAATAACACAAATTGAAGCCATTGCAGCCTGGATGCTGTGTCTGAAATGTGAGCTCTCTCACTCCTTCCTTATCCAAGATATGGGCGTTTCAAGTTTTCTCCAGTTGAAAAAACACGTTGACCGCGGGGTCAACATTTTCACCAAAAATTCAATATTCCCCAATTTGCCCCAAAATAACACAAATTGAAGCCAATGCAGCCTGGATGCTGTGTCTGAAATGTGAGCTCTCTCACTCCTTCCTTATCCAAGATATGTGCGTTTCAAGTTCTCCTCAGCTGAAAAAAACATTGACCGCGGGGTCAACATTTTCACCAAAAATTCAATATTCCCCAATTTGCCCCAAAATAACACAAATTGAAGCCAATGCAGCCTGGATGCTGTGTCTGAAATGTGAGCTCTCTCACTCCTTCCTTATCCAAGATATGTGCGTTTCAAGTTCTCCTCAGCTGAAAAAAACATTGACCGCGGGGTCAACTTTTTCACCAAAAATTCAATATTCCCCAATTTGCCCCGAAATAACACAAATTGAAGCCATTGCAGCCTGGATGCTGTGTCTGAAATGTGAGCTCTCTAACTCCTTCCTTATCCAAGATATGGGCGTTTCAAGTTTTCTCCAGTTGAAAAAACACGTTGACCGCGGGGTCAACATTTTCACCAAAAATTCAATATTCCCCAATTTGCCCCGAAATAACACAAATTGAAGCCAATGCAGCCTGGATGCTTTGTCTGAAATGTGAGCTCTCTCACTCCTTCCTTATCCAAGATATGGGCGTTTCAAGTTCTCCTCAGCTGAAAAAAACATTGACCGCGGGGTCAACTTTTTCACCAAAAATTCAATATTCCCCAATTTGCCCCGAAATAACACAAATTGAAGCCATTGCAGCCTGGATGCTGTGTCTGAAATGTGAGCTCTCTAACTCCTTCCTTATCCAAGATATGGGCGTTTCAAGTTTTCTCCAGTTGAAAAAACACGTTGACCGCGGGGTCAACATTTTCACCAAAAATTCAATATTCCCCAATTTGCCCCGAAATAACACAAATTGAAGCCAATGCAGCCTGGATGCTTTGTCTGAAATGTGAGCTCTCTCACTCCTTCCTTATCCAAGATATGGGCGTTTCAAGTTCTCCTCAGCTGAAAAAAACATTGACCGCGGGGTCAACATTTTCACCAAAAATTCAATATTCCCCAATTTGCCCCGAAATAACACAAATTGAAGCCATTGCAGCCTGGATGCTGCGTCTAAAAATTTTAACACTCTAACTCCTTCCTTGCCCAAGATATGGGCGTTTCAAGTTCTCCTCAGCTGAAAAAAACATTGACCGCAAGGTCAACTTTTTCACCAAAAATTCAATATTCCCCAATTTGCCCCAAAATAACACAAATTGAAGCCATTGCAGCCTGGATGCTGTGTCTGAAATGTGAGCTCTCTCACTCCTTCCTTGCCCAAGATATGGGCGTTTCAAGTTCTCCTCAGCTGAAAAAAACATTGACCGCGGGGTCAACATTTTCACCAAAAATTCAATATTCCCCAATTTGCCCCGAAATAACACAAATTGAAGCCAATGCAGCCTGGATGCTGCGTCTGAAATGTGACCTCTCTCACTCCTTCCTTGCCCAAGATATGGGCTTTTAAAGTTCTCCTCAGCTGAAAAAAACATTGACCGCGGGGTCAACATTTTCACCAAAAATTCAATATTCCCCAATTTGCCCCAAAATAACACAAATTGATGCCATTGCAGCCTGGATGCTGTGTCTGAAATGTGAGCTCTCTCACTCCTTCCTTGCCCAAGATATGGGCGTTTCAAGTTCTCCTCAGCTGAAAAAAACATTGACCGCGGGGTCAACATTTTCACCAAAAATTCAATATTCCCCAATTTGCCCCGAAATAACACAAATTGAAGCCAATGCAGCCTGGATGCTGCGTCTGAAATGTGAGCTCTCTCACTCCTTCCTTATCCAAGATATGGGCGTTTCAAGTTTTCTCCAGTTGAAAAAACACGTTGACCGCAGGGTCAACATTTTCACAAAAAATTCAATATCCCCCAATTTGCCCCGAAATAACACAAATTGAAGCCATTGCAGCCTGGATGCTGTGTCTGAAATGTGAGCTCTCTAACTCCTTCCTTGCCCAAGATATGGGCGTTTCAAGTTCTCCTCAGCTGAAAAAAACATTGACCGCGGGGTCAACATTTTCACCAAAAATTCAATATTCCCCAATTTGCCCCAAAATAACACAAATTGAAGCCATTGCAGCCTGGATGCTGCGTCTAAACATTTTAACACTCTAACTCCTTCCTTGCCCAAGATATGGGCGTTTCAATTTCTCCTCAGCTGAAAAAAACATTGACCGCGGGGTCAACATTTTCACCAAAAATTCAATATTCCCCAATTTGCCCCGAAATAACACAAATTGAAGCCATTGCAGCCTGGATGCTGCGTCTAAAAATTTTAACACTCTAACTCCTTCCTTGCCCAAGATATGGGCGTTTCAAGTTCTCCTCAGCTGAAAAAAACATTGACCGCGGGGTCAACATTTTCACCAAAAATTCAATATTCCCCAATTTGCCCCAAAATAACACAAATTGAAGCCATTACAGCCTGGATGCTGCGTCTAAAAATTTTAACACTCTAACTCCTTCCTTGCCCAAGATATGGGCGTTTCAAGTTCTCCTCAGTTGAAAAAAACATTGACCGCGGGGTCAACTTTTTCACCAAAAATTCAATATTCCCCAATTTGCCCCAAAATAACACAAATTGAAGCCATTGCAGCCTGGATGCTGTGTCTGAAATGTGAGCTCTCTCACTCCTTCCTTATCCAAGATATGGGCGTTTCAACTTTTCTCCAGTTGAAAAAACACGTTGACCGCGGGGTCAACATTTTCACCAAAAATTCAATATTCCCCAATTTGCCCCGAAATAACACAAATTGAAGCCATTGCAGCCTGGATGCTGTGTCTGAAATGTGAGTTCTCTAACTCCTTCCTTGCCCAAGATATGGGCGTTTCAAGTTCTCCTCAGCTGAAAAAAACATTGACCGCGGGGTCAACATTTTCACAAAAAATTCAATATTCCCCAATTTGCCCCGAAATAACACAAACTGAAGCCATTGCAGCCTGGATGCTGTGTCTGAAATGTGAGCTCTCTCACTCCTTCCTTATCCAAGATATTGGCGTTTCAAGTTTTCTCCAGTTGAAAAAACACGTTGACCGCGGGGTCAACATTTTCACCAAAAATTCAATATTCCCCAATTTGCCCCGAAATAACACAAATTGAAGCCATTGCAGCCTGGATGCTGTGTCTGAAATGTGAGTTCTCTAACTCCTTCCTTGCCCAAGATATGGGCGTTTCAAGTTCTCCTCAGCTGAAAAAAACATTGACCGCGGGGTCAACATTTTCACCAAAAATTCAATATTCCCCAATTTGCCCCGAAATAACACAAATTGAAGCCAATGCAGCCTGGATGCTTTGTCTGAAATGTGAGCTCTCTAACTCCTTCCTTGCCCAAGATATGGGCGTTTCAAGTTCTCCTCAGCTGAAAAAAACATTGACCGCGGGGTCAACATTTTCACCAAAAATTCAATATTCCCCAATTTGCCCCAAAATAACACAAATTGAAGACATTGCAGCCTGGATGCTGCGTCTAAACATTTTAACACTCTAACTCCTTCCTTGCCCAAGATATGGGCGTTTCAAGTTCTCCTCAGCTGAAAAAAACATTGACCGCGGGGTCAACATTTTCACCAAAAATTCAATATTCCCCAATTTGCCCCGAAATAACACAAATTGAAGCCATTGCAGCCTGGATGCTGCGTCTAAAAATTTTAACACTCTAACTCCTTCCTTGCCCAAGATATGGGCGTTTCAAGTTCTCCTCAGCTGAAAAAAACATTGACCGCGGGGTCAACATTTTCACCAAAAATTCAATATTCCCCAATTTGCCCCAAAATAACACAAATTGAAGCCATTGCAGCCTGGATGCTGTGTCTGAAATGTGAGCTCTCTCACTCCTTCCTTATCCAAGATATGGGCGTTTCAACTTTTCTCCAGTTGAAAAAACACGTTGACCGCGGGGTCAACATTTTCACCAAAAATTCAATATTCCCCAATTTGCCCCGAAATAACACAAATTGAAGCCATTGCAGCCTGGATGCTGTGTCTGAAATGTGAGCTCTCTCACTCCTTCCTTATCCAAGATATAGGCGTTTCAACTTTTCTCCAGTTGAAAAAACACGTTGACCGCGTGGTCAACATTTTCACCAAAAATTCAATATTCCCCAATTTGCCCCGAAATAACACAAATTGAAGCCATAGCAGCCTGGATGCTGTGTCTGAAATGTGAGTTCTCTAACTCCTTCCTTGCCCAAGATATGGGCGTTTCAAGTTCTCCTCAGCTGAAAAAAACATTGACCCCGCCGGGGTCAACATTTTCACCAAAAATTCAATATTCCCCAATTTGCCCCGAAATAACACAAATTGAAGCCATTGCAGCCTGGATGCTGTGTCTGAAATGTGAGCTCTCTCACTCCTTCCTTATCCAAGATATGGGCGTTTCAAGTTCTCCTCAGCTGAAAAAAACATTGACCGCGGGGTCAACATTTTCACCAAAAATTCAATATTCCCCAATTTGCCCCAAAATAACACAAATTGAAGCCATTGCAGCCTGGATGCTGTGTCTGAAATGTGAGCTCTCGAACTCCTTCCTTATCCAAGATATGGGCGTTTCAAGTTTTCTCCAGTTGAAAAAACACGTTGACCGCGGGGTCAACATTTTCACCAAAAATTAAATATTCCCCAATTTGCCCCGAAATAACACAAATTGAAGCCAATGCAGCCTGGATGCTTTGTCTGAAATGTGAGCTCTCTCACTCCTTCCTTATCCAAGATATGGGCGTTTCAAGTTCTCCTCAGCTGAAAAAAACATTGACCGCGGGGTCAACATTTTCACCAAAAATTCAATATTCCCCAATTTGCCCCAAAATAACACAAATTGAAGCCATTGCAGCCTGGATGCTGTGTCTGAAATGTGAGCTCTCTCACTCCTTCCTTATCCAAGATATGGGCGTTTCAAGTTCTCCTCAGCTGAAAAAAACATTGACCGCGGGGTCAACTTTTTCACCAAAAATTCAATATTCCCCAATTTGCCCCGAAATAACACAAATTGAAGCCATTGCAGCCTGGATGCTGTGTCTGAAATGTGAGTTCTCTAACTCCTTCCTTGCCCAAGATATGGGCGTTTCAAGTTCTCCTCAGCTGAAAAAAACATTGACCGCGGGGTCAACATTTTCACCAAAAATTCAATATTCCCCAATTTGCCCCAAAATAACACAAATTGAAGCCAATACAGCCTGGATGCTGTGTCTGAAATGTGAGCTCTCTCACTCCTTCCTTATCCAAGATATGTGCGTTTCAAGTTCTCCTCAGCTGAAAAAAACATTGACCGCGGGGTCAACATTTTCACCAAAAATTCAATATTCCCCAATTTGCCCCGAAATAACACAAATTGAAGCCATTGCAGCCTGGATGCTGCGTCTAAAAATTTTAACACTCTAACTCCTTCCTTGCCCAAGATATGGGCGTTTCAAGTTCTCCTCAGCTGAAAAAAACATTGACCGCGGGGTCAACATTTTCACCAAAAATTCAATATTCCCCAATTTGCCCCAAAATAACACAAATTGAAGCCATTGCAGCCTGGATGCTGCGTCTAAACATTTTAACACTCTAACTCCTTCCTTGCCCAAGATATGGGCGTTTCAATTTCTCCTCAGCTGAAAAAAACATTGACCGCGGGGTCAACATTTTCACCAAAAATTCAATATTCCCCAATTTGCCCCGAAATAACACAAATTGAAGCCATTGCAGCCTGGATGCTGCGTCTAAAAATTTTAACACTCTAACTCCTTCCTTGCCCAAGATATGGGCGTTTCAAGTTCTCCTCAGCTGAAAAAAACATTGACCGCAGGGTCAACATTTTCACCAAAAATTCAATATTCCCCAATTTGCCCCAAAATAACACAAATTGAAGCCATTGCAGCCTGGATGCTGCGTCTAAAAATTTTAACACTCTAACTCCTTCCTTGCCCAAGATATGGGCGTTTCAAGTTCTCCTCAGTTGAAAAAAACATTGACCGCGGGGTCAAATTTTCACCAAAAATTCAATATTCCCCAATTTGCCCCAAAATAACACAAATTGAAGCCATCGCAGCCTGGATGCTGTGTCTGAAATGTGAGCTCTCTCACTCCTTCCTTATCCAAGATATGGGCGTTTCAACTTTTCTCCAGTTGAAAAAACACGTTGACCGCGGGGTCAACATTTTCACCAAAAATTCAATATTCCCCAATTTGCCCCGAAATAACACAAATTGAAGCCATTGCAGCCTGGATGCTGTGTCTGAAATGTGAGTTCTCTAACTCCTTCCTTATCCAAGATATGGGCGTTTCAAGTTCTCCTCAGCTGAAAAAAACATTGACCGCGGGGTCAACATTTTCACCAAAAATTCAATATTCCCCAATTTTCCCCAAAATAACACAAATTGAAGCCATTGCAGCCTGGATGCTGCGTCTAAACATTTTAACACTCTAACTCCTTCCTTGCCCAAGATATGGGCGTTTCAATTTCTCCTCAGCTGAAAAAAACATTGACCGCGGGGTCAACATTTTCACCAAAAATTCAATATTCCCCAATTTGCCCCAAAATAACACAAATTGAAGCCATTGCAGCCTGGATGCTGTGTCTGAAATGTGAGCTCTCTCACTCCTTCCTTATCCAAGATATGGGCGTTTCAACTTTTCTCCAGTTGAAAAAACACGTTGACCGCGGGGTCAACATTTTCACCAAAAATTCAATATTCCCCAATTTGCCCCGAAATAACACAAATTGAAGCCATTGCAGCCTGGATGCTGTGTCTGAAATGTGAGCTCTCTCACTCCTTCCTTATCCAAGATATGGGCGTTTCAACTTTTCTCCAGTTGAAAAAACACGTTGACCGCGTGGTCAACATTTTCACCAAAAATTCAATATTCCCCAATTTGCCCCGAAATAACACAAATTGAAGCCATTGCAGCCTGGATGCTGTGTCTGAAATGTGAGTTCTCTAACTCCTTCCTTGCCCAAGATATGGGCGTTTCAAGTTCTCCTCAGCTGAAAAAAACATTGACCGCGGGGTCAACATTTTCACCAAAAATTCAATATTCCCCAATTTGCCCCGAAATAACACAAATTGAAGCCATTGCAGCCTGGATGCTGTGTCTGAAATGTGAGTTCTCTAACTCCTTCCTTGCCCAAGATATGGGCGTTTCAAGTTCTCCTCAGCTGAAAAAAACATTGACCGCGGGGTCAACATTTTCACCAAAAATTCAATATTCCCCAATTTGCCCCAAAATAACACAAATTGAAGCCATTGCAGCCTGGATGCTGCGTCTAAAAATTTTAACACTCTAACTCCTTCCTTGCCCAAGATATGGGCGTTTCAAGTTCTCCTCAGCTGAAAAAAACATTGACCGCGGGGTCAACATTTTCACCAAAAATTCAATATTCCCCAATTTGCCCCAAAATAACACAAATTGAAGCCATTGCAGCCTGGATGCTGTGTCTGAAATGTGAGCTCTCTCACTCCTTCCTTATCCAAGATATGGGCGCTTCAAGTTCTCCTCAGCTGAAAAAAACTCGTTGACCGCGGGGTCAACATTTTTACCAAAAATTCAATATTCCCCAATTTGCCCCGAAATAACACAAATTGAAGCCAATGCAGCCTGGATGCTTTGTCTGAAATGTGAGCTCTCTCACTCCTTCCTTATCCAAGATATGGGCGTTTCAAGTTCTCCTCAGCTGAAAAAAACATTGACCGCGGGGTCAACATTTTCACCAAAAATTCAATATTCCCCAATTTGCCCCAAAATAACACAAATTGAAGCCATTGCAGCCTGGATGCTGCGTCTAAAAATTTTAACACTCTAACTCCTTCCTTGCCCAAGATATGGGCGTTTCAAGTTCTCCTCAGTTGAAAAAAACATTGACCGCGGGGTCAAATTTTCACCAAAAATTCAATATTCCCCAATTTGCCCCAAAATAACACAAATTGAAGCCATTGCAGCCTGGATGCTGTGTCTGAAATGTGAGCTCTCTCACTCCTTCCTTATCCAAGATATGGGCGTTTCAACTTTTCTCCAGTTGAAAAAACACGTTGACCGCGGGGTCAACATTTTCACCAAAAATTCAATATTCCCCAATTTGCCCCGAAATAACACAAATTGAAGCCATTGCAGCCTGGATGCTGTGTCTGAAATGTGAGTTCTCTAACTCCTTCCTTGCCCAAGATATGGGCGTTTCAAGTTCTCCTCAGCTGAAAAAAACATTGACCGCGGGGTCAACATTTTCACAAAAAATTCAATATTCCCCAATTTGCCCCGAAATAACACAAACTGAAGCCATTGCAGCCTGGATGCTGTGTCTGAAATGTGAGCTCTCTCACTCCTTCCTTATCCAAGATATGGGCGTTTCAAGTTTTCTCCAGTTGAAAAAACACGTTGACCGCGGGGTCAACATTTTCACCAAAAATTCAATATTCCCCAATTTGCCCCGAAATAACACAAATTGAAGCCATTGCAGCCTGGATGCTGTGTCTGAAATGTGAGTTCTCTAACTCCTATCTTGCCCAAGATATGGGCGTTTCAAGTTCTCCTCAGCTGAAAAAAACATTGACCGCGGGGTCAACATTTTCACAAAAAATTCAATATTCCCCAATTTGCCCCGAAATAACACAAATTGAAGCCATTGCAGCCTGGATGCTGTGTCTGAAATGTGAGCTCTCTAACTCCTTCCTTATCCAAGATATGGGCGTTTCAAGTTTTCTCCAGTTGAAAAAACACGTTGACCGCGGGGTCAACATTTTCACCAAAAATTCAATATTCCCCAATTTGCCCCGAAATAACACAAATTGAAGCCAATGCAGCCTGGATGCTTTGTCTGAAATGTGAGCTCTCTCACTCCTTCCTTATCCAAGATATGGGCGTTTCAAGTTCTCCTCAGCTGAAAAAAACATTGACCGCGGGGTCAACATTTTCACCAAAAATTCAATATTCCCCAATTTGCCCCAAAATAACACAAATTGAAGCCATTGCAGCCTGGATGCTGCGTCTAAACATTTTAACACTCTAACTCCTTCCTTGCCCAAGATATGGGCGTTTCAATTTCTCCTCAGCTGAAAAAAACATTGACCGCGGGGTCAACATTTTCACCAAAAATTCAATATTCCCCAATTTGCCCCAAAATAACACAAATTGAAGCCATTGCAGCCTGGATGCTGTGTCTGAAATGTGAGCTCTCTCACTCCTTCCTTATCCAAGATATGGGCGTTTCAACTTTTCTCCAGTTGAAAAAACACGTTGACCGCGTGGTCAACATTTTCACCAAAAATTCAATATTCCCCAATTTGCCCCGAAATAACACAAATTGAAGCCATTGCAGCCTGGATGCTGTGTCTGAAATGTGAGTTCTCTAACTCCTTCCTTGCCCAAGATATGGGCGTTTCAAGTTCTCCTCAGCTGAAAAAAACATTGACCGCGGGGTCAACATTTTCACCAAAAATTCAATATTCCCCAATTTGCCCCGAAATAACACAAATTGAAGCCATTGCAGCCTGGATGCTGTGTCTGAAATGTGAGTTCTCTAACTCCTTCCTTGCCCAAGATATGGGCGTTTCAAGTTCTCCTCAGCTGAAAAAAACATTGACCGCGGGGTCAACATTTTCACCAAAAATTCAATATTCCCCAATTTGCCCCAAAATAACACAAATTGAAGCCAATGCAGCCTGGATGCTGTGTCTGAAATGTGAGCTCTCTCACTCCTTCCTTATCCAAGATATGTGCGTTTCAAGTTCTCCTCAGCTGAAAAAAACATTGACCGCGGGGTCAACATTTTCACCAAAAATTCAATATTCCCCAATTTGCCCCAAAATAACACAAATTGAAGCCAATGCAGCCTGGATGCTGTGTCTGAAATGTGAGCTCTCTCACTCCTTCCTTATCCAAGATATGTGCGTTTCAAGTTCTCCTCAGCTGAAAAAAACATTGACCGCGGGGTCAACATTTTCACCAAAAATTCAATATTCCCCAATTTGCCCCGAAATAACACAAATTGAAGCCATTGCAGCCTGGATGCTGTGTCTGAAATGTGAGCTCTCTCACTCCTTCCTTATCCAAGATATGGGCGTTTCAAGTTCTCCTCAGCTGAAAAAAACACGTTGACCGCGGGGTCAACATTTTTACCAAAAATTCAATATTCCCCAATTTGCCCCGAAATAACACAAATTGAAGCCAATGCAGCCTGGATGCTTTGTCTGAAATGTGAGCTCTCTCACTCCTTCCTTATCCAAGATATGGGCGTTTCAAGTTCTCCTCAGCTGAAAAAAACATTGACCGCGGGGTCAACATTTTCACCAAAAATTCAATATTCCCCAATTTGCCCCAAAATAACACAAATTGAAGCCATTGCAGCCTGGATGCTGCGTCTAAAAATTTGAACACTCTAACTCCTTCCTTGCCCAAGATATGGGCGTTTCAATTTCTCCTCAGCTGAAAAAAACATTGACCGCGGGGTCAACATTTTCACCAAAAATTCAATATTCCCCAATTTGCCCCAAAATAACACAAATTGAAGCCATTGCAGCCTGGATGCTGTGTCTGAAATGTGAGCTCTCTAACTCCTTCCTTATCCAAGATATGGGCGTTTCAAGTTTTCTCCAGTTGAAAAAACACGTTGACCGCGGGGTCAACATTTTCACCAAAAATTCAATATTCCCCAATTTGCCCCGAAATAACACAAATTGAAGCCAATGCAGCCTGGATGCTTTGTCTGAAATGTGAGCTCTCTCACTCCTTCCTTATCCAAGATATGGGCGTTTCAAGTTCTCCTCAGCTGAAAAAAACATTGACCGCGGGGTCAACATTTTCACCAAAAATTCAATATTCCCCAATTTGCCCCGAAATAACACAAATTGAAGCCATTGCAGCCTGGATGCTGCGTCTAAAAATTTTAACACTCTAACTCGTTCCTTGCCCAAGATATGGGCGTTTCAAGTTCTCCTCAGCTGAAAAAAACATTGACCGCGGGGTCAACATTTTCACCAAAAATTCAATATTCCCCAATTTGCCCCAAAATAACACAAATTGAAGCCATTGCAGCCTGGATGCTGTGTCTGAAATGTGAGCTCTCTCACTCCTTCCTTATCCAAGATATGGGCGCTTCAAGTTCTCCTCAGCTGAAAAAAACACGTTGACCGCGGGGTCAACATTTTTACCAAAAATTCAATATTCCCCAATTTGCCCCGAAATAACACAAATTGAAGCCAATGCAGCCTGGATGCTTTGTCTGAAATGTGAGCTCTCTCACTCCTTCCTTATCCAAGATATGGGCGTTTCAAGTTCTCCTCAGCTGAAAAAAACATTGACCGCGGGGTCAACATTTTCACCAAAAATTCAATATTCCCCAATTTGCCCCGAAATAACACAAATTGAAGCCATTGCAGCCTGGATGCTGCGTCTAAAAATTTTAACACTCTAACTCCTTCCTTGCCCAAGATATGGGCGTTTCAAGTTCTCCTCAGCTGAAAAAAACATTGACCGCGGGGTCAACATTTTCACCAAAAATTCAATATTCCCCAATTTGCCCCGAAATAACACAAATTGAAGCCATTGCAGCCTGGATGCTGCGTCTAAAAATTTTAACACTCTAACTCGTTCCTTGCCCAAGATATGGGCGTTTCAAGTTCTCCTCAGCTGAAAAAAACATTGACCGCGGGGTCAACATTTTCACCAAAAATTCAATATTCCCCAATTTGCCCCAAAATAACACAAATTGAAGCCATTGCAGCTTGGATGCTGTGTCTGAAATGTGAGCTCTCTCACTCCTTCCTTATCCAAGATATGGGCGTTTCAACTTTTCTCCAGTTGAAAAAACACGTTGACCGCGGGGTCAACATTTTCACCAAAAATTCAATATTCCCCAATTTGCCCCGAAATAACACAAATTGAAGCCAATGCAGCCTGGATGCTTTGTCTGAAATGTGAGCTCTCTCACTCCTTCCTTATCCAAGATATGGGCGTTTCAAGTTCTCCTCAGCTGAAAAAAACATTGACCGCGGGGTCAACATTTTCACCAAAAATTCAATATTCCCCAATTTGCCCCAAAATAACACAAATTGAAGCCATTGCAGCCTGGATGCTGCGTCTAAAAATTTGAACACTCTAACTCCTTCCTTGCCCAAGATATGGGCGTTTCAAGTTCTCCTCAGCTGAAAAAAACATTGACCGCGGGGTCAACATTTTCACCAAAAATTCAATATTCCCCAATTTGCCCCGAAATAACACAAATTGAAGCCAATGCAGCCTGGATGCTGCGTCTGAAATGTGACCTCTCTCACTCCTTCCTTGCCCAAGATATGGGCTTTTAAAGTTCTCCTCAGCTGAAAAAAACATTGACCGCGGGGTCAACATTTTCACCAAAAATTCAATATTCCCCAATTTGCCCCGAAATAACACAAATTGAAGCCAATGCAGCCTGGATGCTTTGTCTGAAATGTGAGCTCTCTCACTCCTTCCTTATCCAAGATATGGGCGTTTCAAGTTCTCCTCAGCTGAAAAAAACATTGACCGCGGGGTCAACATTTTCACCAAAAATTCAATATTCCCCAATTTGCCCCGAAATAACACAAATTGAAGCCATTGCAGCCTGGATGCTGTGTCTGAAATGTGAGCTCTCTCACTCCTTCCTTATCCAAGATATGGGCGTTTCAACTTTTCTCCAGTTGAAAAAACACGTTGACCGCGGGGTCAACATTTTCACCAAAAATTCAATATTCCCCAATTTGCCCCGAAATAACACAAATTGAAGCCATTGCAGCCTGGATGCTGTGTCTGAAATGTGAGCTCTCTCACTCCTTCCTTATCCAAGATATGGGCGTTTCAAGTTCTCCTCAGCTGAAAAAAACATTGACCGCGGGGTCAACATTTTCACCAAAAATTCAATATTCCCCAATTTGCCCAAAAATAACACAAATTGAAGCCATTGCAGCCTGGATGCTGTGTCTGAAATGTGAGCTCTCTAACTCCTTCCTTATCCAAGATATGGGCGTTTCAACTTTTCTCCAGTTGAAAAAACACGTTGACCGCGGGGTCAACATTTTCACCAAAAATTCAATATTCCCCAATTTGCCCCGAAATAACACAAATTGAAGCCATTGCAGCCTGGATGCTGCGTCTAAAAATTTTAACACTCTAACTCGTTCCTTGCCCAAGATATGGGCGTTTCAAGTTCTCCTCAGCTGAAAAAAACATTGACCGCGGGGTCAACATTTTCACCAAAAATTCAATATTCCCCAATTTGCCCCAAAATAACACAAATTGAAGCCATTGCAGCCTGGATGCTGTGTCTGAAATGTGAGCTCTCTCACTCCTTCCTTATCCAAGATATGGGCGTTTCAACTTTTCTCCAGTTGAAAAAATACGTTGACCGCGGGGTCAACATTTTCACCAAAAATTCAATATTCCCCAATTTGCCCAAAAATAACACAAATTGAAGCCATTGCAGCCTGGATGCTGTGTCTGAAATGTGAGCTCTCTCACTCCTTCCTTATCCAAGATATGGGCGTTTCAACTTTTCTCCAGTTGAAAAAACACGTTGACCGCGGGGTCAACATTTTCACCAAAAATTCAATATTCCCCAATTTGCCCCGAAATAACACAAATTGAAGCCATTGCAGCCTGGATGCTGTGTCTGAAATGTGAGCTCTCTCACTCCTTCCTTATCCAAGATATGGGCGTTTCAAGTTCTCCTCAGCTGAAAAAAACACGTTGACCGCGGGGTCAACATTTTTACCAAAAATTCAATATTCCCCAATTTGCCCCGAAATAACACAAATTGAAGCCAATGCAGCCTGGATGCTTTGTCTGAAATGTGAGCTCTCTCACTCCTTCCTTATCCAAGATATGGGCGTTTCAAGTTCTCCTCAGCTGAAAAAAACATTGACCGCGGGGTCAACATTTTCACCAAAAATTCAATATTCCCCAATTTGCCCCAAAATAACACAAATTGAAGCCATTGCAGCCTGGATGCTGCGTCTAAAAATTTGAACACTCTAACTCCTTCCTTGCCCAAGATATGGGCGTTTCAAGTTCTCCTCAGCTGAAAAAAACATTGACCGCGGGGTCAACTTTTTCACCAAAAATTCAATATTCCCCAATTTGCCCCAAAATAACACAAATTGATGCCATTGCAGCCTGGATGCTGTGTCTGAAATGTGAGCTCTCTCACTCCTTCCTTGCCCAAGATATGGGCGTTTCAAGTTCTCCTCAGCTGAAAAAAACATTGACCGCGGGGTCAACATTTTCACCAAAAATTCAATATTCCCCAATTTGCCCCGAAATAACACAAATTGAAGCCAATGCAGCCTGGATGCTGCGTCTGAAATGTGACCTCTCTCACTCCTTCCTTGCCCAAGATATGGGCTTTTAAAGTTCTCCTCAGCTGAAAAAAACATTGACCGCGGGGTCAACATTTTCACCAAAAATTCAATATTCCCCAATTTGCCCCAAAATAACACAAATTGATGCCACTGCAGCCTGGATGCTGTGTCTGAAATGTGAGCTCTCTCACTCCTTCCTTGCCCAAGATATGGGCGTTTCAAGTTCTCCTCAGCTGAAAAAAACATTGACCGCGGGGTCAACATTTTCACCAAAAATTCAATATTCCCCAATTTGCCCCGAAATAACACAAATTGAAGCCAATGCAGCCTGGATGCTTTGTCTGAAATGTGAGCTCTCTCACTCCTTCCTTATCCAAGATATGGGCGTTTCAAGTTCTCCTCAGCTGAAAAAAACATTGACCGCGGGGTCAACATTTTCACCAAAAATTCAATATTCCCCAATTTGCCCCGAAATAACACAAATTGAAGCCAATGCAGCCTGGATGCTTTGTCTGAAATGTGAGCTCTCTCACTCCTTCCTTATCCAAGATATGGGCGTTTCAAGTTCTCCTCAGCTGAAAAAAACATTGACCGCGGGGTCAACATTTTCACCAAAAATTCAATATTCCCCAATTTGCCCCGAAATAACACAAATTGAAGCCAATGCAGCCTGGATGCTTTGTCTGAAATGTGAGCTCTCTCACTCCTTCCTTATCCAAGATATGGGCGTTTCAAGTTCTCCTCAGCTGAAAAAAACATTGACCGCGGGGTCAACATTTTCACCAAAAATTCAATATTCCCCAATTTGCCCCGAAATAACACAAATTGAAGCCATTGCAGCCTGGATGCTGTGTCTGAAATGTGAGCTCTCTCACTCCTTCCTTATCCAAGATATGGGCGTTTCAACTTTTCTCCAGTTGAAAAAACACGTTGACCGCGGGGTCAACATTTTCACCAAAAATTCAATATTCCCCAATTTGCCCCGAAATAACACAAATTGAAGCCATTGCAGCCTGGATGCTGTGTCTGAAATGTGAGCTCTCTCACTCCTTCCTTATCCAAGATATGGGCGTTTCAAGTTCTCCTCAGCTGAAAAAAACATTGACCGCGGGGTCAACATTTTCACCAAAAATTCAATATTCCCCAATTTGCCCAAAAATAACACAAATTGAAGCCATTGCAGCCTGGATGCTGTGTCTGAAATGTGAGCTCTCTAACTCCTTCCTTATCCAAGATATGGGCGTTTCAACTTTTCTCCAGTTGAAAAAACACGTTGACCGCGGGGTCAACATTTTCACCAAAAATTCAATATTCCCCAATTTGCCCCGAAATAACACAAATTGAAGCCATTGCAGCCTGGATGCTGCGTCTAAAAATTTTAACACTCTAACTCCTTCCTTGCCCAAGATATGGGCGTTTCAATTTCTCCTCAGCTGAAAAAAACATTGACCGCGGGGTCAACATTTTCACCAAAAATTCAATATTCCCCAATTTGCCCCAAAATAACACAAATTGAAGCCATTGCAGCCTGGATGCTGTGTCTGAAATGTGAGCTCTCTCACTCCTTCCTTATCCAAGATATGGGCGTTTCAACTTTTCTCCAGTTGAAAAAACACGTTGACCGCGGGGTCAACATTTTCACCAAAAATTCAATATTCCCCAATTTGCCCCGAAATAACACAAATTGAAGCCATTGCAGCCTGGATGCTGTGTCTGAAATGTGAGCTCTCTCACTCCTTCCTTATCCAAGATATGGGCGTTTCAACTTTTCTCCAGTTGAAAAAACACGTTGACCGCGTGGTCAACATTTTCACCAAAAATTCAATATTCCCCAATTTGCCCCGAAATAACACAAATTGAAGCCATTGCAGCCTGGATGCTGTGTCTGAAATGTGAGTTCTCTAACTCCTTCCTTGCCCAAGATATGGGCGTTTCAAGTTCTCCTCAGCTGAAAAAAACATTGACCGCGGGGTCAACATTTTCACCAAAAATTCAATATTCCCCAATTTGCCCCGAAATAACACAAATTGAAGCCATTGCAGCCTGGATGCTGTGTCTGAAATGTGAGTTCTCTAACTCCTTCCTTGCCCAAGATATGGGCGTTTCAAGTTCTCCTCAGCTGAAAAAAACATTGACCGCGGGGTCAACATTTTTACCAAAAATTCAATATTCCCCAATTTGCCCCAAAATAACACAAATTGAAGCCATTGCAGCCTGGATGCTGTGTCTGAAATGTGAGCTCTCTAACTCCTTCCTTATCCAAGATATGGGCGTTTCAAGTTTTCTCCAGTTGAAAAAACACGTTGACCGCGGGGTCAACATTTTCACCAAAAATTCAATATTCCCCAATTTGCCCCAAAATAACACAAATTGAAGCCAATGCAGCCTGGATGCTGTGTCTGAAATGTGAGCTCTCTCACTCCTTCCTTATCCAAGATATGTGCGTTTCAAGTTCTCCTCAGCTGAAAAAAACATTGACCGCGGGGTCAACATTTTCACCAAAAATTCAATATTCCCCAATTTGCCCCAAAATAACACAAATTGAAGCCAATGCAGCCTGGATGCTGTGTCTGAAATGTGAGCTCTCTCACTCCTTCCTTATCCAAGATATGTGCGTTTCAAGTTCTCCTCAGCTGAAAAAAACATTGACCGCGGGGTCAACTTTTTCACCAAAAATTCAATATTCCCCAATTTGCCCCGAAATAACACAAATTGAAGCCATTGCAGCCTGGATGCTGTGTCTGAAATGTGAGCTCTCTAACTCCTTCCTTATCCAAGATATGGGCGTTTCAAGTTTTCTCCAGTTGAAAAAACACGTTGACCGCGGGGTCAACATTTTCACCAAAAATTCAATATTCCCCAATTTGCCCCGAAATAACACAAATTGAAGCCAATGCAGCCTGGATGCTTTGTCTGAAATGTGAGCTCTCTCACTCCTTCCTTATCCAAGATATGGGCGTTTCAAGTTCTCCTCAGCTGAAAAAAACATTGACCGCGGGGTCAACATTTTCACCAAAAATTCAATATTCCCCACTTTGCCCCAAAATAACACAAATTGAAGCCATTGCAGCCTGGATGCTGTGTCTGAAATGTGAGCTCTCTCACTCCTTCCTTGCCCAAGACACGGGCGTTTCAAGTTATCTCCTCAGCTGAAAAAAACATTGACCGCGGGGTCAACATTTTCACCAAAAATTCAATATTCCCCAATTTGCCCCAAAATAACACAAATTGAAGCCATTGCAGCCTGGATGCTGCGTCTAAACATTTTAACACTCTAACTCCTTCCTTGCCCAAGATATGGGCGTTTCAATTTCTCCTCAGCTGAAAAAAACATTGACCGCGGGGTCAACATTTTCACCAAAAATTCAATATTCCCCAATTTGCCCCAAAATAACACAAATTGAAGCCATTACAGCCTGGATGCTGCGTCTAAAAATTTTAACACTCTAACTCCTTCCTTGCCCAAGATATGGGCGTTTCAAGTTCTCCTCAGTTGAAAAAAACATTGACCGCGGGGTCAACTTTTTCACCAAAAATTCAATATTCCCCAATTTGCCCCAAAATAACACAAATTGAAGCCATTGCAGCCTGGATGCTGTGTCTGAAATGTGAGCTCTCTCACTCCTTCCTTATCCAAGATATGGGCGTTTCAACTTTTCTCCAGTTGAAAAAACACGTTGACCGCGGGGTCAACATTTTCACCAAAAATTCAATATTCCCCAATTTGCCCCGAAATAACACAAATTGAAGCCATTGCAGCCTGGATGCTGTGTCTGAAATGTGAGTTCTCTAACTCCTTCCTTGCCCAAGATATGGGCGTTTCAAGTTCTCCTCAGCTGAAAAAAACATTGACCGCGGGGTCAACATTTTCACAAAAAATTCAATATTCCCCAATTTGCCCCGAAATAACACAAACTGAAGCCATTGCAGCCTGGATGCTGTGTCTGAAATGTGAGCTCTCTCACTCCTTCCTTATCCAAGATATTGGCGTTTCAAGTTTTCTCCAGTTGAAAAAACACGTTGACCGCGGGGTCAACATTTTCACCAAAAATTCAATATTCCCCAATTTGCCCCGAAATAACACAAATTGAAGCCAATGCAGCCTGGATGCTTTGTCTGAAATGTGAGCTCTCTAACTCCTTCCTTGCCCAAGATATGGGCGTTTCAAGTTCTCCTCAGCTGAAAAAAACATTGACCGCGGGGTCAACATTTTCACCAAAAATTCAATATTCCCCAATTTGCCCCAAAATAACACAAATTGAAGACATTGCAGCCTGGATGCTGCGTCTAAACATTTTAACACTCTAACTCCTTCCTTGCCCAAGATATGGGCGTTTCAAGTTCTCCTCAGCTGAAAAAAACATTGACCGCGGGGTCAACATTTTCACCAAAAATTCAATATTCCCCAATTTGCCCCGAAATAACACAAATTGAAGCCATTGCAGCCTGGATGCTGCGTCTAAAAATTTTAACACTCTAACTCCTTCCTTGCCCAAGATATGGGCGTTTCAAGTTCTCCTCAGCTGAAAAAAACATTGACCGCGGGGTCAACATTTTCACCAAAAATTCAATATTCCCCAATTTGCCCCAAAATAACACAAATTGAAGCCATTGCAGCCTGGATGCTGTGTCTGAAATGTGAGCTCTCTCACTCCTTCCTTATCCAAGATATGGGCGTTTCAACTTTTCTCCAGTTGAAAAAACACGTTGACCGCGGGGTCAACATTTTCACCAAAAATTCAATATTCCCCAATTTGCCCCGAAATAACACAAATTGAAGCCATTGCAGCCTGGATGCTGTGTCTGAAATGTGAGCTCTCTCACTCCTTCCTTATCCAAGATATAGGCGTTTCAACTTTTCTCCAGTTGAAAAAACACGTTGACCGCGTGGTCAACATTTTCACCAAAAATTCAATATTCCCCAATTTGCCCCGAAATAACACAAATTGAAGCCATAGCAGCCTGGATGCTGTGTCTGAAATGTGAGTTCTCTAACTCCTTCCTTGCCCAAGATATGGGCGTTTCAAGTTCTCCTCAGCTGAAAAAAACATTGACCCCGCCGGGGTCAACATTTTCACCAAAAATTCAATATTCCCCAATTTGCCCCGAAATAACACAAATTGAAGCCATTGCAGCCTGGATGCTGTGTCTGAAATGTGAGCTCTCTCACTCCTTCCTTATCCAAGATATGGGCGTTTCAAGTTCTCCTCAGCTGAAAAAAACATTGACCGCGGGGTCAACATTTTCACCAAAAATTCAATATTCCCCAATTTGCCCCAAAATAACACAAATTGAAGCCATTGCAGCCTGGATGCTGTGTCTGAAATGTGAGCTCTCGAACTCCTTCCTTATCCAAGATATGGGCGTTTCAAGTTTTCTCCAGTTGAAAAAACACGTTGACCGCGGGGTCAACATTTTCACCAAAAATTAAATATTCCCCAATTTGCCCCGAAATAACACAAATTGAAGCCAATGCAGCCTGGATGCTTTGTCTGAAATGTGAGCTCTCTCACTCCTTCCTTATCCAAGATATGGGCGTTTCAAGTTCTCCTCAGCTGAAAAAAACATTGACCGCGGGGTCAACATTTTCACCAAAAATTCAATATTCCCCAATTTGCCCCAAAATAACACAAATTGAAGCCATTGCAGCCTGGATGCTGTGTCTGAAATGTGAGCTCTCTCACTCCTTCCTTATCCAAGATATGGGCGTTTCAAGTTCTCCTCAGCTGAAAAAAACATTGACCGCGGGGTCAACTTTTTCACCAAAAATTCAATATTCCCCAATTTGCCCCGAAATAACACAAATTGAAGCCATTGCAGCCTGGATGCTGTGTCTGAAATGTGAGTTCTCTAACTCCTTCCTTGCCCAAGATATGGGCGTTTCAAGTTCTCCTCAGCTGAAAAAAACATTGACCGCGGGGTCAACATTTTCACCAAAAATTCAATATTCCCCAATTTGCCCCAAAATAACACAAATTGAAGCCAATACAGCCTGGATGCTGTGTCTGAAATGTGAGCTCTCTCACTCCTTCCTTATCCAAGATATGTGCGTTTCAAGTTCTCCTCAGCTGAAAAAAACATTGACCGCGGGGTCAACATTTTCACCAAAAATTCAATATTCCCCAATTTGCCCCGAAATAACACAAATTGAAGCCATTGCAGCCTGGATGCTGCGTCTAAAAATTTTAACACTCTAACTCCTTCCTTGCCCAAGATATGGGCGTTTCAAGTTCTCCTCAGCTGAAAAAAACATTGACCGCGGGGTCAACATTTTCACCAAAAATTCAATATTCCCCAATTTGCCCCAAAATAACACAAATTGAAGCCATTGCAGCCTGGATGCTGCGTCTAAACATTTTAACACTCTAACTCCTTCCTTGCCCAAGATATGGGCGTTTCAATTTCTCCTCAGCTGAAAAAAACATTGACCGCGGGGTCAACATTTTCACCAAAAATTCAATATTCCCCAATTTGCCCCGAAATAACACAAATTGAAGCCATTGCAGCCTGGATGCTGCGTCTAAAAATTTTAACACTCTAACTCCTTCCTTGCCCAAGATATGGGCGTTTCAAGTTCTCCTCAGCTGAAAAAAACATTGACCGCAGGGTCAACATTTTCACCAAAAATTCAATATTCCCCAATTTGCCCCAAAATAACACAAATTGAAGCCATTGCAGCCTGGATGCTGCGTCTAAAAATTTTAACACTCTAACTCCTTCCTTGCCCAAGATATGGGCGTTTCAAGTTCTCCTCAGTTGAAAAAAACATTGACCGCGGGGTCAAATTTTCACCAAAAATTCAATATTCCCCAATTTGCCCCAAAATAACACAAATTGAAGCCATCGCAGCCTGGATGCTGTGTCTGAAATGTGAGCTCTCTCACTCCTTCCTTATCCAAGATATGGGCGTTTCAACTTTTCTCCAGTTGAAAAAACACGTTGACCGCGGGGTCAACATTTTCACCAAAAATTCAATATTCCCCAATTTGCCCCGAAATAACACAAATTGAAGCCATTGCAGCCTGGATGCTGTGTCTGAAATGTGAGTTCTCTAACTCCTTCCTTATCCAAGATATGGGCGTTTCAAGTTCTCCTCAGCTGAAAAAAACATTGACCGCGGGGTCAACATTTTCACCAAAAATTCAATATTCCCCAATTTTCCCCAAAATAACACAAATTGAAGCCATTGCAGCCTGGATGCTGCGTCTAAACATTTTAACACTCTAACTCCTTCCTTGCCCAAGATATGGGCGTTTCAATTTCTCCTCAGCTGAAAAAAACATTGACCGCGGGGTCAACATTTTCACCAAAAATTCAATATTCCCCAATTTGCCCCAAAATAACACAAATTGAAGCCATTGCAGCCTGGATGCTGTGTCTGAAATGTGAGCTCTCTCACTCCTTCCTTATCCAAGATATGGGCGTTTCAACTTTTCTCCAGTTGAAAAAACACGTTGACCGCGGGGTCAACATTTTCACCAAAAATTCAATATTCCCCAATTTGCCCCGAAATAACACAAATTGAAGCCATTGCAGCCTGGATGCTGTGTCTGAAATGTGAGCTCTCTCACTCCTTCCTTATCCAAGATATGGGCGTTTCAACTTTTCTCCAGTTGAAAAAACACGTTGACCGCGTGGTCAACATTTTCACCAAAAATTCAATATTCCCCAATTTGCCCCGAAATAACACAAATTGAAGCCATTGCAGCCTGGATGCTGTGTCTGAAATGTGAGTTCTCTAACTCCTTCCTTGCCCAAGATATGGGCGTTTCAAGTTCTCCTCAGCTGAAAAAAACATTGACCGCGGGGTCAACATTTTCACCAAAAATTCAATATTCCCCAATTTGCCCCGAAATAACACAAATTGAAGCCATTGCAGCCTGGATGCTGTGTCTGAAATGTGAGTTCTCTAACTCCTTCCTTGCCCAAGATATGGGCGTTTCAAGTTCTCCTCAGCTGAAAAAAACATTGACCGCGGGGTCAACATTTTCACCAAAAATTCAATATTCCCCAATTTGCCCCAAAATAACACAAATTGAAGCCATTGCAGCCTGGATGCTGCGTCTAAAAATTTTAACACTCTAACTCCTTCCTTGCCCAAGATATGGGCGTTTCAAGTTCTCCTCAGCTGAAAAAAACATTGACCGCGGGGTCAACATTTTCACCAAAAATTCAATATTCCCCAATTTGCCCCAAAATAACACAAATTGAAGCCATTGCAGCCTGGATGCTGTGTCTGAAATGTGAGCTCTCTCACTCCTTCCTTATCCAAGATATGGGCGCTTCAAGTTCTCCTCAGCTGAAAAAAACACGTTGACCGCGGGGTCAACATTTTTACCAAAAATTCAATATTCCCCAATTTGCCCCGAAATAACACAAATTGAAGCCAATGCAGCCTGGATGCTTTGTCTGAAATGTGAGCTCTCTCACTCCTTCCTTATCCAAGATATGGGCGTTTCAAGTTCTCCTCAGCTGAAAAAAACATTGACCGCGGGGTCAACATTTTCACCAAAAATTCAATATTCCCCAATTTGCCCCAAAATAACACAAATTGAAGCCATTGCAGCCTGGATGCTGCGTCTAAAAATTTTAACACTCTAACTCCTTCCTTGCCCAAGATATGGGCGTTTCAAGTTCTCCTCAGTTGAAAAAAACATTGACCGCGGGGTCAAATTTTCACCAAAAATTCAATATTCCCCAATTTGCCCCAAAATAACACAAATTGAAGCCATTGCAGCCTGGATGCTGTGTCTGAAATGTGAGCTCTCTCACTCCTTCCTTATCCAAGATATGGGCGTTTCAACTTTTCTCCAGTTGAAAAAACACGTTGACCGCGGGGTCAACATTTTCACCAAAAATTCAATATTCCCCAATTTGCCCCGAAATAACACAAATTGAAGCCATTGCAGCCTGGATGCTGTGTCTGAAATGTGAGTTCTCTAACTCCTTCCTTGCCCAAGATATGGGCGTTTCAAGTTCTCCTCAGCTGAAAAAAACATTGACCGCGGGGTCAACATTTTCACAAAAAATTCAATATTCCCCAATTTGCCCCGAAATAACACAAACTGAAGCCATTGCAGCCTGGATGCTGTGTCTGAAATGTGAGCTCTCTCACTCCTTCCTTATCCAAGATATGGGCGTTTCAAGTTTTCTCCAGTTGAAAAAACACGTTGACCGCGGGGTCAACATTTTCACCAAAAATTCAATATTCCCCAATTTGCCCCGAAATAACACAAATTGAAGCCATTGCAGCCTGGATGCTGTGTCTGAAATGTGAGTTCTCTAACTCCTATCTTGCCCAAGATATGGGCGTTTCAAGTTCTCCTCAGCTGAAAAAAACATTGACCGCGGGGTCAACATTTTCACAAAAAATTCAATATTCCCCAATTTGCCCCGAAATAACACAAATTGAAGCCATTGCAGCCTGGATGCTGTGTCTGAAATGTGAGCTCTCTAACTCCTTCCTTATCCAAGATATGGGCGTTTCAAGTTTTCTCCAGTTGAAAAAACACGTTGACCGCGGGGTCAACATTTTCACCAAAAATTCAATATTCCCCAATTTGCCCCGAAATAACACAAATTGAAGCCAATGCAGCCTGGATGCTTTGTCTGAAATGTGAGCTCTCTCACTCCTTCCTTATCCAAGATATGGGCGTTTCAAGTTCTCCTCAGCTGAAAAAAACATTGACCGCGGGGTCAACATTTTCACCAAAAATTCAATATTCCCCAATTTGCCCCAAAATAACACAAATTGAAGCCATTGCAGCCTGGATGCTGCGTCTAAACATTTTAACACTCTAACTCCTTCCTTGCCCAAGATATGGGCGTTTCAATTTCTCCTCAGCTGAAAAAAACATTGACCGCGGGGTCAACATTTTCACCAAAAATTCAATATTCCCCAATTTGCCCCAAAATAACACAAATTGAAGCCATTGCAGCCTGGATGCTGTGTCTGAAATGTGAGCTCTCTCACTCCTTCCTTATCCAAGATATGGGCGTTTCAACTTTTCTCCAGTTGAAAAAACACGTTGACCGCGTGGTCAACATTTTCACCAAAAATTCAATATTCCCCAATTTGCCCCGAAATAACACAAATTGAAGCCATTGCAGCCTGGATGCTGTGTCTGAAATGTGAGTTCTCTAACTCCTTCCTTGCCCAAGATATGGGCGTTTCAAGTTCTCCTCAGCTGAAAAAAACATTGACCGCGGGGTCAACATTTTCACCAAAAATTCAATATTCCCCAATTTGCCCCGAAATAACACAAATTGAAGCCATTGCAGCCTGGATGCTGTGTCTGAAATGTGAGTTCTCTAACTCCTTCCTTGCCCAAGATATGGGCGTTTCAATTTCTCCTCAGCTGAAAAAAACATTGACCGCGGGGTCAACATTTTCACCAAAAATTCAATATTCCCCAATTTGCCCCAAAATAACACAAATTGAAGCCAATGCAGCCTGGATGCTGTGTCTGAAATGTGAGCTCTCTCACTCCTTCCTTATCCAAGATATGGGCGTTTCAAGTTCTCCTCAGCTGAAAAAAACATTGACCGCGGGGTCAACATTTTCACCAAAAATTCAATATTCCCCAATTTGCCCCAAAATAACACAAATTGAAGCCATTGCAGCCTGGATGCTGTGTCTGAAATGTGAGCTCTCTAACTCCTTCCTTATCCAAGATATGGGCGTTTCAAGTTTTCTCCAGTTGAAAAAACACGTTGACCGCGGGGTCAACATTTTCACCAAAAATTCAATATTCCCCAATTTGCCCCGAAATAACACAAATTGAAGCCAATGCAGCCTGGATGCTTTGTCTGAAATGTGAGCTCTCTCACTCCTTCCTTATCCAAGATATGGGCGTTTCAAGTTCTCCTCAGCTGAAAAAAACATTGACCGCGGGGTCAACATTTTCACCAAAAATTCAATATTCCCCAATTTGCCCCGAAATAACACAAATTGAAGCCATTGCAGCCTGGATGCTGCGTCTAAAAATTTTAACACTCTAACTCGTTCCTTGCCCAAGATATGGGCGTTTCAAGTTCTCCTCAGCTGAAAAAAACATTGACCGCGGGGTCAACATTTTCACCAAAAATTCAATATTCCCCAATTTGCCCCAAAATAACACAAATTGAAGCCATTGCAGCCTGGATGCTGTGTCTGAAATGTGAGCTCTCTCACTCCTTCCTTATCCAAGATATGGGCGTTTCAACTTTTCTCCAGTTGAAAAAACACGTTGACCGCGGGGTCAACATTTTCACCAAAAATTCAATATTCCCCAATTTGCCCCAAAATAACACAAATTGAAGCCATTGCAGCCTGGATGCTGTGTCTGAAATGTGAGCTCTCTCACTCCTTCCTTATCCAAGATATGGGCGCTTCAAGTTCTCCTCAGCTGAAAAAAACACGTTGACCGCGGGGTCAACATTTTTACCAAAAATTCAATATTCCCCAATTTGCCCCGAAATAACACAAATTGAAGCCAATGCAGCCTGGATGCTTTGTCTGAAATGTGAGCTCTCTCACTCCTTCCTTATCCAAGATATGGGCGTTTCAAGTTCTCCTCAGCTGAAAAAAACATTGACCGCGGGGTCAACATTTTCACCAAAAATTCAATATTCCCCAATTTGCCCCGAAATAACACAAATTGAAGCCATTGCAGCCTGGATGCTGCGTCTAAAAATTTTAACACTCTAACTCCTTCCTTGCCCAAGATATGGGCGTTTCAAGTTCTCCTCAGCTGAAAAAAACATTGACCGCGGGGTCAACATTTTCACCAAAAATTCAATATTCCCCAATTTGCCCCAAAATAACACAAATTGAAGCCATTGCAGCCTGGATGCTGTGTCTGAAATGTGAGCTCTCTCACTCCTTCCTTATCCAAGATATGGGCGTTTCAACTTTTCTCCAGTTGAAAAAACACGTTGACCGCGGGGTCAACATTTTCACCAAAAATTCAATATTCCCCAATTTGCCCAAAAATAACACAAATTGAAGCCATTGCAGCCTGGATGCTGTGTCTGAAATGTGAGCTCTCTCACTCCTTCCTTATCCAAGATATGGGCGTTTCAACTTTTCTCCAGTTGAAAAAACACGTTGACCGCGGGGTCAACATTTTCACCAAAAATTCAATATTCCCCAATTTGCCCCGAAATAACACAAATTGAAGCCATTGCAGCCTGGATGCTGTGTCTGAAATGTGAGCTCTCTCACTCCTTCCTTATCCAAGATATGGGCGTTTCAAGTTCTCCTCAGCTGAAAAAAACACGTTGACCGCGGGGTCAACATTTTTACCAAAAATTCAATATTCCCCAATTTGCCCCGAAATAACACAAATTGAAGCCAATGCAGCCTGGATGCTTTGTCTGAAATGTGAGCTCTCTCACTCCTTCCTTATCCAAGATATGGGCGTTTCAAGTTCTCCTCAGCTGAAAAAAACATTGACCGCGGGGTCAACATTTTCACCAAAAATTCAATATTCCCCAATTTGCCCCAAAATAACACAAATTGAAGCCATTGCAGCCTGGATGCTGTGTCTGAAATGTGAGCTCTCTCACTCCTTCCTTATCCAAGATATGGGCGTTTCAAGTTTTCTCCAGTTGAAAAAACACGTTGACCGCGGGGTCAACATTTTCACCAAAAATTCAATATTCCCCAATTTGCCCCGAAATAACACAAATTGAAGCCAATGCAGCCTGGATGCTTTGTCTGAAATGTGAGCTCTCTCACTCCTTCCTTATCCAAGATATGGGCGTTTCAACTTTTCTCCAGTTGAAAAAACACGTTGACCGCGGGGTCAACATTTTCACCAAAAATTCAATATTCCCCAATTTGCCCCGAAATAACACAAATTGAAGCCATTGCAGCCTGGATGCTGCGTCTAAAAATTTTAACACTCTAACTCGTTCCTTGCCCAAGATATGGGCGTTTCAAGTTCTCCTCAGCTGAAAAAAACATTGACCGCGGGGTCAACATTTTCACCAAAAATTCAATATTCCCCAATTTGCCCCAAAATAACACAAATTGAAGCCATTGCAGCTTGGATGCTGTGTCTGAAATGTGAGCTCTCTCACTCCTTCCTTATCCAAGATATGGGCGTTTCAACTTTTCTCCAGTTGAAAAAACACGTTGACCGCGGGGTCAACATTTTCACCAAATATTCAATATTCCCCAATTTGCCCCGAAATAACACAAATTGAAGCCAATGCAGCCTGGATGCTTTGTCTGAAATGTGAGCTCTCTCACTCCTTCCTTATCCAAGATATGGGCGTTTCAAGTTCTCCTCAGCTGAAAAAAACATTGACCGCGGGGTCAACATTTTCACCAAAAATTCAATATTCCCCAATTTGCCCCAAAATAACACAAATTGAAGCCATTGCAGCCTGGATGCTGCGTCTAAAAATTTGAACACTCTAACTCCTTCCTTGCCCAAGATATGGGCGTTTCAAGTTCTCCTCAGCTGAAAAAAACATTGACCGCGGGGTCAACATTTTCACCAAAAATTCAATATTCCCCAATTTGCCCCGAAATAACACAAATTGAAGCCAATGCAGCCTGGATGCTGCGTCTGAAATGTGACCTCTCTCACTCCTTCCTTGCCCAAGATATGGGCTTTTAAAGTTCTCCTCAGCTGAAAAAAACATTGACCGCGGGGTCAACATTTTCACCAAAAATTCAATATTCCCCAATTTGCCCCGAAATAACACAAATTGAAGCCAATGCAGCCTGGATGCTTTGTCTGAAATGTGAGCTCTCTCACTCCTTCCTTATCCAAGATATGGGCGTTTCAAGTTCTCCTCAGCTGAAAAAAACATTGACCGCGGGGTCAACATTTTCACCAAAAATTCAATATTCCCCAATTTGCCCCGAAATAACACAAATTGAAGCCATTGCAGCCTGGATGCTGTGTCTGAAATGTGAGCTCTCTCACTCCTTCCTTATCCAAGATATGGGCGTTTCAACTTTTCTCCAGTTGAAAAAACACGTTGACCGCGGGGTCAACATTTTCACCAAAAATTCAATATTCCCCAATTTGCCCCGAAATAACACAAATTGAAGCCATTGCAGCCTGGATGCTGTGTCTGAAATGTGAGCTCTCTCACTCCTTCCTTATCCAAGATATGGGCGTTTCAAGTTCTCCTCAGCTGAAAAAAACATTGACCGCGGGGTCAACATTTTCACCAAAAATTCAATATTCCCCAATTTGCCCAAAAATAACACAAATTGAAGCCATTGCAGCCTGGATGCTGTGTCTGAAATGTGAGCTCTCTAACTCCTTCCTTATCCAAGATATGGGCGTTTCAACTTTTCTCCAGTTGAAAAAACACGTTGACCGCGGGGTCAACATTTTCACCAAAAATTCAATATTCCCCAATTTGCCCAAAAAAAACACAAATTGAAGCCATTGCAGCCTGGATGCTGTGTCTGAAATGTGAGCTCTCTCACTCCTTCCTTATCCAAGATATGGGCGTTTCAACTTTTCTCCAGTTGAAAAAACACGTTGACCGCGGGGTCAACATTTTCACCAAAAATTCAATATTCCCCAATTTGCCCCGAAATAACACAAATTGAAGCCATTGCAGCCTGGATGCTGCGTCTAAAAATTTTAACACTCTAACTCGTTCCTTGCCCAAGATATGGGCGTTTCAAGTTCTCCTCAGCTGAAAAAAACATTGACCGCGGGGTCAACATTTTCACCAAAAATTCAATATTCCCCAATTTGCCCCAAAATAACACAAATTGAAGCCATTGCAGCCTGGATGCTGTGTCTGAAATGTGAGCTCTCTCACTCCTTCCTTATCCAAGATATGGGCGTTTCAACTTTTCTCCAGTTGAAAAAATACGTTGACCGCGGGGTCAACATTTTCACCAAAAATTCAATATTCCCCAATTTGCCCAAAAATAACACAAATTGAAGCCATTGCAGCCTGGATGCTGTGTCTGAAATGTGAGTTCTCTCACTCCTTCCTTATCCAAGATATGGGCGTTTCAAGTTCTCCTCAGCTGAAAAAAACATTGACCGCGGGGTCAACTTTTTCACCAAAAATTCAATATTCCCCAATTTGCCCCAAAATAACACAAATTGATGCCATTGCAGCCTGGATGCTGTGTCTGAAATGTGAGCTCTCTCACTCCTTCCTTGCCCAAGATATGGGCGTTTCAAGTTCTCCTCAGCTGAAAAAAACATTGACCGCGGGGTCAACATTTTCACCAAAAATTCAATATTCCCCAATTTGCCCCGAAATAACACAAATTGAAGCCAATGCAGCCTGGATGCTGCGTCTGAAATGTGACCTCTCTCACTCCTTCCTTGCCCAAGATATGGGCTTTTAAAGTTCTCCTCAGCTGAAAAAAACATTGACCGCGGGGTCAACATTTTCACCAAAAATTCAATATTCCCCAATTTGCCCCAAAATAACACAAATTGATGCCATTGCAGCCTGGATGCTGTGTCTGAAATGTGAGCTCTCTCACTCCTTCCTTGCCCAAGATATGGGCGTTTCAAGTTCTCCTCAGCTGAAAAAAACATTGACCGCGGGGTCAACATTTTTACCAAAAATTCAATATTCCCCAATTTGCCCCGAAATAACACAAATTGAAGCCAATGCAGCCTGGATGCTTTGTCTGAAATGTGAGCTCTCTCACTCCTTCCTTATCCAAGATATGGGCGTTTCAAGTTCTCCTCAGCTGAAAAAAACATTGACCGCGGGGTCAACATTTTCACCAAAAATTCAATATTCCCCAATTTGCCCCAAAATAACACAAATTGAAGCCATTGCAGCCTGGATGCTGTGTCTGAAATGTGAGCTCTCTCACTCCTTCCTTATCCAAGATATGGGCGTTTCAAGTTTTCTCCAGTTGAAAAAACACGTTGACCGCGGGGTCAACATTTTCACCAAAAATTCAATATTCCCCAATTTGCCCCGAAATAACACAAATTGAAGCCAATGCAGCCTGGATGCTTTGTCTGAAATGTGAGCTCTCTCACTCCTTCCTTATCCAAGATATGGGCGTTTCAACTTTTCTCCAGTTGAAAAAACACGTTGACCGCGGGGTCAACATTTTCACCAAAAATTCAATATTCCCCAATTTGCCCCGAAATAACACAAATTGAAGCCATTGCAGCCTGGATGCTGCGTCTAAAAATTTTAACACTCTAACTCGTTCCTTGCCCAAGATATGGGCGTTTCAAGTTCTCCTCAGCTGAAAAAAACATTGACCGCGGGGTCAACATTTTCACCAAAAATTCAATATTCCCCAATTTGCCCCAAAATAACACAAATTGAAGCCATTGCAGCTTGGATGCTGTGTCTGAAATGTGAGCTCTCTCACTCCTTCCTTATCCAAGATATGGGCGTTTCAACTTTTCTCCAGTTGAAAAAACACGTTGACCGCGGGGTCAACATTTTCACCAAATATTCAATATTCCCCAATTTGCCCCGAAATAACACAAATTGAAGCCAATGCAGCCTGGATGCTTTGTCTGAAATGTGAGCTCTCTCACTCCTTCCTTATCCAAGATATGGGCGTTTCAAGTTCTCCTCAGCTGAAAAAAACATTGACCGCGGGGTCAACATTTTCACCAAAAATTCAATATTCCCCAATTTGCCCCAAAATAACACAAATTGAAGCCATTGCAGCCTGGATGCTGCGTCTAAAAATTTGAACACTCTAACTCCTTCCTTGCCCAAGATATGGGCGTTTCAAGTTCTCCTCAGCTGAAAAAAACATTGACCGCGGGGTCAACATTTTCACCAAAAATTCAATATTCCCCAATTTGCCCCGAAATAACACAAATTGAAGCCAATGCAGCCTGGATGCTGCGTCTGAAATGTGACCTCTCTCACTCCTTCCTTGCCCAAGATATGGGCTTTTAAAGTTCTCCTCAGCTGAAAAAAACATTGACCGCGGGGTCAACATTTTCACCAAAAATTCAATATTCCCCAATTTGCCCCGAAATAACACAAATTGAAGCCAATGCAGCCTGGATGCTTTGTCTGAAATGTGAGCTCTCTCACTCCTTCCTTATCCAAGATATGGGCGTTTCAAGTTCTCCTCAGCTGAAAAAAACATTGACCGCGGGGTCAACATTTTCACCAAAAATTCAATATTCCCCAATTTGCCCCGAAATAACACAAATTGAAGCCATTGCAGCCTGGATGCTGTGTCTGAAATGTGAGCTCTCTCACTCCTTCCTTATCCAAGATATGGGCGTTTCAACTTTTCTCCAGTTGAAAAAACACGTTGACCGCGGGGTCAACATTTTCACCAAAAATTCAATATTCCCCAATTTGCCCCGAAATAACACAAATTGAAGCCATTGCAGCCTGGATGCTGTGTCTGAAATGTGAGCTCTCTCACTCCTTCCTTATCCAAGATATGGGCGTTTCAAGTTCTCCTCAGCTGAAAAAAACATTGACCGCGGGGTCAACATTTTCACCAAAAATTCAATATTCCCCAATTTGCCCAAAAATAACACAAATTGAAGCCATTGCAGCCTGGATGCTGTGTCTGAAATGTGAGCTCTCTAACTCCTTCCTTATCCAAGATATGGGCGTTTCAACTTTTCTCCAGTTGAAAAAACACGTTGACCGCGGGGTCAACATTTTCACCAAAAATTCAATATTCCCCAATTTGCCCAAAAAAAACACAAATTGAAGCCATTGCAGCCTGGATGCTGTGTCTGAAATGTGAGCTCTCTCACTCCTTCCTTATCCAAGATATGGGCGTTTCAACTTTTCTCCAGTTGAAAAAACACGTTGACCGCGGGGTCAACATTTTCACCAAAAATTCAATATTCCCCAATTTGCCCCGAAATAACACAAATTGAAGCCATTGCAGCCTGGATGCTGCGTCTAAAAATTTTAACACTCTAACTCGTTCCTTGCCCAAGATATGGGCGTTTCAAGTTCTCCTCAGCTGAAAAAAACATTGACCGCGGGGTCAACATTTTCACCAAAAATTCAATATTCCCCAATTTGCCCCAAAATAACACAAATTGAAGCCATTGCAGCCTGGATGCTGTGTCTGAAATGTGAGCTCTCTCACTCCTTCCTTATCCAAGATATGGGCGTTTCAACTTTTCTCCAGTTGAAAAAATACGTTGACCGCGGGGTCAACATTTTCACCAAAAATTCAATATTCCCCAATTTGCCCAAAAATAACACAAATTGAAGCCATTGCAGCCTGGATGCTGTGTCTGAAATGTGAGCTCTCTCACTCCTTCCTTATCCAAGATATGGGCGTTTCAACTTTTCTCCAGTTGAAAAAACACGTTGACCGCGGGGTCAACATTTTCACCAAAAATTCAATATTCCCCAATTTGCCCCGAAATAACACAAATTGAAGCCATTGCAGCCTGGATGCTGTGTCTGAAATGTGAGCTCTCTCACTCCTTCCTTATCCAAGATATGGGCGTTTCAAGTTCTCCTCAGCTGAAAAAAACACGTTGACCGCGGGGTCAACATTTTTACCAAAAATTCAATATTCCCCAATTTGCCCCGAAATAACACAAATTGAAGCCAATGCAGCCTGGATGCTTTGTCTGAAATGTGAGCTCTCTCACTCCTTCCTTATCCAAGATATGGGCGTTTCAAGTTCTCCTCAGCTGAAAAAAACATTGACCGCGGGGTCAACTTTTTCACCAAAAATTCAATATTCCCCAATTTGCCCCAAAATAACACAAATTGATGCCATTGCAGCCTGGATGCTGTGTCTGAAATGTGAGCTCTCTCACTCCTTCCTTGCCCAAGATATGGGCGTTTCAAGTTCTCCTCAGCTGAAAAAAACATTGACCGCGGGGTCAACATTTTCACCAAAAATTCAATATTCCCCAATTTGCCCCGAAATAACACAAATTGAAGCCAATGCAGCCTGGATGCTGCGTCTGAAATGTGACCTCTCTCACTCCTTCCTTGCCCAAGATATGGGCTTTTAAAGTTCTCCTCAGCTGAAAAAAACATTGACCGCGGGGTCAACATTTTCACCAAAAATTCAATATTCCCCAATTTGCCCCAAAATAACACAAATTGATGCCATTGCAGCCTGGATGCTGTGTCTGAAATGTGAGCTCTCTCACTCCTTCCTTGCCCAAGATATGGGCGTTTCAAGTTCTCCTCAGCTGAAAAAAACATTGACCGCGGGGTCAACATTTTCACCAAAAATTCAATATTCCCCAATTTGCCCCGAAATAACACAAATTGAAGCCAATGCAGCCTGGATGCTTTGTCTGAAATGTGAGCTCTCTCACTCCTTCCTTATCCAAGATATGGGCGTTTCAAGTTCTCCTCAGCTGAAAAAAACATTGATCGCGGGGTCAACATTTTCACCAAAAATTCAATATTCCCCAATTTGCCCCGAAATAACACAAATTGAAGCCAATGCAGCCTGGATGCTTTGTCTGAAATGTGAGCTCTCTCACTCCTTCCTTATCCAAGATATGGGCGTTTCAAGTTCTCCTCAGCTGAAAAAAACATTGACCGCGGGGTCAACATTTTCACCAAAAATTCAATATTCCCCAATTTGCCCCGAAATAACACAAATTGAAGCCAATGCAGCCTGGATGCTTTGTCTGAAATGTGAGCTCTCTCACTCCTTCCTTATCCAAGATATGGGCGTTTCAAGTTCTCCTCAGCTGAAAAAAACATTGACCGCGGGGTCAACATTTTCACCAAAAATTCAATATTCCCCAATTTGCCCCGAAATAACACAAATTGAAGCCATTGCAGCCTGGATGCTGTGTCTGAAATGTGAGCTCTCTCACTCCTTCCTTATCCAAGATATGGGCGTTTCAACTTTTCTCCAGTTGAAAAAACACGTTGACCGCGGGGTCAACATTTTCACCAAAAATTCAATATTCCCCAATTTGCCCCGAAATAACACAAATTGAAGCCATTGCAGCCTGGATGCTGTGTCTGAAATGTGAGCTCTCTCACTCCTTCCTTATCCAAGATATGGGCGTTTCAAGTTCTCCTCAGCTGAAAAAAACATTGACCGCGGGGTCAACATTTTCACCAAAAATTCAATATTCCCCAATTTGCCCAAAAATAACACAAATTGAAGCCATTGCAGCCTGGATGCTGTGTCTGAAATGTGAGCTCTCTAACTCCTTCCTTATCCAAGATATGGGCGTTTCAACTTTTCTCCAGTTGAAAAAACACGTTGACCGCGGGGTCAACATTTTCACCAAAAATTCAATATTCCCCAATTTGCCCCGAAATAACACAAATTGAAGCCATTGCAGCCTGGATGCTGCGTCTAAAAATTTTAACACTCTAACTCCTTCCTTGCCCAAGATATGGGCGTTTCAAGTTCTCCTCAGCTGAAAAAACACGTTGACCGCGGGGTCAACATTTTCACCAAAAATTCAATATTCCCCAATTTGCCCCAAAATAACACAAATTGAAGCCATTGCAGCCTGGATGCTGTGTCTGAAATGTGAGCTCTCTCACTCCTTCCTTATCCAAGATATGGGCGTTTCAACTTTTCTCCAGTTGAAAAAACACGTTGACCGCGGGGTCAACATTTTCACCAAAAATTCAATATTCCCCAATTTGCCCCGAAATAACACAAATTGAAGCCAATGCAGCCTGGATGCTTTGTCTGAAATGTGAGCTCTCTCACTCCTTCCTTATCCAAGATATGGGCGTTTCAAGTTCTCCTCAGCTGAAAAAAACATTGACCGCGGGGTCAACATTTTCACCAAAAATTCAATATTCCCCAATTTGCCCCGAAATAACACAAATTGAAGCCATTGCAGCCTGGATGCTGCGTCTAAAAATTTTAACACTCTAACTCGTTCCTTGCCCAAGATATGGGCGTTTCAAGTTCTCCTCAGCTGAAAAAAACATTGACCGCGGGGTCAACATTTTCACCAAAAATTCAATATTCCCCAATTTGCCCCAAAATAACACAAATTGAAGCCATTGCAGCCTGGATGCTGTGTCTGAAATGTGAGCTCTCTCACTCCTTCCTTATCCAAGATATGGGCGCTTCAAGTTCTCCTCAGCTGAAAAAAACACGTTGACCGCGGGGTCAACATTTTTACCAAAAATTCAATATTCCCCAATTTGCCCCGAAATAACACAAATTGAAGCCAATGCAGCCTGGATGCTTTGTCTGAAATGTGAGCTCTCTCACTCCTTCCTTATCCAAGATATGGGCGTTTCAAGTTCTCCTCAGCTGAAAAAAACATTGACCGCGGGGTCAACATTTTCACCAAAAATTCAATATTCCCCAATTTGCCCCGAAATAACACAAATTGAAGCCATTGCAGCCTGGATGCTGCGTCTAAAAATTTTAACACTCTAACTCCTTCCTTGCCCAAGATATGGGCGTTTCAAGTTCTCCTCAGCTGAAAAAAACATTGACCGCGGGGTCAACATTTTCACCAAAAATTCAATATTCCCCAATTTGCCCCAAAATAACACAAATTGAAGCCATTGCAGCCTGGATGCTGTGTCTGAAATGTGAGCTCTCTCACTCCTTCCTTATCCAAGATATGGGCGTTTCAACTTTTCTCCAGTTGAAAAAACACGTTGACCGCGGGGTCAACATTTTCACCAAAAATTCAATATTCCCCAATTTGCCCAAAAATAACACAAATTGAAGCCATTGCAGCCTGGATGCTGTGTCTGAAATGTGAGCTCTCTCACTCCTTCCTTATCCAAGATATGGGCGTTTCAACTTTTCTCCAGTTGAAAAAACACGTTGACCGCGGGGTCAACATTTTCACCAAAAATTCAATATTCCCCAATTTGCCCCGAAATAACACAAATTGAAGCCATTGCAGCCTGGATGCTGTGTCTGAAATGTGAGCTCTCTCACTCCTTCCTTATCCAAGATATGGGCGTTTCAAGTTCTCCTCAGCTGAAAAAAACACGTTGACCGCGGGGTCAACATTTTTACCAAAAATTCAATATTCCCCAATTTGCCCCAAAATAACACAAATTGAAGCCATTGCAGCCTGGATGCTGCGTCTAAAAATTTGAACACTCTAACTCCTTCCTTGCCCAAGATATGGGCGTTTCAATTTCTCCTCAGCTGAAAAAAACATTGACCGCGGGGTCAACATTTTCACCAAAAATTCAATATTCCCCAATTTGCCCCAAAATAACACAAATTGAAGCCAATGCAGCCTGGATGCTGTGTCTGAAATGTGAGCTCTCTCACTCCTTCCTTATCCAAGATATGGGCGTTTCAAGTTCTCCTCAGCTGAAAAAAACATTGACCGCGGGGTCAACATTTTCACCAAAAATTCAATATTCCCCAATTTGCCCCAAAATAACACAAATTGAAGCCATTGCAGCCTGGATGCTGTGTCTGAAATGTGAGCTCTCTAACTCCTTCCTTATCCAAGATATGGGCGTTTCAAGTTTTCTCCAGTTGAAAAAACACGTTGACCGCGGGGTCAACATTTTCACCAAAAATTCAATATTCCCCAATTTGCCCCGAAATAACACAAATTGAAGCCAATGCAGCCTGGATGCTTTGTCTGAAATGTGAGCTCTCTCACTCCTTCCTTATCCAAGATATGGGCGTTTCAAGTTCTCCTCAGCTGAAAAAAACATTGACCGCGGGGTCAACATTTTCACCAAAAATTCAATATTCCCCAATTTGCCCCGAAATAACACAAATTGAAGCCATTGCAGCCTGGATGCTGCGTCTAAAAATTTTAACACTCTAACTCGTTCCTTGCCCAAGATATGGGCGTTTCAAGTTCTCCTCAGCTGAAAAAAACATTGACCGCGGGGTCAACATTTTCACCAAAAATTCAATATTCCCCAATTTGCCCCAAAATAACACAAATTGAAGCCATTGCAGCCTGGATGCTGTGTCTGAAATGTGAGCTCTCTCACTCCTTCCTTATCCAAGATATGGGCGTTTCAACTTTTCTCCAGTTGAAAAAACACGTTGACCGCGGGGTCAACATTTTCACCAAAAATTCAATATTCCCCAATTTGCCCAAAAATAACACAAATTGAAGCCATTGCAGCCTGGATGCTGTGTCTGAAATGTGAGCTCTCTCACTCCTTCCTTATCCAAGATATGGGCGTTTCAACTTTTCTCCAGTTGAAAAAACACGTTGACCGCGGGGTCAACATTTTCACCAAAAATTCAATATTCCCCAATTTGCCCCGAAATAACACAAATTGTAGCCAATGCAGCCTGGATGCTTTGTGTGAAATGTGAGCTCTCTCACTCCTTCCTTATCCAAGATATGGGCGTTTCAAGTTCTCCTCAGCTGAAAAAAACATTGACCGCGGGGTCAACATTTTCACCAAAAATTCAATATTCCCCAATTTGCCCCAAAATAACACAAATTGAAGCCATTGCAGCCTGGATGCTGCGTCTAAAAATTTGAACACTCTAACTCCTTCCTTGCCCAAGATATGGGCGTTTCAAGTTCTCCTCAGCTGAAAAAAACATTGACCGCGGGGTCAACTTTTTCACCAAAAATTCAATATTCCCCAATTTGCCCCAAAATAACACAAATTGATGCCATTGCAGCCTGGATGCTGTGTCTGAAATGTGAGCTCTCTCACTCCTTCCTTGCCCAAGATATGGGCGTTTCAAGTTCTCCTCAGCTGAAAAAAACATTGACCGCGGGGTCAACATTTTCACCAAAAATTCAATATTCCCCAATTTGCCCCGAAATAACACAAATTGAAGCCAATGCAGCCTGGATGCTGCGTCTGAAATGTGACCTCTCTCACTCCTTCCTTGCCCAAGATATGGGCTTTTAAAGTTCTCCTCAGCTGAAAAAAACATTGACCGCGGGGTCAACATTTTCACCAAAAATTCAATATTCCCCAATTTGCCCCGAAATAACACAAATTGAAGCCAATGCAGCAGGGATGCTTTGTCTGAAATGTGAGCTCTCTCACTCCTTCCTTATCCAAGATATGGGCGTTTCAAGTTCTCCTCAGCTGAAAAAAACATTGACCGCGGGGTCAACATTTTCACCAAAAATTCAATATTCCCCAATTTGCCCCGAAATAACACAAATTGAAGCCAATGCAGCCTGGATGCTTTGTCTGAAATGTGAGCTCTCTCACTCCTTCCTTATCCAAGATATGGGCGTTTCAAGTTCTCCTCAGCTGAAAAAAACATTGACCGCGGGGTCAACATTTTCACCAAAAATTCAATATTCCCCAATTTGCCCCGAAATAACACAAATTGAAGCCAATGCAGCCTGGATGCTTTGTCTGAAATGTGAGCTCTCTCACTCCTTCCTTATCCAAGATATGGGCGTTTCAAGTTCTCCTCAGCTGAAAAAAACATTGACCGCGGGGTCAACATTTTCACCAAAAATTCAATATTCCCCAATTTGCCCCGAAATAACACAAATTGAAGCCATTGCAGCCTGGATGCTGTGTCTGAAATGTGAGCTCTCTCACTCCTTCCTTATCCAAGATATGGGCGTTTCAACTTTTCTCCAGTTGAAAAAACACGTTGACCGCGGGGTCAACATTTTCACCAAAAATTCAATATTCCCCAATTTGCCCCGAAATAACACAAATTGAAGCCATTGCAGCCTGGATGCTGTGTCTGAAATGTGAGCTCTCTCACTCCTTCCTTATCCAAGATATGGGCGTTTCAAGTTCTCCTCAGCTGAAAAAAACATTGACCGCGGGGTCAACATTTTCACCAAAAATTCAATATTCCCCAATTTGCCCAAAAATAACACAAATTGAAGCCATTGCAGCCTGGATGCTGTGTCTGAAATGTGAGCTCTCTAACTCCTTCCTTATCCAAGATATGGGCGTTTCAACTTTTCTCCAGTTGAAAAAACACGTTGACCGCGGGGTCAACATTTTCACCAAAAATTCAATATTCCCCAATTTGCCCCAAAAAAAACACAAATTGAAGCCATTGCAGCCTGGATGCTGTGTCTGAAATGTGAGCTCTCTCACTCCTTCCTTATCCAAGATATGGGCGTTTCAACTTTTCTCCAGTTGAAAAAACACGTTGACCGCGGGGTCAACATTTTCACCAAAAATTCAATATTCCCCAATTTGCCCCGAAATAACACAAATTGAAGCCATTGCAGCCTGGATGCTGTGTCTGAAATGTGAGCTCTCTCACTCCTTCCTTATCCAAGATATGGGCGTTTCAAGTTCTCCTCAGCTGAAAAAAACACGTTGACCGCGGGGTCAACATTTTTACCAAAAATTCAATATTCCCCAATTTGCCCCGAAATAACACAAATTGAAGCCATTGCAGCCTGGATGCTGCGTCTAAAAATTTTAACACTCTAACTCGTTCCTTGCCCAAGATATGGGCGTTTCAAGTTCTCCTCAGCTGAAAAAAACATTGACCGCGGGGTCAACATTTTCACCAAAAATTCAATATTCCCCAATTTGCCCCAAAATAACACAAATTGAAGCCATTGCAGCCTGGATGCTGTGTCTGAAATGTGAGCTCTCTCACTCCTTCCTTATCCAAGATATGGGCGTTTCAACTTTTCTCCAGTTGAAAAAACACGTTGACCGCGGGGTCAACATTTTCACCAAAAATTCAATATTCCCCAATTTGCCCCAAAATGACACAAATTGAAGCCATTGCAGCCTGGATGCTGTGTCTGAAATGTGAGCTCTCTCACTCCTTCCTTATCCAAGATATGGGCGTTTCAACTTTTCTCCAGTTGAAAAAACACGTTGACCGCGGGGTCAACATTTTCACCAAAAATTCAATATTCCCCAATTTGCCCCGAAATAACACAAATTGAAGCCATTGCAGCCTGGATGCTGTGTCTGAAATGTGAGCTCTCTCACTCCTTCCTTATCCAAGATATGGGCATTTCAAGTTCTCCTCAGCTGAAAAAAACACGTTGACCGCGGGGTCAACATTTTTACCAAAAATTCAATATTCCCCAATTTGCCCCGAAATAACACAAATTGAAGCCAATGCAGCCTGGATGCTTTGTCTGAAATGTGAGCTCTCTCACTCCTTCCTTATCCAAGATATGGGCGTTTCAAGTTCTCCTCAGCTGAAAAAAACATTGACCGCGGGGTCAACATTTTCACCAAAAATTCAATATTCCCCAATTTGCCCCAAAATAACACAAATTGAAGCCATTGCAGCCTGGATGCTGCGTCTAAAAATTTGAACACTCTAACTCCTTCCTTGCCCAAGATATGGGCGTTTCAAGTTCTCCTCAGCTGAAAAAAACATTGACCGCGGGGTCAACTTTTTCACCAAAAATTCAATATTCCCCAATTTGCCCCAAAATAACACAAATTGATGCCATTGCAGCCTGGATGCTGTGTCTGAAATGTGAGCTCTCTCACTCCTTCCTTGCCCAAGATATGGGCGTTTCAAGTTCTCCTCAGCTGAAAAAAACATTGACCGCGGGGTCAACATTTTCACCAAAAATTCAATATTCCCCAATTTGCCCCGAAATAACACAAATTGAAGCCAATGCAGCCTGGATGCTGCGTCTGAAATGTGACCTCTCTCACTCCTTCCTTGCCCAAGATATGGGCTTTTAAAGTTCTCCTCAGCTGAAAAAAACATTGACCGCGGGGTCAACATTTTCACCAAAAATTCAATATTCCCCAATTTGCCCCAAAATAACACAAATTGATGCCATTGCAGCCTGGATGCTGTGTCTGAAATGTGAGCTCTCTCACTCCTTCCTTGCCCAAGATATGGGCGTTTCAAGTTCTCCTCAGCTGAAAAAAACATTGACCGCGGGGTCAACATTTTCACCAAAAATTCAATATTCCCCAATTTGCCCCGAAATAACACAAATTGAAGCCAATGCAGCCTGGATGCTTTGTCTGAAATGTGAGCTCTCTCACTCCTTCCTTATCCAAGATATGGGCGTTTCAAGTTCTCCTCAGCTGAAAAAAACATTGACCGCGGGGTCAACATTTTCACCAAAAATTCAATATTCCCCAATTTGCCCCGAAATAACACAAATTGAAGCCAATGCAGCCTGGATGCTTTGTCTGAAATGTGAGCTCTCTCACTCCTTCCTTATCCAAGATATGGGCGTTTCAAGTTCTCCTCAGCTGAAAAAAACATTGACCGCGGGGTCAACATTTTCACCAAAAATTCAATATTCCCCAATTTGCCCCGAAATAACACAAATTGAAGCCATTGCAGCCTGGATGCTGTGTCTGAAATGTGAGCTCTCTCACTCCTTCCTTATCCAAGATATGGGCGTTTCAACTTTTCTCCAGTTGAAAAAACACGTTGACCGCGGGGTCAACATTTTCACCAAAAATTCAATATTCCCCAATTTGCCCCGAAATAACACAAATTGAAGCCATTGCAGCCTGGATGCTGTGTCTGAAATGTGAGCTCTCTCACTCCTTCCTTATCCAAGATATGGGCGTTTCAAGTTCTCCTCAGCTGAAAAAAACATTGACCGCGGGGTCAACATTTTCACCAAAAATTCAATATTCCCCAATTTGCCCAAAAATAACACAAATTGAAGCCATTGCAGCCTGGATGCTGTGTCTGAAATGTGAGCTCTCTAACTCCTTCCTTATCCAAGATATGGGCGTTTCAACTTTTCTCCAGTTGAAAAAACACGTTGACCGCGGGGTCAACATTTTCACCAAAAATTCAATATTCCCCAATTTGCCCCGAAATAACACAAATTGAAGCCATTGCAGCCTGGATGCTGCGTCTAAAAATTTTAACACTCTAACTCCTTCCTTGCCCAAGATATGGGCGTTTCAAGTTCTCCTCAGCTGAAAAAACACGTTGACCGCGGGGTCAACATTTTCACCAAAAATTCAATATTCCCCAATTTGCCCCAAAATAACACAAATTGAAGCCATTGCAGCCTGGATGCTGTGTCTGAAATGTGAGCTCTCTCACTCCTTCCTTATCCAAGATATGGGCGTTTCAACTTTTCTCCAGTTGAAAAAACACGTTGACCGCGGGGTCAACATTTTCACCAAAAATTCAATATTCCCCAATTTGCCCCGAAATAACACAAATTGAAGCCAATGCAGCCTGGATGCTTTGTCTGAAATGTGAGCTCTCTCACTCCTTCCTTATCCAAGATATGGGCGTTTCAAGTTCTCCTCAGCTGAAAAAAACATTGACCGCGGGGTCAACATTTTCACCAAAAATTCAATATTCCCCAATTTGCCCCGAAATAACACAAATTGAAGCCATTGCAGCCTGGATGCTGCGTCTAAAAATTTTAACACTCTAACTCGTTCCTTGCCCAAGATATGGGCGTTTCAAGTTCTCCTCAGCTGAAAAAAACATTGACCGCGGGGTCAACATTTTCACCAAAAATTCAATATTCCCCAATTTGCCCCAAAATAACACAAATTGAAGCCATTGCAGCCTGGATGCTGTGTCTGAAATGTGAGCTCTCTCACTCCTTCCTTATCCAAGATATGGGCGTTTCAACTTTTCTCCAGTTGAAAAAACACGTTGACCGCGGGGTCAACATTTTCACCAAAAATTCAATATTCCCCAATTTGCCCCGAAATAACACAAATTGAAGCCATTGCAGCCTGGATGCTGTGTCTGAAATGTGAGCTCTCTCACTCCTTCCTTATCCAAGATATGGGCGTTTCAAGTTCTCCTCAGCTGAAAAAAACATTGACCGCGGGGTCAACATTTTCACCAAAAATTCAATATTCCCCAATTTGCCCAAAAATAACACAAATTGAAGCCATTGCAGCCTGGATGCTGTGTCTGAAATGTGAGCTCTCTAACTCCTTCCTTATCCAAGATATGGGCGTTTCAACTTTTCTCCAGTTGAAAAAACACGTTGACCGCGGGGTCAACATTTTCACCAAAAATTCAATATTCCCCAATTTGCCCCGAAATAACACAAATTGAAGCCATTGCAGCCTGGATGCTGCGTCTAAAAATTTTAACACTCTAACTCCTTCCTTGCCCAAGATATGGGCGTTTCAAGTTCTCCTCAGCTGAAAAAACACGTTGACCGCGGGGTCAACATTTTCACCAAAAATTCAATATTCCCCAATTTGCCCCAAAATAACACAAATTGAAGCCATTGCAGCCTGGATGCTGTGTCTGAAATGTGAGCTCTCTCACTCCTTCCTTATCCAAGATATGGGCGTTTCAACTTTTCTCCAGTTGAAAAAACACGTTGACCGCGGGGTCAACATTTTCACCAAAAATTCAATATTCCCCAATTTGCCCCGAAATAACACAAATTGAAGCCAATGCAGCCTGGATGCTTTGTCTGAAATGTGAGCTCTCTCACTCCTTCCTTATCCAAGATATGGGCGTTTCAAGTTCTCCTCAGCTGAAAAAAACATTGACCGCGGGGTCAACATTTTCACCAAAAATTCAATATTCCCCAATTTGCCCCGAAATAACACAAATTGAAGCCATTGCAGCCTGGATGCTGCGTCTAAAAATTTTAACACTCTAACTCGTTCCTTGCCCAAGATATGGGCGTTTCAAGTTCTCCTCAGCTGAAAAAAACATTGACCGCGGGGTCAACATTTTCACCAAAAATTCAATATTCCCCAATTTGCCCCAAAATAACACAAATTGAAGCCATTGCAGCCTGGATGCTGTGTCTGAAATGTGAGCTCTCTCACTCCTTCCTTATCCAAGATATGGGCGTTTCAACTTTTCTCCAGTTGAAAAAACACGTTGACCGCGGGGTCAACATTTTCACCAAAAATTCAATATTCCCCAATTTGCCCCAAAATAACACAAATTGAAGCCATTGCAGCCTGGATGCTGTGTCTGAAATGTGAGCTCTCTCACTCCTTCCTTATCCAAGATATGGGCGTTTCATGTTCTCCTCAGCTGAAAAAAACATTGACCGCGGGGTCAACATTTTCACCAAAAATTCAATATTCCCCAATTTGCCCCAAAATAACACAAATTGAAGCCATTGCAGCCTGGATGCTGTGTCTGAAATGTGAGCTCTCTCACTCCTTCCTTATCCAAGATATGGGCGTTTCAAGTTCTCCTCAGCTGAAAAAAACACGTTGACCGCGGGGTCAACATTTTTACCAAAAATTCAATATTCCCCAATTTGCCCCGAAATAACACAAATTGAAGCCAATGCAGCCTGGATGCTTTGTCTGAAATGTGAGCTCTCTCACTCCTTCCTTATCCAAGATATGGGCGTTTCAAGTTCTCCTCAGCTGAAAAAAACATTGACCGCGGGGTCAACATTTTCACCAAAAATTCAATATTCCCCAATTTGCCCCGAAATAACACAAATTGAAGCCATTGCAGCCTGGATGCTGCGTCTAAAAATTTTAACACTCTAACTCCTTCCTTGCCCAAGATATGGGCGTTTCAAGTTCTCCTCAGCTGAAAAAAACATTGACCGCGGGGTCAACATTTTCACCAAAAATTCAATATTCCCCAATTTGCCCAAAAATAACACAAATTGAAGCCATTGCAGCCTGGATGCTGTGTCTGAAATGTGAGCTCTCTCACTCCTTCCTTATCCAAGATATGGGCGTTTCAACTTTTCTCCAGTTGAAAAAACACGTTGACCGCGGGGTCAACATTTTCACCAAAAATTCAATATTCCCCAATTTGCCCCAAAATAACACAAATTGAAGCCATTGCAGCCTGGATGCTGTGTCTGAAATGTGAGCTCTCTCACTCCTTCCTTATCCAAGATATGTGCGTTTCAAGTTCTCCTCAGCTGAAAAAAACATTGACCGCGGGGTCAACATTTTCACCAAAAATTCAATATTCCCCAATTTGCCCCAAAATAACACAAATTGAAGCCAATGCAGCCTGGATGCTGTGTCTGAAATGTGAGCTCTCTCACTCCTTCCTTATCCAAGATATGGGCGTTTCAAGTTCTCCTCAGCTGAAAAAAACATTGACCGCGGGGTCAACATTTTCACCAAAAATTCAATATTCCCCAATTTGCCCCGAAATAACACAAATTGAAGCCATTGCAGCCTGGATGCTGCGTCTAAAAATTTTAACACTCTAACTCCTTCCTTGCCCAAGATATGGGCGTTTCAAGTTCTCCTCAGCTGAAAAAAACATTGACCGCGGGGTCAACATTTTCACCAAAAATTCAATATTCCCCAATTTGCCCCAAAATAACACAAATTGAAGCCATTGCAGCCTGGATGCTGCGTCTAAAAATTTGAACACTCTAACTCCTTCCTTGCCCAAGATATGGGCGTTTCAAGTTCTCCTCAGCTGAAAAAAACACGTTGACCGCGGGGTCAACATTTTCACCAAAAATTCAATATTCCCCAATTTGCCCCAAAATAACACAAATTGAAGCCATTGCAGCCAGGATGCTGTGTCTGAAACGTGAGCTTTCTCACTCCTTCCTTATCCAAGATATGGGCGTTTCAAGTTCTCCTCAGCTGAAAAAAACATTGACCGCGGGGTCAACATTTTCACAAAAAATTCAATATTCCCCAATTTGCCCCAAAATAACACAAATTGAAGCCATTGCAGCCAGGATGCTGTGTCTGAAACGTGAGCTCTCTCACTCCTTCCTTATCCAAGATATGGGCGTTTCAAGTTCTCCTCAGCTGAAAAAAACATTGACCGCGGGGTCAACATTTTCACAAAAAATTCAATATTCCCCAATTTGCCCCGAAATAACACAAATTGAAGCCATTGCAGCCTGGATGCTGTGTCTGAAATGTGAGCTCTCTCACTCCTTCCTTATCCAAGATATGGGCGTTTCAAGTTCTCCTCAGCTGAAAAAAACATTGACCGCGGGGTCAACTTTTTCACCAAAAAATCAATATTCCCCAATTTGCCCCAAAATAACACAAATTGAAGCCATTGCAGCCTGGATGCTGTGTCTGAAATGTGAGCTCTCTAACTCCTTCCTTGCCCAAGATATGGGCGTTTCAAGTTCTCCTCAGCTGAAAAAAACATTGACTGCGGGGTCAACATTTTCACCAAAAATTCAATATTCCCCAATTTGCCCCGAAATAACACAAATTGAAGCCATTGCAGCCTGGATGCTGCGTCTAAAAATATGAACACTCTAACTCCTTCCTTGCCCAAGATATGGGCGTTTCAAGTTCTCCTCAGCTGAAAAAAACATTGACCGCGGGGTCAACATTTTCACCAAAAATTCAATATTCCCCAATTTGCCCCAAAATAACACAAATTGAAGCCATTGCAGCCAGGATGCTGTGTCTGAAACGTGAGCTCTCTCACTCCTTCCTTATCCAAGATATGGGCGTTTCAAGTTTTCTCCAGTTGAAAAAACACGTTGACCGCGGCGTCAACATTTTCGCCAAAAATTCAATATTCCCCAATTTGCCCCAAAATAACACAAATTGAAGCCATTGCAGCCTGGATGCTGTGTCTGAAATGTGAGCTCTCTCACTCCTTCCTTATCCAAGATATGGGCATTTCAAGTTCTCCTCAGCTGAAAAAAACAATGACCGCGTGGGGGTCAACATTTTCACCAAAAATTCAATATTCCCCAATTTGCCCCGAAATAACACAAATTGAAGCCATTGCAGCCTGGATGCTGTGTCTGAAATGTGAGCTCTCTAACTCCTTCCTTGCCCAAGATATGGGCGTTTCAAGTTCTCCTCAGCTGAAAAAAACATTGACCGCGGGGTCAACTTTTTCACCAAAAATTCAATATTCCCCAATTTGCCCCAAAATAACACAAATTGAAGCCATTGCAGCCTGGATGCTGTGTCTGAAATGTGAGCTCTCTCACTCCTTCCTTATCCAAGATATGGGCGTTTCAAGTTTTCTCCAGTTGAAAAAACACGTTGACCGCGAGGTCAACTTTTTCACCAAAAATTCAATATTCCCCAATTTGCCCCGAAATAACACAAATTGAAGCCATTGCAGCCTGGATGCTGTGTCTGAAATGTGAGCTCTCTAACTCCTTCCTTGCCCAAGATATGGGCGTTTCAAGTTATCTCCTCAGCTGAAAAAAACATTGACCGCGAGGTCAACTTTTTCACCAAAAATTCTATATTCCCCAATTTGCCCCAAAATAACACAAATTGAAGCCATTGCAGCCTGGATGCTGTGTCTGAAATGTGAGCTCTCTCACTCCTTCCTTATCCAAGATATGGGCGTTTCAAGTTCTCCTCAGCTGAAAAAAACATTGACCGCGGTGTCAACTTTTTCACCAAAAATTCAATATTCCCCAATTTGCCCCAAAATAACACAAATTGAAGCCATTGCAGCCTGGATGCTGTGTCTGAAATGTGAGCTCTCTAACTCCTTCCTTGCCCAAGATATGGGCGTTTCAAGTTATCTCCTCAGCTGAAAAAAACATTGACCGCGGGGTCAACTTTTTCACCAAAAATTCAATATTCCCCAATTTGCCCCGAAATAACACAAATTGAAGCCATTGCAGCCTGGATGCTGTGTCTGAAATGTGAGCTCTCTAACTCCTTCCTTGCCCAAGATATGGGCGTTTCAAGTTATCTCCTCAGCTGAAAAAAACATTGACCGCGGGGTCAACTTTTTCACAAAAAAATCAATATTCCCCAATTTGCCCGAAAAAACCACAAATTGAAGCCATTGCAGCCTGGATGCTGTGTCTGAAATGTGAGCTCTCTCACTCCTTCCTTATCCAAGATATGGGCGTTTCAAGTTCTCCTCAGCTGAAAAAAACATTGACATTGACCGCGGGGTCAACTTTTTCACCAAAAATTCAATTTTCCCCAATTTGCCCCGAAATAACACAAATTCATCCCATTGCAGCCTGGATGCTGTGTCTGAAATGTGAGCTCTCTCACTCCTTCCTTATCCAAGATATGGGCGTTTCAAGTTCTCCTCAGCTGAAAAAAACATTGACCGCGGGGTCAACATTTTCACAAAAAATTCAATATTCCCCAATTTGCCCCGAAATAACACAAATTGAAGCCATTGCAGCCTGGATGCTGCGTCTAAAAATTTTAACACTCTAACTCCTTCCTTGCCCAAGATATGGGCGTTTCAAGTTATCTCCTCAGCTGAAAAAAACATTGACCGCGGGGTCAACTTTTTCACCAAAAATTCAATATTCCCCAATTTGCCCCGAAATAACACAAATTGAAGCCATTGCAGCCTGGATGCTGTGTCTGAAATGTGAGCTCTCTAACTCCTTCCTTATCCAACATATGGGCGTTTCAAGTTTTCTCCAGTTGAAAAAACACGTTGACCGCAGGGTCAACATTTTCACAAAAAATTCAATATCCCCCAATTTGCCCCGAAATAACACAAATTGAAGCCATTGCAGCCTGGATGCTGTGTCTGAAATGTGAGCTCTCTAACTCCTTCCTTGCCCAAGATATGGGCGTTTCAAGTTATCTCCTCAGCTGAAAAAAACATTGACTGCGGGGTCAACATTTTCACCAAAAATTCAATATTCCCCAATTTGCCCCGAAATAACACAAATTGAAGCCATTGCAGCCTGGATGCTGCGTCTAAAAATTTTAACACTCTAACTCCTTCCTTGCCCAAGATATGGGCGTTTCAAGTTCTCCTCAGCTGAAAAAAACATTGACCGCGGGGTCAACATTTTCACCAAAAATTCAATATTCCCCAATTTGCCCCGAAATAACACAAATTCATCCCATTGCAGCCTGGATGCTGTGTCTGAAATGTAAGCTCTCTCACTCCTTCCTTATCCAAGATATGGGCGTTTCAAGTTTTCTCCAGTTGAAAAAACACGTTGACCGCGGGGTCAACATTTTCACCAAAAATTCAATATTCCCCAATTTGCCCCGAAATAACACAAATTGAAGCCATTGCAGCCTGGATGCTGCGTCTAAAAATTTTAACACTCTAACTCCTTCCCTGCCCAAGATATGGGCGTTTCAAGTTATCTCCTCAGCTGAAAAAAACATTGACCGCCGGGTCAACTTTTTCACCAAAAAATCAATATTCCCCAATTTGCCCCAAAATAACACAAATTGAAGCCATTGCAGCCTGGATGCTGTGTCTGAAATGTGAGCTCTCTCACTCCTTCCTTATCCAAGATATGGGCGTTTCAAGTTCTCCTCAGCTGAAAAAAACATTGACCGCGGGGTCAACTTTTTCACCAAAAAATCAATATTCCCCAATTGACGCGAAAAAACCACAAATTGAAGCCATTGCAGCCTGGATGCTGTGTCTGAAATGTGAGCTCTCTCACTCCTTCCTTATCCAAGATATGGGCGTTTCAAGTTCTCCTCAGCTGAAAAAAACATTGACCGCGGGGTCAACTTTTTCACAAAAAAATCAATATTCCCCAATTTGCCCGAAAAAACCACAAATTGAAGCCATTGCAGCCTGGATGCTGTGTCTGAAATGTGAGCTCTCTCACTCCTTCCTTATCCAAGATATGGGCGTTTCAAGTTTTCTCCAGTTGAAAAAACACGTTGACCGCGGGGTCAACATTTTCACCAAAAATTCAATAATCCCCAATTTGCCCCAAAATAACACAAATTGAAGCCATTGCAGCCTGGATGCTGTGTCTGAAATGTGAGCTCTCTCACTCCTTCCATGCCCAAGATATGGGCATTTCAAGTTATCTCCTCAGCTGAAAAAAACATTGACCGCGGGGTCAACATTTTCACCAAAAAATCAATATTCCCCAATTTGCCCCAAAATAACACAAATTGAAGCCATTGCAGCCTGGATGCTGTGTCTGAAATGTGAGCTCTCTCACTCCTTCCATGCCCAAGATATGGGCATTTCAAGTTATCTCCTCAGCTGAAAAAAACATTGACCGCGGGGTCAACATTTTCACCAAAAAATCAATATTCCCCAATTTGCCCCAAAATAACACAAATTGAAGCCATTGCAGCCTGGATGCTGTGTCTGAAATTTAAGCTCTCTCAAGCTCTCTCACTCCTTCCATGCCCAAGATATGGGCGTTTTAAGTTATCTCCTCAGCTGAAAAAAACATTGACCGCGGGGTCAACTTTTTCACCAAAAAATCAATATTCCCCAATTTGCCCCGAAATAACACAAATTCATCCCATTGCAGCCTGGATGCTGTGTCTGAAATGTAAGCTCTCTCACTCCTTCCTTATCCAAGATATGGGCGTTTCAAGTTTTCTCCAGTTGAAAAAACACGTTGACCGCGGGGTCAACATTTTCACCAAAAATTCAATATTCCCCAATTTGCCCCGAAATAACACAAATTGAAGCCATTGCAGCCTGGATGCTGTGTCTGAAATGTGAGCTCTCTAACTCCTTCCTTGCCCAAGATATGGGCGTTTAAAGTTCTCCTCAGCTGAAAAAAACATTGACCGCGGGGTCAACATTTTCACAAAAAATTCAATATTCCCCAATTTGCCCCGAAATAACACAAATTGAAGCCATTGCAGCCTGGATGCTGTGTCTGAAATTTAAGCTCTCTCAAGCTCTCTCACTCCTTCCATGCCCAAGACATGGGCGTTTCAAGTTATCTCCTCAGCTGAAAAAAACATTGACCGCGGGGTCAACTTTTTCACCAAAAATTCAATATTCCCCAATTTGCCCCGAAATAACACAAATTCATCCCATTGCAGCCTGGATGCTGTGTCTGAAATGTAAGCTCTCTCACTCCTTCCTTATCCAAGATATGGGCGTTTCAAGTTCTCCTCAGCTGAAAAAAACATTGACCGCGGGGTCAACATTTTCACCAAAAATTCAATATTCCCCAATTTGCCCCAAAATAACAGAAATTGAAGCCATTGCAGCCTGGATGCTGTGTCTGAAATTTAAGCTCTCTCAAGCTCTCTCACTCCTTCCATGCCTAAGATATGGGCGTTTCAAGTTATCTCCTCAGCTGAAAAAAACATTGACCGCGGGGTCAACTTTTTCACCAAAAAATCAATATTCCCCAATTTGCCCCAAAATAACACAAATTGAAGCCATTGCAGCCTGGATGCTGTGTCTGAAATTTAAGCTCTCTCAAGCTCTCTCACTCCTTCCATGCCCAAGATATGGGCGTTTCAAGTTATCTCCTCAGCTGAAAAAAACATTGACCGCGGGGTCAACTTTTTCACCAAAAAATCAATATTCCCCAATTTGCCCCGAAATAACACAAATTCATCCCATTGCAGCCTGGATGCTGTGTCTGAAATGTGAGCTCTCTCACTCCTTCCTTATCCAAGATATGGGCGTTTCAAGTTCTCCTCAGCTGAAAAAAACATTGACCGCGGGGTCAACTTTTTCACCAAAAATTCAATATTCCCCAATTTGCCCCAAAATAACACAAATTGAAGCCATTGCAGCCTGGATGCTGCGTCTGAAATGTGAGCTCTCTCACTCCTTCCTTATCCAAGATATGGGCGTTTCAAGTTCTCCTCAGCTGAAAAAAACATTGACCGCGGGGTCAACTTTTTCACCAAAAAATCAATATTCCCCAATTTGCCCCAAAATAACAGAAATTGAAGCCATTGCAGCCTGGATGCTGTGTCTGAAATTTAAGCTCTCTCAAGCTCTCTCACTCCTTCCATGCCCAAGATATGGGCGTTTCAAGTTATCTCCTCAGCTGAAAAAAACATTGACCGCGGGGTCAACTTTTTCACCAAAAATTCAATATTCCCCAATTTGCCCCAAAATAACACAAATTGAAGCCATTGCAGCCTGGATGCTGCGTCTGAAATGTGAGCTCTCTCACTCCTTCCTTATCCAAGATATGGGCGTTTCAAGTTCTCCTCAGCTGAAAAAAACATTGACCGCGGGGTCAACTTTTTCACCAAAAATTCAATATTCCCCAATTTGCCCCGAAATAACACAAATTCATCCCATTGCAGCCTGGATGCTGTGTCTGAAATGTAAGCTCTCTCACTCCTTCCTTATCCAAGATATGGGCGTTTCAAGTTCTCCTCAGCTGAAAAAAACATTGACCGCGGGGTCAACTTTTTCACCAAAAAATCAATATTCCCCAATTTGCCCCAAAATAACACAAATTGAAGCCATTGCAGCCTGGATGCTGTGTCTGAAATTTAAGCTCTCTCAAGCTCTCTCACTCCTTCCATGCCCAAGATATGGGCGTTTCAAGTTATCTCCTCAGCTGAAAAAAACATTGACCGCGGGGTCAACTTTTTCACCAAAAAATCAATATTCCCCAATTTGCCCGAAAAAACCACAAATTGAAGCCATTGCAGCCTGGATGCTGTGTCTGAAATGTGAGCTCTCTCACTCCTTCCTTATCCAAGATATGGGCGTTTCAAGTTTTCTCCAGTTGAAAAAACACGTTGACCGCGGGGTCAACATTTTCACCAAAAATTCAATATTCCCCAATTTGCCCCAAAATAACACAAATTGATGCCATTGCAGCCTGGATGCTGCGTCTAAAAATTTTAACACTCTATCTCCTTCCTTGCCCAAGATATGGGCGTTTCAAGTTATCTCCTCAGCTGAAAAAAAAACATTGACCGCGGGGTCAACTTTTTCACCAAAAATTCAATATTCCCCAATTTGTCCCGAATTAACACAAATTCATCCCATTGCAGCCTGGATGCTGTGTCTGAAATGTGAGCTCTCTCACTCCTTCCATGCCCAAGATATGGGCATTTCAAGTTATCTCCTCAGCTGAAAAAAACATTGACCGCGGGGTCAACTTTTTCACAAAAAAATCAATATTCCCCAATCGACGCGAAAAAACCACAAATTGAAGCCATTGCAGCCTGGATGCTGTGTCTGAAATGTGAGCTCTCTAACTCCTTCCTTGCCCAAGATATGGGCGTTTAAAGTTCTCCTCAGCTGAAAAAAACATTGACCGCGGGGTCAACATTTTCACAAAAAAATTCAATATTCCCCAATTTGCCCCGAAATAACACACATTGAAGCCATTGCAGCCTGGATGCTGCGTCTAAAAATTTTAACACTCTAACTCCTTCCCTGCCCAAGATATGGGCGTTTCAAGTTATCTCGTCAGCTGAAAAAAACATTGACCGCGGGGTCAACTTTTTCACCAAAAAATCAATATTCCCCAATTTGCCCCAAAATAACACAAATTGAAGCCATTGCAGCCTGGATGCTGTGTCTGAAATGTAAGCTCTCTCACTCCTTCCTTATCCAAGATATGGGCGTTTCAAGTTCTCCTCAGCTGAAAAAAACATTGACCGCGGGGTCAACATTTTCACCAAAAATTCAATATTCCCCAATTTGCCCCAAAATAACAGAAATTGAAGCCATTGCAGCCTGGATGCTGTGTCTGAAATTTAAGCTCTCTCAAGCTCTCTCACTCCTTCCATGCCTAAGATATGGGCGTTTCAAGTTATCTCCTCAGCTGAAAAAAACATTGACCGCGGGGTCAACTTTTTCACCAAAAAATCAATATTCCCCAATTTGCCCCAAAATAACAGAAATTGAAGCCATTGCAGCCTGGATGCTGTGTCTGAAATTTAAGCTCTCTCAAGCTCTCTCACTCCTTCCATGCCCAAGATATGGGCGTTTCAAGTTATCTCCTCAGCTGAAAAAAACATTGACCGCGGGGTCAACTTTTTCACCAAAAAATCAATATTCCCCAATTTGCCCCAAAATAACACAAATTCATCCCATTGCAGCCTGGATGCTGTGTCTGAAATGTGAGCTCTCTCACTCCTTCCTTATCCAAGATATGGGCGTTTCAAGTTCTCCTCAGCTGAAAAAAACATTGACCGCGGGGTCAACATTTTCACCAAAAATTCAATATTCCCCAATTTGCCCCAAAATAACAGAAATTGAAGCCATTGCAGCCTGGATGCTGTGTCTGAAATTTAAGCTCTCTCAAGCTCTCTCACTCCTTCCATGCCCAAGATATGGGCGTTTCAAGTTATCTCCTCAGCTGAAAAAAACATTGACCGCGGGGTCAACTTTTTCACCAAAAAATCAATATTCCCCAATTTGCCCCAAAATAACACAAATTGAAGCCATTGCAGCCTGGATGCTGTGTCTGAAATTTAAGCTCTCTCAAGCTCTCTCACTCCTTCCCTGCCCAAGATATGGGCGTTTCAAGTTATCTCCTCAGCTGAAAAAAACATTGACCGCGGGGTCAACTTTTTCACCAAAAAATCAATATTCCCCAATTTGCCCCAAAATAACACAAATTGAAGCCATTGCAGCCTGGATGCTGTGTCTGAAATGTAAGCTCTCTCACTCCTTCCTTATCCAAGATATGGGCGTTTCAAGTTCTCCTCAGCTGAAAAAAACATTGACCGCGGGGTCAACATTTTCACCAAAAATTCAATATTCCCCAATTTGCCCCAAAATAACAGAAATTGAAGCCATTGCAGCCTGGATGCTGTGTCTGAAATTTAAGCTCTCTCAAGCTCTCTCACTCCTTCCATGCCTAAGATATGGGCGTTTCAAGTTATCTCCTCAGCTGAAAAAAACATTGACCGCGGGGTCAACTTTTTCACCAAAAAATCAATATTCCCCAATTGACGCGAAAAAACCACAAATTGAAGCCATTGCAGCCTGGATGCTGTGTCTGAAATGTGAGCTCTCTCACTCCTTCCTTATCCAAGATATGGGCGTTTCAAGTTCTCCTCAGCTGAAAAAAACATTGACCGCGGGGTCAACTTTTTCACAAAAAAATCAATATTCCCCAATTTGCCCGAAAAAACCACAAATTGAAGCCATTGCAGCCTGGATGCTGTGTCTGAAATGTGAGCTCTCTCACTCCTTCCTTATCCAAGATATGGGCGTTTCAAGTTTTCTCCAGTTGAAAAAACACGTTGACCGCGGGGTCAACATTTTCACCAAAAATTCAATAATCCCCAATTTGCCCCAAAATAACACAAATTGAAGCCATTGCAGCCTGGATGCTGTGTCTGAAATGTGAGCTCTCTCACTCCTTCCATGCCCAAGATATGGGCATTTCAAGTTATCTCCTCAGCTGAAAAAAACATTGACCGCGGGGTCAACATTTTCACCAAAAAATCAATATTCCCCAATTTGCCCCAAAATAACACAAATTGAAGCCATTGCAGCCTGGATGCTGTGTCTGAAATGTGAGCTCTCTCACTCCTTCCATGCCCAAGATATGGGCATTTCAAGTTATCTCCTCAGCTGAAAAAAACATTGACCGCGGGGTCAACATTTTCACCAAAAAATCAATATTCCCCAATTTGCCCCAAAATAACACAAATTGAAGCCATTGCAGCCTGGATGCTGTGTCTGAAATTTAAGCTCTCTCAAGCTCTCTCACTCCTTCCATGCCCAAGATATGGGCGTTTTAAGTTATCTCCTCAGCTGAAAAAAACATTGACCGCGGGGTCAACTTTTTCACCAAAAAATCAATATTCCCCAATTTGCCCCGAAATAACACAAATTCATCCCATTGCAGCCTGGATGCTGTGTCTGAAATGTAAGCTCTCTCACTCCTTCCTTATCCAAGATATGGGCGTTTCAAGTTTTCTCCAGTTGAAAAAACACGTTGACCGCGGGGTCAACATTTTCACCAAAAATTCAATATTCCCCAATTTGCCCCGAAATAACACAAATTGAAGCCATTGCAGCCTGGATGCTGTGTCTGAAATGTGAGCTCTCTAACTCCTTCCTTGCCCAAGATATGGGCGTTTAAAGTTCTCCTCAGCTGAAAAAAACATTGACCGCGGGGTCAACATTTTCACAAAAAATTCAATATTCCCCAATTTGCCCCGAAATAACACAAATTGAAGCCATTGCAGCCTGGATGCTGTGTCTGAAATTTAAGCTCTCTCAAGCTCTCTCACTCCTTCCATGCCCAAGATATGTGCGTTTCAAGTTATCTCCTCAGCTGAAAAAAACATTGACCGCGGGGTCAACTTTTTCACCAAAAAATCAATATTCCCCAATTTGCCCCAAAATAACACAAATTGAAGCCATTGCAGCCTGGATGCTGTGTCTGAAATTTAAGCTCTCTCAAGCTCTCTCACTCCTTCCATGCCCAAGACATGGGCGTTTCAAGTTATCTCCTCAGCTGAAAAAAACATTGACCGCGGGGTCAACTTTTTCACCAAAAATTCAATATTCCCCAATTTGCCCCGAAATAACACAAATTCATCCCATTGCAGCCTGGATGCTGTGTCTGAAATGTAAGCTCTCTCACTCCTTCCTTATCCAAGATATGGGCGTTTCAAGTTCTCCTCAGCTGAAAAAAACATTGACCGCGGGGTCAACATTTTCACCAAAAATTCAATATTCCCCAATTTGCCCCAAAATAACAGAAATTGAAGCCATTGCAGCCTGGATGCTGTGTCTGAAATTTAAGCTCTCTCAAGCTCTCTCACTCCTTCCATGCCTAAGATATGGGCGTTTCAAGTTATCTCCTCAGCTGAAAAAAACATTGACCGCGGGGTCAACTTTTTCACCAAAAAATCAATATTCCCCAATTTGCCCCAAAATAACACAAATTGAAGCCATTGCAGCCTGGATGCTGTGTCTGAAATTTAAGCTCTCTCAAGCTCTCTCACTCCTTCCATGCCCAAGATATGGGCGTTTCAAGTTATCTCCTCAGCTGAAAAAAACATTGACCGCGGGGTCAACTTTTTCACCAAAAAATCAATATTCCCCAATTTGCCCCGAAATAACACAAATTCATCCCATTGCAGCCTGGATGCTGTGTCTGAAATGTGAGCTCTCTCACTCCTTCCTTATCCAAGATATGGGCGTTTCAAGTTCTCCTCAGCTGAAAAAAACATTGACCGCGGGGTCAACATTTTCACCAAAAATTCAATATTCCCCAATTTGCCCCAAAATAACAGAAATTGAAGCCATTGCAGCCTGGATGCTGTGTCTGAAATTTAAGCTCTCTCAAGCTCTCTCACTCCTTCCATGCCCAAGATATGGGCGTTTCAAGTTATCTCCTCAGCTGAAAAAAACATTGACCGCGGGGTCAACTTTTTCACCAAAAAATCAATATTCCCCAATTTGCCCCAAAATAACAGAAATTGAAGCCATTGCAGCCTGGATGCTGTGTCTGAAATTTAAGCTCTCTCAAGCTCTCTCACTCCTTCCATGCCCAAGATATGGGCGTTTCAAGTTATCTCCTCAGCTGAAAAAAACATTGACCGCGGGGTCAACTTTTTCACCAAAAATTCAATATTCCCCAATTTGCCCCAAAATAACACAAATTGAAGCCATTGCAGCCTGGATGCTGCGTCTGAAATGTGAGCTCTCTCACTCCTTCCTTATCCAAGATATGGGCGTTTCAAGTTCTCCTCAGCTGAAAAAAACATTGACCGCGGGGTCAACTTTTTCACCAAAAATTCAATATTCCCCAATTTGCCCCGAAATAACACAAATTCATCCCATTGCAGCCTGGATGCTGTGTCTGAAATGTAAGCTCTCTCACTCCTTCCTTATCCAAGATATGGGCGTTTCAAGTTCTCCTCAGCTGAAAAAAACATTGACCGCGGGGTCAACTTTTTCACCAAAAAATCAATATTCCCCAATTTGCCCCAAAATAACACAAATTGAAGCCATTGCAGCCTGGATGCTGTGTCTGAAATTTAAGCTCTCTCAAGCTCTCTCACTCCTTCCATGCCCAAGATATGGGCGTTTCAAGTTATCTCCTCAGCTGAAAAAAACATTGACCGCGGGGTCAACTTTTTCACCAAAAAATCAATATTCCCCAATTTGCCCGAAAAAACCACAAATTGAAGCCATTGCAGCCTGGATGCTGTGTCTGAAATGTGAGCTCTCTCACTCCTTCCTTATCCAAGATATGGGCGTTTCAAGTTTTCTCCAGTTGAAAAAACACGTTGACCGCGGGGTCAACATTTTCACCAAAAATTCAATATTCCCCAATTTGCCCCAAAATAACACAAATTGATGCCATTGCAGCCTGGATGCTGCGTCTAAAAATTTTAACACTCTAACTCCTTCCTTGCCCAAGATATGGGCGTTTCAAGTTATCTCCTCAGCTGAAAAAAAAACATTGACCGCGGGGTCAACTTTTTCACCAAAAATTCAATATTCCCCAATTTGTCCCGAATTAACACAAATTCATCCCATTGCAGCCTGGATGCTGTGTCTGAAATGTGAGCTCTCTCACTCCTTCCATGCCCAAGATATGGGCATTTCAAGTTATCTCCTCAGCTGAAAAAAACATTGACCGCGGGGTCAACTTTTTCACAAAAAAATCAATATTCCCCAATCGACGCGAAAAAACCACAAATTGAAGCCATTGCAGCCTGGATGCTGTGTCTGAAATGTGAGCTCTCTAACTCCTTCCTTGCCCAAGATATGGGCGTTTAAAGTTCTCCTCAGCTGAAAAAAACATTGACCGCGGGGTCAACATTTTCACAAAAAAATTCAATATTCCCCAATTTGCCCCGAAATAACACACATTGAAGCCATTGCAGCCTGGATGCTGCGTCTAAAAATTTTAACACTCTAACTCCTTCCCTGCCCAAGATATGGGCGTTTCAAGTTATCTCGTCAGCTGAAAAAAACATTGACCGCGGGGTCAACTTTTTCACCAAAAAATCAATATTCCCCAATTTGCCCCAAAATAACACAAATTGAAGCCATTGCAGCCTGGATGCTGTGTCTGAAATGTAAGCTCTCTCACTCCTTCCTTATCCAAGATATGGGCGTTTCAAGTTCTCCTCAGCTGAAAAAAACATTGACCGCGGGGTCAACATTTTCACCAAAAATTCAATATTCCCCAATTTGCCCCAAAATAACAGAAATTGAAGCCATTGCAGCCTGGATGCTGTGTCTGAAATTTAAGCTCTCTCAAGCTCTCTCACTCCTTCCATGCCTAAGATATGGGCGTTTCAAGTTATCTCCTCAGCTGAAAAAAACATTGACCGCGGGGTCAACTTTTTCACCAAAAAATCAATATTCCCCAATTTGCCCCAAAATAACAGAAATTGAAGCCATTGCAGCCTGGATGCTGTGTCTGAAATTTAAGCTCTCTCAAGCTCTCTCACTCCTTCCATGCCCAAGATATGGGCGTTTCAAGTTATCTCCTCAGCTGAAAAAAACATTGACCGCGGGGTCAACTTTTTCACCAAAAAATCAATATTCCCCAATTTGCCCCAAAATAACACAAATTCATCCCATTGCAGCCTGGATGCTGTGTCTGAAATGTGAGCTCTCTCACTCCTTCCTTATCCAAGATATGGGCGTTTCAAGTTCTCCTCAGCTGAAAAAAACATTGACCGCGGGGTCAACATTTTCACCAAAAATTCAATATTCCCCAATTTGCCCCAAAATAACAGAAATTGAAGCCATTGCAGCCTGGATGCTGTGTCTGAAATTTAAGCTCTCTCAAGCTCTCTCACTCCTTCCATGCCCAAGATATGGGCGTTTCAAGTTATCTCCTCAGCTGAAAAAAACATTGACCGCGGGGTCAACTTTTTCACCAAAAAATCAATATTCCCCAATTTGCCCCAAAATAACACAAATTGAAGCCATTGCAGCCTGGATGCTGTGTCTGAAATTTAAGCTCTCTCAAGCTCTCTCACTCCTTCCCTGCCCAAGATATGGGCGTTTCAAGTTATCTCCTCAGCTGAAAAAAACATTGACCGCGGGGTCAACTTTTTCACCAAAAAATCAATATTCCCCAATTTGCCCCAAAATAACACAAATTGAAGCCATTGCAGCCTGGATGCTGTGTCTGAAATGTAAGCTCTCTCACTCCTTCCTTATCCAAGATATGGGCGTTTCAAGTTCTCCTCAGCTGAAAAAAACATTGACCGCGGGGTCAACATTTTCACCAAAAATTCAATATTCCCCAATTTGCCCCAAAATAACAGAAATTGAAGCCATTGCAGCCTGGATGCTGTGTCTGAAATTTAAGCTCTCTCAAGCTCTCTCACTCCTTCCATGCCTAAGATATGGGCGTTTCAAGTTATCTCCTCAGCTGAAAAAAACATTGACCGCGGGGTCAACTTTTTCACCAAAAAATCAATATTCCCCAATTTGCCCCAAAATAACACAAATTGAAGCCATTGCAGCCTGGATGCTGTGTCTGAAATTTAAGCTCTCTCAAGCTCTCTCACTCCTTCCATGCCCAAGATATGGGCGTTTCAAGTTATCTCCTCAGCTGAAAAAAACATTGACCGCGGGGTCAACTTTTTCACCAAAAAATCAATATTCCCCAATTTGCCCCGAAATAACACAAATTGATGCCATTTCTGCCTGGATGCTGTGTCTGAAATTTAAGCTCTCTCACTCCTTCCTTATACAAGATATGGGCGTTTCAAGTTCTCCTCAGCTGAAAAAAACATTGACCGCGGGGTCAACATTTTCACCAAAAATTCAATATTCCCCAATTTGCCCCAAAATAACAGAAATTGAAGCCATTGCAGCCTGGATGCTGTGTCTGAAATTTAAGCTCTCTCAAGCTCTCTCACTCCTTCCATGCCCAAGATATGGGCGTTTCAAGTTATCTCCTCAGCTGAAAAAAACATTGACCGCGGGGTCAACTTTTTCACCAAAAAATCAATATTCCCCAATTTGCCCCAAAATAACACAAATTGAAGCCATTGCAGCCTGGATGCTGTGTCTGAAATTTAAGCTCTCTCAAGCTCTCTCACTCCTTCCATGCCCAAGATATGGGCGTTTCAAGTTATCTCCTCAGCTGAAAAAAACATTGACCGCGGGGTCAACTTTTTCACCAAAAATTCAATATTCCCCAATTTGCCCCGAAATTACACAAATTCATCCCATTGCAGCCTGGATGCTGTGTCTGAAATGTAAGCTCTCTCACTCCTTCCTTATCCAAGATATGGGCGTTTCAAGTTCTCCTCAGCTGAAAAAAACATTGACCGCGGGGTCAACATTTTCACCAAAAATTCAATATTCCCCAATTTGCCCCAAAATAACAGAAATTGAAGCCATTGCAGCCTGGATGCTGTGTCTGAAATTTAAGCTCTCTCAAGCTCTCTCACTCCTTCCATGCCCAAGATATGGGCGTTTCAAGTTATCTCCTCAGCTGAAAAAAACATTGACCGCGGGGTCAACTTTTTCACCAAAAATTCAATATTCCCCAATTTGCCCCGAAATAACACAAATTCATCCCATTGCAGCCTGGATGCTGTGTCTGAAATGTAAGCTCTCTCACTCCTTCCTTATCCAAGATATGGGCGTTTCAAGTTCTCCTCAGCTGAAAAAAACATTGACCGCGGGGTCAACATTTTCACCAAAAATTCAATATTCCCCAATTTGCCCCAAAATAACAGAAATTGAAGCCATTGCAGCCTGGATGCTGTGTCTGAAATTTAAGCTCTCTCAAGCTCTCTCACTCCTTCCATGCCCAAGATATGGGCGTTTCAAGTTATCTCCTCAGCTGAAAAAAACATTGACCGCGGGGTCAACTTCTTCACCAAAAAATCAATATTCCCCAATTTGCCCCAAAATAACACAAATTGAAGCCATTGCAGCCTGGATGCTGTGTCTGAAATTTAAGCTCTCTCAAGCTCTCTCACTCCTTCCATGCCCAAGATATGGGCGTTTCAAGTTATCTCCTCAGCTGAAAAAAACATTGACCGCGGGGTCAACTTTTTCACCAAAAAATCAATATTCCCCAATTTGCCCCAAAATAACACAAATTGAAGCCATTGCAGCCTGGATGCTGCGTCTGAAATGTGAGCTCTCTCACTCCTTCCTTATCCAAGATATGGGCGTTTCAAGTTCTCCTCAGCTGAAAAAAACATTGACCGCGGGGTCAACTTTTTCACCAAAAATTCAATATTCCCCAATTTGCCCCGAAATAACACAAATTCATCCCATTGCAGCCTGGATGCTGTGTCTGAAATGTAAGCTCTCTCACTCCTTCCTTATCCAAGATATGGGCGTTTCAAGTTCTCCTCAGCTGAGAAAAACATTGACCGCGGGGTCAACATTTTCACCAAAAATTCAATATTCCCCAATTTGCCCCAAAATAACAGAAATTGAAGCCATTGCAGCCTGGATGCTGTGTCTGAAATTTAAGCTCTCTCAAGCTCTCTCACTCCTTCCATGCCCAAGATATGGGCGTTTCAAGTTATCTCCTCAGCTGAAAAAAACATTGACCGCGGGGTCAACTTTTTCACCAAAAAATCAATATTCCCCAATTTGCCCCAAAATAACACAAATTGAAGCCATTGCAGCCTGGATGCTGTGTCTGAAATTTAAGCTCTCTCAAGCTCTCTCACTCCTTCCATGCCCAAGATATGGGCGTTTCAAGTTATCTCCTCAGCTGAAAAAAACATTGACCGCGGGGTCAACTTTTTCACCAAAAAATCAATATTCCCCAATTTGCCCCAAAATAACACAAATTGAAGCCATTGCAGCCTGGATGCTGCGTCTGAAATGTGAGCTCTCTCACTCCTTCCTTATCCAAGATATGGGCGTTTCAAGTTCTCCTCAGCTGAAAAAAACATTGACCGCGGGGTCAACTTTTTCACAAAAAAATCAATATTCCCCAATCGACGCGAAAAAACCACAAATTGAAGCCATTGCAGCCTGGATGCTGTGTCTGAAATGTGAGCTCTCTAACTCCTTCCTTGCCCAAGATATGGGCGTTTAAAGTTCTCCTCAGCTGAAAAAAACATTGACCGCGGGGTCAACATTTTCACAAAAAAATTCAATATTCCCCAATTTGCCCCGAAATAACACACATTGAAGCCATTGCAGCCTGGATGCTGCGTCTAAAAATTTTAACACTCTAACTCCTTCCCTGCCCAAGATATGGGCGTTTCAAGTTATCTCCTCAGCTGAAAAAAACATTGACCGCGGGGTCAACTTTTTCACCAAAAAATCAATATTCCCCAATTTGCCCCAAAATAACACAAATTGAAGCCATTGCAGCCTGGATGCTGTGTCTGAAATGTGAGCTCTCTCACTCCTTCCATGCCCAAGATATGGGCATTTCAAGTTATCTCCTCAGCTGAAAAAAACATTGACCGCGGGGTCAACATTTTCACCAAAAATTCAATATTCCCCAATTTGCCCCAAAATAACACAAATTGAAGCCATTGCAGCCTGGATGCTGTGTCTGAAATGTAAGCTCTCTCACTCCTTCCTTATCCAAAATATGGGCGTTTCAAGTTCTCCTCATCTGAAAAAAACATTGACCGCGGGGTCAACATTTTCACCAAAAATTCAATATTCCCCAATTTGCCCCAAAATAACACAAATTCAAGCCATTGCAGCCTGGATGCTGTGTCTGAAATGTGAGCTCTCTCACTCCTTCCTTATCCAAGATATGGGCGTTTCAAGTTTTCTCCAGTTGAAAAAACACGTTGACCGCGGGGTCAACATTTTCACCAAAAATTCAATATTCCCCAATTTGCCTGAAAAAACCACAAATTGAAGCCATTGCAGCCTGGATGCTGTGTCTGAAATGTGAGCTCTCTAACTCCTTCCTTGCCCAAGATATGGGCGTTTCAAGTTATCTCCTCAGCTGAAAAAAACATTGACCGCGGGGTCAACTTTTTCACCAAAAAATCAATATTCCCCAATTTGCCCCAAAATAACACAAATTGAAGCCATTGCAGCCTGGATGCTGTGTCTGAAATTTAAGCTCTCTCAAGCTCTCTCACTCCTTCCATGCCCAAGATATGGGCGTTTCAAGTTATCTCCTCAGCTGAAAAAAACATTGACCGCGGGGTCAACTTTTTCACCAAAAAATCAATGTTCCCCAATTTGCCCGAAAAAACCACAAATTGAAGCCATTGCAGCCTGGATGCTGTGTCTGAAATGTGAGCTCTCTCACTCCTTCCTTATCCAAGATATGGGCGTTTCAAGTTTTCTCCAGTTGAAAAAACACGTTGACGGCGGGGTCAACATTTTCACCAAAAATTCAATATTCCCCAATTTGCCCCAAAATAACACAAATTGATGCCATTGCAGCCTGGATGCTGCGTCTAAAAATTTTAACACTCTAACTCCTTCCTTGCCCAAGATATGGGCGTTTCAAGTTATCTCCTCAGCTGAAAAAAAAACATTGACCGCGGGGTCAACTTTTTCACCAAAAATTCAATATTCCCCAATTTGTCCCGAATTAACACAAATTCATCCCATTGCAGCCTGGATGCTGTGTCTGAAATGTGAGCTCTCTCACTCCTTCCATGTCCAAGATATGGGCATTTCAAGTTATCTCCTCAGCTGAAAAAAACATTGACCGCGGGGTCAACTTTTTCACAAAAAAATCAATATTCCCCAATCGACGCGAAAAAACCACAAATTGAAGCCATTGCAGCCTGGATGCTGTGTCTGAAATGTGAGCTCTCTAACTCCTTCCTTGCCCAAGATATGGGCGTTTAAAGTTCTCCTCAGCTGAAAAAAACATTGACCGCGGGGTCAACATTTTCACAAAAAAATTCAATATTCCCCAATTTGCCCCGAAATAACACACATTGAAGCCATTGCAGCCTGGATGCTGCGTCTAAAAATTTTAACACTCTAACTCCTTCCCTGCCCAAGATATGGGCGTTTCAAGTTATCTCGTCAGCTGAAAAAAACATTGACCGCGGGGTCAACTTTTTCACCAAAAAATCAATATTCCCCAATTTGCCCCAAAATAACACAAATTGAAGCCATTGCAGCCTGGATGCTGCGTCTGAAATGTGAGCTCTCTCACTCCTTCCTTATCCAAGATATGGGCGTTTCAAGTTCTCCTCAGCTGAAAAAAACATTGACCGCGGGGTCAACTTTTTCACCAAAAATTCAATATTCCCCAATTTGCCCCGAAATAACACAAATTCATCCCATTGCAGCCTGGATGCTGTGTCTGAAATGTAAGCTCTCTCACTCCTTCCTTATCCAAGATATGGGCGTTTCAAGTTCTCCTCAGCTGAAAAAAACATTGACCGCGGGGTCAACTTTTTCACAAAAAAATCAATATTCCCCAATCGACGCGAAAAAACCACAAATTGAAGCCATTGCAGCCTGGATGCTGTGTCTGAAATGTGAGCTCTCTAACTCCTTCCTTGCCCAAGATATGGGCGTTTAAAGTTCTCCTCAGCTGAAAAAAACATTGACCGCGGGGTCAACATTTTCACAAAAAAATTCAATATTCCCCAATTTGCCCCGAAATAACACACATTGAAGCCATTGCAGCCTGGATGCTGCGTCTAAAAATTTTAACACTCTAACTCCTTCCCTGCCCAAGATATGGGCGTTTCAAGTTATCTCCTCAGCTGAAAAAAACATTGACCGCGGGGTCAACTTTTTCACCAAAAAATCAATATTCCCCAATTTGCCCCAAAATAACACAAATTGAAGCCATTGCAGCCTGGATGCTGTGTCTGAAATGTGAGCTCTCTCACTCCTTCCATGCCCAAGATATGGGCATTTCAAGTTATCTCCTCAGCTGAAAAAAACATTGACCGCGGGGTCAACATTTTCACCAAAAATTCAATATTCCCCAATTTGCCCCAAAATAACACAAATTGAAGCCATTGCAGCCTGGATGCTGTGTCTGAAATGTAAGCTCTCTCACTCCTTCCTTATCCAAAATATGGGCGTTTCAAGTTCTCCTCATCTGAAAAAAACATTGACCGCGGGGTCAACATTTTCACCAAAAATTCAATATTCCCCAATTTGCCCCAAAATAACACAAATTGAAGCCATTGCAGCCTGGATGCTGTGTCTGAAATGTGAGCTCTCTCACTCCTTCCTTATCCAAGATATGGGCGTTTCAAGTTTTCTCCAGTTGAAAAAACACGTTGACCGCGGGGTCAACATTTTCACCAAAAATTCAATATTCCCCAATTTGCCTGAAAAAACCACAAATTGAAGCCATTGCAGCCTGGATGCTGTGTCTGAAATGTGAGCTCTCTAACTCCTTCCTTGCCCAAGATATGGGCGTTTCAAGTTATCTCCTCAGCTGAAAAAAACATTGACCGCGGGGTCAACTTTTTCACCAAAAAATCAATATTCCCCAATTTGCCCCAAAATAACACAAATTGAAGCCATTGCAGCCTGGATGCTGTGTCTGAAATTTAAGCTCTCTCAAGCTCTCTCACTCCTTCCATGCCCAAGATATGGGCGTTTCAAGTTATCTCCTCAGCTGAAAAAAACATTGACCGCGGGGTCAACTTTTTCACCAAAAAATCAATATTCCCCAATTTGCCCCAAAATAACACAAATTGAAGCCATTGCAGCCTGGATGCTGTGTCTGAAATGTGAGCTCTCTCACTCCTTCCATGCCCAAGATATGGGCATTTCAAGTTATCTCCTCAGCTGAAAAAAACATTGACCGCGGGGTCAACATTTTCACCAAAAATTCAATATTCCCCAATTTGCCCCAAAATAACACAAATTGAAGCCATTGCAGCCTGGATGCTGTGTCTGAAATGTAAGCTCTCTCACTCCTTCCTTATCCAAAATATGGGCGTTTCAAGTTCTCCTCATCTGAAAAAAACATTGACCGCGGGGTCAACATTTTCACCAAAAATTCAATATTCCCCAATTTGCCCCTAAATAACACAAATTGAAGCCATTGCAGCCTGGATGCTGTGTCTGAAATGTGAGCTCTCTAACTCCTTCCTTGCCCAAGATATGGGCGTTTCAAGTTATCTCCTCAGCTGAAAAAAAAACATTGACCGCGGGGTCAACTTTTTCACCAAAAATTCAATATTCCCCAATTTGTCCCGAAATAACACAAATTCATCCCATTGCAGCCTGGATGCTGTGTCTGAAATGTGAGCTCTCTCACTCCTTCCTTATCCAAGATATGGGCGTTTCAAGTTCTCCTCAGCTGAAAAAAAAACATTCACCGCGGGGTCAACTTTTTCAAAAAAAAATCAATATTCCCCAATTTGCCCGAAAAAACCACAAATTGAAGCCATTGCAGCCTGGATGCTGTGTCTGAAATGTGAGCTCTCTCACTCCTTCCTTATCCAAGATATGGGCGTTTCAAGTTTTCTCCAGTTGAAAAAAACGTTGACCGCGGGGTCAACTTTTTCACCAAAAATTCAATATTCCCCAATTTGCCCCAAAATAACACAAATTGAAGCCATTGCAGCCTGGATGCTGTGTCTGAAATTTAAGCTCTCTCAAGCTCTCTCACCCCTTCCATGCCCAAGATATGGGCGTTTCAAGTTATCTCCTCAGCTGAAAAAAACATTGACCGCGGGCTCAACTTTTTCACCAAAAATTCAATATTCCCCAATTTGTCCCGACATAACACAAATTCATCCCATTGCAGCCTGGATGCTGTGTCTGAAATGTAAGCTCTCTCACTCCTTCCTTATCCAAGATATGGGCGTTTCAAGTTTTCTCCAGTTGAAAAAAAACGTTAACCGCGGAGTCAACATTTTCACCAAAAATTCAATATTCCCCAATTTACCCAAAAATAACACAAATTGAAGCCATTGCAGCCTGGATGCTGTGTCTGAAATGTGAGCTCTCTAACTCCTTCCTTGCCCAAGATATGGGCGTTTCAAGTTCTCCTCAGCTGAAAAAAACATTGACCGCGGGCTCAACTTTTTCACCAAAAATTCAATATTCCCCAATTTGTCCCGACATAACACAAATTCATCCCATTGCAGCCTGGATGCTGTGTCTGAAATGTAAGCTCTCTCACTCCTTCCTTATCCAAGATATGGGCGTTTCAAGTTTTCTCCAGTTGAAAAAAAACGTTAACCGCGGAGTCAACATTTTCACCAAAAATTCAATATTCCCCAATTTACCCAAAAATAACACAAATTGAAGCCATTGCAGCCTGGATGCTGCGTCTAAAAATTTTAACACTCTAACTCCTTCCTTGCCCAAGATATGGGCGTTTCAAGTTCTCCTCAGCTGAAAAAAACATTGACCGCGGGGTCAACATTTTCACAAAAAATTCAATATTCCCCAATTTGCCCCGAAATAACACAAATTGAAGCCATTGCAGCCTGGATGCTGTGTCTGAAATGTGAGCTCTCTCACTCCTTCCTTATCCAAGATATGGGCGTTTCAAGTTCTCCTCAGCTGAAAAAAACATTGACCGCGGGGTCAACTTTTTCACCAAAAAATCAATATTCCCCAATTTGCCCCAAAATAACACAAATTGAAGCCATTGCAGCCTGGATGCTGTGTCTGAAATGTGAGCTCTCTCACTCCTTCCTTATCCAAGATATGGGCGTTTCAAGTTCTCCTCAGCTGAAAAAAAAACATTCACCGCGGGGTCAACTTTTTCAAAAAAAAATCAATATTCCCCAATTTGCCCGAAAAAACCACAAATTGAAGCCATTGCAGCCTGGATGCTGTGTCTGAAATGTGAGCTCTCTCACTCCTTCCTTATCCAAGATATGGGCGTTTCAAGTTTTCTCCAGTTGAAAAAACACGTTGACCGCGGGGTCAACTTTTTCACCAAAAATTCAATATTCCCCAATTTGCCCCAAAATAACACAAATTGAAGCCATTGCAGCCTGGATGCTGTGTCTGAAATTTAAGCTCTCTCAAGCTCTCTCACCCCTTCCATGCCCAAGATATGGGCGTTTCAAGTTATCTCCTCAGCTGAAAAAAACATTGACCGCGGGCTCAACTTTTTCACCAAAAATTCAATATTCCCCAATTTGTCCCGACATAACACAAATTCATCCCATTGCAGCCTGGATGCTGTGTCTGAAATGTAAGCTCTCTCACTCCTTCCTTATCCAAGATATGGGCGTTTCAAGTTTTCTCCAGTTGAAAAAAAACGTTAACCGCGGAGTCAACATTTTCACCAAAAATTCAATATTCCCCAATTTACCCAAAAATAACACAAATTGAAGCCATTGCAGCCTGGATGCTGTGTCTGAAATGTGAGCTCTCTAACTCCTTCCTTGCCCAAGATATGGGCGTTTCAAGTTATCTCCTCAGCTGAAAAAAACATTGACCGCGGGGGCAACTTTTTCACCAAAAATTCAATATTCCCCAATTTGCCCCGAAATAACACAAATTCATCCCATTGCAGCCTGGATGCTGTGTCTGAAATGTGAGCTCTCTAACTCCTTCCTTGCCCAAGATATGGGCGTTTCAAGTTATCTCCTCAGCTGAAAAAAACATTGACCGCGAGGTCAACTTTTTCACCAAAAATTCAATATTCCCCAATTTGCCCCTAAATAACACAAATTGAAGCCATTGCAGCCTGGATGCTGCGTCTGAAATGTGAGCTCTCTCACTCCTTCCTTGCCCAAGATATGGGCGTTTCAAGTTATCTCCTCAGCTGAAAAAAACATTGACCGCGGGGTCAACATTTTCACAAAAAATTCAATATTCCCCAATTTGCCCCAAAATAACACAAATTGATGCCATTGCAGCCTGGATGCTGCGTCTAAAAATTTTAACACTCTAACTCCTTCCTTGCCCAAGATATGGGCGTTTCAAGTTATCTCCTCAGCTGAAAAAAACATTGACCGCGGGGGCAACTTTTTCACCAAAAATTCAATATTCCCCAATTTGCCCCGAAATAACACAAATTCATCCCATTGCAGCCTGGATGCTGTGTCTGAAATGTGAGCTCTCTAACTCCTTCCTTGCCCAAGATATGGGCGTTTCAAGTTATCTCCTCAGCTGAAAAAAACATTGACCGCGAGGTCAACTTTTTCACCAAAAATTCAATATTCCCCAATTTGCCCCTAAATAACACAAATTGAAGCCATTGCAGCCTGGATGCTGCGTCTGAAATGTGAGCTCTCTCACTCCTTCCTTATCCAAGATATGGGCGTTTCAAGTTCTCCTCAGCTGAAAAAAACATTGACCGCGGGGTCAACTTTTTCACAAAAAAATCAATATTCCCCAATTTGCCCCAAAATAACACAAATTGATGCCATTGCAGCCTGGATGCTGCGTCTAAAAATTTTAACACTCTAACTCCTTCCTTGCCCAAGATATGGGCGTTTCAAGTTTTCTCCAGTTGAAAAAACACGTTGACCGCGGGGTCAACTTTTTCACCAAAAATTCAATATTCCCCAATTTGTCCCGAAATAACACAAATTCATCCCATTGCAGCCTGGATGCTGTGTCTGAAATGTAAGCTCTCTCACTCCTTCCTTATCCAAGATATGGGCGTTTCAAGTTTTCTCCAGTTGAAAAAAAACGTTGACCGCGGGGTCAACATTTTCACCAAAAATTCAATATTCCCCAATTTACCCAAAAATAACACAAATTGAAGCCATTGCAGCCTGGATGCTGTGTCTGAAATGTGAGCTCTCTCACTCCTTCCTTAAACAAGATATGGGCGTTTCAAGTTCTCCTCAGCTGAAAAAAACATTGACCGCGGGGTCAACATTTTCACCAAAAATTCAATATTCCCCAATTTGCCCCAAAATAACACAAATTGAAGCCATTGCAGCCTGGATGCTGTGTCTGAAATGTGAGCTCTCTCACTCCTTCCATGCCCAAGATATGGGCATTTCAAGTTATCTCCTCAGCTGAAAAAAACATTGACCGCGGGGTCAACATTTTCACCAAAAAATCAATATTCCCCAATTTGCCCCAAAATAAAACAAATTGAAGCCATTGCAGCCTGGATGCTGTGTCTGAAATGTGAGCTCTCTCACTACTTCCTTATCCAAGATATGGGCGTTTCAAGTTCTCCTCAGCTGAAAAAAACATTGACCGCGGGGTCAACATTTTCACCAAAAATTCAATATTCCCCAATTTGCCCCGAAATAACACAAATTCATCCCATTGCAGCCTGGATGCTGTGTCTGAAATGTGAGCTCTCTAACTCCTTCCTTGCCCAAGATATGGGCGTTTCAAGTTATCTCCTCAGCTGAAAAAAACATTGACCGCGGGGTCAACTTTTTCACAAAAAAATCAATATTCCCCAATTTGCCCCAAAATAACACAAATTGATGCCATTGCAGCCTGGATGCTGCGTCTAAAATTTTTAACACTCTACCTCCTTCCTTGCCCAAGATATGGGTGTTTCAAGTTTTCTCCAGTTGAAAAAAAACGTTGACCGCGGGGTCAACATTTTCACAAAAAATTCAATATTCCCCAATTTGCCCCAAAATAACACAAATTGAAGCCATTGCAGCCTGGATGCTGTGTCTGAAATGTGAGCTCTCTCACTCCTTCCTTATCCAAGATATGGGCGTTTCAAGTTTTCTCCAGTTGAAAAAAGACGTTGACCGCGGGGTCAACATTTTCACCAAAAATTCAATATTCCCCAATTTGCCCCAAAATAACACAAATTGAAGCCATTGCATCCTGGATGCTGTGTCTGAAATGTGAGCTCTCTCACTCCTTCCTTATCCAATATATGGGCGTTTCAAGTTTTCTCCAGTTGAAAAAACACGTTGACCGCGAGGTCAACTTTTTCACCAAAAATTCAATATTCCCCAATTTTCCCCGAAATAACACAAATTGAAGCCATTGCAGCCTGGATGCTGCGTCTAAAAATTTTAACACTCTAACTCCTTCCTTGCCCAAGATATGGGCTTTTCAAGTTTTCTCTAGTTTCAAAAATCGATGACCCGCGGGTCAACATTTTTTGAAAATTTTCAATATATCCCAATTTGCCCCAAATTTACACACATTGATGGCATTTCTGCCTGGATGCTGCGTCTGAAATTTGAGCTCTCTATCTCCTTCCTTGTCACAGATATGGGCATTTCAAGTTTTCTCCAGTTTCAAAAATCGATGACCCGGGGGTCAACTTTTTTCGAAAATTTTCAATATTCCCCAATTTACCCCAAATTTACACAAATTGATGGCATTTCTGTCTGGATGCAACGTCTGAAATTTTTCCTCTCTATCTCCTTCCTTGTCACAGATATGGGCATTTCAAGTTTTCTCCAGTTTCAAAAATCGATGACCCGGGGGTCAACTTTTTTCCAAAATTTTCAATGTTCCCCAATTTGCCCCAAATTTACACACATTGATGGCATTTCTGCCTGGATGCTGCGTCTGAAATTGTAGCTCTCTATCTCCTTCCTTGTCACAGATATGGGCTTTTAAAGTTTTCTCCAGTTTCAAAAATCGATGACCCGGGGGTCAACTTTTTTCCAAAATTTTCAATATTCCCCAATTTGCCCCAAATTTACACACATTGATGGCATTTCTGCCTGGATGCTGCGTCTGAAATTGTAGCTATCTATCTCCTTCCTTGTCACAGATATGGGCTTTTCAAGTTTTCTCCAGTTTCAAAAATCGATGACCCGGGGGTCAACTTTTTTCCAAAATTTTCAATATTCCCCAATTTGCCCCAAATTTACACACATTGATGGCATTTCTGCCTGGATGCTGCGTCTGAAATTGTAGCTATCTATCTCCTTCCTTGTCACAGATATGGGCTTTTCAAGTTTTCTCCAGTTTCAAAAATCGATGACCCGGGGGTCAACTTTTTTCCAAAATTTTCAATATTCCCCAATTTGCCCCAAATTTACACACATTGATGGCATTTCTGCCTGGATGCTGCGTCTGAAATCGTAGCTCTCTATCTCCTTCCTTGTCACAGATATGGGCTTTTCAAGTTTTCTCCAGTTTCAAAAATCGATGACCCGGGTCAACATTTTTAGAAAATTTTCAATATTCCCCAATTTGCCCCAAATTTACACACATTGATGGCATTTCTGCCTGGATGCTGCGTCTGAAATTGTAGCTCTCTATCTCCTTCCTTGTCACAGATATGGGCTTTTCAAGTTTTCTCCAGTTTCAAAAATCGATGACCCGGGGGTCAACTTTTTTCCAAAATTTTCAATATTCCCCAATTTGCCCCAAATTTACACACATTGATGGCATTTCTGCCTGGATGCTGCGTCTGAAATTGTAGCTCTCTATCCCCTTACTTGTCACAGATATGGGCTTTTCAAGTTTTCTCCAGTTTCAAAAATCGATGACCCGGGTCAACATTTTTAGAAAATTTTCAATATTCCCCAATTTGCCCCAAATTTACACACATTGATGGCATTTCTGCCTGGATGCTGCGTCTGAAATTGTAGCTCTCTATCTCCTTCCTTGTCACAGATATGGGCTTTTCAAGTTTTCTCCAGTTTCAAAAATTGATGTCCCGGGTCAACATTTTTAGAAAATTTTCAATAATCCCCAATTTGCCCACAATTTACACACATTGATGGCATTTCTGCCTGGATGCTGCGTCTGAAATTGTAGCTCTCTATCTCCTTCCTTGTCACAGATATGGGCTTTTCAAGTTTTCTCCAGTTTCAAAAATCGATGACCCGGGTCAACATTTTTAGAAAATTTTCAATATTCCCCAATTTGCCCCAAATGTACACACATTGATGGCATTTCTGCCTGGATGCTGCGTCTGAAATTGTAGCTCTCTATCTCCTTCCTTGTCACAGATATGGGCTTTTCAAGTTTTCTCCAGTTTCAAAAATTGATGTCCCGGGTCAACATTTTTAGAAAATTTTCAATATTCCCCAATTTGCCCACAATTTACACACATTGATGGCATTTCTGCCTGGATGCTGCGTCTGAAATTGTAGCTATCTATCTCCTTCCTTGTTACAGATATGGGCTTTTCAAGTTTTCTCCAGTTTCAAAAATCGATGACTCTGGGGTCAACTTTTTTCCAAAATTTTCAATATTCCCCAATTTGCCCCAAATTTACACACATTGATGGCATTTCTCCCTGGATGCTGCGTCTGAAATTTGAGCTCTCTATCTCCTTCCTTGTCACAGACATGGGCTTTTCAAGTTTTCGCCAGTTTCAAAAATCGATGACCCGGGGGTCAACTTTTTTCCAAAATTTTCAATATTCCCCAATTTGCCCCAAATTTACACACATTGATGGCATTTCTGCCTGGATGCTGCGTCTGAAATTTTAGCTCTGTATCTCCTTCCTTGTCACAGATATGGGCTTTTCAAGTTTTCTCCAGTTTCAAAAATTTATGACCCGGGTCAACATTTTTAACAAATTTTCAATATTCCCCAATTTGTCCCAAATTTACACAAATTGATGGCATTTCTGTCTGGATGCTGCGTCTGAAATTTTAGCTCTCTATCTCCTTCCTTGTCACAGATATGGGCTTTTCAAGTTTTCTCCAGTTTCAAAAATTGATGACCCGGGTCAACATTTTTAGAAAATTTTCAATATTCCCCAATTTGCCCCAAATTTACACACATTGATGGCATTTCTGCCTGGATGCTGCGTCTGAAATTGTAGCTCTCTATCTCCTTCCTTGTCACAGACATGGGCTTTTCAAGTTTTCTGTAGTTACAAGAATCGATGACCCGCGGGTCAACATTTGTAGAAAATTTACAATATTCCCCAATTTGCCCCAAATTTACACACATTGATGGCATATGTGCCTGGATGCTGCGTCTGAATTTGTAGCCCTCTATCTCCTTCCTTGTCACAGACATGGGCTTTTCAAGTTTTCTCTAGTTACAAGAATCGATGACATGCGGGTCAACTTTCTGCGAAAATTTTCAATATTCCCCAATTTGCCCCAAATTTACACACATTGATGGCATTTCTGCCTGGATGCTGCGTCTGAAATTTTAGCTCTCTATCTCCTTCCTTGTCACAGATATGGGCTTTTCAAGTTTTCTCCAGTTTCAAAAATCGATGACCCGGGGGTCAACTTTTTTCCAAAATTTTCAATATTCCCCAATTTGCCACAAATTTACACACATTGATGGCATTTCTGCCTGGATGATGCGCCTGAAATTTTAGCTCTCTATCTCCTTCCTTGTCACAGATATTTGCTTTTCAAGTTTTCTCCAGTTTCAAAAATTGATGACCCGGGTCAACATTTTTAGAAAATTTCCAATATTCCCCAATTTGCCCCAAATTTACACAAATTGATGGCATTTCTGCCTGGATGCTGCGTCTGAAATTGTAGCTCTCTATCTCCTTCCTTGTCACAGATATGGGCTTTTCAAGTTTTCTCCAGTTTCAAAAATCGATGACCCGGGTCAACATTTTTAGAAAATTTTCAATATTCCCCAATTTGCCCCAAAATTACACACATTGATGGCATTTCTGCCTGGATGCTGCGTCTGAAATTGTAGCTCTCTATCTCCTTCATTGTCACAGATATGGGCTTTTAAAGTTTTCTCCAGTTTCAAAAATGGATGACCCGGGGGTCAACTTTTTTCCAAAATTTTCAACATTCCCCAATTTGCCCCAAATTTACACACATTGATGGCATTTCTGCCTGGATGCTGCGTCTGAAATTTGAGCTCTCTATCTCCTTCCTTGTCACAGATATGGGCTTTTCATGTTTTCTCTAGTTTCAAGAATCGATGACCCGCGGGCCAACATTTTTAGAAAATTTTCAATATTCCCCAATTTGCCCCAAATTTACACACATTGATGGCATTTCTGTCTGGATGCTGCGTCTGAAATTGTAGCTCTCTATCTCCTTCCTTGTCACAGATATGGGCTTTTAAAGTTTTCTCCAGTTTCAAAAATCGATGACCCGGGGGTCAACTTTTTTCCAAAATTTTCAATATTCCTCAATTTGCCCCAAATTTACACACATTGATGGCATTTCTCCCTGGATGCTGCGTCTGAAATTGTAGCTCTCTATCTCCTTCCTTGTCACAGATATGGGCTTTTAAAGTTTTCTCCAGTTTCAAAAATTGATGTCCTGGGTCAACATTTTTAGAAAATTTTCAATATTCCCCAATTTGCCCCAAATTTACACACATTGATGGCATTTCTGCCTGGATGCTGCGTCTGAAATTGTAGCTCTCTATCTCCTTCCTTGTCACAGATATGGGCTTTTCAAGTTTTCTCTAGTTTCAAGAATCGATGACCCGCGGGTCAACATTTTAGAAAATTTTCAATATTCCCCAATTTGCCCCAAATTTACACACATTGATGGCATTTCTGTCTGGATGCTGCGTCTGAAATTGTAGCTCTCTATCTCCTTCCTTGTCACAGATATGGGCTTTTCAAGTTTTCTCCAGTTTCAAAAATCGATGACCCGGGTCGACATTTTTAGAAAATTTTCAATATTCCCCAATTTGCCCAAAATTTACACACATTGATGGCATTTCTGCCTGGATGCTGCGTCTGAAATTGTAGCTCTCTATCTCCTTCCTTGTCACAGATATGGGCTTTTCAAGTTTTCTCCAGTTTCAAAAATCGATGACCCGGGTCAACATTTTTAGAAAATTTTCAATATTCCCCAATTTGCCCCAAAATGACACACATTGATGGCATTTCTGCCTGGATGCTGCGTCTGAAATTGTAGCTCTCTATCTCCTTCCTTGTCACAGATATGGGCTTTTAAAGTTTTCTCCAGTTTCAAAAATCGATGACCCGGGGGTCAACTTTTTTCCAAAATTTAAAACATTCCCCAATTTGCCCCAAATTTACACACACTGATGGCATTTCTGTCTGGATGCTGCGTCTGAAATTGTAGCTCTCTATCTCCTTCCTTGTCACAGATATGGGCTTTTCAAGTTTTCTCCAGTTTCAAAAATTGATGACCCGGGGGTCAACTTTTTTCCAAAATTTTCAATACTCCCCAATTTGCCCCAAATTTACACACATTGATGGCATTTCTCCCTGGATGCTGCGTCTGAAATTGTAGCTCTCTATCTCCTTCCTTGTCACAGATATGGGCTTTTCAAGTTTTCTCCAGTTTCAAAAATCGATGACCCGGGTCGACATTTTTAGAAAATTTTCAATATTCCCCAATTTGCCCAAAATTTACACACATTGATGGCATTTCTGCCTGGATGCTGCGTCTGAAATTGTAGCTCTCTATCTCCTTCCTTGTCACAGATATGGGCTTTTCAAGTTTTCTCCAGTTTCAAAAATCGATGACCCGGGGGTCAACTTTTTTCCAAAATTTTCAATATTCCCCAATTTGCCCCAAATTTACACACATTGATGGCATTTCTGCCTGGATGCTGCGTCTGAAATTGTAGCTCTCTATCCCCTTACTTGTCACAGATATGGGCTTTTCAAGTTTTCTCCAGTTTCAAAAATCGATGACCCGGGTCAACATTTTTAGAAAATTTTCAATATTCCCCAATTTGCCCCAAATTTACACACATTGATGGCATTTCTGCCTGGATGCTGCGTCTGAAATTGTAGCTCTCTATCTCCTTCCTTGTCACAGATATGGGCTTTTCAAGTTTTCTCCAGTTTCAAAAATTGATGTCCCGGGTCAACATTTTTAGAAAATTTTCAATAATCCCCAATTTGCCCACAATTTACACACATTGATGGCATTTCTGCCTGGATGCTGCGTCTGAAATTGTAGCTCTCTATCTCCTTCCTTGTCACAGATATGGGCTTTTCAAGTTTTCTCCAGTTTCAAAAATCGATGACTCTGGGGTCAACTTTTTTCCAAAATTTTCAATATTCCCCAATTTGCCCCAAATTTACACACATTGATGGCATTTCTCCCTGGATGCTGCGTCTGAAATTTGAGCTCTCTATCTCCTTCCTTGTCACAGACATGGGCTTTTCAAGTTTTCGCCAGTTTCAAAAATCGATGACCCGGGGGTCAACTTTTTTCCAAAATTTTCAATATTCCCCAATTTGCCCCAAATTTACACACATTGATGGCATTTCTGCCTGGATGCTGCGTCTGAAATTTTAGCTCTGTATCTCCTTCCTTGTCACAGATATGGGCTTTTCAAGTTTTCTCCAGTTTCAAAAATTTATGACCCGGGTCAACATTTTTAACAAATTTTCAATATTCCCCAATTTGTCCCAAATTTACACAAATTGATGGCATTTCTGTCTGGATGCTGCGTCTGAAATTTTAGCTCTCTATCTCCTTCCTTGTCACAGATATGGGCTTTTCAAGTTTTCTCCAGTTTCAAAAATTGATGACCCGGGTCAACATTTTTAGAAAATTTTCAATATTCCCCAATTTGCCCCAAATTTACACACATTGATGGCATTTCTGCCTGGATGCTGCGTCTGAAATTGTAGCTCTCTATCTCCTTCCTTGTCACAGACATGGGCTTTTCAAGTTTTCTGTAGTTACAAGAATCGATGACCCGCGGGTCAACATTTGTAGAAAATTTACAATATTCCCCAATTTGCCCCAAATTTACACACATTGATGGCATATGTGCCTGGATGCTGCGTCTGAATTTGTAGCCCTCTATCTCCTTCCTTGTCACAGACATGGGCTTTTCAAGTTTTCTCTAGTTACAAGAATCGATGACATGCGGGTCAACTTTCTGCGAAAATTTTCAATATTCCCCAATTTGCCCCAAATTTACACACATTGATGGCATTTCTGCCTGGATGCTGCGTCTGAAATTTTAGCTCTCTATCTCCTTCCTTGTCACAGATATGGGCTTTTCAAGTTTTCTCCAGTTTCAAAAATCGATGACCCGGGGGTCAACTTTTTTCCAAAATTTTCAATATTCCCCAATTTGCCACAAATTTACACACATTGATGGCATTTCTGCCTGGATGATGCGCCTGAAATTTTAGCTCTCTATCTCCTTCCTTGTCACAGATATTTGCTTTTCAAGTTTTCTCCAGTTTCAAAAATTGATGACCCGGGTCAACATTTTTAGAAAATTTCCAATATTCCCCAATTTGCCCCAAATTTACACAAATTGATGGCATTTCTGCCTGGATGCTGCGTCTGAAATTGTAGCTCTCTATCTCCTTCCTTGTCACAGATATGGGCTTTTCAAGTTTTCTCCAGTTTCAAAAATCGATGACCCGGGTCAACATTTTTAGAAAATTTTCAATATTCCCCAATTTGCCCCAAAATTACACACATTGATGGCATTTCTGCCTGGATGCTGCGTCTGAAATTGTAGCTCTCTATCTCCTTCATTGTCACAGATATGGGCTTTTAAAGTTTTCTCCAGTTTCAAAAATGGATGACCCGGGGGTCAACTTTTTTCCAAAATTTTCAACATTCCCCAATTTGCCCCAAATTTACACACATTGATGGCATTTCTGCCTGGATGCTGCGTCTGAAATTTGAGCTCTCTATCTCCTTCCTTGTCACAGATATGGGCTTTTCATGTTTTCTCTAGTTTCAAGAATCGATGACCCGCGGGCCAACATTTTTAGAAAATTTTCAATATTCCCCAATTTGCCCCAAATTTACACACATTGATGGCATTTCTGTCTGGATGCTGCGTCTGAAATTGTAGCTCTCTATCTCCTTCCTTGTCACAGATATGGGCTTTTAAAGTTTTCTCCAGTTTCAAAAATCGATGACCCGGGGGTCAACTTTTTTCCAAAATTTTCAATATTCCTCAATTTGCCCCAAATTTACACACATTGATGGCATTTCTCCCTGGATGCTGCGTCTGAAATTGTAGCTCTCTATCTCCTTCCTTGTCACAGATATGGGCTTTTAAAGTTTTCTCCAGTTTCAAAAATTGATGTCCTGGGTCAACATTTTTAGAAAATTTTCAATATTCCCCAATTTGCCCCAAATTTACACACATTGATGGCATTTCTGCCTGGATGCTGCGTCTGAAATTGTAGCTCTCTATCTCCTTCCTTGTCACAGATATGGGCTTTTCAAGTTTTCTCTAGTTTCAAGAATCGATGACCCGCGGGTCAACATTTTAGAAAATTTTCAATATTCCCCAATTTGCCCCAAATTTACACACATTGATGGCATTTCTGTCTGGATGCTGCGTCTGAAATTGTAGCTCTCTATCTCCTTCCTTGTCACAGATATGGGCTTTTCAAGTTTTCTCCAGTTTCAAAAATCGATGACCCGGGTCGACATTTTTAGAAAATTTTCAATATTCCCCAATTTGCCCAAAATTTACACACATTGATGGCATTTCTGCCTGGATGCTGCGTCTGAAATTGTAGCTCTCTATCTCCTTCCTTGTCACAGATATGGGCTTTTCAAGTTTTCTCCAGTTTCAAAAATCGATGACCCGGGTCAACATTTTTAGAAAATTTTCAATATTCCCCAATTTGCCCCAAAATGACACACATTGATGGCATTTCTGCCTGGATGCTGCGTCTGAAATTGTAGCTCTCTATCTCCTTCCTTGTCACAGATATGGGCTTTTAAAGTTTTCTCCAGTTTCAAAAATCGATGACCCGGGGGTCAACTTTTTTCCAAAATTTAAAACATTCCCCAATTTGCCCCAAATTTACACACACTGATGGCATTTCTGTCTGGATGCTGCGTCTGAAATTGTAGCTCTCTATCTCCTTCCTTGTCACAGATATGGGCTTTTCAAGTTTTCTCCAGTTTCAAAAATTGATGACCCGGGGGTCAACTTTTTTCCAAAATTTTCAATACTCCCCAATTTGCCCCAAATTTACACACATTGATGGCATTTCTCCCTGGATGCTGCGTCTGAAATTGTAGCTCTCTATCTCCTTCCTTGTCACAGATATGGGCTTTTCAAGTTTTCTCCAGTTTCAAAAATCGATGACCCGGGTCGACATTTTTAGAAAATTTTCAATATTCCCCAATTTGCCCAAAATTTACACACATTGATGGCATTTCTGCCTGGATGCTGCGTCTGAAATTGTAGCTCTCTATCTCCTTCCTTGTCACAGATATGGGCTTTTCAAGTTTTCTCCAGTTTCAAAAATCGATGACCCGGGGGTCAACTTTTTTCCAAAATTTTCAATATTCCCCAATTTGCCCCAAATTTACACACATTGATGGCATTTCTGCCTGGATGCTGCGTCTGAAATTGTAGCTCTCTATCCCCTTACTTGTCACAGATATGGGCTTTTCAAGTTTTCTCCAGTTTCAAAAATCGATGACCCGGGTCAACATTTTTAGAAAATTTTCAATATTCCCCAATTTGCCCCAAATTTACACACATTGATGGCATTTCTGCCTGGATGCTGCGTCTGAAATTGTAGCTCTCTATCTCCTTCCTTGTCACAGATATGGGCTTTTCAAGTTTTCTCCAGTTTCAAAAATTGATGTCCCGGGTCAACATTTTTAGAAAATTTTCAATAATCCCCAATTTGCCCACAATTTACACACATTGATGGCATTTCTGCCTGGATGCTGCGTCTGAAATTGTAGCTCTCTATCTCCTTCCTTGTCACAGATATGGGCTTTTCAAGTTTTCTCCAGTTTCAAAAATCGATGACCCGGGTCAACATTTTTAGAAAATTTTCAATATTCCCCAATTTGCCCCAAATGTACACACATTGATGGCATTTCTGCCTGGATGCTGCGTCTGAAATTGTAGCTCTCTATCTCCTTCCTTGTCACAGATATGGGCTTTTCAAGTTTTCTCCAGTTTCAAAAATTGATGTCCCGGGTCAACATTTTTAGAAAATTTTCAATATTCCCCAATTTGCCCACAATTTACACACATTGATGGCATTTCTGCCTGGATGCTGCGTCTGAAATTGTAGCTATCTATCTCCTTCCTTGTTACAGATATGGGCTTTTCAAGTTTTCTCCAGTTTCAAAAATCGATGACTCTGGGGTCAACTTTTTTCCAAAATTTTCAATATTCCCCAATTTGCCCCAAATTTACACACATTGATGGCATTTCTCCCTGGATGCTGCGTCTGAAATTTGAGCTCTCTATCTCCTTCCTTGTCACAGACATGGGCTTTTCAAGTTTTCGCCAGTTTCAAAAATCGATGACCCGGGGGTCAACTTTTTTCCAAAATTTTCAATATTCCCCAATTTGCCCCAAATTTACACACATTGATGGCATTTCTGCCTGGATGCTGCGTCTGAAATTTTAGCTCTGTATCTCCTTCCTTGTCACAGATATGGGCTTTTCAAGTTTTCTCCAGTTTCAAAAATTTATGACCCGGGTCAACATTTTTAACAAATTTTCAATATTCCCCAATTTGTCCCAAATTTACACAAATTGATGGCATTTCTGTCTGGATGCTGCGTCTGAAATTTTAGCTCTCTATCTCCTTCCTTGTCACAGATATGGGCTTTTCAAGTTTTCTCCAGTTTCAAAAATTGATGACCCGGGTCAACATTTTTAGAAAATTTTCAATATTCCCCAATTTGCCCCAAATTTACACACATTGATGGCATTTCTGCCTGGATGCTGCGTCTGAAATTGTAGCTCTCTATCTCCTTCCTTGTCACAGACATGGGCTTTTCAAGTTTTCTGTAGTTACAAGAATCGATGACCCGCGGGTCAACATTTGTAGAAAATTTACAATATTCCCCAATTTGCCCCAAATTTACACACATTGATGGCATATGTGCCTGGATGCTGCGTCTGAATTTGTAGCCCTCTATCTCCTTCCTTGTCACAGACATGGGCTTTTCAAGTTTTCTCTAGTTACAAGAATCGATGACATGCGGGTCAACTTTCTGCGAAAATTTTCAATATTCCCCAATTTGCCCCAAATTTACACACATTGATGGCATTTCTGCCTGGATGCTGCGTCTGAAATTTTAGCTCTCTATCTCCTTCCTTGTCACAGATATGGGCTTTTCAAGTTTTCTCCAGTTTCAAAAATCGATGACCCGGGGGTCAACTTTTTTCCAAAATTTTCAATATTCCCCAATTTGCCACAAATTTACACACATTGATGGCATTTCTGCCTGGATGATGCGCCTGAAATTTTAGCTCTCTATCTCCTTCCTTGTCACAGATATTTGCTTTTCAAGTTTTCTCCAGTTTCAAAAATTGATGACCCGGGTCAACATTTTTAGAAAATTTCCAATATTCCCCAATTTGCCCCAAATTTACACAAATTGATGGCATTTCTGCCTGGATGCTGCGTCTGAAATTGTAGCTCTCTATCTCCTTCCTTGTCACAGATATGGGCTTTTCAAGTTTTCTCCAGTTTCAAAAATCGATGACCCGGGTCAACATTTTTAGAAAATTTTCAATATTCCCCAATTTGCCCCAAAATTACACACATTGATGGCATTTCTGCCTGGATGCTGCGTCTGAAATTGTAGCTCTCTATCTCCTTCATTGTCACAGATATGGGCTTTTAAAGTTTTCTCCAGTTTCAAAAATGGATGACCCGGGGGTCAACTTTTTTCCAAAATTTTCAACATTCCCCAATTTGCCCCAAATTTACACACATTGATGGCATTTCTGCCTGGATGCTGCGTCTGAAATTTGAGCTCTCTATCTCCTTCCTTGTCACAGATATGGGCTTTTCATGTTTTCTCTAGTTTCAAGAATCGATGACCCGCGGGCCAACATTTTTAGAAAATTTTCAATATTCCCCAATTTGCCCCAAATTTACACACATTGATGGCATTTCTGTCTGGATGCTGCGTCTGAAATTGTAGCTCTCTATCTCCTTCCTTGTCACAGATATGGGCTTTTAAAGTTTTCTCCAGTTTCAAAAATCGATGACCCGGGGGTCAACTTTTTTCCAAAATTTTCAATATTCCTCAATTTGCCCCAAATTTACACACATTGATGGCATTTCTCCCTGGATGCTGCGTCTGAAATTGTAGCTCTCTATCTCCTTCCTTGTCACAGATATGGGCTTTTAAAGTTTTCTCCAGTTTCAAAAATTGATGTCCTGGGTCAACATTTTTAGAAAATTTTCAATATTCCCCAATTTGCCCCAAATTTACACACATTGATGGCATTTCTGCCTGGATGCTGCGTCTGAAATTGTAGCTCTCTATCTCCTTCCTTGTCACAGATATGGGCTTTTCAAGTTTTCTCTAGTTTCAAGAATCGATGACCCGCGGGTCAACATTTTAGAAAATTTTCAATATTCCCCAATTTGCCCCAAATTTACACACATTGATGGCATTTCTGTCTGGATGCTGCGTCTGAAATTGTAGCTCTCTATCTCCTTCCTTGTCACAGATATGGGCTTTTCAAGTTTTCTCCAGTTTCAAAAATCGATGACCCGGGTCGACATTTTTAGAAAATTTTCAATATTCCCCAATTTGCCCAAAATTTACACACATTGATGGCATTTCTGCCTGGATGCTGCGTCTGAAATTGTAGCTCTCTATCTCCTTCCTTGTCACAGATATGGGCTTTTCAAGTTTTCTCCAGTTTCAAAAATCGATGACCCGGGTCAACATTTTTAGAAAATTTTCAATATTCCCCAATTTGCCCCAAAATGACACACATTGATGGCATTTCTGCCTGGATGCTGCGTCTGAAATTGTAGCTCTCTATCTCCTTCCTTGTCACAGATATGGGCTTTTAAAGTTTTCTCCAGTTTCAAAAATCGATGACCCGGGGGTCAACTTTTTTCCAAAATTTAAAACATTCCCCAATTTGCCCCAAATTTACACACACTGATGGCATTTCTGTCTGGATGCTGCGTCTGAAATTGTAGCTCTCTATCTCCTTCCTTGTCACAGATATGGGCTTTTCAAGTTTTCTCCAGTTTCAAAAATTGATGACCCGGGGGTCAACTTTTTTCCAAAATTTTCAATACTCCCCAATTTGCCCCAAATTTACACACATTGATGGCATTTCTCCCTGGATGCTGCGTCTGAAATTGTAGCTCTCTATCTCCTTCCTTGTCACAGATATGGGCTTTTCAAGTTTTCTCCAGTTTCAAAAATCGATGACCCGGGTCGACATTTTTAGAAAATTTTCAATATTCCCCAATTTGCCCAAAATTTACACACATTGATGGCATTTCTGCCTGGATGCTGCGTCTGAAATTGTAGCTCTCTATCTCCTTCCTTGTCACAGATATGGGCTTTTCAAGTTTTCTCCAGTTTCAAAAATTGATGACCCGGGGGTCAACTTTTTTCCAAAATTTTCAATACTCCCCAATTTGCCCCAAATTTACACACATTGATGGCATTTCTCCCTGGATGCTGCGTCTGAAATTGTAGCTCTCTATCTCCTTCCTTGTCACAGATATGGGCTTTTCAAGTTTTCTCCAGTTTCAAAAATCGATGACCCGGGTCGACATTTTTAGAAAATTTTCAATATTCCCCAATTTGCCCAAAATTTACACACATTGATGGCATTTCTGCCTGGATGCTGCGTCTGAAATTTTAGCTCTCTATCTCCTTCCTTGTCACAGATATGGGCTTTTAAAGTTTTCTCCAGTTTCAAAAATCGATGACCCGGGGGTCAACTTTTTTCCAAAATTTTCAATATTCCTCAATTTGCCCCAAATTTACACACATTGATGGCATTTCTCCCTGGATGCTGCGTCTGAAATTGTAGCTCTCTATCTCCTTCCTTGTCACAGAGATGGGCTTTTCAAGTTCTCTCCAGTTTCAAAAATCGATGACCCGGGTCAACATTTTTAGAAAATTTTCAATATTCCCCAATTTGCCCCAAATTTACACACATTCATGGCATTTCTGCCTGGATGCTGCGTCTGAAATTGTAGCTCTCTATCTCCTTCCTTGTCACAGATATGGGCTTTTAAAGTTTTCTCCAGTTTCAAAAGTCGATGACCGGGGGGTCAACTTTTTTCCAAAATTTTCAATATTCCTCAATTTGCCCCAAATTTACACACATTGATGGCATTTCTCCCTGGATGCTGCGTCTGAAATTGTAGCTCTCTATCTCCTTCCTTGTCACAGATATGGGCTTTTCAAGTTTTCTCCAGTTTCAAAAATTGATGTCCTGGGTCACCATTTTTAGAAAATTTTCAATATTCCCCAATTTGCCCCAAATTTACACACATTGATGGCATTTCTGCCTGGATGCTGCGTCTGAAATTGTAGCTCTCTATCTCCTTCCTTGTCACAGATATGGGCTTTTCAAGTTTTCTCCAGTTTCAAAAATCGATGACCCGCGGTTCAACATTTTGCCAAAATTTTCAATATTCCTCAATTTGCCCCAAATGTACACACATTGATGGCATTTCTCCCTGGATGCTGCGTCTGAAATTGTAGCTCTCTATCTCCTTCCTTGTCACAGATATGGGCTTTTCAAGTTTTCTCCAGTTTCAAAAATCGATGACCCGGGGGTCAACTTTGTTCCAAAATTTTCAATATTCCTCAATTTGCCCCAAATTTACACACATTGATGGCATTTCTCCCTGGATGCTGCGTCTGAAATTGTAGCTCTCTATCTCCTTCCTTGTCACAGAGATGGGCTTTTCAAGTTTTCTCCAGTTTCAAAAATCGATGACCCGGGTCAACATTTTTAGAAAATTTTCAATATTCCCCAATTTGCCCCAAATTTACACACATTGATGGCATTTCTGCCTGGATGCTGCGTCTGAAATTGTAGCTCTCTATCTCCTTCCTTGTCACAGATATGGGCTTTTAAAGTTTTCTCCAGTTTCAAAAGTCGATGACCGGGGGGTCAACTTTTTTCCAAAATTTTCAATATTCCTCAATTTGCCCCAAATTTACACACATTGATGGCATTTCTCCCTGGATGCTGCGTCTGAAATTGTAGCTCTCTATCTCCTTCCTTGTCACAGAGATGGGCTTTTCAAGTTTTCTCCAGTTTCAAAAATCGATGACCCGGGTCAACATTTTTAGAAAATTTTCAATATTCCCCAATTTGCCCCAAATTTACACATTGATGGCATATCTGCCTGGATGCTGCGTCTGAAATTGTAGCTCTCTATCTCCTTCCTTGTCACAGAGATGGGCTTTTCAAGTTTTCTCCAGTTTCAAAAATCGATGACCCGGGTCAACATTTTTAGAAAATTTTCAATATTCCCCAATTTGCCCCAAATTTACACATTGATGGCATTTCTGCCTGGATGCTGCGTCTGAAATTGTAGCTCTCTATCTCCTTCCTTGTCACAGATATGGGCTTTTAAAGATTTCTCCAGTTTCAAAAGTCGATGACCGGGGGGTCAACTTTTTTCCAAAATTTTCAATATTCCTCAATTTGCCCCAAATTTACACACATTGATGGCATTTCTGCCTGGATGCTGCGTCTGAAATTGTAGCTCTCTATCTCCTTCCTTGTCACAGATATGGGCTTTTAAAGTTTTCTCCAGTTTCAAAAATTGATGTCCTGGGTCAACATTTTTAGAAAATTTTCAATATTCCCCAATTTGCCCCAAATTTACACACATTGATGGCATTTCTGCCTGGATGCTGCGTCTGAAATTGTAGCTCTCTATCTCCTTCCTTGTCACAGATATGGGCTTTTCAAGTTTTCTCCAGTTTCAAAAATCGATGACCCGCGGTTCAACATTTTGCCCAAATTTTCAATATTCCTCAATTTGCCCCAAATTTACACACATTGATGGCATTTCTGCCTGGATGCTGCGTCTGAAATTGTAGCTCTCTATCTCCTTCCTTGTCACAGATATGGGCTTTTCAAGTTTTCTCCAGTTTCAAAAATCGATGACCCGGGTCAACATTTTTAGAAAATTTTCAATATTCTCCAATTTGCCCCAAATTTACACACATTGATGGCATTTCTGCCTGGATGCTGCGTCTGAAATTGTAGCTCTCTATCTCCTTCCTTGTCACAGATATGGGCTTTTAAAGTTTTCTCCAGTTTCAAAAATCGATGACCCGGGGGTCAACTTTTTTCCCAAATTTTCAATATTCCCCAATTTGCCCCAAATTTACACACATTGATGGCATTTCTGCCTGGATGCTGCGTCTGAAATTTGAGCTCTCTATCTCCTTCCTTGTCACAGATATGGGCTGTTCAAGTTTTCTCTAGTTTCAAGAATCGATAACCAGCGGGTCAACATTTTTAGAAAATTTTCAATATTCCCCAATTTGCCCCAAATTTACACACATTGATGGCATTTCTGCCTGGATGCTGCGTCTGAAATTGTAGCTCTCTATCTCCTTCCTTGTCACAGAGATGGGCTTTTCAAGTTTTCTCCAGTTTCAAAAATCGATGACCCGGGGGTCAACTTTTTTCCAAAATTTTCAATATTCCCCAATTTGCCCCAAAATTACACACATTGATGGCATTTCTGCCTGGATGCTGCGTCTGAAATTGTAGCTCTCTATCTCCTTCCTTGTCACAGATATGGGCTTTTAAAGTTTTCTCCAGTTTCAAAAATCGATGACCCGGGTCAACATTTTTAGAAAATTTTCAATATTCCCCAATTTGCCCCAAATTTACACACATTGATGGCATTTCTGCCTGGATGCTGCGTCTGAAATTGTAGCTCTCTATCTCCTTCCTTGTCACAGATATGGGCTTTTAAAGTTTTCTCCAGTTTCAAAAGTCGATGACCGGGGGGTCAACTTTTTTCCAAAATTTTCAATATTCCTCAATTTGCCCCAAATTTACACACATTGATGGCATTTCTCCCTGGATGCTGCGTCTGAAATTGTAGCTCTCTATCTCCTTCCTTGTCACAGATATGGGCTTTTAAAGTTTTCTCCAGTTTCAAAAATTGATGTCCTGGGTCAACATTTTTAGAAAATTTTCAATATTCCCCAATTTGCCCCAAATTTACACACATTGATGGCATTTCTGCCTGGATGCTGCGTCTGAAATTGTAGCTCTCTATCTCCTTCCTTGTCACAGATATGGGCTTTTCAAGTTTTCTCCAGTTTCAAAAATCGATGACCCGCGGTTCAACATTTTGCCCAAATTTTCAATATTCCTCAATTTGCCCCAAATTTACACACATTGATGGCATTTCTGCCTGGATGCTGCGTCTGAAATTGTAGCTCTCTATCTCCTTCCTTGTCACAGATATGGGCTTTTCAAGTTTTCTCCAGTTTCAAAAATCGATGACCTGGGGGTCAACTTTTTTCCAAAATTTTCAATATTCCCCAATTTGCCCCAAATTTACACACATTGATGGCATTTCTGCCTGGATGCTGCGTCTGAAATTGTAGCTCTCTATCTCCTTCCTTGTCACAGATATGGGCTTTTAAAGTTTTCTCCAGTTTCAAAAATCGATGACCCGGGGGTCAACTTTTTTCCAAAATTTTCAATATTCCTCAATTTGCCCCAAATTTACACACATTGATGGCATTTCTCCCTGGATGCTGCGTCTGAAATTGTAGCTCTCTATCTCCTTCCTTGTCACAGAGATGGGCTTTTCAAGTTTTCTCCAGTTTCAAAAATCGATGACCCGGGTCAACATTTTTAGAAAATTTTCAATATTCCCCAATTTGCCCCAAATTTACACATTGATGGCATATCTGCCTGGATGCTGCGTCTGAAATTGTAGCTCTCTATCTCCTTCCTTGTCACAGAGATGGGCTTTTCAAGTTTTCTCCAGTTTCAAAAATCGATGACCCGGGTCAACATTTTTAGAAAATTTTCAATATTCCCCAATTTGCCCCAAATTTACACATTGATGGCATTTCTGCCTGGATGCTGCGTCTGAAATTGTAGCTCTCTATCTCCTTCCTTGTCACAGATATGGGCTTTTCAAGTTTTCTCCAGTTTCAAAAATCGATGACCCGCGGTTCAACATTTTGCCCAAATTTTCAATATTCTCCAATTTGCCCCAAATTTACACACATTGATGGCATTTCTGCCTGGATGCTGCGTCTGAAATTGTAGCTCTCTATCTCCTTCCTTGTCACAGATATGGGCTTTTAAAGTTTTCTCCAGTTTCAAAAATCGATGACCCGGGGGTCAACTTTTTTCCCAAATTTTCAATATTCCCCAATTTGCCCCAAATTTACACACATTGATGGCATTTCTGCCTGGATGCTGCGTCTGAAATTTGAGCTCTCTATCTCCTTCCTTGTCACAGATATGGGCTGTTCAAGTTTTCTCTAGTTTCAAGAATCGATAACCCGCGGGTCAACATTTTTAGAAAATTTTCAATATTCCCCAATTTGCCCCAAATTTACACACATTGATGGCATTTCTGCCTGGATGCTGCGTCTGAAATTGTAGCTCTCTATCTCCTTCCTTGTCACAGAGATGGGCTTTTCAAGTTTTCTCCAGTTTCAAAAATCGATGACCCGGGGGTCAACTTTTTTCCAAAATTTTCAATATTCCCCAATTTGCCCCAAAATTACACACATTGATGGCATTTCTGCCTGGATGCTGCGTCTGAAATTGTAGCTCTCTATCTCCTTCCTTGTCACAGATATGGGCTTTTAAAGTTTTCTCCAGTTTCAAAAATCGATGACCCGGGGGTCAACTTTTTTCCAAAATTTTCAACATTCCCCAATTTGCCCCAAATTTACACACATTGATGGCATTTCTGCCTGGATGCTGCGTCTGAAATTGTAGCTCTCTATCTCCTTCCTTGTCACAGATATGGGCTTTTCAAGTTTTCTCCAGTTTCAAAAATCGATGACCCGGGTCAACATTTTTAGAAAATTTTCAATATTCCCCAATTTGCCCCAAATTTACACACATTGATGGCATTTCTGCCTGGATGCTGCGTCTGAAATTGTAGCTCTCTATCTCCTTCCTTGTCACAGATATGGGCTTTTAAAGTTTTCTCCAGTTTCAAAAATTGATGTCCTGGGTCAACATTTTTAGAAAATTTTCAATATTCCCCAATTTGCCCCAAATTTACACACATTGATGGCATTTCTGCCTGGATGCTGCGTCTGAAATTGTAGCTCTCTATCTCCTTCCTTGTCACAGATATGGGCTTTTCAAGTTTTCTCCAGTTTCAAAAATCGATGACCCGCGGTTCAACATTTTGCCCAAATTTTCAATATTCCTCAATTTGCCCCAAATTTACACACATTGATGGCATTTCTGCCTGGATGCTGCGTCTGAAATTGTAGCTCTCTATCTCCTTCCTTGTCACAGATATGGGCTTTTCAAGTTTTCTCCAGTTTCAAAAATCGATGACCCGGGGGTCAACATTTTTAGGAAATTTTCAATATTCCCCAATTTTCCCCAAATTTACACACATTGATGGCATTTCTGCCTGGATGCTGCGTCTGAAATTTGAGCTCTCTATCTCCTTCCTTGTCACAGATATGGGCTGTTCAAGTTTTCTCTAGTTTCAAGAATCGATAACCCGCGGGTCAACATTTTTAGAAAATTTTCAATATTCCCCAATTTGCCCCAAATTTACACACATTGATGGCATTTCTGCCTGGATGCTGCGTCTGAAATTGTAGCTCTCTATCTCCTTCCTTGTCACAGAGATGGGCTTTTCAAGTTTTCTCCAGTTTCAAAAATCGATGACCCGGGGGTCAACTTTTTTCCAAAATTTTCAATATTCCCCAATTTGCCCCAAAATTACACACATTGATGGCATTTCTGCCTGGATGCTGCGTCTGAAATTGTAGCTCTCTATCTCCTTCCTTGTCACAGATATGGGCTTTTAAGGTTTTCTCCAGTTTCAAAAATCGATGACCCGGGGGTCAACTTTTTTCCAAAATTTTCAACATTCCCCAATTTGCCCCAAATTTACACACATTGATGGCATTTCTGCCTGGATGCTGCGTCTGAAATTGTAGCTCTCTATCTCCTTCCTTGTCACAGATATGGGCTTTTCAAGTTTTCTCCAGTTTCAAAAATCGATGACCCGGGTCAACATTTTTAGAAAATTTTCAATATTCCCCAATTTGCCCCAAATTTACACACATTGATGGCATTTCTGCCTGGATGCTGCGTCTGAAATTTGAGCTCTCTATCTCCTTCCTTGTCACAGATATGGGCTTTTCAAGTTTTCGCCAGTTTCAAAAATCGATGACCCGGGGGTCAACTTTTTTCCAAAATTTTCAATATTCCCCAATTTGCCCCAAATTTACACACATTGATGGCATTTCTGCCTGGATGCTGCGTCTGAAATTGTAGCTCTCTATCTCCTTCCTTGTCACAGATATGGGCTTTTAAAGTTTTCTCCAGTTTCAAAAATCGATGACCCGGGGGTCAACTTTTTTCCAAAATTTTCAATATTCCCCAATTTGCCCCAAATTTACACACATTGATGGCATTTCTGCCTGGATGCTGCGTCTGAAATTGTAGCTCTCTATCTCCTTCCTTGTCACAGATATGGGCTTTTCAAGTTTTCTCCAGTTTCAAAAATCGGTTACCCGCGGTTCAACATTTTGCCCAAATTTTCAATATTCCTCAATTTGCCCCAAATTTACACACATTGATGGCATTTCTGCCTGGATGCTGCGTCTGAAATTGTAGCTCTCTATCTCCTTCCTTGTCACAGATATGGGCTTTTCAAGTTTTCTCCAGTTTCAAAAATCGATGACCCGGGTCAACATTTTTAGAAAATTTTCAATATTCTCCAATTTGCCCCAAATTTACACACATTGATGGCATTTCTGCCTGGATGCTGCGTCTGAAATTGTAGCTCTCTATCTCCTTCCTTGTCACAGATATGGGCTTTTCAAGTTTTCTCCAGTTTCAAAAATCGATGACCCGGGTCAACATTTTTAGAAAATTTTCAATATTCTCCAATTTGCCCCAAATTTACACACATTGATGGCATTTCTGCCTGGATGCTGCGTCTGAAATTGTAGCTCTCTATCTCCTTCCTTGTCACAGATATGGGCTGTTCAAGTTTTCTCTAGTTTCAAGAATCGATAACCCGCGGGTCAACATTTTTAGAAAATTTTCAATATTCCCCAATTTGCCCCAAATTTACATACATTGATGGCATTTCTGCCTGGATGCTGCGTCTGAAATAGTAGCTCTCTATCTCCTTCCTTGTCACAGAGATGGGCTTTTCAAGTTTTCTCCAGTTTCAAAAATCGATGACCCGCGGGTCAACTTTTTTCCAAAATTTTCAACATTCCCCAATTTGCCCCAAATTTACACACATTGATGGCATTTCTGCCTGGATGCTGCGTCTGAAATTGTAGCTCTTTATCTCCTTCCTTGTCACAGATATGGGCTTTTCAAGTTTTCTCCAGTTTCAAAAATCGATGACCCGGGTCAACATTTTTAGAAAATTTTCAATATTCCCCAATTTGCCCCAAATTTACACACATTGATGGCATTTCTGCCTGGATGCTGCGTCTGAAATTGTAGCTCTCTATCTCCTTCCTTGTCACAGATATGGGCTTTTAAAGTTTTCTCCAGTTTCAAAAATCGATGACCCGGGGGTCAACTTTTTTCCAAAATTTTCAATATTCCCCAATTTGCCCCAAATTTACACACATTGATGGCATTTCTGCCTGGATGCTGCGTCTGAAATTGTAGCTCTCTATCTCCTTCCTTGTCACAGATATGGGCTTTTCAAGTTTTCTCCAGTTTCAAAAATCGGTTACCCGCGGTTCAACATTTTGCCCAAATTTTCAATATTCCTCAATTTGCCCCAAATTTACACACATTGATGGCATTTCTGCCTGGATGCTGCGTCTGAAATTGTAGCTCTCTATCTCCTTCCTTGTCACAGATATGGGCTTTTCAAGTTTTCTCCAGTTTCAAAAATCGATGACCCGGGTCAACATTTTTAGAAAATTTTCAATATTCTCCAATTTGCCCCAAATTTACACACATTGATGGCATTTCTGCCTGGATGCTGCGTCTGAAATTTGAGCTCTCTATCTCCTTCCTTGTCACAGATATGGGCTTTTAAAGTTTTCTCCAGTTTCAAAAATCGATGACCCGGATCAACTTTTTTCCCAAATTTTCAATATTCCCCAATTTGCCCCAAATTTACACACATTGATGGCATTTCTGCCTGGATGCTGCGTCTGAAATTTGAGCTCTCTATCTCCTTCCTTGTCACAGATATGGGCTGTTCAAGTTTTCTCTAGTTTCAAGAATCGATAACCCGCGGGTCAACATTTTTAGAAAATTTTCAATATTCCCCAATTTGCCCCAAATTTACACACATTGATGGCATTTCTGCCTGGATGCTGCGTCTGAAATTGTAGCTCTCTATCTCCTTCCTTGTCACAGAGATGGGCTTTTCAAGTTTTCTCCAGTTTCAAAAATCGATGACCCGGGGGTCAACTTTTTTCCAAAATTTTCAATATTCCCCAATTTGCCCCAAATTTACACACATTGATGGCATTTCTGCCTGGATGCTGCGACTGAAATTGTAGCTCTCTATCTCCTTCCTTGTCACAGATATGGGCTTTTCAAGTTTTCTCCAGTTTCAAAAATCGGTTACCCGCGGTTCAACATTTTGCCCAAATTTTCAGTATTCCTCAATTTGCCCCAAATTTACACACATTGATGGCATTTCTGCCTGGATGCTGCGTCTGAAATTGTAGCTCTCTATCTCCTTCCTTGTCACAGATATGGGCTTTTCAAGTTTTCTCCAGTTTCAAAAATCGATGACCCGGGTCAACATTTTTAGAAAATTTTCAATATTCTCCAATTTGCCCCAAATTTACACACATTGATGGCATTTCTCCCTGGATGCTGCGTCTGAAATTGTAGCTCTCTATCTCCTTCCTTGTCACAGATATGGGATTTTCAAGTTTTCTCCAGTTTCAAAAATCGATAACCCGGGGGTCTACTTTTTTCCAAAATTTTCAATATTCCCCAATTTGCCCCAAATTTACACACATTGATGGCATTTCTGCCTGGATGCTGCGTCTGAAATTTGAGCTCTCTATCTCCTTCCTTGTCACAGATATGGGCTTTTCAAGTTTCCGCCAGTTTCAAAAATCGATGTCCCGGGGGTCAACTTTTTTCCCAAATTTTCAATATTCCTCAATTTGCCCCAAATTTACACACATTGATGGCATTTCTCCCTGGATGCTGCTTCTGAAATTGTAGCTCTCTATCTCCTTTTTTTGCCACAGATATGGGCTTTTAAAGTTTTCTCCAGTTTCAAAAATTGATGTCCCGGGTCAACATTTTTAGAAAATTTTCAATATTCCCCAATTTGCCCCAAATTTACACACATTGATGGCATTTCTGCCTGGATGCTGCGTCTGAAATTGTAGCTCTCTATCTCCTTCTTTGTCACAGATATGGGCTTTTCAAGTTTTCTCCAGTTTCAAAAATCGATGACCCGGGTCAACATTTTCAGAAAATTTTCAATATTCTCCAATTTGCCCCAAATTTACACACATTGATGGCATTTCTGCCTGGATGCTGCGTCTGAAATTGTAGCTCTCTATCTCCTTCCTTGTCACAGATATGGGCTGTTCAAGTTTTCTCTAGTTTCAAGAATCGATAACCCGCGGGTCAACATTTTTAGAAAATTTTCAATATTCCCCAATTTGCCCCAAATTTACATACATTGATGGCATTTCTGCCTGGATGCTGCGTCTGAAATAGTAGCTCTCTATCTCCTTCCTTGTCACAGAGATGGGCTTTTCAAGTTTTCTCCAGTTTCAAAAATCGATGACCCGCGGGTCAACTTTTTTCCAAAATTTTCAACATTCCCCAATTTGCCCCAAATTTACACACATTGATGGCATTTCTGCCTGGATGCTGCGTCTGAAATTGTAGCTCTTTATCTCCTTCCTTGTCACAGATATGGGCTTTTCAAGTTTTCTCCAGTTTCAAAAATCGATGACCCGGGTCAACATTTTTAGAACATTTTCAATATTCCCCAATTTGCCCCAAATTTACACACATTGATGGCATTTCTGCCTGGATGCTGCGTCTGAAATTGTAGCTCTCTATCTCCTTCCTTGTCACAGATATGGGCTTTTAAAGTTTTCTCCAGTTTCAAAAATCGATGACCCGGGGGTCAACTTTTTTCCAAAATTTTCAATATTCCCCAATTTGCCCCAAATTTACACACATTGATGGCATTTCTGCCTGGATGCTGCGTCTGAAATTGTAGCTCTCTATCTCCTTCCTTGTCACAGATATGGGCTTTTCAAGTTTTCTCCAGTTTCAAAAATCGGTTACCCGCGGTTCAACATTTTGCCCAAATTTTCAATATTCCTCAATTTGCCCCAAATTTACACACATTGATGGCATTTCTGCCTGGATGCTGCGTCTGAAATTGTAGCTCTCTATCTCCTTCCTTGTCACAGATATGGGCTTTTCAAGTTTTCTCCAGTTTCAAAAATCGATGACCCGGGTCAACATTTTTAGAAAATTTTCAATATTCTCCAATTTGCCCCAAATTTACACACATTGATGGCATTTCTGCCTGGATGCTGCGTCTGAAATTTGAGCTCTCTATCTCCTTCCTTGTCACAGATATGGGCTTTTAAAGTTTTCTCCAGTTTCAAAAATCGATGACCCGGATCAACTTTTTTCCCAAATTTTCAATATTCCCCAATTTGCCCCAAATTTACACACATTGATGGCATTTCTGCCTGGATGCTGCGTCTGAAATTTTCTGCCTGGATGCTGCGTCTGAAATTTGAGCTCTCTATCTCCTTCCTTGTCACAGATATGGGCTGTTCAAGTTTTCTCTAGTTTCAAGAATCGATAACCCGCGGGTCAACATTTTTAGAAAATTTTCAATATTCCCCAATTTGCCCCAAATTTACACACATTGATGGCATTTCTGCCTGGATGCTGCGTCTGAAATTGTAGCTCTCTATCTCCTTCCTTGTCACAGAGATGGGCTTTTCAAGTTTTCTCCAGTTTCAAAAATCGATGACCCGGGGGTCAACTTTTTTCCAAAATTTTCAATATTCCCCAATTTGCCCCAAATTTACACACATTGATGGCATTTCTGCCTGGATGCTGCGACTGAAATTGTAGCTCTCTATCTCCTTCCTTGTCACAGATATGGGCTTTTCAAGTTTTCTCCAGTTTCAAAAATCGGTTACCCGCGGTTCAACATTTTGCCCAAATTTTCAATATTCCTCAATTTGCCCCAAATTTACACACATTGATGGCATTTCTGCCTGGATGCTGCGTCTGAAATTTGAGCTCTCTATCTCCTTCCTTGTCACAGATATGGGCTTTTCAAGTTTCCGCCAGTTTCAAAAATCGATGTCCCGGGGGTCAACTTTTTTCCCAAATTTTCAATATTCCTCAATTTGCCCCAAATTTACACACATTGATGGCATTTCTCCCTGGATGCTGCTTCTGAAATTGTAGCTCTCTATCTCCTTTTTTTGCCACAGATATGGGCTTTTAAAGTTTTCTCCAGTTTCAAAAATTGATGTCCCGGGTCAACATTTTTAGAAAATTTTCAATATTCCCCAATTTGCCCCAAATTTACACACATTGATGGCATTTCTGCCTGGATGCTGCGTCTGAAATTGTAGCTCTCTATCTCCTTCCTTGTCACAGATATGGGCTTTTCAAGTTTTCTCTTGTTTCAAGAATCGATGACCCGGGGGTCAACATTTTTAGAAAATTTTCAATATTCCCCAATTTGCCCCAAATTTACACACATTGATGGCATTTCTGCCTGGATGCTGCGTCTGAAATTGTAGCTCTCTATCTCCTTCCTTGTCACAGATATGGGCTTTTAAAGTTTTCTCCAGTTTCAAAAATTGATGTCCTGGGTCAACATTTTTAGAAAATTTTCAATATTCCCCAATTTGCCCCAAATTTACACACATTGATGGCATTTCTGCCTGGATGCTGCGTCTGAAATTGTAGCTCTCTATCTCCTTCCTTGTCACAGATATGGGCTTTTCAAGTTTTCTCCAGTTTCAAAAATCGATGACCCGCGGTTCAACATTTTGCCCAAATTTTCAATATTCCTCAATTTGCCCCAAATTTACACACATTGATGGCATTTCTGCCTGGATGCTGCGTCTGAAATTGTAGCTCTCTATCTCCTTCCTTGTCACAGATATGGGCTTTTCAAGTTTTCTCCAGTTTCAAAAATCGATGACCCGGGGGTCAACATTTTTAGGAAATTTTCAATATTCCCCAATTTTCCCCAAATTTACACACATTGATGGCATTTCTGCCTGGATGCTGCGTCTGAAATTGTAGCTCTCTATCTCCTTCCTTGTCACAGAGATGGGCTTTTCAAGTTTTCTCCAGTTTCAAAAATCGATGACCCGGGGGTCAACTTTTTTCCAAAATTTTCAATATTCCCCAATTTGCCCCAAAATTACACACATTGATGGCATTTCTGCCTGGATGCTGCGTCTGAAATTGTAGCTCTCTATCTCCTTCCTTGTCACAGATATGGGCTTTTAAGGTTTTCTCCAGTTTCAAAAATCGATGACCCGGGGGTCAACTTTTTTCCAAAATTTTCAACATTCCCCAATTTGCCCCAAATTTACACACATTGATGGCATTTCTGCCTGGATGCTGCGTCTGAAATTGTAGCTCTCTATCTCCTTCCTTGTCACAGATATGGGCTTTTCAAGTTTTCTCCAGTTTCAAAAATCGATGACCCGGGTCAACATTTTTAGAAAATTTTCAATATTCCCCAATTTGCCCCAAATTTACACACATTGATGGCATTTCTGCCTGGATGCTGCGTCTGAAATTTGAGCTCTCTATCTCCTTCCTTGTCACAGATATGGGCTTTTCAAGTTTTCGCCAGTTTCAAAAATCGATGACCCGGGGGTCAACTTTTTTCCAAAATTTTCAATATTCCCCAATTTGCCCCAAATTTACACACATTGATGGCATTTCTGCCTGGATGCTGCGTCTGAAATTGTAGCTCTCTATCTCCTTCCTTGTCACAGATATGGGCTTTTAAAGTTTTCTCCAGTTTCAAAAATCGATGACCCGGGGGTCAACTTTTTTCCAAAATTTTCAATATTCCCCAATTTGCCCCAAATTTACACACATTGATGGCATTTCTGCCTGGATGCTGCGTCTGAAATTGTAGCTCTCTATCTCCTTCCTTGTCACAGATATGGGCTTTTCAAGTTTTCTCCAGTTTCAAAAATCGGTTACCCGCGGTTCAACATTTTGCCCAAATTTTCAATATTCCTCAATTTGCCCCAAATTTACACACATTGATGGCATTTCTGCCTGGATGCTGCGTCTGAAATTGTAGCTCTCTATCTCCTTCCTTGTCACAGATATGGGCTTTTCAAGTTTTCTCCAGTTTCAAAAATCGATGACCCGGGTCAACATTTTTAGAAAATTTTCAATATTCTCCAATTTGCCCCAAATTTACACACATTGATGGCATTTCTGCCTGGATGCTGCGTCTGAAATTGTAGCTCTCTATCTCCTTCCTTGTCACAGATATGGGCTGTTCAAGTTTTCTCTAGTTTCAAGAATCGATAACCCGCGGGTCAACATTTTTAGAAAATTTTCAATATTCCCCAATTTGCCCCAAATTTACATACATTGATGGCATTTCTGCCTGGATGCTGCGTCTGAAATAGTAGCTCTCTATCTCCTTCCTTGTCACAGAGATGGGCTTTTCAAGTTTTCTCCAGTTTCAAAAATCGATGACCCGCGGGTCAACTTTTTTCCAAAATTTTCAACATTCCCCAATTTGCCCCAAATTTACACACATTGATGGCATTTCTGCCTGGATGCTGCGTCTGAAATTGTAGCTCTTTATCTCCTTCCTTGTCACAGATATGGGCTTTTCAAGTTTTCTCCAGTTTCAAAAATCGATGACCCGGGTCAACATTTTTAGAAAATTTTCAATATTCCCCAATTTGCCCCAAATTTACACACATTGATGGCATTTCTGCCTGGATGCTGCGTCTGAAATTGTAGCTCTCTATCTCCTTCCTTGTCACAGATATGGGCTTTTAAAGTTTTCTCCAGTTTCAAAAATCGATGACCCGGGGGTCAACTTTTTTCCAAAATTTTCAATATTCCCCAATTTGCCCCAAATTTACACACATTGATGGCATTTCTGCCTGGATGCTGCGTCTGAAATTGTAGCTCTCTATCTCCTTCCTTGTCACAGATATGGGCTTTTCAAGTTTTCTCCAGTTTCAAAAATCGGTTACCCGCGGTTCAACATTTTGCCCAAATTTTCAATATTCCTCAATTTGCCCCAAATTTACACACATTGATGGCATTTCTGCCTGGATGCTGCGTCTGAAATTGTAGCTCTCTATCTCCTTCCTTGTCACAGATATGGGCTTTTCAAGTTTTCTCCAGTTTCAAAAATCGATGACCCGGGTCAACATTTTTAGAAAATTTTCAATATTCTCCAATTTGCCCCAAATTTACACACATTGATGGCATTTCTGCCTGGATGCTGCGTCTGAAATTTGAGCTCTCTATCTCCTTCCTTGTCACAGATATGGGCTTTTAAAGTTTTCTCCAGTTTCAAAAATCGATGACCCGGATCAACTTTTTTCCCAAATTTTCAATATTCCCCAATTTGCCCCAAATTTACACACATTGATGGCATTTCTGCCTGGATGCTGCGTCTGAAATTTGAGCTCTCTATCTCCTTCCTTGTCACAGATATGGGCTGTTCAAGTTTTCTCTAGTTTCAAGAATCGATAACCCGCGGGTCAACATTTTTAGAAAATTTTCAATATTCCCCAATTTGCCCCAAATTTACACACATTGATGGCATTTCTGCCTGGATGCTGCGTCTGAAATTGTAGCTCTCTATCTCCTTCCTTGTCACAGAGATGGGCTTTTCAAGTTTTCTCCAGTTTCAAAAATCGATGACCCGGGGGTCAACTTTTTTCCAAAATTTTCAATATTCCCCAATTTGCCCCAAATTTACACACATTGATGGCATTTCTGCCTGGATGCTGCGACTGAAATTGTAGCTCTCTATCTCCTTCCTTGTCACAGATATGGGCTTTTCAAGTTTTCTCCAGTTTCAAAAATCGGTTACCCGCGGTTCAACATTTTGCCCAAATTTTCAGTATTCCTCAATTTGCCCCAAATTTACACACATTGATGGCATTTCTGCCTGGATGCTGCGTCTGAAATTGTAGCTCTCTATCTCCTTCCTTGTCACAGATATGGGCTTTTCAAGTTTTCTCCAGTTTCAAAAATCGATGACCCGGGTCAACATTTTTAGAAAATTTTCAATATTCTCCAATTTGCCCCAAATTTACACACATTGATGGCATTTCTCCCTGGATGCTGCGTCTGAAATTGTAGCTCTCTATCTCCTTCCTTGTCACAGATATGGGATTTTCAAGTTTTCTCCAGTTTCAAAAATCGATAACCCGGGGGTCTACTTTTTTCCAAAATTTTCAATATTCCCCAATTTGCCCCAAATTTACACACATTGATGGCATTTCTGCCTGGATGCTGCGTCTGAAATTTGAGCTCTCTATCTCCTTCCTTGTCACAGATATGGGCTTTTCAAGTTTCCGCCAGTTTCAAAAATCGATGTCCCGGGGGTCAACTTTTTTCCCAAATTTTCAATATTCCTCAATTTGCCCCAAATTTACACACATTGATGGCATTTCTCCCTGGATGCTGCTTCTGAAATTGTAGCTCTCTATCTCCTTTTTTTGCCACAGATATGGGCTTTTAAAGTTTTCTCCAGTTTCAAAAATTGATGTCCCGGGTCAACATTTTTAGAAAATTTTCAATATTCCCCAATTTGCCCCAAATTTACACACATTGATGGCATTTCTGCCTGGATGCTGCGTCTGAAATTGTAGCTCTCTATCTCCTTCTTTGTCACAGATATGGGCTTTTCAAGTTTTCTCCAGTTTCAAAAATCGATGACCCGGGTCAACATTTTCAGAAAATTTTCAATATTCTCCAATTTGCCCCAAATTTACACACATTGATGGCATTTCTGCCTGGATGCTGCGTCTGAAATTGTAGCTCTCTATCTCCTTCCTTGTCACAGATATGGGCTGTTCAAGTTTTCTCTAGTTTCAAGAATCGATAACCCGCGGGTCAACATTTTTAGAAAATTTTCAATATTCCCCAATTTGCCCCAAATTTACATACATTGATGGCATTTCTGCCTGGATGCTGCGTCTGAAATAGTAGCTCTCTATCTCCTTCCTTGTCACAGAGATGGGCTTTTCAAGTTTTCTCCAGTTTCAAAAATCGATGACCCGCGGGTCAACTTTTTTCCAAAATTTTCAACATTCCCCAATTTGCCCCAAATTTACACACATTGATGGCATTTCTGCCTGGATGCTGCGTCTGAAATTGTAGCTCTTTATCTCCTTCCTTGTCACAGATATGGGCTTTTCAAGTTTTCTCCAGTTTCAAAAATCGATGACCCGGGTCAACATTTTTAGAACATTTTCAATATTCCCCAATTTGCCCCAAATTTACACACATTGATGGCATTTCTGCCTGGATGCTGCGTCTGAAATTGTAGCTCTCTATCTCCTTCCTTGTCACAGATATGGGCTTTTAAAGTTTTCTCCAGTTTCAAAAATCGATGACCCGGGGGTCAACTTTTTTCCAAAATTTTCAATATTCCCCAATTTGCCCCAAATTTACACACATTGATGGCATTTCTGCCTGGATGCTGCGTCTGAAATTGTAGCTCTCTATCTCCTTCCTTGTCACAGATATGGGCTTTTCAAGTTTTCTCCAGTTTCAAAAATCGGTTACCCGCGGTTCAACATTTTGCCCAAATTTTCAATATTCCTCAATTTGCCCCAAATTTACACACATTGATGGCATTTCTGCCTGGATGCTGCGTCTGAAATTGTAGCTCTCTATCTCCTTCCTTGTCACAGATATGGGCTTTTCAAGTTTTCTCCAGTTTCAAAAATCGATGACCCGGGTCAACATTTTTAGAAAATTTTCAATATTCTCCAATTTGCCCCAAATTTACACACATTGATGGCATTTCTGCCTGGATGCTGCGTCTGAAATTTGAGCTCTCTATCTCCTTCCTTGTCACAGATATGGGCTTTTAAAGTTTTCTCCAGTTTCAAAAATCGATGACCCGGATCAACTTTTTTCCCAAATTTTCAATATTCCCCAATTTGCCCCAAATTTACACACATTGATGGCATTTCTGCCTGGATGCTGCGTCTGAAATTTTCTGCCTGGATGCTGCGTCTGAAATTTGAGCTCTCTATCTCCTTCCTTGTCACAGATATGGGCTGTTCAAGTTTTCTCTAGTTTCAAGAATCGATAACCCGCGGGTCAACATTTTTAGAAAATTTTCAATATTCCCCAATTTGCCCCAAATTTACACACATTGATGGCATTTCTGCCTGGATGCTGCGTCTGAAATTGTAGCTCTCTATCTCCTTCCTTGTCACAGAGATGGGCTTTTCAAGTTTTCTCCAGTTTCAAAAATCGATGACCCGGGGGTCAACTTTTTTCCAAAATTTTCAATATTCCCCAATTTGCCCCAAATTTACACACATTGATGGCATTTCTGCCTGGATGCTGCGACTGAAATTGTAGCTCTCTATCTCCTTCCTTGTCACAGATATGGGCTTTTCAAGTTTTCTCCAGTTTCAAAAATCGGTTACCCGCGGTTCAACATTTTGCCCAAATTTTCAATATTCCTCAATTTGCCCCAAATTTACACACATTGATGGCATTTCTGCCTGGATGCTGCGTCTGAAATTGTAGCTCTCTATCTCCTTCCTTGTCACAGATATGGGCTTTTCAAGTTTTCTCCAGTTTCAAAAATCGATGACCCGGGTCAACATTTTTAGAAAATTTTCAATATTCTCCAATTTGCCCCAAATTTACACACATTGATGGCATTTCTCCCTGGATGCTGCGTCTGAAATTGTAGCTCTCTATCTCCTTCCTTGTCACAGATATGGGATTTTCAAGTTTTCTCCAGTTTCAAAAATCGATAACCCGGGGGTCTACTTTTTTCCAAAATTTTCAATATTCCCCAATTTGCCCCAAATTTACACACATTGATGGCATTTCTGCCTGGATGCTGCGTCTGAAATTTGAGCTCTCTATCTCCTTCCTTGTCACAGATATGGGCTTTTCAAGTTTCCGCCAGTTTCAAAAATCGATGTCCCGGGGGTCAACTTTTTTCCCAAATTTTCAATATTCCTCAATTTGCCCCAAATTTACACACATTGATGGCATTTCTCCCTGGATGCTGCTTCTGAAATTGTAGCTCTCTATCTCCTTTTTTTGCCACAGATATGGGCTTTTCAAGTTTTCTCCAGTTTCAAAAATCGATGACCCGGGTCAACATTTTCAGAAAATTTTCAATATTCCCCAATTTGCCCCAAATTTACACACATTGATGGCATTTCTGCCTGGCTGCTGCGTCTGAAATTGTAGCTCTCTATCTCCTTCCTTGTCACAGATATGGGCTTTTAAAGTTTTCTCCAGTTTCAAAAAGCGTTGACCCACATTTCAATATTTTTAGAAAATGTTCAATATTCCCCAAATTGCCCTAAATTTACACACATTGATGGCATTTCTGCCTGGATGCTGCGTCTGAAATTGTAGCTCTCTATCTCCTTCCTTGTCACAGATATGGGCTTTTAAAGTTTTCTCCAGTTTCAAAAATTGATGTCCCGGGTCAACATTTTTAGAAAATTTTCAATTTTCAAATTTTCAATTTTCAATTTTCAATATTCCCCAACTCAGGGGCACCTCGGCAGGGGCTCGAACCGGCAACCCTCGGCAACCCTCCGGTTCCCAAGCGGAAGCACTACCCACTGAGCCACTGCCTCCCTGATATATCACAGATATGGGCTTTTCAAGTTTTCTCCAGTTTCAAAAATCGATGACCCGGGTCAACATTTTTAGAAAATTTTCAATATTCCCCAATTTGCCCCAAATTTACACACATTGATGGCATTTCTGCCTGGATGCTGCGTCTGAAATTGTAGCTCTCTATCTCCTTCCTTGTCACAGATATAGGCTTTTCAAGTTTTCTCCAGTTTCAAAAATCGATGACCCGGGGGTCAACTTTTTTCCAAAATGTTCAATATTCCCCAATTTGCCCCAAATTTACACACATTGATGGCATTTCTGCCTGGATGCTGCGTCTGAAATTGTAGCTCTCTATCTCCTTCCTTGTCACAGATATGGGCTTTTAAAGTTTTCTCCAGTTTCAAAAATTGATGACCCGGGGGCCAACTTTTTTCCAAAATTTTCAATATTCCCCAATTTGCCCCAAATTTACACACATTGATGGCATTTCTGCCTGGATGCTGCGTCTGAAATTGTAGCTCTCTATCTCCTTCCTTGTCACAGATATGGGCTTTTCAAGTTTTCTCCAGTTTCAAAAATCGATGACCCGGGGGTCAACTTTTTTCCAAAATTTTCAATATTCCCCAATTTGCCCCAAATTTACACACATTGATGGCATTTCTGCCTGGATGCTGCGTCTGAAATTGTAGCTCTCTATCTCCTTCCTTGTCACAGATATGGGCTTTTCAAGTTTTCTCTAGTTTCAAGAATCGATGACCCGGGGGTCAACATTTTTAGAAAATTTTCAATATTCCCCAATTTGCCCCAAATTTACACACATTGATGGCATTTCTGCCTGGATGTTGCGTCTGAAATTGTAGCTCTCTATCTCCTTCCTTGTCACAGATATGGGCTTTTCAAGTTTTCTCCAGTTTCAAAAATCGATGACCCGGGTCAACATTTTTAGAAAATTTTCAATATTCTTCAATTTGCCCCAAATTTACACACATTGATGGCATTTCTGCCTGGATGCTGCGTCTGACATTGTAGCTCTCTATCTCATTCCTTGTCACAGATATGGGCTTTTCAAGTTTTCTCCAGTTTCAAAAATCGATGACCCGGGGGTCAACTTTTTTCCAAAATTTTCAATATTCCCCAATTTGCCCCAAATTTACACACATTTATGGCATTTCTGCCTGGATGCTGCGTCTGAAATTGTAGCTCTCTATCTCCTTCCTTGTCACAGATATGGGCTTTTCAAGTTTTCTCCAGTTTCAAAAATTGATGACCCGGGGGTCAACTTTTTTCCAAAATTTTCAATATTCCCTAATTTGCCCCAAATTTACACACATTGATGGCATTTCTGCCTGGATGCTGCGTCTGAAATTGTAGCTCTCTATCTCCTTCCTTGTCACAGATATGGGCTTTTCAAGTTTTCTCCAGTTTCAAAAATCGATGACCCGGGGGTCAACTTTTTTCCAAAATTTTCAATATTCCCCAATTTGCCCCAAATTTACACACATTGATGGCATTTCTGCCTGGATGCTGCGTCTGAAATTTGAGCTCTCTATCTCCTTCCTTGTCACAGATATGGGCTTTTCAAGTTTTCTCTAGTTTCAAGAATCGATGACCCGGGGGTCAACATTTTTAGAAAATTTTCAATATTCCCCAATTTGCCCCAAATTTACACACATTGATGGCATTTCTGCCTGGATGTTGCGTCTGAAATTGTAGCTCTCTATCTCCTTCCTTGTCACAGATATGGGCTTTTCAAGTTTTCTCCAGTTTCAAAAATCGATGACCCGGGTCAACATTTTTAGAAAATTTTCAATATTCTTCAATTTGCCCCAAATTTACACACATTGATGGCATTTCTGCCTGGATGCTGCGTCTGACATTGTAGCTCTCTATCTCATTCCTTGTCACAGATATGGGCTTTTCAAGTTTTCTCCAGTTTCAAAAATCGATGACCCGGGGGTCAACTTTTTTCCAAAATTTTCAATATTCCCCAATTTGCCCCAAATTTACACACATTTATGGCATTTCTGCCTGGATGCTGCGTCTGAAATTGTAGCTCTCTATCTCCTTCCTTGTCACAGATATGGGCTTTTCAAGTTTTCTCCAGTTTCAAAAATTGATGACCCGGGGGTCAACTTTTTTCCAAAATTTTCAATATTCCCTAATTTGCCCCAAATTTACACACATTGATGGCATTTCTGCCTGGATGCTGCGTCTGAAATTGTAGCTCTCTATCTCCTTCCTTGTCACAGATATGGGCTTTTCAAGTTTTCTCCAGTTTCAAAAAGCGTTGACCCACATTTCAATATTTTTAGAAAATGTTCAATATTCCCCAAATTGCCCTAAATTTACACACATTGATGGCATTTCTGCCTGGATGCTGCGTCTGAAATTTGAGCTCTCTATCTCCTTCCTTGTCACAGATATGGGCTTTTCAAGTTTTCTCTAGTTTCAAGAATCGATGACCCGCGGGTCAACATTTTTAGAAAATTTTCAATATTCCCCAATTTGCCCCAAATTTACACACATTGATGGCATTTCTGCCTGGATGCTGCGACTGAAATTGTAGCTCTCTATCTCCTTCCTTGTCACAGATATGGGCTTTTCAAGTTTTCTCCAGTTTCAAAAATCGGTTACCCGCGGTTCAACATTTTGCCCAAATTTTCAATATTCCTCAATTTGCCCCAAATTTACACACATTGATGGCATTTCTGCCTGGATGCTGCGTCTGAAATTGTAGCTCTCTATCTCCTTCCTTGTCACAGATATGGGCTTTTCAAGTTTTCTCCAGTTTCAAAAATCGATGACCCGGGTCAACATTTTTAGAAAATTTTCAATATTCTCCAATTTGCCCCAAATTTACACACATTGATGGCATTTCTGCCTGGATGCTGCGTCTGAAATTGTAGCTCTCTATCTCCTTCCTTGTCACAGATATGGGCTTTTAAAGTTTTCTCCAGTTTCAAAAGTCGATGACCGGGGGGTCAACTTTTTTCCAAAATTTTCAATATTCCCCAATTTGCCCCAAATTTACACACATTGATGGCATTTCTGCCTGGATGCTGCATCTGAAATTGTAGCTCTCTATCTCCTTCCTTGTCACAGATATGGGCTTTTCAAGTTTTCTCCAGTTTCAAGAATCGATGACCCGGGGGTCAATATTTTTAGAAAATGTTCAATATTCCCCAATTTTCCCCAAATTTACACACATTGATGGCATTTCTGCCTGGATGCTGCGTCTGAAATTGTAGCTCTCTATCTCCTTCCTTGTCACAGATATGGGCTTTTCAAGTTTTCTCTAGTTACAAGAATCGATGACCCGTGGGTCAACATTTTTAGAAAATTTTCAATATTCCCCAACTTGCCCCAAATTTACACACATTGATGGCATTTCTGCCTGGATGCTACATCTGAAATTGTAGCTCTCTATCTCCTTCCTTGTCACAGATATGGGCTTTTCAAGTTTTCTCTAGTTTCAAGAATCGATGACCCGCGGTTCAACATTTTTAGAAAATTTTCAATATTCCCTAATTTGCCCCAAATTTACACACATTGATGGCATTTCTGCCTGGATGCTGCGTCTGAAATTGTAGCTCTCTATCTCCTTCCTTGTCACAGATATGGGCTTTTCAAGTTTTCGCCAGTTTCAAAAATCGATGACCCGGGGGTCAACTTTTTTCCAAAATTTTCAACATTCCCAAATTTGCCCCAAATTTACACACATTGATGGCATTTCTGCCTGGATGCTGCGTCTGAAATTGTAGCTCTCTATCTCCTTCCTTGTCACAGATATGGGCTTTTCAAGTTTTCTCTAGTTTCAAGAATCGCTGACCCGCGGTTCAACATTTTTAGAAAATTTTCAATATTCCCTAATTTGCCCCAAATTTACACACATTGATGGCATTTCTGCCTGGATGCTGCGTCTGAAATTTTAGCTCTCTATCTCCTTCCTTGTCACAGATATGGGCTTTCAAAGTTTTCTCCAGTTTCAAAAATCGATGACCCGGATCAACTTTTTTCCAAAACTTTCAATATTACCCAATTTGCCCCAAATATACACACATTGATGGGATTTCTGCCTGGATGCTGCGTCTGAAATTGTAGCTCTCTATCTCCTTCCTTGTCACAGATATGGGCTTTTCAAGTTTTCTCTAGTTTCAAGAATCGATGACCCGCGGTTCAACATTTTTAGAAAATTTTCAATATTCCCTAATTTGCCCCAAATTTACACACATTGATGGCATTTCTGCCTGGATGCTGCGTCTGAAATTGTAGCTCTCTATCTCCTTCCTTGTCACAGATATGGGCTTTTCAAGTTTTCTCTAGTTTCAAGAATCGATGACCCGCGGTTCAACATTTTTAGAAAATTTTCAATATTCCCTAATTTGCCCCAAATTTACACACATTGATGGCATTTCTGCCTGGATGCTGCGTCTGAAATTGTAGCTCTCTATCTCCTTCCTTGTCACAGATATGGGCTTTTCAAGTTTTCGCCAGTTTCAAAAATCGATGACCCGCGGGTCAACATTTTTAAGAAAATTTTCAACATTCCCCAATTTGCCCCAAATTTACACACATTGATGGCATTTCTGCCTGGATGCTGCGTCTGAAATTGTAGCTCTCTATCTCCTTCCTTGTCACAGACATGGGCTTTTAAAGTTTTGTCTAGTTTCAAAAATCGATGACCCGGGTCAACATTTTTAGAAAATTTTCAATATTCCCCAATTTGCCCCAAATTTACACACATTGATGGCATTTCTGCCTGGATGCTGCGTCTGAAATTTTAGCTCTCTATCTCCTTCCTTGTCACAGATATGGGCTTTTCAAGTTTTCTCCAGTTTCAAAAATCGATGACCCGGGGGTCAACTTTTTTCCAAAATTTTCAACATTCCCCAATTTGTCCCAAATTTACACACATTGATGGCATTTCTGCCTGGATGCTGCGTCTGAAATTGTAGCTCTCTATCTCCTTCCTTGTCACAGATATGGGCTTTTAAAGTTTTCTCTTGTTTCAAGAATCGCTGACCCGCGGTTCAACATTTTTAGAAAATTTTCAATATTCCCTAATTTGCCCCAAATTTACACACATTGATGGCATTTCTGCCTGGATGCTGCGTCTGAAATTGTAGCTCTCTATCTCCTTCCTTGTCACAGATATGGGCTTTTCAAGTTTTCTCTTGTTTCAAGAATCGATGACCCGGGGGTCAACATTTTTAGAAAATTTTCAATATTCCCCAATTTGCCCCAAATTTACACACATTGATGGCATTTCTGCCTGGATGCTGCGTCTGAAATTTTAGCTCTCTATCTCCTTCCTTGTCACAGACATGGGCTTTTCAAGTTTTCTCTAGTTACAAGAATCGATGACCCGCGGGTCAACATTTTTAAGAAAATTTTCAATATTCCCCAATTTGCCCCAAATTTACACACATTGATGGCATTTCTGTCTGGATGCTGCGTCTGAAATTGTAGCTCTCTATCTCCTTCCTTGTCACAGATATGGGCTTTTCAAGTTTTCTCCAGTTTCAAAAATTGATGACCCGGGTCAACATTTGTAGAAAATTTTCAATATCCCCCAATTTGTCCCAAATTTACACAAATTGATGGCATTTCTGCCTGGATGCTGCGTCTGAAATTGTAGCTCTCTATCTCCTTCCTTGTCACAGATATGGGCTTTTCAAGTTTTCTCCAGTTTCAAAAATTGATGACCCGGGTCAACTTTTTTCAAAAATTTTCAATATTCCCCAATTTGCCCCAAATTTACACACGTTGATGGCATTTCTGCCTGGATGCTGCGTCTGAAATTGTAGCTCTCTATCTCCTTCCTTGTCACAGACATGGGCTTTTCAAGTTTTCTCTACTTACAAGAATCGATGACACGGGTCAACATTTTTAGAAAATTTTCAATATTCCCCAATTTGCCCCAAATTTACACACATTGATGGCATTTCTGCCTGGATGCTGCGTCTGAAATTTTAGCTCTCTATCTCCTTCCTTGTCACAGATATGGGCTTCTCAAGTTTTCTCTAGTTTCAAGAATCGATGACCGGCGGGTCAACATTTTTAGAAAATTTTCAATATTCCCCAATTTGTCCCAAATTTACACAAATTGATGGCATTTATGTCTGGATGCTGCGTCTGAAATTTTAGCTCTCTATCTCCTTCCTTGTCACAGACATGGGCTTTTCAAGTTTTCTCTAGTTACAAGAATCGATGACCCGCGGGTCAACATTTTTAAGAAAATTTTCAATATTACCCAATTTGCCCCAAATTTACACACATTGATGGCATTTCTGTCTGGATGGTGCGTCTGAAATTGTAGCTCTCTATCTCCTTCCTTGTCACAGATATGGGCTTTTCAAGTTTTCTCCACTTTCAAAAATTGATGACCCGGGTCAACATTTGTAGAAAATTTTCAATATTCCCCAATTTGCCCCAAATTTACACACATTGATGGCATTTCTGCCTGGATGCTGCTTCTGAAATTTTAGCTCTCTATCTCCTTCCTTGTCACAGATATGGGCTTTTAAAGTTTTCTCCAGTTTCAAAAATCGATGACCCGGGGATCAACTTTTTTCCAAAACTTTCAATATTACCCAATTTGCCCCAAATTTACACACATTGATGGCATTTCTGCCTGGATGCTGCGCCTGAAATTTTAGCTCTCTATCTCCTTCCTTGTCACAGATATGGGCTTTTCAAGTTTTCTCCAGTTTCAAAAATTGATGTCCCGGGTCAACATTTTAAGAAAATTTTCAATATTCCCCAATTTGCCCCAAATTTACACACATTGATGGCATTTCTGTCTGGATGCTGCGTCTGAAATTGTAGCTCTCTATCTCCTTCCTTGTCACAGATATGGGCTTTCAAAGTTTTCTCCAGTTTCAAAAATCGATGACCCGGATCAACTTTTTTCCAAAACTTTCAATACTACCCAATTTGCCCCAAATATACACACATTGATGGCATTTCTGCCTGGATGCTGCGTCTGAAATCGTAGCTCTCTATCTCCTTCCTTGTCACAGACATGGGCTTTTCAAGTTTTCTGTAGTTACAAGAATCGATGACCCGCGGGTCAACATTTTTAGAAAATTTTCAATATCCCCCAATTTGTCCCAAATTTACACAAATTGATGGCATTTCTGCCTGGATGCTGCGTCTGAAATTGTAGCTCTCTATCTCCTTCCTTGTCACAGATATGGGCTTTTCAAGTTTTCTCCAGTTTCAAAAATTGATGACCCGGGTCAACTTTTTTCGAAAATTTTCAATATTCCCCAATTTGCCCCAAATTTACACACATTGATGGCATTTCTGCCTGGATGCTGCGTCTGAAATTGTAGCTCTCTATCTCCTTCCTTGTCACAGACATGGGCTTTTCAAGTTTTCTCTACTTACAAGAATCGATGACCCGGGTCAACATTTTTAGAAAATTTTCAATATTCCCCAATTTGCCCCAAATTTACACACATTGATGGCATTTCTGCCTGGATGCTGCGTCTGAAATTTTAGCTCTCTATCTCCTTCCTTGTCACAGATATGGGCTTTTCAAGTTTTCTCCAGTTTCAAAAATTGATGACCCGCGGGTCAACATTTTTAGAAAATTTTCAATATTCCCCAATTTGCCCCAAATTTACACACATTGATGGCATTTCTGCCTGGATGCTGCGTCTGAAATTTTAGCTCTCTATCTCCTTCCTTGTCACAGATATGGGCTTTTCAAGTTTTCTCCAGTTTCAAAAATTGATGACCCGGGTCAACATTTTTAGAAAATTTTCAATATTCCCCAATTTGCCCTAAATTTACACAAATTGATGGCATTTCTGCCTGGATGCTGCGCCTGAAATTTTAGCTCTCTATCTCCTTCCTTGTCAAAGACATGGGCTTTTCAAGTTTTCTGTAGTTACAAGAATCGATGACCCGCGGGTCAACATTTTTAGAAAATTTTCAATATTCCCCAATTTGTCCCAAATTTACACAAATTGATGGCATTTCTGCCTGGATGCTGCGTCTGAAATTGTAGCTCTCTATCTCCTTCCTTGTCACAGATATGGGCTTTTCAAGTTTTCTCCAGTTTCAAAAATCGATGACCCGGGGGTCAACTTTTTTCCAAAATTTTCAATATTCCCCAATTTGCCCCAAATTTACACACATTGATGGCATTTCTGCCTGGATGCTGCGCCTGAAATTTTAGCTCTCTATCTCCTTCCTTGTCACAGATATGGGCTTTTCAAGTTTTCTCCAGTTTCAAAAATTGATGACCCGGGTCAACATTTTTAGAAAATTTTCAATATTCCCCAATTTGCCCCAAATTTACACACATTGATGGCATTTCTGCCTGGATGCTGCGTCTGAAATTTTAGCTCTCTATCTCCTTTCTTGTCACAGATATGGGCTTTTCAAGTTTTCTCCAGTTTCAAAAATCGATGACCCGGGGATCAACTTTTTTCCAAAACTTTCAATATTACCCAATTTGCCCCAAATTTACACACATTGATGGCATTTCTGCCTGGATGCTGCGTCTGAAATTTTAGCTCTCTATCTCCTTCCTTGTCACAGACATGGGCTTTTCAAGTTTTCTGTAGTTACAAGAATCGATGACCCGGGTCAACATTTTTAGAAAATTTTCAATATCCCCCAATTTGTCCCAAATTTACACAAATTGATGGCATTTCTGCCTGGATGCTGCGTCTGAAATTGTAGGTCTCTATATCCTTCCTTGTCACAGATATGGGCTTTTCAAGTTTTCTCCAGTTTCAAAAATTGATGACCCGGGTCAACATATTTAGAAAATTTTCAATATTCCCCAATTTTCCCCAAATTTACACACATTGATGGCATTTCTGCCTGGATGCTGCGTCTGAAATTTTAGCTCTCTATTTCCTTCCTCGTCACAGATATGGGCTTTTCAAGTTTTCTCTAATTTCAAGAATCGATGACCCGCGGGTCAACATTTTTAGAAAATTTTCAATATTCCCCAATTTGCCCCAAATTTACACACATTGATGGCATTTCTGCCTGGATGCTGCGCCTGAAATTGTAGATCTCTATCTCCTTCTTTGTCACAGACATGGGTTTTTCAAGTTTTCTCTACTTACAAGAATCGATGACCCGGGTCAACATTTTTAGGAAATTTTCAATATTCCCCAATTTTCCCCAAATTTACACACATTGATGGCATTTCTGCCTGGATTCTGCGTCTGAAATTGTAGCTCTCTATCTCCTTCCTTGTCACAGACATGGGCTTTTCAAGTTTTCTCTAGTTACAAGAATCGATGACCCGGGTCAACATTTTTAGAAAATTTTCAATATTCCCCAATTTGCCCCAAATTTACACACATTGATGGCATTTCTGCCTGGATGCTGCGTCTGAAATTTTAGCTCTATATCTCCTTCCTTGTCACAGATATGGGCTTTTAAAGTTTTCTCCAGTTCCAAAAATCGATGACCCGGGGATCAACTTTTTTCCAAAACTTTCAATATTCCCCAATTTGCCCCAAATTTACACACATTGATGGCATTTCTGCCTGGATGCTGCGTCTGAAATTTTAGCTCTCTATCTCCTTCCTTGTCACAGATATGGGCTTTTCAAGTTTTCTCTAGTTACAAGAATCGATGACCCGCGGGTCAACATTTTTTAGGAAATTTTCAATATTCCCCAATTTGCCCCAAATTTACACACATTGATGGCATTTCTGCCTGGATGCTGCGTCTGAAATTTTAGCTCTCTATCTCCTTCCTTGTCACAGATATGGGCTTTTAAAGTTTTCTCCAGTTTCAAAAATTGATGACCCGGGTCAACATTTTTAGAAAATTTTCAATATTCCCCAATTTGCCCTAAATTTACACAAATTGATGGCATTTCTGCCTGGATGCTGCGCCTGAAATTTTAGCTCTCTATCTCCTTCCTTGTCAAAGACATGGGCTTTTCAAGTTTTCTGTAGTTACAAGAATCGATGACCCGCGGGTCAACATTTTTAGAAAATTTTCAATATTCCCCAATTTGTCCCAAATTTACACAAATTGATGGCATTTCTGCCTGGATGCTGCGTCTGAAATTGTAGCTCTCTATCTCCTTCCTTGTCACAGATATGGGCTTTTCAAGTTTTCTCCAGTTTCAAAAATCGATGACCCGGGGGTCAACTTTTTTCCAAAATTTTCAATATTCCCCAATTTGCCCCAAATTTACACACATTGATGGCATTTCTGCCTGGATGCTGCGCCTGAAATTTTAGCTCTCTATCTCCTTCCTTGTCACAGACATGGGCTTTTCAAGTTTTCTCCAGTTTCAAAAATTGATGACCCGGGTCAACATTTGTGGAAAATTTTCGATATTCCCCAATTTGCCCCAAATTTACACACATTGATGGCATTTCTGCCTGGATGCTGCGCCTGAAATTGTAGCTCTCTATCTCCTTCCTTGTCACAGACATGGGCTTTTCAAGTTTTCTCTACTTACAAGAATCGATGACCCGGGTCAACTTTTTTCCAAAATTTTCAATATTCCCCAATTTGCCCCAAATTTACACACATTGATGGCATTTCTGCCTGGATGCTGCGCCTGAAATTTTAGCTCTCTATCTCCTTCCTTGTCACAGATATGGGCTTTTCAAGTTTTCTCCAGTTTCAAAAATTGATGACCCGGGTCAACATTTTTAGAAAATTTTCAATATTCCCCAATTTGCCCCAAATTTACACACATTGATGGCATTTCTGCCTGGATGCTGCGTCTGAAATTTTAGCTCTCTATCTCCTTTCTTGTCACAGATATGGGCTTTTCAAGTTTTCTCCAGTTTCAAAAATCGATGACCCGGGGATCAACTTTTTTCCAAAACTTTCAATATTACCCAATTTGCCCCAAATTTACACACATTGATGGCATTTCTGCCTGGATGCTGCGTCTGAAATTGTAGCTCTCTATCTCCTTTCTTGTCACAGATATGGGCTTTTCAAGTTTTCTCCAGTTTCAAAAATCGATGACCCGGGTCAACATTTTTAGAAAATTTTCAATATCCCCCAATTTGCCCCAAATTTACACACATTGATGGCATTTCTGCCTGGATGCTGCGTCTGAAATTTTAGCTCTCTATCTCCTTCCTTGTCACAGACATGGGCTTTTCAAGTTTTCTGTAGTTACAAGAATCGATGACCCGGGTCAACATTTTTAGAAAATTTTCAATATCCCCCAATTTGTCCCAAATTTACACAAATTGATGGCATTTCTGCCTGGATGCTGCGTCTGAAATTGTAGGTCTCTATATCCTTCCTTGTCACAGATATGGGCTTTTCAAGTTTTCTCCAGTTTCAAAAATTGATGACCCGGGTCAACATTTTTAGAAAATTTTCAATATTCCCCAATTTGCCCCAAATTTACACACATTGATGGCATTTCTGCCTGGATGCTGCGTCTGAAATTTTAGCTCTCTATCTCCTTCCTCGTCACAGATATGGGCTTTTCAAGTTTTCTCTAATTTCAAGAATCGATGACCCGCGGGTCAACATTTTTAGAAAATTTTCAATATTCCCCAATTTGCCCCAAATTTACACACATTGATGGCATTTCTGCCTGGATGCTGCGCCTGAAATTGTAGATCTCTATCTCCTTCTTTGTCACAGACATGGGTTTTTCAAGTTTTCTCTACTTACAAGAATCGATGACCCGGGTCAACATTTTTAGGAAATTTTCAATATTCCCCAATTTTCCCCAAATTTACACACATTGATGGCATTTCTGCCTGGATTCTGCGTCTGAAATTGTAGCTCTCTATCTCCTTCCTTGTCACAGACATGGGCTTTTCAAGTTTTCTCTAGTTACAAGAATCGATGACCCGGGTCAACATTTTTAGAAAATTTTCAATATTCCCCAATTTGCCCCAAATTTACACACATTGATGGCATTTCTGCCTGGATGCTGCGTCTGAAATTTTAGCTCTATATCTCCTTCCTTGTCACAGATATGGGCTTTTAAAGTTTTCTCCAGTTCCAAAAATCGATGACCCGGGGATCAACTTTTTTCCAAAACTTTCAATATTCCCCATTTTGCCCCAAATTTACACACATTGATGGCATTTCTGCCTGGATGCTGCGTCTGAAATTTTAGCTCTCTATCTCCTTCCTTGTCACAGATATGGGCTTTTCAAGTTTTCTCTAGTTACAAGAATCGATGACCCGCGGGTCAACATTTTTAAGAAAATTTTCAATATTCCCCAATTTGCCCCAAATTTACACACATTGATGGCATTTCTGTCTGGATGCTGAGTCTGAAATTTTAGCTCTCTATCTCCTTCCTTGTCACAGATATGGGCTTTTCAAGTTTTCTCCAGTTTCAAAAATCGATGACCCGGGGGTCAACTTTTTTCCAAAATTTTCAATATTCCCCAATTTGCCCCAAATTTACACACGTTGATGGCATTTCTGCCTGGATGCTGCGTCTGAAATTTTAGCTCTCTATCTCCTTTCTTGTCACAGATATGGGCTTTTCAAGTTTTCTCCAGTTTCAAAAATTTATGACCCGGGTCAACATTTTTAGAAAATTTTCAATATTCCCCAATTTGCCCCAAATTTACACACATTGATGGCATTTCTGCCTGGATTCTGCGCCTGAAATTTTAGCTCTCTATCTCCTTCCTTGTCACAGATATGGGCTTTTCAAGTTTTCTCCAGTTTCAAAAATTGATGACCCGGGTCAACATTTTTAGAAAATTTTCAATATTCCCCAATTTGCCCCAAATTTACACACATTGATGGCATTTCTGTCTGGATGCTGAGTCTGACATTTTAGCTCTCTATCTCCTTTCTTGTCACAGATATGGGCTTTTCAAGTTTTCTCCAGTTTCAAAAATTGATGACCCGGGTCAACATTTTAAGAAAATTTTCAATATTCCCCAATTTGCCCCAAATTTACACACATTGATGGCATTTCTGCCTGGATGCTGCGTCTGAAATTTTAGCTCTCTATCTCCTTCCTTGTCACAGATATGGGCTTTTAAAGTTTTCTCCAGTTTCAAAAATTGATGACCCGGGTCAACATTTTTAGAAAATTTTCAATATTCCCCAATTTGCCCCAAATTTACACACATTGATGGCATTTCTGCCTGGATGCTGCGTCTGAAATTTTAGCTCTCTATCTCCTTCCTTGTCACAGACATGGGCTTTTCAAGTTTTCTGTAGTGACAAGAATTGATGACCCGGGTCAACATTTTTAGAAAATTTTCAATATCCCCCAATTTGTCCCAAATTTACACAAATTGATGGCATTTCTGCCTGGATGCTGCGTCTGAAATTGTAGCTCTCTATCTCCTTCCTTGTCACAGATATGGGCTTTTAAAGTTTTCTCCAGTTTCAAAAATCGATAACCCGGGGGTCAACTTTTTTCCAAAATTTTCAATATTCCCCAATTTGCCCCAAATTTACACACATTGATGGCATTTCTGCCTGGATGCTGCGCCTGAAATTTTAGCTCTCTATCTCCTTCCTTGTCACAGACATGGGCTTTTCAAGTTTTCTCTAGTTACAAGAATCGATGACCCGGGTCAACATTTTTAGAAAATTTTCAATATTCCCCAATTTGCCCCAAATTTACACACGTTGATGGCATTTCTGCCTGGATGCTGCGTCTGAAATTTTAGCTCTCTATCTCCTTTCTTGTCACAGATATGGGCTTTTCAAGTTTTCTCCAGTTTCAAAAATTGATGACCCGGGTCAACATTTTAAGAAAATTTTCAATATTCCCCAATTTGCCCCAAATTTACACACATTGATGGCATTTCTGCCTGGATGCTGCGTCTGAAATTTTAGCTCTCTATCTCCTTCCTTGTCACAGATATGGGCTTTTAAAGTTTTCTCCAGTTTCAAAAATTGATGACCCGGGTCAACATTTTTAGAAAATTTTCAATATTCCCCAATTTGCCCCAAATTTACACACATTGATGGCATTTCTGCCTGGATGCTGCGTCTGAAATTTTAGCTCTCTATCTCCTTCCTTGTCACAGATATGGGCTTTTAAAGTTTTCTCCAGTTTCAAAAATCGATGACCCGGGGATCAACTTTTTTCCAAAACTTTCAATATTACCCAATTTGCCCCAAATTTACACACATTGATGGCATTTCTGCCTGGATGCTGCGTCTGAAATTGTAGCTCTCTATCTCCTTCCTTGTCACAGACATGGGCTTTTCAAGTTTTCTCTAGTTACAAGAATCGATGACCCGGGTCAACATTTTTAGAAAATTTTCAATATTCCCCAATTTGCCCCTAATTTACACACATTGATGGCATTTCTGCCTGGATGCTGCGTCTGAAATTGTAGCTCTCTATCTCCTTCCTTGTCACAGACATGGGCTTTTCAAGTTTTCTCTAGTTACAAGAATCGATGACCCGGGTCAACATTTTTAGAAAATTTTCAATATTCCCCAATTTGCCCCTAATTTACACACATTGATGGCATTTCTGCCTGGATGCTGCGTCTGAAATTTTAGCTCTCTATCTCCTTCCTTGTCACAGATATGGGCTTTTCAAGTTTTCTCCAGTTTGAAAAATTGATGACCCACGGGTCAACATTTTAAGAAAATGTTCAATATTCCCCAATTTGCCCCAAATTTACACACATTGATGGCATTTCTGCCTGGATGCTGCGTCTGAAAGTTTAGCTCTCTATCTCCTTCCTTGTCACAGATATGGGCTTTTCAAGTTTTCTCCAGTTTCAAAAATTGATGACCCGGGTCAACATTTTAAGAAAATTTTCAATATTCCCCAATTTGCCCCAAATTTACACACATTGATGGCATTTCTGCCTGGATGCTGCGTCTGAAATTGCAGCTCTCTATCTCCTTCCTTGTCACAGATATGGGCTTTTCAAGTTTTCTCTAATTTCAAGAATCGATGACCCGCGGGTCAACATTTTTAAGAAAATTTTCAATATTCCCCAATTTGCCCCAAATTTACACACATTGATGGCATTTCTGTCTGGATGCTGAGTCTGAAATTGTAGCTCTCTATCTCCTTCCTTGTCACAGATATGGGCTTTTAAAGTTTTCTCCACTTTCAAAAATCGATGACCCGGGGGTCAACTTTTTTCCAAAATTTTCAATATTCCCCAATTTGCCCCAAATTTACACACGTTGATGGCATTTCTGCCTGGATGCTGCGTCTGAAATTGTAGCTCTCTATCTCCTTCCTTGTCACAGATATGGGCTTTTCAAGTTTTCTCTAATTTCAAGAATCGATGACCCGCGCGGGTCAACATTTATAGAAAATTTTCAATATTCCCCAATTTGCCCCAAATTTACACACATTGATGGCATTTCTGCCTGGATGCTGCGTCTGAAATTTTAGCTCTCTATCTCCTTCCTTGTCACAGATATGGGCTTTTCAAGTTTTCTCTAGTTACAAGAATCGATGACCCGCGGGTCAACATTTTTAAGAAAATTTTCAATATTCCCCAATTTGCCCCAAATTTACACACATTGATGGCATTTCTGCCTGGATGCTGCGTCTGAAATTGTAGCTCTTTATCTCCTTCCTTGTCACAGACATGGGCTTTTCAAGTTTTCTCTAGTTACAAGAATCGATGACCCGGGTCAACATTTTTAGAAAATTTTCAATATTCCCCAATTTGCCCCAAATTTACACACATTGATGGCATTTCTGCCTGGATGCTGCGTCTGAAATTTTAGCTCTATATCTCCTTCCTTGTCACAGATATGGGCTTTTAAAGTTTTCTCCAGTTCCAAAAATCGATGACCCGGGGATCAACTTTTTTCCAAAACTTTCAATATTACCCAATTTGCCCCATATTTACACACATTGATGGCATTTCTGCCTGGATGCTGCGCCTGAAATTTTAGCTCTCTATCTCCTTCCTTGTCACAGATATGGGCTTTAAAAGTTTTCTTCAGTTTCAAAAATTGATGACCCGGGTCAACATTTTTAGAAAATTTTTTATATTCCCCAATTTGCCCCAAATTTACACACATTGATGGCATTTCTGCCTGGATGCTGCGTCTGGAATTGTAGCTCTCTATCTCCGTCCTTGTCACAGACATGGGCTTCTCAAGTTTTCTCTTGTTACAAGAATCGATGACCCGGGTCAACTTTTTTCCCAAATTTTCAATATTCCCCAATTTGCCCCAAATTTACACACATTGATGGCATTTCTGCCTGGATGCTGCGTCTGAAATTGTAGCTCTCTATCTCCTTCCTTGTCACAGACATGGGCTTTTCAAGTTTTCTCTAGTTACAAGAATCGATGACCCGGGTCAACATTTTTAGAAAATTTTCAATATTCCCCAATTTGCCCCAAATTTACACACATTGATGGCATTTCTGCCTGGATGCTGCGTCTGAAATTTTAGCTCTCTATCTCCTTCCTTGTCACAGATATGGGCTTTTCAAGTTTTCTCTAGTTTCAAGAATCGATGACCCGCGGGTCAACATTTTTAGAAAATTTTCAATATTCCCCAATTTGACCTAAATTTACACACATTGATGGCATTTCTGCCTGGATGCTGCGCCTGAAATTTTAGCTCTCTATCTCCTTCCTTGTCACAGATATGGGCTTTTCAAGTTTTCTCCAGTTTCAAAAATTGATGACCCGGGTCAACATTTTAAGAAAATTTTCAATATTCCCCAATTTGCCCCAAATTTACACACATTGATGGCATTTCTGCCTGGATGCTGCGCCTGAAATTTGAGCTCTCTATATCCTTCCTTGTCACAGATATGGGCTTTTCAAGTTTTCTCCAGTTTCAAAAATCGATGACCCGGGTCAACATTTTTAGAAAATTTTCAATATTCCCCAATTTGCCCCAAATTTCCACACATTGATGGCATTTCTGCCTGGATGCTGCGTCTGAAATTTTAGCTCTCTATCTCCTTCCTTGTCACAGATATGGGCTTTTCAAGTTTTCTCTAGTTACAAGTATCGATGACCCGCGGGTCAACATTTTTAAGAAAATTTTCAATATTCCCCAATTTGCCCCAAATTTACACACATTGATGGCATTTCTGTCTGGATGCTGAGTCTGAAATTGTAGCTCTCTATCTCCTTCCTTGTCACAGATATGGGCTTTTAAAGTTTTCTCCAGTTTCAAAAATCGATGACCCGGGGGTCAACTTTTTTCTAAAATTTTCAATATTCCCCAATTTGCCCCAAATTTACACACGTTGATGGCATTTCTGCCTGGATGCTGCGTCTGAAATTTTAGCTCTCTATCTCCTTTCTTGTCACAGATATGGGCTTTTCAAGTTTTCTCCAGTTTCAAAAATTGATGACCCGGGTCGACATTATTAGAAAATTTTCAATATTCCCCAATTTGCCCCAAATATACACACATTGATGGGATTTCTGCCTGGATGCTGCGTCTGAAATTGTAGCTCTCTATCTCCTTCCTTGTCACAGATATGGGCTTTTCAAGTTTTCTCTAGTTTCAAGAATCGATGACCCGCGGGTCAACATTTTTAGAAAATTTTCAATATTCCCCAATTTGCACCAAATTTACACACATTGATGGCATTTCTGCCTGGATGCTGCGTCTGAAATTTTAGCTCTCTATCTCCTTCCTTGTCACAGATATGGGCTTTTCAAGTTTTCTCCAGTTTCAAAAATTGATGACCCGGGTCAACATTTTTAGAAAATTTTCAATATTCCCCAATTTGCCCCAAATTTACACACATTGATGGCATTTCTGCCTGGATGCTGCGTCTGAAATTGTAGCTCTCTATCTCCTTCCTTGTCACAGATATGGGCTTTTCAAGTTTTCTCTAATTTCAAGAATCGATGACCCGCGGGTCAACATTTTTAGAAAATTTTCAATATTCCCCAATTTGCCCCAAATTTACACACATTGATGGCATTTCTGCCTGGATGCTGCGTCTGAAATTTTAGCTCTCTATCTCCTTCCTTGTCACAGATATGGGCTTTTCAAGTTTTCTCTAGTTACAAGAATCGATGACCCGCGGGTCAACATTTTTAAGAAAATTTTCAATATTCCCCAATTTGCCCCAAATTTACACACATTGATGGCATTTCTGTCTGGATGCTGAGTCTGAAATTTTAGCTCTCTATCTCCTTCCTTGTCACAGATATGGGCTTTTAAAGTTTTCTCCAGTTTCAAAAATCGATGACCCGGGGGTCAACTTTTTTCCAAAACTTTCAATATTACCCAATTTGCCCCATATTTACACACATTGATGGCATTTCTGCCTGGATGCTGCGCCTGAAATTTTAGCTCTCTATCTCCTTCCTTGTCACAGATATGGGCTTTAAAAGTTTTCTTCAGTTTCAAAAATTGATGACCCGGGTCAACATTTTTAGAAAATTTTTTATATTCCCCAATTTGCCCCAAATTTACACACATTGATGGCATTTCTGCCTGGATGCTGCGTCTGGAATTGTAGCTCTCTATCTCCGTCCTTGTCACAGACATGGGCTTCTCAAGTTTTCTCTAGTTACAAGAATCGATGACCCGGGTCAACATTTTTAGAAAATTTTCAATATTCCCCAATTTGCCCCAAATTTACACACATTGATGGCATTTCTGCCTGGATGCTGCGTCTGAAATTTTAGCTCTCTATCTCCTTCCTTGTCACAGATATGGGCTTTTCAAGTTTTCTCTAGTTTCAAGAATCGATGACCCGCGGGTCAACATTTTTAGAAAATTTTCAATATTCCCCAATTTGACCTAAATTTACACACATTGATGGCATTTCTGCCTGGATGCTGCGCCTGAAATTTTAGCTCTCTATCTCCTTCCTTGTCACAGATATGGGCTTTTCAAGTTTTCTCCAGTTTCAAAAATTGATGACCCGGGTCAACATTTTAAGAAAATTTTCAATATTCCCCAATTTGCCCCAAATTTACACACATTGATGGCATTTCTGCCTGGATGCTGCGCCTGAAATTTTAGCTCTCTATATCCTTCCTTGTCACAGATATGGGCTTTTCAAGTTTTCTCCAGTTTCAAAAATCGATGACCCGGGTCAACATTTTTAGAAAATTTTCACTATTCCCCAATTTGCCCCAAATTTCCACACATTGATGGCATTTCTGCCTGGATGCTGCGTCTGAAATTTTAGCTCTCTATCTCCTTCCTTGTCACAGATATGGGCTTTTCAAGTTTTCTCTAGTTACAAGTATCGATGACCCGCGGGTCAACATTTTTAAGAAAATTTTCAATATTCCCCAATTTGCCCCAAATTTACACACATTGATGGCATTTCTGTCTGGATGCTGAGTCTGAAATTGTAGCTCTCTATCTCCTTCCTTGTCACAGATATGGGCTTTTAAAGTTTTCTCCAGTTTCAAAAATCGATGACCCGGGGGTCAACTTTTTTCTAAAATTTTCAATATTCCCCAATTTGCCCCAAATTTACACACGTTGATGGCATTTCTGCCTGGATGCTGCGTCTGAAATTTTAGCTCTCTATCTCCTTTCTTGTCACAGATATGGGCTTTTCAAGTTTTCTCCAGTTTCAAAAATTGATGACCCGGGTCGACATTATTAGAAAATTTTCAATATTCCCCAATTTGCCCCAAATTTACACACATTGATGGGATTTCTGCCTGGATGCTGCGTCTGAAATTGTAGCTCTCTATCTCCTTCCTTGTCACAGATATGGGCTTTTCAAGTTTTCTCTAGTTTCAAGAATCGATGACCCGCGGGTCAACATTTTTAGAAAATTTTCAATATTCCCCAATTTGCACCAAATTTACACACATTGATGGCATTTCTGCCTGGATGCTGCGTCTGAAATTTTAGCTCTCTATCTCCTTCCTTGTCACAGATATGGGCTTTTCAAGTTTTCTCCAGTTTCAAAAATTGATGACCCGGGTCAACATTTTTAGAAAATTTTCAATATTCCCCAATTTGCCCCAAATTTACACACATTGATGGCATTTCTGCCTGGATGCTGCGTCTGAAATTGTAGCTCTCTATCTCCTTCCTTGTCACAGATATGGGCTTTTCAAGTTTTCTCTAATTTCAAGAATCGATGACCCGCGGGTCAACATTTTTAGAAAATTTTCAATATTCCCCAATTTGCCCCAAATTTACACACATTGATGGCATTTCTGCCTGGATGCTGCGTCTGAAATTTTAGCTCTCTATCTCCTTCCTTGTCACAGATATGGGCTTTTCAAGTTTTCTCTAGTTACAAGAATCGATGACCCGCGGGTCAACATTTTTAAGAAAATTTTCAATATTCCCCAATTTGCCCCAAATTTACACACATTGATGGCATTTCTGTCTGGATGCTGAGTCTGAAATTTTAGCTCTCTATCTCCTTCCTTGTCACAGATATGGGCTTTTAAAGTTTTCTCCAGTTTCAAAAATCGATGACCCGGGGGTCAACTTTTTTCCAAAATTTTCAATATTCCTCAATTTGCCCCAAATTTACACACGTTGATGGCATTTCTGCCTGGATGCTGCGTCTGAAATTTTAGCTCTCTATCTCCTTTCTTGTCACAGATATGGGCTTTTCAAGTTTTCTCCAGTTTCAAAAATTGATGACCCGGGTCAACATTTTTAGAAAATTTTCAATATTCCCCAATTTGCCCCAAATATACACACATTGATGGGATTTCTGCCTGGATGCTGCGTCTGAAATTGTAGCTCTCTATCTCCTTCCTTGTCACAGATATGGGCTTTTCAAGTTTTCTCCAGTTTCAAAAATCGATGACCCACGGGTCAACATTTTTAGAAAATTTTCAATATTCCCCAATTTGCCCCAAATTTACACAAATTCATACCATTCCTGCCTGGATGCTGCGTCTGAAATTTTAGCTCTCTATCTCCTTCCTTGTCACAGATATGGGCTTTTCGAGGAATTGGATTTCGGGCCAAAATTGTCAAAATGACACCAAACTTGCACCAAAGAATCCTGGTGCCATGGGGATGTTGTGTGTGAATTTGGAGCTTTTTGTGTGTTTCCTAGGCCAACATATGGCCCATCCAAAAAAAGTCAAAGTGGATAAGGGTCCCCCTTACCTCCTCTGAAAAAAATGACCAAAATTTAAATTTTCTTTAAACTCATACCAATGAATCATCGTGCCTCCCAGAGTGTGTGTGGGGATTTTTTGAGCTCTTTAGTTTATTCCTTGTCCAAAAATTTGGGCTTTTAAAGGAATTGGATTTCGGTCAAAATTGTCAAAATGACTCCAAACTTGCACCAAAGAATCCTGGTGCCATGGGGATGTTGTGTGTGAATTTGGGGCTTTTTGTGTGTTCCCTAGGCCAAGATATGGCCCATCCAAAAAAAAGTCAAAGTGGATAAGGGTCCCCACTTACCTCCTCTGAAAAAAATGACCAAAGTTTAAATTTTCTTTAAACTCATACCAATGAATCATCGTGCCCCCCAGAGTGTGTGTGTGGATTTTTTGAGCTCTTTAGCTTCTTCCTTGTCCAAGATATGGGCTTTTAAAGGAATTGGATTTCGGTCAAAATTGTCAAAATGACACCAAACTTGCACCAAACAATCTTGGTGCCATGGGGATGTTGTGTGTGAATTTGGGGCTTTTTGTGTGTTTCCTAGGCCAAGATATGGCCCATCCAAAAAAAAGTCAAAGTGGATAAGTCCCCCCTTACCTCCTCTGAAAAAAATGACCAAAATTTTAATTTTCTTTAAACTCATACCAATGAATCATCGTGCCCCCCAGAGTGTGTGTGTGTATTTTTTGAGCTCTTTAGCTTCTTCCTTGTCCAAGATATGGGCTTTTAAAGGAATTGGAATTTGGACAAAATTGTCAAAATGACTCCAAACTTGCACCAAAGAATCCTGGTGCCATGGGGATGTTGTGATTGAATTTGGGGCTTTTTGTGTGTTTCCTAGGCCAAGATATGGCCCATCCAAAAAAAAGTCAAAGTGGATAAGTGTCAAAAAATGGCTGTATCAAAAAATCTGAAGAGCAAAACTGACAACGAAAATAAGATATTTCATGAAGAATGGACAGAGAAATATGCTTTCATCCTCCCCAGCTTTATAAATGCAAAGCCCACATGCCTGATATGTAACGAGGGTGTCTCTGTATGCAAAGAGTATTATATTAGACGGCACCACGAAACGAAGCATGCTAATTTCAAGGTTGCATTCCCTCCGAAGACAGAGGCACGACAGCGCAAAATCGAAGCACTGAAAGGAAGTTATGCATACAGCAGCAGGATCCTGGTGCGAGGCCTCACATCCCAACAGAAGGTAACGAGTGCATCGCTGAAAGCGTCGTGGGTACTCGCAAAGCACAACAAGCCGTTTGTTGATGCAGAGGTCTTTAAGGAGATGATGGTGAAAGTTTTGGAGGAACTTGATACCGGCAAGTCGATGGATGGTGTGATCGGGTCAGTGAAACAGATGTCCCTCTCTGCGAGGACCGCTGCCCGCCGCATAGAAGTGCTGTCCGACGCAGTGCAGGGTGCAATTATCGACGGTGTCAGTCGCGCAAACTACTTCTCCTTAGCCATAGACGAGAGCACTGACAAAACAGATGTAGCACAGTTGTGCGTTTATGTTAGATATTATGATGGGAAGGATTTCAAGGAAGAGCTGCTGTCTCTAATTCCATTAGAAGGGCACACCACTGGAGATGTTGTATTTGAGAAACTGGAAGAGTTGCTTCAGTTGCATTCATTATCATTTGAGAGGGTTAACCTAATCCTAATCCTGCTATGGTGGGAAAGCACAGAGGTCTGGTGACTAGGCTGAAAAAAATCGCCCCCCAAATCCATGGGCTGCACTGCCTCATCCACCAAAGTGTCCTTTGTGCCAGACTGAGTGGCGAACTAAGGGATATCATGGACAAAGTCATGAAAGTCATTAATTTTGTCAGAGGTACATCAAGCACCCAGCATAGGCTTTTCCGACAACTTGTGGCAGAGTCAGAAGATGCCACCGACGATGACTTGCTACTTCATAATGATGTGCGCTGGTTAAGCAAGGGGAAAGCGCTGGATCGCTTCTGCGTGCTATTGAATGAGATCAAGGCGTTCCTTGGAATGAGCAAGAGCATAGCAGCAGCTGACCACCTTATCCTGCTGGAAGATGAAAAGTTCATGTCCAATGTAGCGTTTTTATCTGACATATTTGGCCACCTAAACCAGCTGAACCTTCAGCCACAGGGGAGAGACAAAACACTCGTGGACATGGTTGAAAAACTGGAGTCATTCACGAGGATGCTTGAGATGTTTGAAGCAGACATATCCACCGGCAGGCTCCTACATTTCAGCACCTTAAAGAGGACAGCGGGAGAGGTGACGGAGCTGATGGTTGACTTCATCAAGAAGCTACGAGCCAACTTCAACTCTCGGTTTGATGACTACTCCATCCCCAAAGACATCATTGACTTTATACGTGACCCTGCAGTAAAAATAGCCGACAACTTCTCCTCCCTGGCAAAAGCAACGATCCCCTCTTTAGATCAGGCTGCGCTGGAAATTGAAATGATTGATTTCCGAACCACCTCAGTTGTGCGAGATCCGCTGAGAAGTGCGGAGTCTCTGTGTGCCTTTTGGGTTGGCCGACTATGCTCCGAGGAATACAGCAACCTCAAGAAAGTCGCACACTACATTCTGACAATGTTCCCTTCCACCTACGTGTGTGAGTCCTCATTTTCAGCCATGAATGCAATAAAAACGCACGAGAGGAATAGACTGACTCACAAAAATCTGGATAACTGCCTGAGGATTAAAGTGACGTCTATTTCACCAGATATCCAGAAAATAGTGACAAGCGGGAGATGCCACTTTTCACACTAGGTAAGTAATCTATACCAGTGTCTAATCTGAACTGAATTTTTAATGAATGTCTCGTAGGCTAGGCCTAATTCTTACGAAGCATACAGTAAATGTAACACTTCTGCTCTGTCGTAACAGGAGCTTCGAGCACTCCAGCCCATGGTCGAGCCTCTTTTTTGCACTGATTTGTTCCGATTTGACAGGGCAAGTGTATTACATTACATTACGATCATTTGGCGGACGCTTTTATCCAAAGCGACTTACATTACATTATCACCCTTCGCAGAGGGGGGAGCAATTGAGGGTTCGGTGCCTTGCTCAGGGGCACCTCAGCAGGGACTCGAACCGGCAACCCTCCGGTTCTTAAGCGGAAGCTCTACCCACTCGACTACTGCCTCCCTATTGTATTGTTATCAGTTTACATTTTTGGTGTAATAACTTGAGTAGGCTACGCTATGTTTGAAACTCGTGTTTTACTTTTCACAGTCTGTCTGCACCAGGGCACTGTCCACTGACTTAATTTTTTTTTTGCATGTTGAGCGTTCACGCTGCACCTCGCTGATGTGCTTATTCACCCTTGTATCCAAAAGAAACAAATAAGCATTATTGTTAGACTGAGGAAATTTTTCTGTTTTGGAAAATGAAGTTTGTAAATAAAGAGCATTTTTGAGAGTGGCAGTCTCGCCTCGTCTTCATTCGCTTATCCGGGGTCGGGTCGCGGTGGCAGCAGCCTTAGCAGGGAGACCCAGACCTCCCTCTCCCCGGCCACTTCGTCCAGCTCTTCCCGGGGGATCCCAAGGCGTTCACAGGCCAGCTGGGAGACATAGTCTCCCCAGCGTGTCCTGGGTCTTCCTCGAGGCCTCCTTCCGGTGGGACGTGCCCTGAACACCTCACCAGCGAGGCGTTTGGGAGGCATCCTGATCAGATGCCCGAGCCACCTCAACTGGCTCCTCTCAATGCAAAGGAGCAGCGGCTCAACTCTGAGCTCCTCCCGGATGACTGAGCTTCTCACCCTATCTCTAAGGGAGAGCCCAGCCACCCTACGGAGGAAAATCATTTTGGCCGCTTGTACCCGCGATCTCGTTCTTTCGGTCACTACCCACAGTTCGTGACCATAGGTGAGGGTGGGAACGTAGTAGAGTCCGCTTCACTGCCGACGCCGCACCGATCCGTTTGCCGATCTCCCGCTCCATCAGACTGGCAGTCCGATTTCATGTTTTTTCATTTTCATTATCTAATCTAGTTCAAACAACCTCGCGGGCCAGATGTTTTTGCTCACGAGCAAAAACATAGGTCGCCTATTGCCGACCTATGCTCTATTCAGATTTCAATAGCGTTGAATAATGTGTGGATAAGAAATAATAATAATAATAATAATAATAATAACAATAATAATCAATATTGTAAATATTGATTCTTTAATGTATATAAAGCTATTATGATATCAATTTTAAACTACGTCAACTTTGAAGTTGAATATGTATATGTCGCCCTCTTGTGGTTAAATGGAATACTGCATTCTCAGCAGCTCTTCAGAAAACAGATAAAGAGAAACAAGTTGCTGATCACAAGGAGTACAAGTTGAGGATGTGTTTTTCGGAAACTACAATGTAAATAATTTGTATTTATTCTGAGTCGAGCAGCTGGACTGTAGTAGTGCACAGCAGGCCCTTGTAGCCACTAGACTCCGCAGAGTCTGTCCAGTTGTACCAGACGCTCATGCTTCCGATTCATGACTTCGTGAAAGTCTGGCACAACTGCTGCTGCAGGTCCTTGTAGGCAGTAGACTCTTCTGAGACTCTTTAGATTCTCCTGCATACAAGGACCAGCTGTGTGTCTGCAGGCCACCAGAGCACAGCTGAGCTGAGTTACTGGGACAGTCTGCTCGTTTGCTGTTGGGGAGGGAAGTGACACAAAGACTTTGAGGACTGTTCACTGGGTTTGACACCCCTGCTCTAGCTCTTTCCTTGTCCAAGATATGGGCTTTTCACACAATCGAACGATTTGGTCCATGTGGGAAATTTGACCAAAAATGTAATTGAATGATCCTCGTGTCCTGTAGATGCTGCGTTTGAACAATGTAGAGTTCTAGCTCTTAAATTGACCAAGATAGGGGCTTTTACCCTACCCTTTTAACCTACGCCAGGATCCTGTTTGTTGACTTCAGCTCTGCCTTTAACACCATCATCCCCTCACTGTTGCAAGACAAGCTCTCCCAGCTCCACGTGCCCGACTCCACCTGCAGGTGGATCAGAGACTTCCTGACTGACAGGAAGCAGCGCGTGAAGCTGGGGAAACACGTCTCTGCTTCACGCTCCATCAGCACCGGTTCCCCTCAAGGCTACGTTCTTTCCCCTCTACTCTTCTCCTTGTATACAAACAACTGCACCTCCAGTCATCAATCAGTCCAGCTCCTGAAGTTTGCGGACGACACCACCCTCATTGGACTCATCTCTGATGGGGACGAGTCCACCTACAGGCAGGAGATTGACCGTCTGGTGAATTGGTGCGGGCAGAACAATCTTGAGCTCCACTGTGGAGTCCTTTCGTTTCCTGGGAGCCATCATCTCCCAGGACCTCAAGTGGGAGCTCAACATCAGCTCCCTCAGCAAAAAAGCCCAGCAAAGGATGTTCTTCCTGCGGCAGCTGAAGAAGTTCAGCCTGCCAAAGACATTGATGGTACACTTCTACTCTGCCATCATTGAGTCCATCCTCACCTCCTCCATCACCGTCTGGTTCGCTGCAGCCACTGCCAAGGACAAGGGCCGGCTGCAGCGTATCAAACGCTGTGCGGAGAAGGTGATCGGCTGCAACGTGCCGTCCCTCCAGGACCTGTACGCCTCCTGGACCCTGAAGCGGGCAGGCAAGATTCTGGCCGACCCCTCCCACCCTGGACGCAAACTGTTTTTAACCCTCCCCTCTGGCAGGAGGCTGAGGTCCATCAGGACCAAAACCTCACGCCACAAATCGAGTGTCTTCCCCTCTGCAGTGGGCCTTATCAACAAGGCCTGGGTCTTCCACTGACTCATAATAAACCCCTGCACATTCACTTTATTTAGCAGTATTCGTAAGTTAATTTATTACAATAATCCCCTGCACGTTTTTTAACACTCTATTCATCAGCATTCATTTAGTTGACTTAATTAATTCAGTGTGTTTTTAATGTAAGTATTCGCCGAGCTGCTGTTTGTACATGTTGTTTTATGTTGTTTTATATTTTGTTTTTTGTTGTCTTTTCTACATGTTATACGTTCGCAACTAGAACCACAGCAAATTCCTGTTAAGTGTATACTTAATTGGCAAATAAAGCAATTCTGATTCTGATTCTGATTCGTTACATGACTTTGTCATTGTGTTTTAATAACTGGTTAAAGGTTTAATCACTATCCGCCATCACACATCAATCAGTTCATCAATTTTGTATTTTTACTAACAGTTTTTCCAGAGACAAGTAACTAGGTCCCAGAGGGCGGTTTTAAACATGGCAACACACCTCACTGAGGCCAAGTTTTCTTTGCCAAGTCATGGGCTTTTCACAGAAATTACCAATATGGTCCATGGTTACACTGACATTTTGTGAGAATTTGAGTAAAAAATTAACCTCCTGAGAGCTCCACTGGATTTATTTTGCATGCATTTATAATTTATCCTTGCTGTTTTGGATTTATGGACCCAAAGTGATCTTTAGACTACTAATGACTGTCGAAAATGTTTAGACATGAGGACAACAGGTTCAAGTTAAACCCAATGGTGTATAAGGTGTAGGGTGGATTAAGTATAATGTCCATATATGAGGACACAAGGTCTTAGGAGGCTAACATTTCCCCAAACTTGCATCAATTTATCCTGATGCCATCTAGATGATGTGTTTGAAATTCTAGAGCTCTAGCTCTTTCCTTTGCCAAGGTAAGAGCAGCTATGTCTTTGTATCCACTTGATTGATCTCACTGATCAGTCTCACTCTGGCCTCACTTCATCTTGGGCGTGGCAGTGGCTCAGTCCATTGAGGACGCGGCGTGCCTTGGGAATCGGCACATCACATTGCAGTGCCCGTTCAACTCCAATCCACGCTTCAAGAGTCAGTCCCTTCACGTGATGTAACTGCCTCACGGGAGTTGCAGCAACTCTCCACCTGGAGCAGTTGACAGTTTGCATCGAGTCAATGCCCAGGCACCTGTACCCCCTCCAAGTGTGTGTGCGTTCAGGAGGGGGCGCACGTGTGCTAGAGGGGGTACATTTTAATTTAAAATCATGACAAGAGTCCTGCTGTTTGTGGTGTTCAGTATCATAATACTTTTACTACACTGCTCTGAGAACAACCTGCTTCAGTCAGAATTGAACCGGGGCACCGGAAACATCACCATGATAGTCAACAGTATTGCACTAATCATGCGCACCACAGATGTGTATACCAACGCATGCACTCTGTGGGCTTCTCTCTCTTTGATTTGGAGCAGCATTTTGAAAAGAAACTGTGAGCAGAGACATGGTTTGAACTCATAACCTGGTGGTCATGAGGCTGAAGCTTAACTCATTGAGCTACAGACTACTTGTGCACTTTGGTTTTCTTTGTTGATGCCATTCACATATCAAGTTGAAAGTTGCCACCTGTAGGAAACTAGCATAAGGACCAAAGAAGGAACGAAAGGAAGGATCAAAGAAACTCATTTCTCCTTAGCTCAGAGAGTAGAGCTGATGGTTGGTGATCACAAGGGGTTGTGAGTTCAAGTCCCAACCTTCACACTAACTTTGCAAAAATCCCGGTAAAATTAATCCCATTTTTTCTTTTCTTTTAGTCTTTAGGCAATACATTGAATTTGATTTGATCTTCTCCCCATTCTTTTTTATATATATTTGTGTTCTGCAGTTTCATTTAAAGAGATATGGCAACAGGAACAGTTAATCTGTGGTAATATAGGGAGGCATCTATTGCCTTAATCTAAACAAAATACCTTCACTGAAGGGCACAAAACATAATACATGGCCTGTGGTCTATATAGTTTTTATATGGAGGACCAGCTGCTAAGTCCCTGTTTCTGGCTCATTTTGAGGTCAGTTACAGTAAACAAAGACAAAAAGAAAACAAGAAAACAGGACATGGGTCACACCATGCCTACCATAGCTGAATAAGCCCATACAACATAACAAGATAACATATAAAGTTGCATTTAACTAATTTATTGAACGAATGAATTCTTTTCTAAAGGAACAAAAGTGCTCCCAGTCCTCCCTCTTCCTTGTGGGCGTGGCTTGGTGCTAGGCGCTCTGTGAAGCATCCTGATAACAGAGAAACACAAGGATAAAAGATAGGCAAATTAGTTCAACATAATGTTCCTTCATTTTACCTCATCTCCTTCTTCCTCTTCAGGCATCCCCACATGCTGCCCAGTGTTTTGTTAGAAGATGACGTCATGATAATGGACCCGGTCGGAACACAGTGACTCATACAAAACTCTAATGTTTATTACATCAGATTGACGTCCCACACACACAGACCTAAACACGAAGCGTTACCATGGAGATTGGACTTCAGCTCCACTTAGGATCGAGCGATGAATTCACTTGGAAATACCAAAGCTTGATAAATGCAGCAAACATCCAGCAATCTGATGTGGAAACATTTAAAACAACACACACTCACACACACGTAGACAAACAGTCACACATACTCACCAGTCACACATACTCACCTCATATGAAGGTAAAGACCTGATGCATAACAAAGAAACAGGAAGATGGAGAGATTAAAGTACGGCGTGGCGCCTCCTCCACAGCAGGTTCAGGAAGAGTTACCAGAGCTTCATTGCTTTTCTACAATCCGCCGTGTGAATGTAAATATTTAGATGGTCCCTCCCCCTTCTTTGGTTTGCATCCCTCAGCTCGCTCCCTATGGTTGTAATACAAATAAAGAATTCATTAAAGAAATCCCATAAATCGCAACAGTTGTTCAACAAGGATGTGAAATGACAATCCATCATTAATTCATCTTTAAACTATTGATAATAGTATACACAATACTTTGGGACCAACTGATAGAAGTTTGATTATAAATAAATAAAACCTGCATCAATTTAGTGTCACATGAACAATATCGGTATGGAATCTTATTTATTATTATTTTTTTTTATGAACTACAAAAATCCATTCAAAAATTCCTTTTGAATGGATTTTTTTAAATATTTCTTACTAACACATGAATTACGTCTTATATGCAACTTAGTTTATCACCACAAGGGGGAGGACTTGGTCAGCGGTCAAAGCAACTTTCATCTCTACGCTGTATCGTATCAAAGGTATTTAGAGGACTGTACACTTATATAACGCACATTTAAGACAGCAACCGTCTGAAGTAATTTTGACAATTTTGACCGAATTCCAAATCATTTAAAAGCCCATATCTTGGACAAGGAGGAAGCTAAACAGCTTAAAAATCCACACACAGCCTCTCGTGGGCACAAGGATTCATTGGCATGAGTTTGTAGAAAATTTAAATTTTGGTCATTTTTTTCAGAGGAGGTAAGGGGAGACCCTTATCCAATTTGACGTTTTCTGCTCGGGCCATATTTTGGCCTAGGAAACACACAAAAAGACCAAAATTCACACACAACATCCCCATGGCACCAGGATTCTTTGGTGCAAGGTTGGAGTAATGTTGACAATTTTGACCAAATTCCAATTCCTGTAAATGCCCATATCTTGGACAAGGAAGATGCTAGAGAGCTCAAAGAATCCATACACAGCATCTGGGGGGCATGAGGATTCATTGGTATGAGTTTGAAGAAAATTAAAATTTTGGTCATTTTTTCAGAGGAGGTAAGGGGGGACCCTTATCCAATTTCACTTTTTCTGTATGGGCCATATTTTGGCCTAGGAAACACATAAAAAGCCCCAAATTCACACTCAACATCCCCATGGCACCAGGATTTTTTGTTGCAAGTTTGGAGTAATTTTGACAATTTTGACCGAATTCCAATTCCTTTAAAAGCCAAAATCTTGTACATGGAAGAAGCTAGAGAGCTCAAAAAAATCCACACACAGCCTCCGGGGGGCACGAGGTTTCATTGGTATGAGTTTGAAGAAAATCTAAATTTTGTTCATTTTTTCAGAGGAGGTAAGGGGGGACCCTTATCCAATTTGACGTTTTTTTGGACGGGCCATATCTTGGCCTAGGAAACACACAACAAGCCCCAAATTCACACACAACATCCCCATGGCACCAGGATTTTTTTTTGCAAGTTTGGAGTAATTTTGACAATTTTGACCGAATTCCAATTCCTTTAAAAGCCAAAATCTTGTACATGGAAGAAGCTAGAGAGCTCAAAAAAATCCACACACAGCCTCAGGGGGGCACGAGGTTTCATTGGTATGAGTTTGAAGAAAATCTAAATTTTGTTCATTTTTTCAGAGGAGGTAAGGGGGGACCCTTAACCAATTTGACTTTTTTTTGGACGGGCCATATCTTGGCCTAGGAAACACACAAAAAGCCCCAAATTCACACACAACATCCCCATGGCACCAGGATTTTTTTTGGCAAGTTTGGAGTAATTTTGACAATTTTGACCGAATTCCAATTCCTTTAAAAGCCAAAATCTTGGACAAGGAAGAAGCTAGAGAGCTTAAAAAATCCAAAAACAGCCTCCGGGGGGTAACAGGGATTCATTGGCATGAGTTTGAAGAAAATCTAAATTTTGGTCATTTTTTCAGAGGAGGTACCCTTAACCAATTTGACTTTTTTTTGGACGGGCCATATCTTGGCCATTCACACACACAAAAAGCCCCCAAATTCACACACAACATCCCCATGGCACCAGGATTCTCAGGATTCTTTGGTTCAAGTTTGGAGTAATTTTGACCGAAATCCAATTCCTTTAAAAGCCCATATCTTGGACAAGGAAGAAGTGGACTATCTTACTGGTCGGCCGCAGTTTGTCAGACTGCAGGGATGCGTGTCTGACACTGTGGTGTGCAACACTGGGGCCCCTCAGGGTACGGTCCTATCACCATTCCTGTTCACCCTGTACACATCCGACTTCCAATTCTGCCCGGAGTACTGCCACCTGCAGAAGTTCTCAGATGACTCTGCAATAGTAGGCTGCATCACCGAGGGGAAGGATAAGGAGTACAGGGGTGTCGAGGACTCCTTCGTCGAGTGGTGTGAGCTGAATCACCTGCAGCTCAACACTGACAAAACCAAGGAGCTGGTGGTGGACCTCCGCAAGAAGAAGTCACCCCCCACACCTGTGACCATCAATGGGGTGACTGTGGACTCTGTGCAGGTATACAAATAGTGAAGAGGTTTATCCATGAGGCAATGTCAAGCCTGAAAGACTGGGAAAAATGGATCCCACATGATCAGACGACACGCCTGAAAGGCAGAGTAGAGAAACTGAGAGAACTCGGCAACAACCTCGAGGCCAGAAGGGCAGAATTCCTCACCGCACAAAGAATTGCAGAAGAGGAACGAAGAAGAGGAGTGCCTCAACCTGTGGCCGTACCACAACCGGTGGTACCACAACCGGTGGTTCCACAAGCAGTGGTGAGAATAAAGCCAACCAGTCTACCTAGGTTCACTGGGTTCAAGAGGAACTTCCACAGATGGAAGAGGGACTGGGGGAACCTGCAAAGGCAGGCAGAGCCGACCGGCTCAGTGGAAGTGCAGAAGTTCCAACTTCTTGACAGTGTGGACGAGAGGATTTGCAGAGACCTGCGACTGTCAACATACAACAGTGCTGAAGATGTACTTAGAGTGCTTGAAAACAGGTATGGAAACAAGCCAAGAATTGCCTTGGAAATAATTGAGGACCTGGAGAAGATCCCCTCTAAAGTCAACCCAACCGAGGAAGGTAATTGACCTGATTCAAGCTGTAGAGAAACCTGAATGATCTTACTGAACTTGAAAGCACTGGAGCAATCAATAATCCCCTGATGATCAGATTCATAGAGAGCAAACTGCCAGACAATATGAAGAGAGACTGGCTCGCATTCATGGTCAATCCAAGGAACAATGTCACACCTGACAATCACTTTGACATCCTTCTTACATACTTGAAAACTCAGGAGGACATTCTAGAGAAACTAGACCAACTGGGTGTGAGCGAAAAATCGGAAAAGAAGCCTACTTACCTGGAGAATAAGTATGCCTCCACAAAGTCTGTGGAGATGAAAGGCACCGTGAGAGGATCTTCTTTTGCAAGCGGTTCAAAGAACTAAAGCCTGGTGAGAAGCTAAATGCTGTTGAAAAGCTGGGAGCATGCAGAAGATGTCATGCAGAAGATGATGAATGTACAGATACTTACCTTTGCAGGAACAAAGATTGCAAGAGAGAAGGCTCCTCGGACCACCATTTCCTCCTTTGTCTGAAAGGAGGCTTCAAAGGGAAAGAATCTGAGAAAGTGGGAAAGCCCAGCACCAGAAAGCAAACATTCACAGAGGAGCAAGAGGAGTTGATATCTGAGCTCACCCCGGACATGGTAAAAAGATTCAGGAGAGCTTTCACAACATGGCTGCAAAATCACGCTGCACTGGAAGGAACCCACCTGGAGTGATGGACTCAAACACATGTGAGTTACCAGTTATTCTGATGCTTCTGGAAGAAACTACCAATGCAGGACATAGAATTGGAACCCTCATTGACTTAGCATCAGACACCAACTACATCACTCACAGAGCTGCCAGAAGACTGAAACTACGAAGTGAGAAGATCACGCTTATTGTCCATGGAGTTGGAGGCATGGCCATGAAGGTAAAGACCAAAAGATACTTACTCAAGGTGAGAGTCAAGACACCTAGAGGCACGGAGAGAGCTCATGAGCTGATCTGCTATGGCTTGGATGAAATTGCTAAAGTTTACAGAGTAATCAAAGCACAACAACTCAAGAAGTTCTTCCCTGACACCAACCTGGAAGACCTTCACAGGGGAGAGCATGTTGAGCTTCTCATCAGCCATCGTGAAGGAAGACTCGCTCCGCAAAGAGAAAAGGTAGTAGGAGATCTTGTCCTTTGGGACAGCCCTTTAGGAAAGACAGTTGGCGGAGCACATCCAGACCTCTGTGAAGTAGTGGACATGGCCCTGTACAATTCTGAGACTCACTTTGCACGATCGATGAGAACCACAGCAGTGAAGTATCAGGAAATTGCAGAGATTCAAGAATCCAGAGCTGAAACCAAGAGCACCGTTGCTGGGAGAGAGTTCTTAGACTGGTGGAGATGGGACAGCATTGGAGCAGCCTGCGAACCCATGTGTGGAGGATGCCGGTGTGGTAACTGCGAACCTGAAGGAAAAGACATGACTCTGAGCGAGGAGAGAGAGCTGGAGATTATCAGGCAAGGGCTCACCTATGTGAAAGCAGATGCTCACAGTCAGGAGTCTCACTATGACACAAAATACCCCTGGATTGAAGATCCAAGTTCCCTGCCCAACAACAGAAACGCAGTGGAGGCCACTTTTCTGAGGACAGAGAGGCAGCTCAAGAAAGAACCAGAGTGGCGTGTGGCATACACAACTCAAGTCCATGAGATGGTGGAAAGAAAAGCAGCAAAGAGACTCACCAAAGAGACCATTGCTGACTGGAGAGGCCCAGTATGGTATGTCAGCCACTTGGTGGCGCCAAACCCACACTCTGTCACAACACCTGTGCGGCTTGTATGGAACAGCAGCCAGAAGTTTAAAGGGCTCAGCATGAATGACCTTCTCCTGAAAGGGCCTGATGTCCTCAATCCCATCCGAGCAGTGCTACTAAGATTCAGAAGAGGAGTTCATGCTGCACTAGGCGACATCAAAAAGATGTACAATTCTGTGTGGCTTGAAGACCTGGAGATGCACCTCCACAGATTTTTCTGGAGGGACAGTGAGGATGGAGAAATTGAGGAGTACGCCATCACCAGAGTCAACATTGGCGATCGACCAGCTGGGTGCATCACCCAACTGGCCATGAGAGAGACAGCAAAGCTGCCCATGTTCACTCACCTGGAGGAGGAGCGTAGGATCCTTGAAGAGGATTCCTATGTGGATGACATCATGACATCCCATAATGACCTGGAGAAGATAGACAAAACCACCAAGACAGTTGAAGAAATCCTGAAGGCAGGTGGATTCTTCCTCAAGCCGTGGGTCCGGTCAGGCCAAAGTGGGAGGCAGACATATGCATCAGAACATCCAGCATCGTCAGATCAAGTCTTCACTCTCCCCAACCAAATGAGAGAAGGAGACAACAAAGCCCTTGGAGTCGGGTACCTGGTCGAATCAGACAAACTGTACCTCATGACCTCGATCAACTTCTCAAAGAGAAAAAAGAAGATGAGAATGAGCCAAAATCTCCTTGGAGAAGAGGTGAGAGAAAAATCTCCAAACCCACTGACTAGAAGACAACTGCTTAGCCAAGTGGCTAGCTTGTATGACCCAATAGGCCTTGCGACACCTGCCAAACAGAAGGGAGCCATTCTAGTCAGAAAAGCATTTCAAGAAGCTGGAGGTAAAACTCTCACACGAGACACATGGGACAAACCTCTCTCCGAAAGATTAAGAGAAGAAGCCATCCACCTGTTTGAGGAATACGCACGCCTCAACCAAATCACCTTCCACAGGAGCCTCACACCAGGCAAGAGGATTGGAGTACCCTGGGGGATAACGTTCTCCGATGGAAGCGACCAGAGCTATGGAGCTGTTGCATACTTCAGATGGGAGACTGAGCAAGGCATCCTGGTCCGGCTTATTGAGTCCAAAGCAAAGCTCACACCACTTGACCAAAAGGGAGAACCAGTGAAGGCTGAGGTCTGTGGTGCTGTCTTCGCTGCAAGACTCAGAAGATACATCTAAAAGCACAGTCGAATGCAGGTTGAATGTTGGCTCCATCTGCTGGACAGTCAAACCATGCTGGGTGCAATCCAAAGAGACAGCTATGGGTACCAGACCTTTTTCGCAAACAGAGTGGGAGAGATTCAGAAGTCCACATCAGTTGAAGAGTGGAGGTGGATTCCAGGTGAGCAGAACATTGCTGACATCATAACAAGAGGAGCAACCCCAGAAGACCTCAAAGAGGACTCTGTTTGGCAAAATGGCCCAGAGTTTCTGAAACGACCTGTGAAAGAGTGGCCGACAAAGTCAGCCAAAGATGTCGCTGCATACGCCAAAGAAGGTATAAACAAGCTCCAAAAAAAATGTTTTACAGCAGCACTGACCCGAGCCCAGGTGAAGAGAAACCAGCATGCTCCATCTGCTACTGCGATGCAAATGTCTCAAACCACTGCTGCGGGTAAAACTGACCAAGGCAAGGACCTGCAAAGCAGCCCCAATGGAGAAGAACACCAAATCCAAGTCCGGAGACCACCTGCTGGTTCTGCAGTGGGAAAAATCCTTGACATCAGCAAGTTCAGCAGTTTAACCAAGCTGACCAGAGTCATTGCCTGGGTGTGTAGAGAGGCCACAAAGTGGAGGAACATGCTGGCCAGAACCTCAGCCACAAGGAAGCCAAAGAGGGAGGGAATTCCCTCAGCCCAAGAGATCAAATCCAAAGCCAAAGAAGCTGCACTTACCGTCAGGGAATGTGAAGATGCGCTCAGGGATCTCTTCCTTGCGGCTCAAGAGGAGGTAACCTTTCCAGACTCCACACTCAACAGACTTGCTGTGGTAAGGGATGAAAACACTGGACTTTGGCTCTGTGGAGGAAGATTCCAAATCTTTAATGACGAAGAAACTGCAGTAGCAATCTTACCTTGCACATCATGGACAGCCACTCTCCTAGCTCAAGAAGCCCACAACGCGCTCATGAAGAGATTGCAGGTACATTCCTCCGGATGAGAAGGAAAGCCTGGGTGGTAAAAGGCCGGAAACTAGCTCAAAAGATTGTTGACAACTGTGTGACGTGCAGGAAGGCCAAGGCCAGAAGATCATGAGTGACCTTCTGTTGGAGCGAATAACACCAGCCAATCCATTCAAGTACACAACAGTGGACTTGGTTGGACCTTACGAAGTGAAGGATGAAGTGAGAAAGAAGGTGAAACTCAAAGTGTGGGTAATTGTCTTCTGCTGCATGGTATCCAGAGCTATGCACACAGACCTTGTCTGTACATTGCATTACATTACATTACGATCATTTTGGCAGACGCTTTATCCAAAGCGACTTACATTACATTACCACCCTTCGCAGAGGGGGGAGCAATTGAGGGTTCGGTGCCTTGCTCAGGGGCACCTCGGCAGGGGCTCGAACCGGCGACCCTCCGGTTCCCCAGCGGAAGCACTACCCACTGAGCCACTGCCTCCCCTTGTCAGTGACCAGTCAGCTGAAGGCTTCCTGTTAGCCTACCAACGTTTCACGGCATTGAGAGGGCATCCAAGGAAACTGTGGTCGGATCCTGGAAAGAACTTTGTCGGAGCCAGACCTGCCCTCAAAGAGCTCTACATGTTTCTGGACCGACTGGAAAAGTCAACGCTTGAAAATCAAGCCTCCAAGCATGGCACAGAATGGAGCTGGAGAATCCATCCAGCAGACTCGCCTCACAGGAATGGAGCCGCTGAAGCTGCTGTCCGCACTGTGAAGCGGGCTTTGCACAATCTGGGAGGTAATGGAGTCTTCACATGGGGTGAGTTTCAAACCTTCCTTTATATGGCTTCCAACCTCGCCAATAAACGACCGATTGATGCCAGGACTCAAAGCCGGGAGGACTGTTTAGAATACATCAGTCCAAATTCACTTCTGCTTGTAAGAACTGGACCCAGAGGAGATCCAGGGGCCTTTGACTTTGATGGCTACTCTTACAAGAGATTAAGAGCCATCCAAACAAAAGTTGACCGGTTCTGGAGGAAATGGAGCCAGTTAGCAGGACCAAACCTGTTTGTCAGGACCAAGTGGCACACAGCACACAGGAACGTGGCCATTGGAGATGTCGTCTGGCTGGCTGACCAAAACGCCCTGAGAGGTCAATTCAGGCTTGCCAGAGTCGTCAATGTCAACCCTGACAAGGAAGGAATTGTAAGGGATGTGCATGTCAGAACCTTCCCCAGCTACCCAGTCTCAACTGTGAAGCCCACTCAAAAGGTGAAAAAGCACTCAACCAAAATACCTGCAATAGTTCTTCACAGCGATGTCAGACGGATCGTTGTCCTGCTTCCAGTTGAGGAGCAGCAACAAAATTAGAAATGGAACAACGGAAGAACAACTGAGTCCAGTACATCATGAAACTGGTGTGACCTCCTTGGGTTGAAGAACCAGGAGGTCAAGTGGGAGGTGTTGTGTCAAGTCCCATTGCATTGAGCCCATTCAGAAGATGCACTCAGGTGCACTCCAGTCCTGCAGGGGGCAACCACACGCCCTCGTTGGTGGAACTCAACTCTCAGGATGTGCTCTTAGGTGGACCATATTTGCCTGCGCACCCATGGGAAAGCATGGCATGAAATGTTTGGTAGTAGCTCAGAGAGCTCTCTCACCTGCTCCTGGACACAGAACACGACCACAGCTTCTGATCAGATGCAACTGGTAGGATAAAACAACTTTGAATGTGGATGATGTATTGATGTCATGCTTCTCCATGCCCTTTTGATTGAATTAGTAAGTCACATGCAATTTGAGTTGGATTGATTGAATTTAATTTTGCTTATGCTAATTGAAGCTATGTACTTTATTGAAACTTTAGTTAAGTATGTATATTGTTACTTTAATCATTAACTAGTTTGAAATCCTATGTTAATTTGAATGACCTCGTTTGCTTCGAGAGTCAAGTACACATTAGCATACATTTATTTTTTAGAAATACTGTAAAGAAAAGTGTTTATTGGTGTTTATTGAGGTAGTGGAAACTAATGCATGTCTTTTCTGTTTATCTCTAAGGTTATCAACCTATTCCACTATTCTGTTTATGTCTTTGAAACTATCAAAACAAAACAAAACATCTTCAGGAAAATAAAATCACAGAATAAGAAGAATTGAGTTGTCCTTTGCATCCTTCAAAGATTGATCAAGCAGTTTTTCAAGTTTGGGCAGAATTGTGGTCACATAAAACACACAGAACTTGACACTGGGAGTCCATTTGGACAACAAACTGGACTGGTCTAAGAACGCTGAGGCTGTTTACAAGAAGGGACAGAGTCGACTCTATTTCCTGAGGAGGCTTCGATCCTTCAATGTCTAATACCATGCTGAAGATGTTCTACCAGTCTGTGGTTGCCAGTGCCATCTTCTTCGCGGTCGTGTGAAGGGGAAATAGGGCGAGGTCAGCTGACGCCAACAGGATCAACAAGATCGTCAGGAAGGCTGGCTCCGTCCTGGGGACTGAACTTGATTCGTTGGAGTGTGTGTCGGAGAGGAGAATGCTGCGCAAGCTACGGAGAATCATGAACAATGACTCTCACCCTCTCCACCAGGTGCTGGCCTCATACAAGAGCACCTTCAGTAACAGACTCATTCCCCCCAGGTGTACTACTGAGCGCCATAGGAAATCCTTTCTCCCTGTGGCCATTGGACTCTTTAATAAAGCTACCTCGGGTCGAGGTGGGAAGGTGGGGACATAGGAATCTGAGCCCGCTCCCCCCCTCCCAACCTGCTTCACTGACTCTTATAGTATATTGCACTAAACGATGCTGTATGTCACATATACACATGTGTATGCTGTAGTTGTAGATTGTCATTACACATACCTCAGTCAGATGCACATTGCACTTGCACTTCCTTATGTACTTATGCTGTCATGTACTGTTCCCCCCATTGTATGTACTTCGTACCCCCTTATTGTTTGTACTTATCTTGTACTAATTATCTACTTGCATTCTTGCACTTTTTATTCATTATTGCACTAGTTGGGGGATTTCCGATTTCTGGGTCTTGTTTTTTTCATGCTGTACTGTAACTGTTGCACAGTAATTTCCCTCGGGATAATAAAATTTCATCTTATCTTATCTTATATCTTGGACAAGGAAGAAGCTAGAGAGCTTAAAAAATCCACACACAGCCTCTGTGAGGGGCACGAGGATTCATTGGCATGAGTTTGAAGAAAATTTTAAGTTTGGTCATTTTTTCTGAAGAGCTAAGGGAAGACCCTTATCCAATTTGACTTTTTTTTGGATGGGCCATATCTTGGCCTAGGAAACACACAAAAATGCAAAAATTCACACACAACATCCCCATTGCACCATGATTCTTTGGTGCAAGTTTGGAGTATTTTTGACAATTTAGCCCAAATTCCAATTCCTTTAAAAGCCCATATCTTGGACATGGAAAAAGATAGAGAGCTTAAAATATCCACACACAACCTTTGGGGGGCACGAGGATTCATTGGTATGAGTTTGAAGAAAATTTTAATTTTATCCAATTTTACAAAAAGCCCCAAATTCACACACAACATCCCCATGGCACCAGGATTCTTTGGTGCAAGTTTGGAGTAATTTTGACAACTTTGACCGAATCCCAATTCCTTTAAAAGCCCATATCTTGGAAAAGGAAGAAGCTAGTGAGATTAAAAAATCCAAACACAGCCTCTGGGGGGCATGAGGATTCATTGGCATGAGTTTGAAGAAAATTTTAATTTTGGTCTGTTTCAGAGGAGGTAAGGGGGGACCCTTATCCAATTTGATGTTTTCTGGACAGGCCATATCTTGGCCTAGGAAACACACAAAAGTCCCAAATTCACAAACAACATCCCCATGGCACTAGAATTCTTTAGTGCAAGTTTGGAGAAATTTTGACAATTTTGACCAAATTCCAGTTCCTTTAAAAGCCAAAATCTCGGACAAGGAAGAAGCTAGGGATCTTTAAAAACCAACACACAGCCTCTTGGTGGCACAAGGATTCATTGGTATGAGTTTAAAGAAAATTTTTATTTCGGTCATTTTTTCAGAGGAGGTAAGGGGGTACCCTTGAAGAAAATTAAAATTTTGGTCAGTTTTTCCAGAGGAGGTAAGGGGGGACCCTTATCCAATTTGAAGTTTTCTTGACCGGCCATATCTTGGCCTAGAAAACACACAAAAAGCCCAAAATTCACACACAACATCCCCATGGCACTAGGATTCTTTGGTGCAAGTTTGGAGTAATTTTGACAATTTTGACCAAATTCCACTTTCTTTAAAAGCCAATATCTTGGACAAGGAAGAAGCTAGAGATCTTAAAAAACCAACACACAGCCTCTTGGTGACACAAGGATTCTTCGGTATGAGTTTTAAGAAGATTTTAATTTTGTTTTTTTTCAGAGGAGGTAAGGCAAAACCCTTGTCCAATTTGAATATTTTGGGATAAGCCATATCTTGGCATAGGAAACACACAAAAAGCCCAAAATTGACCCACAACATCCCCATGGCAACAGGATTCTTTGAAGGAAGTTTGGCAATTTTGATCAAATTCCAATTCCATTAAAAGCCCATATTTTGGACATAGAAGAAGCTAGAAAGCTACAAAAAACCACACACAGCCTCTGGGGGGCACAAGGATTGATTTGCATGAGTTTGAAGAAAATTTAAATTTGGTCATTTTTTCAGACCCTTTTCCAAATTTAATGTTTTCTGAACGGGCCATATCTTGGCCATTCACACACAACATTCCCATGGCACCAGGATTCTTTGGTGCAAGTTTGGAGTCATTTAGACAATTTTGACCAAATTCCAAATTCCGGGTCATCGTTTTTTGAAACTAGAGGAAACGTGAAAAGCCCATATATTGGACAAGGAAGGAGATAGAGAGCTACATTTTCAGACGCAGTATCGAGGCAGAAATGCCATCAATTTGTGTGTATTTGGGGCAAATTGGGGAATATTGAAAATATGACCAGCGGGTCATCGTTTTTTGAAACTAGAGAAAACTTGAAAAGCCCATATCTTGGACATGGAAAGAGATAGAGAGCTACATTTTCAGACACATCATCCAGACAGAAATGGTATCAATTTGTTTGTATTTGGGGCAAATTCGGGGAATATTGAAAATTTTCTAAAAATGTTGACCCGCGTGTCATCGATTTTTGAAACTGGAGAAAACTTGAAAAGCCCATACTGTGACAAGGAAGGAGATAGAGAGCTAAAATTTCAGACGCAACATCCAGGCAGAAATGCCATGAATTTTGAGCAAATTGGGGAATATTGAAAATTTTCTAAAAATGTTGACCCGCGGATCATCGATTTTTGTAACTAGAGAAAACTTGAAAAGCCCATATCTGTGACAAGGAAGAAGATAGAGAGCTAAAATTTCAGACGCAGCATCCAGGCAGAAATGCCATCGATTTGTGTAAATTTGGGGCAAATTGGGGAATATTGAAAATTTTCTAAAAACGTTGACCAGCCGGTCATCAATTTTTGAAACTGGAGAAAACTTGAAAAGCCCATATCTGTGACAAGGAAGGAGATAGAGAGCTGAAATTTCAGACGCAGCATCCAGGCAGAAATGCCATCAATTTGTGTAACTTTGGGGCAAATTGGGGAATATTGAAAATTTTCGAAAAATGTATCTGTGACAAGGAAGGTGTTGTGTCTTATTTACATCACAGTTAATACAATTTACATGATTGAAATATCTATGATTGTATATTCATTTAAATGGTACAGAGAAATGTATTGTTGGTTAAGAATCGTTTTATTTGGAAAACCGGAAGTTTTTTATTCTAAGGTGCTTAACCGGAATTGTTCTTTTTTGATTACTATTCTTGACTGTTGTATTTGGAACGGCAAGTTCCAGGTCGATTCATTTTGTTCCATAAAATGTGAACAACAGCGTAAAGAGATGACTTATCAGCATCTGTCATGATTCCAGAAGCCTTTACTTCGTAACATTTTGGTGCCGAAACCCGGGAAGTAAGGAATTACTGAACTTTTTGGAACAAAGTGAATAGCTAACGGCTCAGTTTAGCAGCTGCCATGACGGAGAAACTGGAGCGGATGCGGGCGACTATTCGCGCCACTACGACCAGGCTGTTAACCCGCCTAGAGAAGGAGGTGGGCAAGGAGAGACCAGATATTAACAAAATGCGTGAATTGCTAGCAGTTTTATCATCAAAGGAGGAATGTTTATTGGACTTGGACAAGGGAATAGAAGATGAGACGCCCACGGACGATCTGGATGCTGAGCTAATAAACACACAGGATTACATGGACCGCGTTCTCACTTGGAAGGTTCGCGCCACCACCGTCATCGGGTTACAGGAGACCGCCAGAGACACCAAGAGAGACCGTGTGAACGATGTAAGCAGCGTTTTATTTACATCACAGTCCAGACAAACTGTTAAACTTCCCAAACTAATGATAACAAAGTACGATGGTGAACTAAGCCAGTGGCAGGAATTCTGGTCACAGTATGCAACAGCTATCCATGGAAATGATGCACTATGCAAGGCGGAGAAGTTTACTTACCTCAGATCTTACCTGACTGGAGCAGCTGCCAGAGCTATCGCAGGCTTTCAAATGACGGATGCCAACTATGATGCTGCAAAAGAGTTACTCCAGAGCCGCTTTGGGAGGAAGGAGGTTGTGATAAGTGCCCATATGTCCAAACTACTGAACTTAACACCTGTTAAAAGATCTTCTGATGTTGCAGCTTTGAGGCACTTATATGATGAATGTGAGATCCAGATACGCAGCTTGGAGTCTCTTGGAGTGCAGAGTGACACGTATGGCTGCCTGCTATGTCCAGTGCTCCTACAGCTCATTCCGGAGGACATAGCACTTGCCTACACCCGCCAACCAAACTCAACCAACGAATGGAAGGTACCAGAGTTGATTAAGTTTCTGCAAAACGAGGTGCATTACATTACATTACGAGCATTTGGCAGACGCTGTTATCCAAAGCGACTTACATTACATTACCACCCTACGCAGAGGGGGGAGCAATTGAGGGTTCGGTGCCTTGCTCAGGGGCACCTCGGCAGGGGCTCGAACCGGCAACCCTCCGGTTCCCAAGCGGAAGCACTACCCACTGAGCCACTGCCTCCCTGCAAAGCAGAGAACGGGCGCTTCACTTTACCAGACCAGGCCACACATCGAAGGATCCAAGCCCGCAACACGAGCGTGTGGGTAAGCCGTCCTACGCCTGCGATAAACCCAGAAAGTGGAGCGTCCCTTCAGCGACCGCATTGCACACAGCTAACGCCGTGCCTCGGACCTGTGTATATTGTGACAGTAGTGACCACAAACCAGAGAACTGTCCTGAACATACAGTAAGTGCGCGCAAAGATAAACTGAGAAAACTTGGACGGTGTTATGTCTGTTTAGGCCCAAAACACATTGCAAAATACTGCAGAGTTAAGGTTTTGTGCAGCTTATGCCACCGGAAACACCACTTGTCAGTTTGTGAGCAGTCTGAAGCTAAGCCAGATATTGACACTACCAATAATGGCAGAAATACGGATGCTGTGTTGTCTTCAGTGACAAGCCCTGTAAAGGTGAAGACAAACACTCAGAACACAGTATTGCTTCAGACAGTTAAGACATGGACTGTAGGACCAAAGGGGAGAAAGATAACTCGCTGTCTGTTAGATGGAGGCAGCCAGCGTAGTTTCATTCACTGAAGCGTTGTCAGAGCCTTAGGGCAGTTGTAAGGCAAGAGACACTTAACCTCCATGTTTTTGGTTCCACCACTCCCGTAACAGAGAAACGCAATGTTGTGAGAGTTGAGCTTGAAAATATGTGGAACACTGAACAGAGACTTGAGATAGAAGCTGTAGAGACCTCTCAGGTATGTACTGCTGTAATAAAAGTGCCAACCGAGCCCATTCAAGCAGAGATAAAGAAAAGAGGGCTGCAACTTGCAGACTTTCCACTAGAGGGTGCTAATGAGCAAGAGTTGCAACTGTTAATAGGTGCAGACTATTACTGGCAAGCAGTTACTGGAAAGGTCAAAAAGGTCACTAAATCATTAGTGGCAGTTGAAAGCATTTTTGGATGGGCTTTAAAAGGACCAGTGACTACATCCAGTGTTACCGACCCCACTTGCATGCACATTAGTTTGACTGAAGACACCCAAATATCTAAGCAGTTACATGCATTCTGGGAGGTGGAGTCCCTGGGCATTGTAAACAACCAGGTAGAGAGCCCAGAGGACTCAGACATCCTACAAAGCTTTGAACAGACTACAACATTTGAAAATGGACGCTACCAAGTTGAGTTACCATGGCGATCTAACAAAGATCAGCTTCCGGACAACTTTAGGGTAGCAAAGAAACGCTTTGAGAGCCTTATGAGAAAACTGAAAACCGACGCAACCTTGTTTGCCAGGTACAACAACGTAATACAGGACTACCTGCAGCAAGGAACCTGTGAAGAGGTTTCAGAGGGCAAAACTGTGGCAGGGAATGAAGAGACTGTAAAATATTACATGCTACATGCTGTTGTGAGAGAGGACAAAGCCACAACTAAACTCAGAGTGGTATTTGATGCATCCTCACATGATGAAGACAGCCCATCCCTCAATGACTGTTTACATACTGGGCCTAACCTAAACCGAAATTTGCTAGATGTGCTCGTGAAATTCAGATTGCACGAGATAAAGACAACGACGCTGTTAGGTTTCTGTGGATGCATAGACCTCTAGCTAAGGACTGTAAAAATGAGGTACGTGTCTTAAGAATGAACAGAGTTGTTTTTGGAGTCTCTCCCAGCCCATTCCTGCTTGCTGCCACCGTTAGAAACCATCTCAAACAATTTGAAACAGAACAGCCAAAGGTAGTACAGACTCTCAGGGACTCTTTGTATGTAGATGACTTTATTTCAAGCTCACCTTCTGTGCAGGAAGCTCTTCATGTGACAACCACAGCAAAGGACATTCTCTCTCAGGCAGGCACGAACCTCTGCAAATGGGCTACCAACTCACCTGATCTAAGAGCTATGTGGAAAGATACTGGAGACTTCACTGGAGATACAGAGTCCTGTGGAAATGTGCTCAAGGTGCTAGGACTCGTCTGGAGATCAGAGAGCGATGATTTTGTGTTTGATCAAAGGGGGATAATGGACATTTTAAAGGACAAGGAAAATACGAAGAGAAGTGTACTACAGACATCAGCTCGCATATTTGACCCAATCGGTTTTCTCACTCCCTTTACTGTCCGAGTGAAGTGCCTTTTTCAAGAAATGTGGGAGAGAGGGCTCAGTTGGGATGAACCATTACCCGCTGATTTGACTGAGAAATGGGAACAGTGGTGTATGGAGCTGCCACTGCTCCACCTGGTGGTTATTCCCAGGTGGTATCTCATTGAGATTCACCAAGAGTCACACACTGTAAAGTTGCATGTCTACTGTGATGCAAGTGAAAAGGCCTACAGTGCTGTGGCATATCTACAAGGACAAAACAAACGAGGAGAGACAGTTACCAGTTTTGTGGCCTCTAAGTCACGAGTTGCACCACTAAAGAAAATGACATTACCTCGCTTGGAGCTTATGGGGGCACTTATTGGAGCAAGATTAGGACATAGTCTTCTCAAACCACTCAACATGGAGAAGAACCAGCTCAACATGTGGACAGACTCGATGATCACTCTTCACTGGATCCGCAGCTCAGCCCAGCGGTGGAAGCCATTTGTGGCCAACAGAGTGACAGAAATACAAGGTCTCACAAACCCCGAGTTGTGGTCCCACTGTGCTGGCAAAATGAACCCTGCCGACCTGCCCACACGAGGTCAGCATGCACAGAGCCTTGTTGAGAGCCAGCTGTGGTGGAATGGACCCATTTCACTGTCCACAGCCGAAAAGGGACTAGACATTGATAATGACTATGTAGTGAATGAGGTGAACACTGAACTGAAATCTAAGTATCAGACTGTTGTACAACTCACTGGCACTGAACAATCTGACCCTCTGTTAAACTTAGAAAGGTACAGCAGGCTTAAGACTGTGTTAAGAATCACTGCATGGGTAAAACGGTTTGTAATCAACACAAGGTCTCGTCAGAAGGTTCAGGGAGAGTTAACTGTTGAGGACCTCACTGCAGCTGAAATGTATTGGGTAAAGGTTACGCAGGAGAGTTGTTTTAGCTCTGAAATAGCTCAACTAAGGTCAAAGCTAAATGTCAAAAGAGACTCTAAGATCAAGGACTTGAAACCATTCTTAGACAAAAATGGTCTACTCAGTGTTGGGGGAAGACTACAGAACTCTGAATTTAGTTTCAGAGAACAACACCCCTGGGTACTACCAACAAATCACAAGTACTCTGAGCTATTAGTTCAGTCATTTCATGAGAAGGTGATGCATTCTGGGGTAAGAGACACATTGATTCAAGTGAGAGAACAATACTGGATTTTGAGAAGGAGACAGCTTGTGCTGGTTGTTGTTTTCCCCTCCGCCAGCAGGGGGCTCTGTGCTTAGTTCATGCCAATATTGAGTGTAAATTGCTGTAGAGTTAGAAATCCAGCAGCACACCTTCAAGCAATGGCTGAGAGCATGTTTTCCTGGTGTAATTTACATCCATCCTTCCTTGTTGCATCACAGAAAGCATTGCTTGTAAGTATATTATGTTAAATGAGAATGCTATGCACTACATTTGTTAGAATTTGTGCATATTTATGACTGCGTTGTATACTTTGTTGCATTTAGTTTTGCTCAATGCCAGCTAGATTTAATCTATCACGTGTGCGTTAATACATTTCAATATAGTCTAAATGCTGTTTATTTCCTTTCCGTTGTAGTTTCACTCTGTTGATAACTGAAGGCATCGTCATTAAAGAAGACATTCCACCTGTCAGTTGTTGAAGAATTTATCTATCTGCATAGCTGTACGCAGTTCAACAGTGAGGGCAGAATAGTGAAAAGCACCTTACTACGGGACAACCGGACGTTACATCAGCCTCAAGCTTCATCAAACATGTCTGAGGGAAGAAACGACAAAGCGTCATCTGTCCACTCAGAGAAAACGCATTTATCTAAAGGTTCAAGTAGGTCATCTGCTAACATGGCCGCCCTAAATGCTCGAGCCAAAGCCGAAGCAGCCCGCAAAAGAGCAGAATATGCAAAAAGGGAAATTGAAATGCAAGTGAGAAAAGCAGAGCTTAAAGTGGAAGAAACACGCCTAGAGGCCACGCTACAAGCTCTCCAACAGGAACGTGATGCAGAAGCAGCTAACGCAGGGGCAATCCTAATTCAGACAGCAGCTAGTGAGCTCCAAGAGGAACGTGAATGGGTGCCTCTCAACGTCCACACAAAGGAGCGCACCTGTAATTACGTAACAGACCAATTCATCCTCAAGGATAGTATAAGTCCGTTTGACAACATAGATTACAATGCAATGCCAGCACCAAACGTCCCACACCAACCAAAACAAGAACAAGCCTCATCCTCGGACTCTCTAAAAGAATACGTCCTTCCCCCCCACAGAGCAAGCACACATGGCAACACTCACCAGTCTCCCAAAAGCATTCCCACGCAGAGAAAGTCACAAGGATCGTCACCAAGATTTCAACGCAAGGTACACACACAAAAAGACGACATATCCGACATAGTCAGATTTCTCGCCAGACGTGAGCTGCTCACGGGTGGTCTCCGCAAGTTCACTGATAGGGCAGGAGATTACTGGGGATGGAAATCGTCCTTTGAAAATGCAATATGTAACCTGAATCTAAGTGCCAGCGAAGAGCTCGACTTGTTGATCAAATGGCTCGGATCTGAATCAGTCCAATATGCAAACCGTTTGAGAGCAGTGTATGTCAACAATCCCTCCGAAGGACTCTTTAAAGTGTGGGAAAGACTCAACGAGTGCTACGGCTCTCCCGAAGCTCTAGAAAGGTCACTGCTTGACAAATTGGAGCGTTTTCCAAGAATCTCAAACAAAGAGCCACACATCCTAAGAGAACTAGAGGATCTGCTCTTAGAGATAAACGCTGCTAAAGGCGAAGGGTACATCCCAGGTTTACTGTACCTTGACACAGCAAGAGGCATTTATCCAGTGGTGGAAAAACTGCCTTTTGGAATGCAAGAGAAGTGAATGAAATCGAAATACAAGGAAGATCATGGTGTGTCGTTTCCACCATTCTCCGCATTTGTGGCATTCATCAGTAGGGAATCAAAAATGCGCAATGACCCCAGCTTTCGCCATTCTCCGCAATCACCTACTGTTCCCTCCAAGATGAATAAATATCAGGAACGTCAAACAAGAAAAGAACCCATCTCAGTCATTAGGACAGAAGTAGTCAGTACTGAGCTAAAACAAAGTCAAACAAGCATTGAGGACCCAAATAAAGAATGTCCTATCCACAAAAAACCTCAAGCACTCAAAAAATGCAGAGCATTCAGAGAGATGCACCTTGACGAGAGAAAAGATTACCCGAAGATGAATTTCATATGCTTCAGATGTTGTGCCTCCACAAACCACCAGGCCAAGGCATGTAAAGCAGAGATTTCATGTATAGAATGTGGCTCCAACTCGCACATTACGGCTCTTCATCCAGGACCTGCATCCCCGGTTAATGCTACAGAGCCTACAATGGTGCCCACAGCACAATCCGCCTCAGTCAACGGCGGGGAGAGCAACGTGCCATTGCCCACAGCCACGTCCAAATGCACACAAGTCTGTGGAAGCAAAGTCGAAAGTCACTCATGTGCCAAGATCTGCCTTGTGTTCATTTATCCAAAAAGTTCGCCTGAGAAGAAACTCAAAGCCTATGCCATCCTGGACGACCAAAGCAACAGGTCGCTCGCCAGATCATCCGTTTTTGACACCTTCGGCACAACCAAGAACTTATTCCCATATAAACTGAGAACCTGTGCTGGGTTAGAGGAAGCAAAAGGAAGGAGAGCTTACAACTTCATTGTGGAATCTGCAGATAGCAAGTCACGTCTAGAACTCAAAACACTTATCGAGTGCGACATGCTGCCTGACAACCGCAATGAGATTCCCACCTGTGAAGCTGCTCAAAACCACTCCCACCTTCAAGAAATCGCAACCGAAATCCCAGCTCTCGACCCTGATGCACACATCTTGCTTCTCAATGGAAGAGACGTCATCCAGGCACACAAAGTTCTCGACCAACGCAACGGACCAACTAACGCACCCTTTGCACAGAAGCTGTCTCTAGGATGGGTGATTGTCGGGAATGTTTGCTTGGGCGGAGCACACAAACCTGCACGTGCAAGCGTTTTCAAAACGAACATTTTGGAAAATGGTCGACCCAGTCACTTCCTACCTTGTGAAAACACGCTCCAAGTTAAAGAATACTTCAACGCTCAATACCCCTCCATCGGAGACACTGTTTTTCAGCAAACAAGAGACACTCGGTTACTCTCAAGAAGAAAGAGCCTTCCTGCAGATAATGGAAAGGAAGTCTATCAGGACAGCACAAACAGTTGGGTTGCTCCATTACCCTTTCGTTCACCAAGGCCACACCTCCCAAACAACAGGCTTCAAGCTATCCAACGCCTCACCTCAGTACGTCGCATGCTGAACAAACGTCTTCAGATGAAAGGTCAGTTTCAGGACTTTATGCAAACCTTATTTGATAATGGCCATGCAGAGATAGCACCACCTCTCAGCGAAGGAGAAGAGCGCTGGTACCTTCCCTTCTTCAGCGTGTTCCACCCTCGCAAGCCGGATCAAATACGGATTGTCTTTGACTCAAGTGCCCAACACAACGGGGTGTCTCTCAACGATGTTCTTCTGACTGGGCCCAACCTCAACAACAGCCTGCTGGGCGTGCTGATGCGACTCCGTGAAGAAAAAGTAGCTGTCACCATTGATATCAAGCAGATGTTCCATTGCTTTGTGGTTAGGGAGGACCACCGGAACTTTCTGCGATTCCTCTGGCATCAGAATAACGACATGGACCAGCCAATAGTTGAGTACCGCATGACAGTACATGTCTTTGGCAACAGTCCATCACCTGCAGTTGCAACTTATGGACTCAGAAGGGCATCGAAAGACCAAGAAAAGGAGGACAGTACCACACAACATCTTGTGGAACGCCATTTCTACGTGGATGACAGTCTCGTCTCTTTACCAACAAGGACCAAAGCAATCTCGATCATTCAAAGGGCTCAAGAAACTCTGGCCGCCTCCAATCTGAGGTTGCACAAGATTGCCTCCAACGATATTCAAGTCATGAGGGCATTCCCCAAAGATGACCTAGCCAAAGGTCTGAAAGATCTCGACCTGGGTGCAGATCCTCCACCCATGCAAAGGAGTCTCGGAATAAGCTGGGATATCGCCACAGACGAGTTCACCTTTCAAGTATCTACAATCGAGAAACCATACACTCGCAGAGGGGTGCTGTCCATTGTCAACAGTCTATACGATCCTCTCGGCTTCGCAGCCCCGGTTAGCATCAAGGGTAGAGGCCTTCTAAGGGAACTCTCCACAGACACATGCGAATGGGATGAACCACTTCCAGAAAAGCTGCTTGAAGAGTGGAGCACATGGAAGGAGTCCCTGAAACTTCTGGAAGAGGTCAAGATACCAAGAATGTATATCCTTCTGTGGTGCAGATAAAAGGAATCTCTGTATATTCTGCGACGCCTCGACCAAAGCGATTGCTGCAGTAGCCTACGTCAAGCTCACAGACTCAGAAGGGAAGAGGAAACTGGGATTCATGATCGGCAAAGCGAAACTTGCTCCTCAACAAGAAATAACGATTCCCAGACTCGAACTGTGTGCAGCCGTTCTTGCCGTTGAGATCGCAGACATCATTTCAGAAGAGATTGATGTATCATTCCATTAAACAAAATTCTTCACTGACAGCACAGTAGTACTTGGATACATACAAAACTAATCAAGACGGTTCTACATCTACGTGTGTAATCGAGTACAAAGAATCCGGAAATCATCCTGTCCAGAACAGTGGAACTACGTTCCGACGGATCTTTATCCAGCTGACATAGCTTCAAGATCCATCCCTGCAAGCGCACTTGGTTCAAGCCTGTGGCTCAAAGGACCAGATTTCTTGTTGAAGTCAAACACAGATAAGACAGAATCCTTTTTTGATCTTGTCAACCCTGAATCCGACCAAGAGATCCGTACAACAGTGGCAACCTTTGCTACTCACATCACAGAAACGTTCCTCGATTCAAGACACCTCGAGTCATTCTCTACATGGGCATCGCTGCTCAGAACCGTAGCAAGACTTGTTCACATTGCCAGGAGCTTCAAGGCTAACACTTATTGGGACAAGTGTCAAGGCTGGCATATCTGCAAAGGTCTCACCCCAGAAGATTACAGTAAGGCAAGAGACGTTATTCTGAGCAGTCTTCAACCCAAGTCATATCCCGACATCTTCACATGTCTCAAGGCTCAAAAGGAGATTCCAAAACAAAATCCTTTAAGAAAACTATCTCTTTTCATAGATGAAGCAGACTGCCTCAGAGTCGGCGGCCGTCTGTCACAAGCCAAAATGCAAAGTGATGAAGCACATCCTGTCATCATCCCTGGCAACCACCATCTAACTACTTTACTTATACGACACCACCACCAACAAGTGCATCACCAAGGGCGCCACTTCACAGAGGGCGCTGTGAGGTCGGCTGGCCTCTGGATCGTCGGTGGGAAGCGCAGGATCAGCTCGGTCATTCACCACTGCATCACCTGTCGTAAACTCAGGTGGAACACTGAAACACAAAAAATGTCAGACTTGCCCATCGACCGTGTAACAATCTGCCCACCATTTACTTACGTCGGAGTCGATGTCTTTGGACCCTGGACTGTAAGCTCTCGCAGAACACGTGGAGGTCTTGCCAACAGTAAACGCTGGGCCGTCATCTTTACCTGCCTGGGCACCAGGGCCATTCATGTGGAGCTCATCGAGTCCATGGAGTCTTCCAGTTTTATCAATGCCTTATGCCGATTCATTTCCATTTGCGGACCCGTTATGCAGCTTAAGTCCGATTGTGGAACCAACTTCTTGGGAGCATGCAACAACTTGGAATAACTTCCAAACACTGCAACAACCAGGAGGTGCAAGATTTCTTGTCAAAGAATGAATGCACGTGGATCTTCAACCCTCCTCATGGCTCGCATATGGGAGGAAGTTGGGAGCACATGATCGGAATTGTGAAACGCATACTGGACTCTATGCTTGCTACCAACCCCGTCCGCATGTTGACTTACGAAGTCCTTGTTACCCTTCTAGCAGAGGTAACTGCCATCGTGAACTCTCGACCGCTCATTCCAGTCTCATCAGATCTGGTCTGTCCATACATTCTCACACCTGCTACCCTCCTCACGCAGAAAACCGGATTGCCACCTACACCTCCCGGAAACTTCGACAAGAACGACTTGTTTGGACATCAGTGGAGGCAGGTGCAACACCTCGCGAACGTTTTCTGGCATCGGTGGAGAACACAATATCTCCCAACACTTCAAGAACGAAGGAAATGGCAGTCAGAGACTCAAAATCTACAAAGGGGAGATCTTGTTCTGCTTAAGAACAATCAAGTCAAAAGAAACCACTGGCCCATGGGCGTCGTGGCAGAGACCTTTCCTAGTCAAGATGGATGGGTCAGAAAGGTTGAAGTTAAGATTGCATCTGGAGGACCTTGCAAGACCTTCTTGAGGCCAGTAACAGAGACTGTACTCCTCCTGCGTAATGCTAACAAAGTAATTATTCCCGAGAAGTAAAGGTGACATGCTATAGATGTCAGACGGGGAGTGTGCTGGTTATTGTTTTCCCCTCCGCCAGCAGGGGGCTCTGTGCTTAGTTCATGCCAATATTGAGTGTAAATTGCTGTAGAGTTAGAAATCCAGCAGCACACCTTCAAGCAATGGCTGAGAGCATGTTTTCCTGGTGTAATTTACATCCATCCTTCCTTGTTGCCTCACAGAAAGCATTGCTTGTAAGTATATTATGTTAAATGAGAATGCTATGCACTACATTTGTTAGAATTTGTGCATATTTATGACTGCGTTGTATACTTTGTTGCATTAAGTTTTGCTCAATGCCAGCTAGATTTAATCTATCACGTGTGCGTTAATACATTTCAATATAGTCTAAATGCTGTTTATTTCCTTTCCGTTGTAGTTTCACTCTGTTGATAACTGAAGGCATCGTCATTTAAGAAGACATTCCACCTGTCAGTTGTTGAAGAGTTTATCTATCTGCATAGCTGTACGCAGTTCAACAGTGAGGGCAGAATACAGCTTGTAAAACGCATTGTTTCAGGTTGTTACATTTGCAGAAAACTAAAGGTTAAAGCAGCACAGCAGATTACTGCTCCTTTACCACGAGACAGGGTAACTGAGTCACCTCCCTTTGAAGTTACCGGTGTTGATTTTGCAGGACCTTTGTATGTTAAAGCTAAAGGTCAGCCAGTAAAAGCATACATTGCACTGTCTACATGTGCAGTAACCAGAGCAGTACATTTGGAGTTAGTTTCAGATCAGACAACAGAGAACTTCCTATTGGCCTTAAAAAGATTCATTGCTAGACGAGGGCTATGTAGGATCATTTACTCAGACAATGCTAGAACTTTCAAAAGAGCAGACAAGGAATTAAAGGAGTTATGGCAGACTATTAAAGGGTCAGAGCTCACTGAGTTTTTTACTGACAAAGGGATTACTTGGAAGTTCATTGCTGAGCGGGCAGCTTGGTGGGGGGGCTTCTGGGAAAGACTTGTGAGATCGGTAAAAACATGCTTAAAAAGGGTACTGGGGAAGGCATCTTTGAACTTTGAGGAACTTACGACTGTACTTACTGAGGTCGAGGCAGTGTTGAATTCTAGGCCTCTGTCTTATGTACTTAGTGATGCATTAGAGCCCCAGCCACTTACCCCTTCTCACTTCCTGGTTGGCAAACGCCTGACTTCCTTACCACCGAAGATTTCACCAACTCAGGTACTCAACGCAAACCGTGAGCAGCTATGTAGGAGGTGGAAATACCGGCAGAGACTTTTGACCAGCTATTGGAACACTATGGACCTGAGATCAGCTCACAAGGTGGACACTCCTACACCAACAGCGCTTAAAGTGGGAGATGTTGTCCTAATTGGGGAAGACAACACACCCAGACAGACTTGGAAAATGGGTAGAGTTGAAGAGGTCTTTCCTGGCAGGGATGGTCTCATACAGTCATGTTCTGTCGTACTTCCAAAGGTAGTTTGTTAAGGAGGCCTGTTCAGTTATTGTATCCCTTGGAGGTATGTTAAATGGAATTTCAAACCAATACGGATGAACAGTTGTTCATCGGGCGGGAGTATTTGGGAGTATTTTTTGTTCAATAAAGTGTGAACAACAGCATAAAGAGATGACTTATCAGCCTCCATCATGATTCCAGAAGCCTTTACTTCGTAACAGAAGGAGATAGAGAGCTAAAATTTCAGACGCGGCATCCAGGCAGAAATGCCATCAATGTGTGTAAATTTGGGGCAAATTGGGGAATATTGAAAATTTTCGAAAAACGTTGACCCGCGGGTCATCGATTTTTGAAACTGGAGAAATCTTCAAAAGCCCATATCTGCGACAAGGAAGGAGATAGAGAGCTAAAATTTCAGATGCATCATCAGGCAGAAATGCCATCAATTTGTGTAAATTTGGGGCAAATTGGGGAATATTGAAAATTTTCCAAAAATGTTGACCCGCGAATCATCGATTTATGAAACTGGAGATAACTTGAAAAGCCCATATCTGTGACAAGGAAGGAGATAGAGAGCTAACATTTCAGACGCAGCATCCAGGCAGAAATGCCATCGATGTGTGTAAATTTGGGGCAAATTGGGGAATATTGAAAATTTTGTCGATTTTTGAAACTGGAGAAAACTTGAAAAGCCCATATCTGTGACAAGGAAGGAGATAGAGAGCTAAAATTTCAGACACAGCAACTAGGCAGAAATGCCATCGATGTGTGTAAATTTGGGGCAAATAAGGGAATATTGAAAATTTTCCAAAAATGTTGACCCGCGAATCATCGATTTATGAAACTGGAGATAACTTGAAAAGCCCATATCTGTGACAAGGAAGGAGATAGATAGCTAACATTTCAGACGCAGCATCCAGGCAGAAATGCCATCGATGTGTGTAAATTTGGGGCACATTGGGGAATATTGAAAATTGTGTCGATTTTTGAAACTGGAGAAAACTTGAAAAGCCCATATCTGTGACAAGGAAGGAGATAGAGAGCTGAAATGTCAGACACAGCATCTAGGCAGAAATGCCATCGATGTGTGTAAATTTGGGGCGAATTGGGGAATATTGCTAATTTTCTAAAAATGTTGACCCGCGGGTCATCGATTTTTGAAACTGGAGAAAACTTGAAAAGCCCATATCTGTGACAAGGAAGGAGATAGAGAGCTCAAAAAAATCCACACACACACTCATGGGGGCACGATGATTCATTGGTATGAGTTTAAATAAAATTTAAATTTTGGTGATTTTTTTCAGAGGAGGTAAGGGGGGACCCTTATCCACTTTGACTTTTTTTTGGATTGGCCATATCTTGGCCTAGGGAACACACAAAAAGTCCCAAATTCACACACAACATCCCCATGGCACCAGGATTCTTTGGTGCAAGTTTGGAGTCAATTTAGCAATTTTGACTGAAATCCAATTCCTTTAAAAGCCCATATCTTGGACAAGGAAGAAGCTAAAGAGCTCAAAAAATCCCCACACACACTCTGGGGGGCACGATGATTCATTGGTATGAGTTTAAAGAAAATTTAAATTTTGGTCTTTTTTTTCAGAGGAGGTAAGGGGGGACCCTTATCCACTTTGACTTTTTTTTCGGATGGGCCATATCTTGGCCTAGGGAACACACAAAAAGCCCCAAATTCACACACAACATCCCCATGGCACCAGGATTCTTTGGTGCAAGTTTGGAGTCATTTTGTCAATTTTGTCCAAATTCCAATTCCTTTAAAAGCCCATATCTTGGACAAGGAAGAAGCTAAAGAGCTCAAAAAATCCCCACACACACTCTGGGGGGCACGATGATTCATTGGTATGAGTTTAAAGAAAATTTAAATTTTGGTCTTTTTTTTCAGAGGAGCTAAGGGGGGACCCTTATCCACTTTGACTTTTTTTTCGGATGGGCCATATCTTGGCCTAGGGAACACACAAAAAGCCCCAAATTCACACACAACATCCCCATGGCACCAGGATTCTTTGGTGCAAGTTTGGAGTCATTTTGTCAATTTTGTCCAAATTCCAATTCCTTTAAAAGCCCATATCTTGGACAAGGAAGAAGCTAAAGAGCTCAAAAAATCCACACACACACTCTGGGGGGCACGATGATTCATTGGTATGAGTTTAAAGAAAATTTAAATTTTGGTTTTTTTTTTCAGAGGAGGTAAGGGGGGACCCTTATCCACTTTGACTTTTTTTGGGATTGCCCATATCTTGGCCTAGGGAACACACAAAAAGCCCCAAATTCACACACAACATCCCCATGGCACCAGGATTCTTTGGTGCAAGTTTGGAGTCATTTTGACAATTTTGACCGAAATCCAATTCCTTAAAAAGCCCATATCTTGGACAAGGAAGAAGCTAAAGAGCTCAAAAAATACACACACACACTCTGGGGGGCACGATGATTCATTGGTATGAGTTTAAAGAAAATTTAAATTTTGGTCATTTTTTTCAGAGGAGGTAAGGGGGGACCCTTATCCACTTTGACTTTTTTTGGATGGGCCATATCTTGGCCTAGGAAACACACTAAAAGCCCCCAATTCACACACAACATCCCCATGGCACCAGGATTCTTTGGTGCAAGTTTGGAGTCATTTTGACAATTTTGACCAAATTCCAATTTCTTTAAAAGCCCATATCTTGGACAAGGAAAGAAGCTAAAGAGCTCAAAAAAACCACACACACACTCTGGGAGGCACGATGATTCATTGGTATGAGTTTAAAGAAAATTTAAATTTTGGTCTTTTTTTTCAGAGGAGGTAAGGGGGGACCCTTATCCACTTTGACTTTTTTTTGGATGGGCCATATCGGGGCCTAGGAAACACACAAAAAGCCCCAAATTCACACACAACATCCCCATGGCACCAGGATTCTTTGGTGCAAGTTTGGAGTCATTTTGACAATTTTGACCGGAATCCAATTCCTTAAAAAGCCAATATCTTGGACAAGGAAGAAGCTAAAGAGCTCAAAAAATCCACACACACACTCTGGGGGGCACGATGATTCATAGGTATGAGTTTAAAGAAAATTTAAATTTTGGTCTTTTTTTTCAGAGGAGGTAAGGGGGGACCCTTATCCACTTTGACTTTTTTTTCGGATGGGCCATATCTTGGCCTAGGGAACACACAAAAAGCCCCAAATTCACACACAACATCCCCATGGCACCAGGATTCTTTGGTGCAAGTTTGGAGTCATTTTGTCAATTTTGTCCAAATTCCAATTCCTTTAAAAGCCCATATCTTGGACAAGGAAGAAGCTAAAGAGCTCAAAAAATCCACACACACACTCTGGGGGGCACGATGATTCATTCGTATGAGTTTAAAGAAAATTTAAATTTTGGTCTTTTTTTTCAGAGGAGGTAAGGGGGGACCCTTATCCACTTTGACTTTTTTTGGATGGGCCATATCTTGGCCTAGGAAACACACTAAAAGCCCCAAATTCACACACAACATCCCCATGGCACCAGGATTCTTTGGTGCAAGTTTGGAGTCATTTTGACAATTTTGACCAAATTCCAATTTCTTTAAAAGCCCATATCTTGGACAAGGAAAGAAGCTAAAGATCTCAAAAAAACCACACACACACTCTGGGAGGCACGATGATTCATTGGTATGAGTTTAAAGAAAATTTAAATTTTGGTCTTTTTTTTCAGAGGAGGTAAGGGGGGACCCTTATCCACTTTGACTTTTTTTTGGATGGGCCATATCTTGGCCTAGGAAACACACAAAAAGCCCCAAATTCACACACAACATCCCCATGGCACCAGGATTCTTTGGTGCAAGTTTGGAGTCATTTTGACAATTTTGACCGGAATCCAATTCCTTAAAAAGCCAATATCTTGGACAAGGAAGAAGCTAAAGAGCTCAAAAAATCCACACACACACTCTGGGGGGCACGATGATTCATTGGTATGAGTTTAAAGAAAATTTAAATTTTGGTCATTTTTTTCAGAGGAGGTAAGGGGGGACCCTTATCCACTTTGACTTTTTTTGGGATTGGCCATATCTTGGCCTAGGGAACACACAAAAAGCCCCAAATTCACACACAACATCCCCATGGCACCAGGATTCTTTGGTGCAAGTTTGGAGTCAATTTAGCAATTTTGACTGAAATCCAATTCCTTTAAAAGCCCATATCTTGGACAAGGAAGAAGCTAAAGAGCTCAAAAAATACACACACACACTCTGGGGGGCACGATGATTCATTGGTATGAGTTTAAAGAAAATTTAAATTTTGGTCATTTTTTTCAGAGGAGGTAAGGGGGGACCCTTATCCACTTTGACTTTTTTTGGGATTGGCCATATCTTGGCCTAGGGAACACACTAAAAGCCCCAAATTCACACACAACATCCCCATGGCACCAGGATTCTTTGGTGCAAGTTTGGAGTCATTTTGACAATTTTGACCAAATTCCAATTTCTTTAAAAGCCCATATCTTGGACAAGGAAAGAAGCTAAAGAGCTCAAAAAAACCACACACACACTCTGGGGGGCACGATGATTCATTTGTATGAGTTTAAAGAAAATTTAAATTTTGGTCTTTTTTTTCAGAGGAGGTAAGGGGGGACCCATATCCACTTTGACTTTTTTTTGGATGGGCCATATCTTGGCCTAGGAAACACACAAAAAGCCCCAAATTCACTGTCGCGGGGTTCTACCTCTAACCTCCACAAAACACCAGGCGTAGTCGGAAGATAGCGTTGTGGTTCTTTTATTTCCGGCCTCCAAGGTGCAAAAGATACAAAAGAAAAATGCACAGGACTGCCAAACAAAAATAACCTTACAAAACAGGTTTCACACTCTAAGGAAAAGAAAAAAAGGAGTTCCTCAATAACTCCAACAGGTTTCCAATGTTTCCCAAAAACTAAACTTGACTCATTACAAAGCACGTCACTGTTACCTTCGGTGTAACCCAACCACGACTGCCCGCTCCCAGGCTGAGGCAGTCTCCTTTTATTTCCATAGCCCCTCCCACTAGGCTTTAAACAATTTCTTAAATCAATTAACCCAATTTCTACTCACAAAAACAGCAGTCACAGTTACCTTAACCTCAAATATAATTTACACAAATTATCCCTACTATCTCTCATTCTACAGAAATGAAAAGCAGGTCATTTGTAACTCAAAGAATGGATTCTGCAAACAAAAACAAATAATTCCCTTTCACGTCACCGTGCAAGGGCGTGAAACAATCCCATTTAAACCAAGCAAATGTGACGCCTCTGGTTGGCCAACCCACTCCGGCTGGGACATCGCGGAGCGAGCGCGCAGCGCATCTCAAGCCGCATGGTGCGTAAATGTAGGTTGCGATCACCAGTGTGCCGCTTTGGTTGCTGTGAAATTGTAACAGGGTTATTCAAACTGAGGGAGAACGGATAGGAGGGAGGGCGAAAGTGCGTGTGTGCGTGTGTGCGTGTGTGCGCTGACCAGAGTCATTGTCGGGGCCGCGCTGGCACAGTGCCGCTCCGTCACATTATCCCCCTCCTCCCGGAGGTTGGCGATGTGCGGCAACCTCGAAAGGTAGTCTGCCACTACATTCGTCTTCCCTGATCGGTGTCGGATGATGAATTTGAAGGGCTGTAGCGAGAGGTACCATCGAGTGAGGCGGCTGTTATGGTCCTTCATCGAGTTGATCCAAGTGAGAGCTCTGTGGTCAGTCTCTAGATCAAACTCCCGTCCAAGCAAATAATACCGCAGGCTCTCCAGCGCCCACTTAATGGCCAGGCCCTCTTTTTCCACCGTGGAATACCTGGTCTCCCGTGGCAGGAGCTTGCGGCTTAGGTACAGAACTGGTCTTTCTTCCCCAGGGGCTCCTTGGGCTAGGACTGCCCCGAGGCCGACCGCGGATGCGTCCACTTGAACCAGAAATCTTCCACTGAAGTCTGGGCTCTTGAGGACAGGGGAAGAACACAGGTGGGCCTTCAAGGTGCTGAAGGCTTTTTCACAGTCGTCCGTCCAAGTGACCGGGTTCCTATGTTCCTTACTGGTCAGTGCTGTGAGTGGGGCTGCTATGGTAGCGAACTGGGACACGAACCGCCTATACCAACCAGCCAATCCCAGGAAGGACCGTACCTCCTTCTTGGTGCGAGGTCGAGGGCAGTTCTGGATAGCTGCCACCTTATCCACTTGTGGACGCACCTCTCCTCGTCCCAGTCGGTATCCCAAGTAGCTCGTCTCCCGCTGTGCCCACTCACACTTGGAGGGGTTGAGTGTCAAACCAGCATTCCGTATCCGACCCAGCACCAGAGCTAGGTGTTGCACATGCTCCTCCCATGTCTTACTGTAGATCACAACATCATCCAGGTAAGCTGCGCTGCAGCTGTCACACCCCTGGAGGACCCTGTCCATCAGTCTCTGGAAAGTGGCTGGTGCTCCATGTAGTCCAAAAGGCATCACTGTGAACTGGAAAAGTCCAGCTGGTGTTCGGAACGCCGTGTATGGCCGACAGGACTCCTTCAACGGCACCTGCCAGTATCCTTTACATAAATCAAGGGTGGTTATGTACCTGGCAGCTCCGATTTTCTCCAGTAAATCGTCGATTCTTGGCATCGGGTAAGCATCAAACTCAGAGATGGCGTTCAGCTTCCTGAAGTCGATGCATATACGGAGTGAGCCATCTTTCTTGAACACGATGACGACTGGGCTGCACCACTCGGAGTTGGAAGGCTGAATTACTCCCAGCTTCAGCATCTCCTCCACCTCCTGCTGCAGCTTTCCCACCAGCTGTTGTGGGACACGATAGGGGCGTTGGCGGATTGGTCGTCCATCCTTGAGGCGAACAACATGCTCGATAAGGGTGGTTTTTCCTGGGTTGGCCGCAAAAAGGGAACGAGCCTGCTGGAAAACCTGGAAAAGCTGTTCAGCTTTCTTCGCTGGAAGATGGGCCAACGCAGGAGTAGCCGTCCTCGTTTGTGTCGGTTCCGGCTCCATTTCCTCTTCCATGTCCACCTCCCTCACCAGCAGAACCTTTTCTGGAGCCTGGACTGGACGGTCTTTCCACTCTTTCAGCAGGTTGATGTGGTAGGTCTGTTTTGGGTTTTTCCTTTCCGGGTGATGGACCTCGTACGTGACCGGGCCCATCCTGCGGGTGATACTGTATGGCCCTTGCCACTTTGCCAATAGTTTGTGGTTGGACGAAGGGAGGAGCAGCAGGACTTTTTGGCCAGGCTGGAACTCCCTGTGGCGAGCCTGTTGATCATACCAGCGCTTCTGGCTCTTCTGGGCCTCACGCAGGTTGACCTCTGCCTCCTCCTGGTATTTTTCCAGCCGATTCCTCATGTCCAGCACAAACTGCACCACACTTCTATCACTTGGAGTGGTGCGAGGGGCCTCCCAGCTTTTCCGAAGCAAATCCAATGGCCCCTGTACATCCCAGCCATACAGCAGCTCGAAAGGCGAGAAACCTGTTGAGGCCTGGGGAACTTCTCTGTAGGCAAACAGTATAAATGGCAGCCAGCGGTCCCAGTCCTTGCCAGTGTCATCCACAAATTTTTTCAACATTTTCTTCAGGGTCTGGTTGAATCTTTCGACCAGACCATCAGTCTGTGGGTGGTAAGGTGTAGTCTTAATGGCGGAGATGCCCAGTTGTTTATTGAATAATTGCATTAACCTTGAGGTGAAGTTGGTCCCCTGGTCCGTTAGGATCTCATCTGGTATCCCCACTCTGGAGAATAGTTGGACCAGCGCACGTAGCACAGTGGGAGCGGTGATGGTGCGCAGGGGGAAGGCCTCTGGGAAACGGGTGGCATAGTCACTCACAACCAAAATGTACTGGTGACCACTGCTGCTTCTCACCAGAGGGCCCACGATGTCCATGGCTATCCTGCGGAAGGGAGTGGAGATGACAGGCAGAGGCTGCAGGAATGCTCTGTCAGACCTGCGGGCAGTGCATGTTTTCTGACATGTGGGGCATGTTGCGCAATAGCTCTGGGTGTCTGTGTACATAGAGGGCCAAAAGAAACGTGAACTGATGCGAAGGTAGGTTTTGTGGCGGCCAAGGTGGCCGGCCCATGGGAGTGTGTGTGCCAGGTGCATAACAAGTGCTCTACAGCTAGCAGGGATAACTAGACGTTTGTGGCAATCATCAACTGTAAACAACACATCATCATCAAGAATGAACCTTGTCGTTCCCATACAAATCCCAGTTGTTTCTCCCACCACCTTAGCAAACAGCGGTTTTAACGTTTCATCCTCCCTCTGCAACACAGAAATATTATCAGGTACCTCCCACATTTTATCAGACATTACACCCCTTTTCCCAGGTTCAGTTGGCCATAGCTGCTTTTCAAAGCGGCGTTGGCGACGAGATTTTCTTGGCCCCTTCGTGCCACCCTCACACAGACTGATGTCCAGGTCTGGGAGTGGTTGGACGCCAGCTTTCGCCATGGCACGAGTGACCACAGGACAAGACACATTCACCTCCCCTTTGTCCCCAGAGTCAGTTTCTGTCGGCAGGTTCTTTCCCTGTAGTAAGCCCATGAGTACCGGTAAATCCCACCCCAGGATGGCATCGACCGGCAAATGTTTTACCACCCCAACAGTCAACAAATATGGCTGGTTATCAATGGTCACAGTAATGTCCGCTTTGGGATACGGATGCTTATCTCCATGTACACACAAAACGTCCGTTTGCCTGCTATAATCCACACTGCCAAACGGCACCAGACTTTGCTTAATTAGCGACATGAAACTACCAGTGTCCAACAGTGCGGTAACTTGCTGGCCATTAACATTCACAGTTTTATATCGTTGCAGTCTTTCTTCCTCACCCCCGGTGAGCCCCATCTCCGGCCACGGTGCATAACATGCGCCCGTGACCTTCCCTCTTCGTATGGGACACACAGATGCTTTGTGCCCCGACTGCTGGCAATAGAAACAAACAAGGTCCTTACCAAATGCTCTTGGGTTTGGGGCAGTGCTGGTGTTACCTCGCAGCTCCTGGCTGCTCTCCGTCCTTGTAGGTCTCGGCTGGGGTGGCTGGAGCGTCGGTCGGTGTGCTGTGGTGCTGGAGCGTATACCTGGTCCTCCTCTCCGCGCGTTGAGGTACTGCAGAGCCAGCTTAGCCGCTGTGAGCCCGTCCGATGGCTCATGCTCCTTTACCCAGGTCCTTGCCTCAAAAGGAAGCACCCGAAGTAGTTGCTCCAAAATGATGGTCTCGCCGACTTCCTCCTTGCTGTGTTGCTCCGGGCGGACCCAGCGCCGGTAGAGGCCCTTAAGGCGGTGGTACGTCTCAGTCGGGTTCTCGCCAGGCAGCACTGTATTTGCCCGGAACTGCTGCCGATAAGTCTCTGGTGAAATGTCAAATTTGGTCAGTAGTGCTGCTTTCAAGTCACTATAACGGTGGGCTCTCTCTTCATCCATTGCGGTATAGGCCTCCAATGCCTTACCCGACAGCAGTGGCACGAGTCGGCATGCCCACTCCCTCTCTGGCCATTGCCATGTCTTGCCAATACGCTCAAAGCGTAACAAATAGTTTTCAATGTCCTCACCCACCTGATACTGGGGAATTCTCGGCTCAGAAACGTGTCTCCATTCTGGCCTTGGAGTTTCAGGGGTTGGCAGTTCCAATCTGGGACTGCTTGCCGTCATGGTGCTAGGTGTCGGCTGGGCGGCATATCGAGGCGACTCGACAGTCACAGGAAGAGAAGCCCTCAAGCCTCGGATCTCCCCCATCAGACCCTCCTCTCTCCTTTGCTGTGCCACCAAGAAGTCCTTCATCATTGTCAGCAGTTCTCCACCTGCCGAGACTGGAGCCCTGGGAGCTGCGGAGGCCATCCCAGACCCAGCTTCTCGATCGTCCTCCTCTGACGATACCGATGACGATGCCACCGTGTCCCACCCTGGGTCTGCCGGCTCATCCTGCTTTCGCCATTGAGACCGCAGTCCGGCGCGCTGCCTTGGGGTGCGGGTTACCTTCCGACTCGCCATCCCACTTCTGACACCATATGTCGCGGGGTTCTACCTCTAACCTCCACAAAACACCAGGCGTAGTCGGAAGATAGCGTTGTGGTTCTTTTATTTCCGGCCTCCAAGGTGCAAAAGATACAAAAGAAAAATGCACAGGACTGCCAAACAAAAATAACCTTACAAAACAGGTTTCACACTCTAAGGAAAAGAAAAAAAGGAGTTCCTCAATAACTCCAACAGGTTTCCAATGTTTCCCAAAAACTAAACTTGACTCATTACAAAGCACGTCACTGTTACCTTCGGTGTAACCCAACCACGACTGCCCGCTCCCAGGCTGAGGCAGTCTCCTTTTATTTCCATAGCCCCTCCCACTAGGCTTTAAACAATTTCTTAAATCAATTAACCCAATTTCTACTCACAAAAACAGCAGTCACAGTTACCTTAACCTCAAATATAATTTACACAAATTATCCCTACTATCTCTCATTCTACAGAAATGAAAAGCAGGTCATTTGTAACTCAAAGAATGGATTCTGCAAACAAAAACAAATAATTCCCTTTCACGTCACCGTGCAAGGGCGTGAAACAATCCCATTTAAACCAAGCAAATGTGACGCCTCTGGTTGGCCAACCCACTCCGGCTGGGACATCGCGGAGCGAGCGCGCAGCGCATCTCAAGCCGCATGGTGCGTAAATGTAGGTTGCGATCACCAGTGTGCCGCTTTGGTTGCTGTGAAATTGTAACGGGGTTATTCAAACTGAGGGAGAACGGATAGGAGGGAGGGCGAAAGTGCGTGTGTGCGTGTGTGCGTGTGTGCGCTGACCAGAGTCTGAGTCGGGGCCGCGCTGGCACAGTGCCGCTCCGTCACATTCACACACAACATCCCCATGGCACCAGGATTCTTTGGTGCAAGTTTGGAGTCATTTTGACAATTTTGACCGAAATCCAATTCCTTAAAAAGCCCATATCTTGGACAAGGAAGAAGCTAAAGAGCTCAAAAAATACACACACACACTCTGGGGGGCACGATGATTCATTGGTATGAGTTTAAAGAAAATTTAAATTTTGGTCATTTTTTTCAGAGGAGGTAAGGGGGGACCCTTATCCACTTTGACTTTTTTTGGATGGGCCATATCTTGGCCTAGGAAACACACTAAAAGCCCCCAATTCACACACAACATCCCCATGGCACCAGGATTCTTTGGTGCAAGTTTGGAGTCATTTTGACAATTTTGACCAAATTCCAATTTCTTTAAAAGCCCATATCTTGGACAAGGAAAGAAGCTAAAGAGCTCAAAAAAACCACACACACACTCTGGGAGGCACGATGATTCATTGGTATGAGTTTAAAGAAAATTTAAATTTTGGTCTTTTTTTTCAGAGGAGGTAAGGGGGGACCCTTATCCACTTTGACTTTTTTTTGGATGGGCCATATCTTGGCCTAGGAAACACACAAAAAGCCCCAAATTCACACACAACATCCCCATGGCACCAGGATTCTTTGGTGCAAGTTTGGAGTCATTTTGACAATTTTGACCGAAATCCAATTCCTTAAAAATCCCATATCTTGGACAAGGAAGAAGCTAAAGAGCTCAAAAAATACACACACACACTCTGGGGGGCACGATGATTCATTGGTATGAGTTTAAAGAAAATTTAAATTTTGGTCATTTTTTTCAGAGGAGGTAAGGGGGGACCCTTATCCACTTTGACTTTTTTTGGATGGGCCATATCTTGGCCTAGGAAACACACTAAAAGCCCCCAATTCACACACAACATCCCCATGGCACCAGGATTCTTTGGTGCAAGTTTGGAGTCATTTTGACAATTTTGACCAAATTCCAATTTCTTTAAAAGCCCATATCTTGGACAAGGAAAGAAGCTAAAGAGCTCAAAAAAACCACACACACACTCTGGGAGGCACGATGATTCATTGGTATGAGTTTAAAGAAAATTTAAATTTTGGTCATTTTTTTCAGAGGAGGCAAGGGGGGACCCTTATCCACTTTGACTTTTTTTGGGATTGGCCATATCTTGGCCTAGGGAACACACAAAAAGCCCCAAATTCACACACAACATCCCCATGGCACCAGGATTCTTTGGTGCAAGTTTGGAGTCATTTTGACAATTTTGACCAAATTCCAATTTCTTTAAAAGCCCATATCTTGGACAAGGAAAGAAGCTAAAGAGCTCAAAAAAACCACACACACACTCTGGGGGGCACGATGATTCATTTGTATGAGTTTAAAGAAAATTTAAATTTTGATCTTTTTTTTCAGAGGAGGTAAGGGGGGACCCTTATCCACTTTGACTTTTTTTTGGATGGGCCATATCTTGGCCTAGGAAACACACAAAAAGCCCCAAATTCACACACAACATCCCCATGGCACCAGGATTCTTTGGTGCAAGTTTGGAGTCATTTTGACAATTTTGACCGAAATCCAATTCCTTAAAAAGCCCATATCTTGGACAAGGAAGAAGCTAAAGAGCTCAAAAAATACACACACACACTCTGGGGGGCACGATGATTCATTGGTATGAGTTTAAAGAAAATTTAAATTTTGGTCATTTTTTTCAGAGGAGGTAAGGGGGGACCCTTATCCACTTTGACTTTTTTTGGATGGGCCATATCTTGGCTTAGGAAACACACAAAAAGCCCCCAATTCACACACAACATCCCCATGGCACCAGGATTCTTTGGTGCAAGTTTGGAGTCATTTTGACAATTTTGACCAAATTCCAATTTCTTTAAAAGCCCATATCTTGGACAAGGAAAGAAGCTAAAGAGCTCAAAAAAACCACACACACACTCTGGGAGGCACGATGATTCATTGGTATGAGTTTAAAGAAAATTTAAATTTTGGTCATTTTTTTCAGAGGAGGCAAGGGGGGACCCTTATCCACTTTGACTTTTTTTGGGATTGGCCATATCTTGGCCTAGGGAACACACAAAAAGCCCCAAATTCACACACAACATCCCCATGGCACCAGGATTCTTTGGTGCAAGTTTGGAGTCATTTTGACAATTTTGACCAAATTCCAATTTCTTTAAAAGCCCATATCTTGGACAAGGAAAGAAGCTAAAGAGCTCAAAAAAACCACACACACACTCTGGGGGGCACGATGATTCATTTGTATGAGTTTAAAGAAAATTTAAATTTTGGTCTTTTTTTTCAGAGGAGGTAAGGGGGGACCCTTATCCACTTTGACTTTTTTTGGATGGGCCATATCTTGGCCTAGAAAACACACTAAAAGCCCCAAATTCACACACAACATCCCCATGGCACCAGGATTCTTTGGTGCAAGTTTGGAGTCATTTTGACAATTTTGACCAAATTCCAATTTCTTTAAAAGCCCATATCTTGGACAAGGAAAGAAGCTAAAGAGCTCAAAAAAACCACACACACACTCTGGGAGGCACGATGATTCATTGGTATGAGTTTAAAGAAAATTTAAATTTTGGTCTTTTTTTTCAGAGGAGGTAAGGGGGGACCCTTATCCACTTTGACTTTTTTTTGGATGGGCCATATCTTGGCCTAGGAAACACACAAAAAGCCCCAAATTCACACACAACATCCCCATGGCACCAGGATTCTTTGGTGCAAGTTTGGAGTCATTTTGACAATTTTGACCGGAATCCAATTCCTTAAAAAGCCAATATCTTGGACAAGGAAGAAGCTAAAGAGCTCAAAAAATCCACACACACACTCTGGGGGGCACGATGATTCATTGGTATGAGTTTAAAGAAAATTTAAATTTTGGTCATTTTTTTCAGAGGAGGTAAGGGGGGACCCTTATCCACTTTGACTTTTTTTGGGATTGGCCATATCTTGGCCTAGGGAACACACAAAAAGCCCCAAATTCACACACAACATCCCCATGGCACCAGGATTCTTTGGTGCAAGTTTGGAGTCATTTTGACAATTTTGACCAAATTCCAATTTCTTTAAAAGCCCATATCTTGGACAAGGAAAGAAGCTAAAGAGCTCAAAAAACCACACACACACTCTGGGGGGCACGATGATTCATTTGTATGAGTTTAAAGAAAATTTAAATTTTGGTCTTTTTTTTCAGAGGAGGTAAGGGGGGACCCTTATCCACTTTGACTTTTTTTGGATGGGCCATATCTTGGCCTAGGAAACACACTAAAAGCCCCAAATTCACACACAACATCCCCATGGCACCAGGATTCTTTGGTGCAAGTTTGGAGTCATTTTGACAATTTTGACCAAATTCCAATTTCTTTAAAAGCCCATATCTTGGACAAGGAAAGAAGCTAAAGAGCTCAAAAAAACCACACACACACTCTGGGAGGCACGATGATTCATTGGTATGAGTTTAAAGAAAATTTAAATTTTGGTCATTTTTTTCAGAGGAGGTAAGGGGGGACCCTTATCCACCTTGACTTTTTTTGGGATTGGCCATATCTTGGCCTAGGGAACACACAAAAAGCCCCAAATTCACACACAACATCCCCATGGCACCAGGATTCTTTGGTGCAAGTTTGGAGTCATTTTGACAATTTTGACCAAATTCCAATTTCTTTAAAAGCCCATATCTTGGACAAGGAAAGAAGCTAAAGAGCTCAAAAAACCACACACACACTCTGGGGGGCACGATGATTCATTGGTATGAGTTTAAAGAAAATTTAAATTTTGGTCTTTTTTTTCAGAGGAGGTAAGGGGGGACCCTTATCCACTTTGACTTTTTTTGGATGGGCCATATCTTGGCCTAGGAAACACACTAAAAGCCCCAAATTCACACACAACATCCCCATGGCACCAGGATTCTTTGGTGCAAGTTTGGAGTCATTTTGACAATTTTGACCGAAATCCAATTCCTTAAAAAGCCCATATCTTGGACAAGGAAGAAGCTAAAGAGCTCAAAAAATACACACACACACTCTGGGGGGCACGATGATTCATTGGTATGAGTTTAAAGAAAATTTAAATTTTGGTCATTTTTTTCAGAGGAGGTAAGGGGGGACCCTTATCCACTTTGACTTTTTTTGGATGGGCCATATCTTGGCCTAGGAAACACACTAAAAGCCCCCAATTCACACACAACATCCCCATGGCACCAGGATTCTTTGGTGCAAGTTTGGAGTCATTTTGACAATTTTGACCAAATTCCAATTTCTTTAAAAGCCCATATCTTGGACAAGGAAAGAAGCTAAAGAGCTCAAAAAAACCACACACACACTCTGGGAGGCACGATGATTCATTGGTATGAGTTTAAAGAAAATTTAAATTTTGGTCTTTTTTTTCAGAGGAGGTAAGGGGGGACCCTTATCCACTTTGACTTTTTTTGGATGGGCCATATCTTGGCCTAGGAAACACACTAAAAGCCCCAAATTCACACACAACATCCCCATGGCACCAGGATTCTTTGGTGCAAGTTTGGAGTCATTTTGACAATTTTGACCAAATTCCAATTTCTTTAAAAGCCCATATCTTGGACAAGGAAAGAAGCTAAAGAGCTCAAAAAAACCACACACACACTCTGGGAGGCACGATGATTCATTGGTATGAGTTTAAAGAAAATTTAAATTTTGGTCTTTTTTTTCAGAGGAGGAGGACCCTTATCCACTTTGACTTTTTTTTGGATGGGCCATATCTTGGCCTAGGAAACACACAAAAAGCCCCAAATTCACACACAACATCCCCATGGCACCAGGATTCTTTGGTGCAAGTTTGGAGTCATTTTGACAATTTTGACCGGAATCCAATTCCTTAAAAAGCCAATATCTTGGACAAGGAAGAAGCTAAAGAGCTCAAAAAATCCACACACACACTCTGGGGGGCACGATGATTCATTGGTATGAGTTTAAAGAAAATTTAAATTTTGGTCATTTTTTTCAGAGGAGGTAAGGGGGGACCCTTATCCACTTTGACTTTTTTTGGGATTGGCCATATCTTGGCCTAGGGAACACACAAAAAGCCTCAAATTCACACACAACATCCCCATGGCACCAGGATTCTTTGGTGCAAGTTTGGAGTCATTTTGACAATTTTGACCAAATTCCAATTTCTTTAAAAGCCCATATCTTGGACAAGGAAAGAAGCTAAAGAGCTCAAAAAAACCACACACACACTCTGGGGGGCACGATGATTCATTTGTATGGGTTTAAAGAAAATTTAAATTTTGGTCTTTTTTTTCAGAGGAGGTAAGGGGGGACCCTTATCCACTTTGACTTTTTTTTGGATGGGCCATATCTTGGCCTAGGAAACACACAAAAAGCCCCAAATTCACACACAACATCCCCATGGCACCAGGATTCTTTGGTGCAAGTTTGGAGTCATTTTGACAATTTTGACCGAAATCCAATTCCTTAAAAAGCCCATATCTTGGACAAGGAAGAAGCTAAAGAGCTCAAAAAATACACACACACACTCTGGGGGGCACGATGATTCATTGGTATGAGTTTAAAGAAAATTTAAATTTTGGTCTTTTTTTTCAGAGGAGGTAAGGGGGGACCCTTATCCACTTTGACTTTTTTTTGGATGGGCCATATCTCGGCCTAGGAAACACACAAAAAGCCCCAAATTCACACACAACATCCCCATGGCACCAGGATTCTTTGGTGCAAGTTTGGAGTCATTTTGACAATTTTGACCGGAATCCAATTCCTTAAAAAGCCAATATCTTGGACAAGGAAGAAGCTAAAGAGCTCAAAAAATCCACACACACACTCTGGGGGGCACGATGATTCATTGGTATGAGTTTAAAGAAAATTTAAATTTTGGTCATTTTTTTCAGAGGAGGTAAGGGGGGACCCTTATCCACTTTGACTTTTTTTGGGATTGGCCATATCTTGGCCTAGGGAACACACAAAAAGCCCCAAATTCACACACAACATCCCCATGGCACCAGGATTCTTTGGTGCAAGTTTGGAGTCATTTTGACAATTTTGACCAAATTCCAATTTCTTTAAAAGCCCATATCTTGGACAAGGAAAGAAGCTAAAGAGCTCAAAAAAACCACACACACACTCTGGGGGGCACGATGATTCATTTGTATGAGTTTAAAGAAAATTTAAATTTTGGTCTTTTTTTTCAGAGGAGGTAAGGGGGGACCCTTATCCACTTTGACTTTTTTTTGGATGGGCCATATCTTGGCCTAGGAAACACACAAAAAGCCCCAAATTCACACACAACATCCCCATGGCACCAGGATTCTTTGGTGCAAGTTTGGAGTCATTTTGACAATTTTGACCGAAATCCAATTCCTTAAAAAGCCCATATCTTGGACAAGGAAGAAGCTAAAGAGCTCAAAAAATACACACACACACTCTGGGGGGCACGATGATTCATTGGTATGAGTTTAAAGAAAATTTTAATTTTGGTCATTTTTTCAGAGGAGGTAAGGGGGGACCCTTATCCACTTTGACTTTTTTTGGATGGGCCATATCTTGGCCTAGGAAACACACTAAAAGCCCCCAATTCACACACAACATCCCCATGGCACCAGGATTCTTTGGTGCAAGTTTGGAGTCATTTTGACAATTTTGACCAAATTCCAATTTCTTTAAAAGCCCATATCTTGGACAAGGAAAGAAGCTAAAGAGCTCAAAAAAACCACACACACACTCTGGGGGGCACGATGATTCATTTGTATGAGTTTAAAGAAAATTTAAATTTTGGTCTTTTTTTTCAGAGGAGGTAAGGGGGGACCCTTATCCACTTTGACTTTTTTTTGGATGGGCCATATCTTGGCCTAGGAAACACACAAAAAGCCCCAAATTCACACACAACATCCCCATGGCACCAGGATTCTTTGGTGCAAGTTTGGAGTCATTTTGACAATTTTGACCGAAATCCAATTCCTTAAAAAGCCCATATCTTGGACAAGGAAGAAGCTAAAGAGCTCAAAAAATACACACACACACTCTGGGGGGCACGATGATTCATTGGTATGAGTTTAAAGAAAATTTTAATTTTGGTCATTTTTTCAGAGGAGGTAAGGGGGGACCCTTATCCACTTTGACTTTTTTTGGATGGGCCATATCTTGGCCTAGGAAACACACTAAAAGCCCCCAATTCACACACAACATCCCCATGGCACCAGGATTCTTTGGTGCAAGTTTGGAGTCATTTTGACAATTTTGACCAAATTCCAATTTCTTTAAAAGCCCATATCTTGGACAAGGAAAGAAGCTAAAGAGCTCAAAAAAACCACACACACACTCTGGGAGGCACGATGATTCATTGGTATGAGTTTAAAGAAAATTTAAATTTTGGTCTTTTTTTTCAGAGGAGGTAAGGGGGGACCCTTATCCACTTTGACTTTTTTTTGGATGGGCCATATCTTGGCCTAGGAAACACACAAAAAGCCCCAAATTCACACACAACATCCCCATGGCACCAGGATTCTTTGGTGCAAGTTTGGAGTCATTTTGACAATTTTGACCGGAATCCAATTCCTTAAAAAGCCAATATCTTGGACAAGGAAGAAGCTAAAGAGCTCAAAAAATCCACACACACACTCTGGGGGGCACGATGATTCATTGGTATGAGTTTAAAGAAAATTTAAATTTTGGTCATTTTTTTCAGAGGAGGTAAGGGGGGACCCTTATCCACTTTGACTTTTTTTGGGATTGGCCATATCTTGGCCTAGGGAACACACAAAAAGCCCCAAATTCACACACAACATCCCCATGGCACCAGGATTCTTTGGTGCAAGTTTGGAGTCATTTTGACAATTTTGACCAAATTCCAATTTCTTTAAAAGCCCATATCTTGGACAGGGAAAGAAGCTAAAGAGCTCAAAAAAACCACACACACACTCTGGGGGGCACGATGATTCATTTGTATGAGTTTAAAGAAAATTTAAATTTTGGTCTTTTTTTTCAGAGGAGGTAAGGGGGGACCCTTATCCACTTTGACTTTTTTTTGGATGGGCCATATCTTGGCCTAGGAAACACACAGAAAGCCCCAAATTCACACACAACATCCCCATGGCACCAGGATTCTTTGGTGCAAGTTTGGAGTCATTTTGACAATTTTGACCGAAATCCAATTCCTTAAAAAGCCCATATCTTGGACAAGGAAGAAGCTAAAGAGCTCAAAAAATACACACACACACTCTGGGGGGCACGATGATTCATTGGTATGAGTTTAAAGAAAATTTAAATTTTGGTCATTTTTTTCAGAGGAGGTAAGTGGGGACCCTTATCCACTTTGACTTTTTTTGGATGGGCCATATCTTGGGCTAGGAAACACACAAAAAGCCCCAAATTCACACACAACATCCCCATGGCACCAGGATTCTTTGGTGCAAGTTTGGAGTCATTTTGACAATTTTGACCGGAATCCAATTCCTTAAAAAGCCAATATCTTGGACAAGGAAGAAGCTAAAGAGCTCAAAAAATCCACACACACACTCTGGGGGGCACGATGATTCATTGGTATGAGTTTAAAGAAAATTTAAATTTTGGTCATTTTTTTCAGAGGAGGTAAGGGGGGACCCTTATCCACTTTGACTTTTTTTGGGATTGGCCATATCTTGGCCTAGGGAACACACAAAAAGCCCCAAATTCACACACAACATCCCCATGGCACCAGGATTCTTTGGTGCAAGTTTGGAGTCATTTTGACAATTTTGACCAAATTCCAATTTCTTTAAAAGCCCATATCTTGGACAAGGAAAGAAGCTAAAGAGCTCAAAAAAACCACACACACACTCTAGGGGGGCACGATGATTCATTGGTATGAGTTTAAAGAAAATTTAAATTTTGGTCTTTTTTTTCAGAGGAGGTAAGGGGGGACCCTTATCCACTTTGACTTTTTTTTGGATGGGCCATATCTTGGCCTAGGAAACACACAAAAAGCCCCAAATTTACACACAACATCCCCATGGCACCAGGATTCTTTGGTGCAAGTTTGGAGTCATTTTGACAATTTTGACCGAAATCCAATTCCTTAAAAAGCCCATATCTTGGACAAGGAAAGAAGCTAAAGAGCTCAAAAAATCCACACTAACACTCTGGGGGGCACGATGATTCATTGGTATGAGTTTAAAGAAAATTTAAATTTTGGTCATTTTTTCAGAGGAGGTAAGGGGGGACCCTTATCCACTTTGACTTTTTTTTGGATGGGCCATATCTTGGCCTAGGAAACACACAAAAAGCCCCAAATTTACACACAACATCCCCATGGCACCAGGATTCTTTGGTGCAAGTTTGGAGTCATTTTGACAATTTTGACCGAAATCCAATTCCTTAAAAAGCCCATATCTTGGACAAGGAAGAAGCTAAAGAGCTCAAAAAATACACACACACACTCTGGGGGGCACGATGATTCATTGGTATGAGTTTAAAGAAAATTTAAATGTTGGTCATTTTTTTCAGAGGAGGTAAGGGGGGACCCTTATCCACTTTGACTTTTTTTGGATGGGCCATATCTTGGCCTAGGAAACACACAAAAAGCCCCAAATTCACACACAACATCCCCATGGCACCAGGATTATTTGGTGCAAGTTTGGAGTCATTTTGACAATTTTGCCTGAAATCCAATTCCTTAAAAAGCCCATATCTTGGACAAGGAAGAAGCTAAAGAGCTCAAAAAATCCACAAACGCACTCTGGGGGGCACAATGATTCATTGGTACTGGTTTAAAGAAAATTAAAATTTTGGTAATTTTTTTCAGAGGAGGTAAGGGGGGACCCTTATCCACTTTGACTTTTTTTTGGATGGGCCATATCTTGGCCTAGCGAACACACAAAAAGCCCCAAATTCACACACAACATCCCCATGGCACCAGGATTCTTTGGTGCAAGTTTGGAGTCATTTTGACAATTTTGACCGAAATCCAATTCCTTAAAAAGCCTATATCTTGGACAAGGAAGAAGCCAAAGAGCTCAAAAAATCCACACACACACTCTGGGGGGCACGATGATTCATTGGTATGAGTTTAAAGAAAATTTTTATTTTGGTCATTTTTTTCAGAGGAGGTAAGGGGGGACCCTTATCCACTTTGACTTTTTTTCGGATGGGCCATATCTTGGCCTAGGAAACACACAACAAGCCCCAAATTCATACACAACATCCCCATGGCACCAGGATTCTTTGGTGCAAGTTTGGAGTCATTTTGACAATTTTGACCAAAATCCAATTCCTTTAAAAGCCATATCTTGGACAAGGAAGAAGCTAAAGAGCTCAAAAAATCCACACACACACCCTGGGGGGCACAATGATTCATTGGTATGAGTTTAAAGAAAATTTAAACTTCGGTCATTTTTTTCAGAGGATGTAAGTGGGGACCCTTATCGACTTTGACTTTTTTTTGGATGGGCCATATCTTGGCCTAGGGAACACACAAAAAGCCCCAAATTCACACACAACATCCCCATGGCACCAGGATTCTTTAGTGCAAGTTTAGAGTCATTTTGACAATTTTGACCGAAATCCAATTCCTTTAAAAGCCCATATCTTGGACAAGGAAGAAGCTAAAGAGCTCAAAAAGTCCACAAACACACTCTGGGGGGCACGATGATTCATTGGTATGAGTTTAAAGAAAATGTAAACTTTGGTCATTTTTTTCAGAGGAGGTAAGTGGGGACCCTTATCCACTTTGACTTTTTTTTGGATGGGCCATATCTTGGCCTAGGGAACACACAAAAAGCCTCAAATTCACACACAACATCCCCATCGCACCAGGATTCTTTGGTGCAAGTTTGGAGTCATTTTGACAATTTTGACCGAAATCCAATTCCTTAAAAAGCCCATATCTTGGACAAGGAAGAAGCTAAAGAGCTCAAAAAATCCACAAACACACTCTGGGGGGCACAATGATTCATTGGTATGGGTTTAAAGAAAATTAAAATTTTGGTAATTTTTTTCAGAGGAGTTAAGGGGGGACCCTTATCCACTTTGACTTTTTTTCGGATGGGCCATATCTTGGCCTAGGAAACACACTTAAAGCCCCCAATTCACACACAACATCCCCATGGCACCAGGATTCTTTAGTGCAAGTTTAGAGTCATTTTGACAATTTTGACCGAAATCCAATTCCTTTAAAAGCCCATATCTTGGACAAGGAAGAAGCTAAAGAGCTCAAAAAGTCCACAAACACACTCTGGGGGGCACGATGATTCATTGGTATGAGTTTAAAGAAAATTAAAATTTTTGTCATTTTTTTCAGAGGAGGTAAGGGGGGACCCTTATCCACTTTGACTTTTTTTGGATGGGCCATATCTTGGCCTAGGGAACACACAAAAAGCCTCAAATTCACACACAACATCCCCATCGCACCAGGATTCTTTGGTGCAAGTTTGGAGTCATTTTGACAATTTTGACCAAAATCCAATTCCTTAAAAAGCCCATATCTTGGACAAGGAAGAAACTAAATAGCTCAAAAAATCCCCACACACACTCTGGGGGGCACGATGATTCATTGGTATGAGTTTACAGAAAATTTAAATTTTGGTCATTTTTTTCAGAGGAGGTAAGGGGGGACCCTTATCCACTTTGACTTTTTTTTGGATGGGCCATATCTTGGCCTAGGGAACACACAAAAGCCCCAAATTCACACACAACATCCCCATGGCACCAGGATTCGTTGGTGCACGTTTGGAGTCATTTTGACAATTTTGACCGAAATCCAATTCCTTAAAAAGCCCATATCTTGGACAAGGAAGAAGCTAAAGAGCTCAAAAAATCCACAAACACACTCTGGGGGGCACAATGATTCATTGGTATGGGTTTAAAGAAAATTAAAATTCTGGTAATTTTTTTCAGAGGAGTTAAGGGGGGACCCTTATCCACTTTGACTTTTTTTCGGATGGGCCATATCTTGGCCTAGCGAACACACAACAAGCCCCAAATTCATACACAACATCCCCATGGCACCAGGATTCTTTGGTGCAAGTTTGGAGTCATTTTGACAATTTTGACCAAAATCCAATTCCTTTAAAAGCCATATCTTGGACAAGGAAGAAGCTAAAGAGCTCAAAAAATCCACACACACACCCTGGGGGGCACAATGATTCATTGGTATGAGTTTAAAGAAAATTTAAACTTCGGTCATTTTTTTCAGAGGAGGTAAGTGGGGACCCTTATCGACTTTGACTTTTTTTTGGATGGGCCATATCTTGGCCTAGGGAACACACAAAAAGCCCCAAATTCACACACAACATCCCCATGGCACCAGGATTCTTTGGTGCACGTTTGGAGTCATTTTGACAATTTTGACCGAAATCCAATTCCTTAAAAAGCCCATATCTTGGACAAGGAAGAAGCTAAAGAGCTCAAAAAATCCACAAACACACTCTGGGGGGCACAATGATTCATTGGTATGGGTTTAAAGAAAATTAAAATTTTGGTAATTTTTTTCAGAGGAGTTAAGTGGGGACCCTTATCCACTTTGACTTTTTTTCGGATGGGCCATATCTTGGCCTAGCGAACACACAACAAGCCCCAAATTCATACACAACATCCCCATGGCACCAGGATTCTTTGGTGCAAGTTTGGAGTCATTTTGACAATTTTGACCGAAATCCAATACCTTTAAAAGCCCATATGTTTGACAAGGAAGAAGCTAAAGAGCTCAAAAAATACACACACACACACTCTGGGGGGCACGATGATTCATTGGTATGAGTTTCAAGAAAATTAAAATTTTGGTCATTTTTGTCAGAGGAGGTAAGGGGGGACCCTTATCCACTTTGACTTTTTTTGGATGGGCCATATCTTGGCATAGGAAACACATCAAAAGCCCCAAATTCACACACAACATCCCCATGGCACCAGGATTCTTTGGTGCAAGTTTGGAGTCATTTTCACATTTTTGTCCAACTTCCAATTCCTTTAAAAGCCCAAATCTTGGACAAGGAAGAAGCTAAAGAGCTCAAAAAATCCCCACACACACTCTGGGGGGCACGATGATTCATTGGTATGAGTTTCAAGAAAATTAAAATGTTGGTCATTTTTTCAGAGGAGGTAAGGGGGGACCCTTATTCGCTTTGACTTTTTTTTGGATGGGCCATATCTTGGCCTAGGGAACACACAAAAAGCCCCAAATTCACACATAACATCCCCATGGCACCAGGCTACTTTGGTGCAAGTTTGGAGACATTTTGACAATTTTGGCCCGAAATCCAATTCCTTTAAAAGCCCAAATCTTGGACAAGGAGGAAGCTAAAGAGCTCAAAAAATCCACACACGCACTCTGGGGGGCACGATTATTCATTGGTATGAGTTTAAAGAAAATTTAAATTGTGGTCATTTTTTCAGAGGAGGTAAGGGGGGACCCTTATCCACATTGACTTTTTTTTGGATGGGCCATATCTTGGCCTAGGACACACACAACAAGCCCCAAATTCATACACAACATCCCCATGGCACCAGGATTCTTTGGTGCAAGTTTGGAGTCAATTTGACAATTTTGACCGAAATCCAATTCCTTAAAAAGCCCATATCTTGGACAAGGAAGAAGCTAAAGAGCTCAAAAAATACACACACACACTCTGGGGGGCACGATGATTCATTGGTATGAGTTTAAAGAAAATTTAAATTTTGGTCATTTTTTTCAGAGGAGGTAAGGGGGGACCCTTATCTACTTTGACTTTTTTTTGGATGGGCCATATCTTGGCCTAGGACACACACAACAAGCCCCAAATTCATACACAACATCCCCATGGCACCAGGATTCTTTGGTGCAAGTTTGGAGTCATTTTGACAATTTTGACCGAAATCCAATTCCTTAAAAAGCCCATATCTTGGACAAGGAAGAAGCTAAAGAGCTCAAAAAATCCACACACACACTCTGGGGGGCACGATGATTCATTGTTATGAGTTTAAAGAAAATTTAAATTTTGGTCATTTTTTCAGGGGAGGTAAGGGGGGACCCTTATCCACTTTGACTTTTTTTTGGATGGGCCATATCTTTGCCTAGGGAACACACAAAAAGCCCCAAATTCACACACAACATCCCCATGGCACCAGGATTCTTTGGTGCAAGTTTGGAGTCATTTTGACAATTTTGGCCCGATATCCAATTCCTTTAAAAGCCCAAATCTTGGACAAGGAGGAAGCTTAAGAGCTCAAAAAATCCACACACACAGTCTGGGTTGCACGATGATTCATTGGTATGCGTTTAAAGAAAATTTAAATTTTGGTCATTTTTTTCAGAGGAGGTAAGGGGGGACCCTTATCCACTTTGACTTTTTTTTTGGATTGGCCATATCTTGGCATAGGAAACACATAAAAAGCCCCAAATTCACACACAACATCCCCATGGCACCAGGATTCTTTGGTGCAAGTTTGGAGTCATTTTGACAATTTTGACTGAAATCCAATTCCTTTAAAATCCCATATCTTGGACAAGGAGGAAGCTTAAGAGCTCAAAAAATCCACACACACAGTCTGGGTTGCACGATGATTCATTGGTATGCGTTTAAAGAAAATTTAAATTTTGGTCATTTTTTTCAGAGGAGGTAAGGGGGGACCCTTATCCACGTTGACTTTTTTTTGGATGGGCCATATCTTGGCATAGGAAACACATAAAAAGCCCCAAATTCACACAAAACATCCCCATGGCACCAGGATTCTTTGGTGCATGTTTGGAGTCATTTTGACAACTTAGTCCAAATTCCAATTCCTTAAAAAGCCCATATCTTGGACAAGGAAGAAGCTAAAGAGCTCAAAAAATACACAAACACACTCTGGGGGGCACGATGATTCATTGGTATGAGTTTAAAAAAAATTAAAATTTTGGTAATTTTTTTCAGAGGAGGTAAGGGGGGACCCTTATCCACTTTGACTTTTTTTTGGATGGGCCATATCTTGGCCTAGGGAACACACAAAAAGCCCAAAATTCACACACAACATCCCCATGGCACCAGGATTCTTTGGTGCAAGTTTGGAGTCATTTTGACAATTTTGACTGAAATCCAATTCCTTTAAAAGCCCATATCTTGGACAAGGAAGAAGCTAAAGAGCTCAAAAAATCCACAAACACACTCTGGGGGGCACGATGATTCATTGGTATGAGTTTAAAGAAAATTTAAATTTTGGTAATTTTTTTCAGAGCAGATAAGGGGGGACCCTTATCCACTTTGACTTTTTTATGGATGGGCCATATCTTGGCCTAGGAAACACACAAAAAGCCCCAAATTCACACACAACATCCCCATGGCACCAGAATTCTTTTGTACAAGTTTGGAGTCATTTTGACAATTTTGACCGAAATCCAATTCCTTAAAAAGCCCATATCTTGGACAAGGAAGAAACTAAAGAGCTCAAAAAATACACAAACACACTCTGGGGGGCACGATGATTTATTGGTATGAGTTTAAAGAAAATTTAAATTTTGGTCATTTTTTTCAGAGGAGGTAAGGGGGGACCCTTATCCACTTTGACTTTTTTTTGGATGGGCCATATCTTGGCCTAGGAAACACACAACAAGCCCCAAATTCATACACAACATCCCCATAGCACCAGGATTCTTTGGTGCAAGTTTGGAGTCATTTTGACAATTTTGACCAAAATCCAATTCCTTAAACAGCCCATATCTTGGACAAGGAAGAAGCTAACGAGCTCAAAAAATCCACACACACACTCTGGGGGGCACGATGATTCGTTGGTATGAGTTTCAAGAAAATAAAAATTTTGGTCATTTTTTCAGAGGAGGTAAGGGGGGACACTTATCCACTTTGACTTTTTTTTGGATGGGCCATATCTTGGCCTAGGACACACACAACAAGCCCCAAATTCACACACAACATCCCCATGGCACCAGGATTCTTTGGTGCAAGTTTGGAGTCATTTTGACAATTTTGTCCCAATTCCAATTCCTTAAAAAGCCCATATCTTGGACAAGGAAGAAGCTAAAGAGCTCAACAAATCCACACACACACTCTGGGGGGCACGATGATTCATTGGTATGAGTCTAAAGAAAATTTAAATTTTGGTCATTTTTTTCAGAGGAGGTAAGGGGGGACCCTTATCCACTTTGACTTTTTTTTTGGATTGGCCATATCTTGGCATAGGAAACACATAAAAAGCCCCAAATTCACACACAACATCCCCATGGCACCAGGATTCTTTGGTGCAAGTTTGGAGTCATTTTGACAATTTTGACTGAAATCCAATTCCTTTAAAATCCCATATCTTGGACAAGGAGGAAGCTTAAGAGCTCAAAAAATCCACACACACAGTCTGGGTTGCACGATGATTCATTGGTATGCGTTTAAAGAAAATTTAAATTTTGGTCATTTTTTTCAGAGGAGGTAAGGGGGGACCCTTATCCACTCTGACTTTTTTTTGGATGGGCCATATCTTGGCATAGGAAACACATAAAAAGCCCCAAATTCACACACAACATCCCCATGGCACCAGGATTCTTTGGTGCAAGTTTGGAGTCATTTTGACAATTTTGACTGAAATCCAATTCCTTTAAAAGCCCATATCTTGGACAAGGAAGAAGCTTAAGAGCTCAAAAAATCCCCAAACACACTCTGGGGGGCACGATGATTCATTGGTATGAGTTTAAAGAAAATTAAAATGTTGGTGATTTTTTTCAGAGGAGGGAAGGGGGGACCCTTATCCACTTTGACTTTTTTTTGGATGGGCCATATCTTGGCCTAGGGAACACACAAAAAGCCTCAAATTCACACACAACATCCCCATCGCACCAGGATTCTTTGGTGCAAGTTTGGAGTCATTTTGACAATTTTGACCGAAATCCAATTCCTTAAAAAGCCCATATCTTGGACAAGGAAGAAGCTAAAGAGCTCAAAAAATCCACAAACACACTCTGGGGGGCACAATGATTCATTGGTATGGGTTTAAAGAAAATTAAAATTTTGGTAATTTTTTTCAGAGGAGTTAAGGGGGGACCCTTATCCACTTTGACTTTTTTTCGGATGGGCCATATCTTGGCCTAGGAAACACACTAAAAGCCCCCAATTCACACACAACATCCCCATGGCACCAGGATTCTTTAGTGCAAGTTTAGAGTCATTTTGACAATTTTGACCGAAATCCAATTCCTTTAAAAGCCCATATCTTGGACAAGGAAGAAGCTAAAGAGCTCAAAAAGTCCACAAACACACTCTGGGGGGCACGATGATTCATTGGTATGAGTTTAAAGAAAATTAAAATTTTTGTCATTTTTTTCAGAGGAGGTAAGGGGGGACCCTTATCCACTTTGACTTTTTTTGGATGGGCCATATCTTGGCCTAGGGAACACACAAAAAGCCTCAAATTCACACACAACATCCCCATCGCACCAGGATTCTTTGGTGCAAGTTTGGAGTCATTTTTGACAATTTTGACCAAAATCCAATTCCTTAAAAAGCCCATATCTTGGACAAGGAAGAAACTAAATAGCTCAAAAAATCCCCACACACACTCTGGGGGGCACGATGATTCATTGGTATGAGTTTACAGAAAATTTAAATTTTGGTCATTTTTTTCAGAGGAGGTAAGGGGGGACCCTTATCCACTTTGACTTTTTTTTGGATGGGCCATATCTTGGCCTAGGGAACACACAAAAGCCCCAAATTCACACACAACATCCCCATGGCACCAGGATTCTTTGGTGCACGTTTGGAGTCATTTTGACAATTTTGACCGAAATCCAATTCCTTAAAAAGCCCATATCTTGGACAAGGAAGAAGCTAAAGAGCTCAAAAAATCCACAAACACACTCTGGGGGGCACAATGATTCATTGGTATGGGTTTAAAGAAAATTAAAATTCTGGTAATTTTTTTCAGAGGAGTTAAGGGGGGACCCTTATCCACTTTGACTTTTTTTCGGATGGGCCATATCTTGGCCTAGCGAACACACAACAAGCCCCAAATTCATACACAACATCCCCATGGCACCAGGATTCTTTGGTGCAAGTTTGGAGTCATTTTGACAATTTTGACCAAAATCCAATTCCTTTAAAAGCCATATCTTGGACAAGGAAGAAGCTAAAGAGCTCAAAAAATCCACACACACACCCTGGGGGGCACAATGATTCATTGGTATGAGTTTAAAGAAAATTTAAACTTCGGTCATTTTTTTCAGAGGAGGTAAGTGGGGACCCTTATCGACTTTGACTTTTTTTTGGATGGGCCATATCTTGGCCTAGGGAACACACAAAAAGCCCCAAATTCACACACAACATCCCCATGGCACCAGGATTCTTTGGTGCACGTTTGGAGTCATTTTGACAATTTTGACCGAAATCCAATTCCTTAAAAAGCCCATATCTTGGACAAGGAAGAAGCTAAAGAGCTCAAAAAATCCACAAACACACTCTGGGGGGCACAATGATTCATTGGTATGGGTTTAAAGAAAATTAAAATTTTGGTAATTTTTTTCAGAGGAGTTAAGTGGGGACCCTTATCCACTTTGACTTTTTTTGGATGGGCCATATCTTGGCATAGGAAACACATCAAAAGCCCCAAATTCACACACAACATCCCCATGGCACCAGGATTCTTTGGTGCAAGTTTGGAGTCATTTTCACATTTTTGTCCAACTTCCAATTCCTTTAAAAGCCCAAATCTTGGACAAGGAAGAAGCTAAAGAGCTCAAAAAATCCCCACACACACTCTGGGGGGCACGATGATTCATTGGTATGAGTTTCAAGAAAATTAAAATGTTGGTCATTTTTTCAGAGGAGGTAAGGGGGGACCCTTATTCGCTTTGACTTTTTTTTGGATGGGCCATATCTTGGCCTAGGGAACACACAAAAAGCCCCAAATTCACACATAACATCCCCATGGCACCAGGCTACTTTGGTGCAAGTTTGGAGACATTTTGACAATTTTGGCCCGAAATCCAATTCCTTTAAAAGCCCAAATCTTGGACAAGGAGGAAGCTAAAGAGCTCAAAAAATCCACACACGCACTCTGGGGGGCACGATTATTCATTGGTATGAGTTTAAAGAAAATTTAAATTGTGGTCATTTTTTCAGAGGAGGTAAGGGGGGACCCTTATCCACATTGACTTTTTTTTGGATGGGCCATATCTTGGCCTAGGACACACACAACAAGCCCCAAATTCATACACAACATCCCCATGGCACCAGGATTCTTTGGTGCAAGTTTGGAGTCAATTTGACAATTTTGACCGAAATCCAATTCCTTAAAAAGCCCATATCTTGGACAAGGAAGAAGCTAAAGAGCTCAAAAAATACACACACACACTCTGGGGGGCACGATGATTCATTGGTATGAGTTTAAAGAAAATTTAAATTTTGGTCATTTTTTTCAGAGGAGGTAAGGGGGGACCCTTATCTACTTTGACTTTTTTTTGGATGGGCCATATCTTGGCCTAGGACACACACAACAAGCCCCAAATTCATACACAACATCCCCATGGCACCAGGATTCTTTGGTGCAAGTTTGGAGTCATTTTGACAATTTTGACCGAAATCCAATTCCTTAAAAAGCCCATATCTTGGACAAGGAAGAAGCTAAAGAGCTCAAAAAATCCACACACACACTCTGGGGGGCACGATGATTCATTGTTATGAGTTTAAAGAAAATTTAAATTTTGGTCATTTTTTCAGGGGAGGTAAGGGGGGACCCTTATCCACTTTGACTTTTTTTTGGATGGGCCATATCTTTGCCTAGGGAACACACAAAAAGCCCCAAATTCACACACAACATCCCCATGGCACCAGGATTCTTTGGTGCAAGTTTGGAGACATTTTGACAATTTTGGCCCGATATCCAATTCCTTTAAAAGCCCAAATCTTGGACAAGGAGGAAGCTTAAGAGCTCAAAAAATCCACACACACAGTCTGGGTTGCACGATGATTCATTGGTATGCGTTTAAAGAAAATTTAAATTTTGGTCATTTTTTTCAGAGGAGGTAAGGGGGGACCCTTATCCACTTTGACTTTTTTTTTGGATTGGCCATATCTTGGCATAGGAAACACATAAAAAGCCCCAAATTCACACACAACATCCCCATGGCACCAGGATTCTTTGGTGCAAGTTTGGAGTCATTTTGACAATTTTGACTGAAATCCAATTCCTTTAAAATCCCATATCTTGGACAAGGAGGAAGCTTAAGAGCTCAAAAAATCCACACACACAGTCTGGGTTGCACGATGATTCATTGGTATGCGTTTAAAGAAAATTTAAATTTTGGTCATTTTTTTCAGAGGAGGTAAGGGGGGACCCTTATCCACGTTGACTTTTTTTTGGATGGGCCATATCTTGGCATAGGAAACACATAAAAAGCCCCAAATTCACACAAAACATCCCCATGGCACCAGGATTCTTTGGTGCATGTTTGGAGTCATTTTGACAACTTAGTCCAAATTCCAATTCCTTAAAAAGCCCATATCTTGGACAAGGAAGAAGCTAAAGAGCTCAAAAAATACACAAACACACTCTGGGGGGCACGATGATTCATTGGTATGAGTTTAAAAAAAATTAAAATTTTGGTAATTTTTTTCAGAGGAGGTAAGGGGGGACCCTTATCCACTTTGACTTTTTTTTGGATGGGCCATATCTTGGCCTAGGGAACACACAAAAAGCCCAAAATTCACACACAACATCCCCATGGCACCAGGATTCTTTGGTGCAAGTTTGGAGTCATTTTGACAATTTTGACTGAAATCCAATTCCTTTAAAAGCCCATATCTTGGACAAGGAAGAAGCTAAAGAGCTCAAAAAATCCACAAACACACTCTGGGGGGCACGATGATTCATTGGTATGAGTTTAAAGAAAATTTAAATTTTGGTAATTTTTTTCAGAGGAGATAAGGGGGGACCCTTATCCACTTTGACTTTTTTATGGATGGGCCATATCTTGGCCTAGGAAACACACAAAAAGCCCCAAATTCACACACAACATCCCCATGGCACCAGAATTCTTTTGTACAAGTTTGGAGTCATTTTGACAATTTTGACCGAAATCCAATTCCTTAAAAAGCCCATATCTTGGACAAGGAAGAAACTAAAGAGCTCAAAAAATACACAAACACACTCTGGGGGGCACGATGATTTATTGGTATGAGTTTAAAGAAAATTTAAATTTTGGTCATTTTTTTCAGAGGAGGTAAGGGGGGACCCTTATCCACTTTGACTTTTTTTTGGATGGGCCATATCTTGGCCTAGGAAACACACAACAAGCCCCAAATTCATACACAACATCCCCATAGCACCAGGATTCTTTGGTGCAAGTTTGGAGTCATTTTGACAATTTTGACCAAAATCCAATTCCTTAAACAGCCCATATCTTGGACAAGGAAGAAGCTAACGAGCTCAAAAAATCCACACACGCACTCTGGGGGGCACGATGATTCGTTGGTATGAGTTTCAAGAAAATAAAAATTTTGGTCATTTTTTCAGAGGAGGTAAGGGGGGACACTTATCCACTTTGACTTTTTTTTGGATGGGCCATATCTTGGCCTAGGACACACACAACAAGCCCCAAATTCACACACAACATCCCCATGGCACCAGGATTCTTTGGTGCAAGTTTGGAGTCATTTTGACAATTTTGTCCCAATTCCAATTCCTTAAAAAGCCCATATCTTGGACAAGGAAGAAGCTAAAGAGCTCAACAAATCCACACACACACTCTGGGGGGCACGATGATTCATTGGTATGAGTCTAAAGAAAATTTAAATTTTGGTCATTTTTTTCAGAGGAGGTAAGGGGGGAACTTTGACTCTTTTTTGGATGGGCCATATCTTGGCCTAGGGAACACACAAAAAGCCCCAAATTCACACACAACATCCCCATGGCACCAGGATTCTTTAGTGCACGTTTGGAGTCATTTTGGCAATTTTGACTGAAATCCAATTCCTTTAAAAGCCCAAATCTTGGACAAGGAAGAAACTAAAGAGCTCAAAAAATACCCACACACACTCTGGGGGGCACGATGATTCATTGGTATGAGTTTAAAGAAAATTATAATTTTGGTAATTTTTTTCAGAGGAGGTAAGGGGGGACCCTTATCCACTTTGACTTTTTTTTGGATGGGCCATATCTTGGCATAGGAAACACATAAAAAGCCCCAAATTCACACAAAACATCCCCATGGCACCAGGATTCTTTGGTGCAAGTTTGGAGTCATTTTGACAATTTAGTCCCAATTCCAATTCCTTAAAAAGCCCATATCTTGGACAAGGAAGAAGCTAAAGAGCTCAAAAAATACACAAACACAGTCTGGGTTGCACGATGATTCATTGGTATGCGTTTAAAGAAAATTTAAATTTTGGTCATTTTTTTCAGAGGAGGTAAGGGGGGACCCTTATCCACTTTGACTTTTTTTTTGGATGGGCCATATCTTGGCATAGGAAACACATAAAAAGCCCCAAATTCACACACAACATCCCCATGGCACCAGGATTCTTTGGTGCAAGTTTGGAGTCATTTTGACAATTTTGACTGAAATCCAATTCCTTTAAAATCCCATATCTTGGACAAGGAGGAAGCTTAAGAGCTCAAAAAATCCACACACACAGTCTGGGTTGCACGATGATTCATTGGTATGCGTTTAAAGAAAATTTAAATTTTGGTCATTTTTTTCAGAGGAGGTAAGGGGGGACCCTTATCCACTCTGACTTTTTTTTGGATGGGCCATATCTTGGCATAGGAAACACATAAAAAGCCCCAAATTCACACACAACATCCCCATGGCACCAGGATTCTTTGGTGCAAGTTTGGAGTCATTTTGACAATTTTGACTGAAATCCAATTCCTTTAAAAGCCCATATCTTGGACAAGGAAGAAGCTTAAGAGCTCAAAAAATCCCCAAACACACTCTGGGGGGCACGATGATTCATTGGTATGAGTTTAAAGAAAATTAAAATGTTGGTGATTTTTTTCAGAGGAGGGAAGGGGGGACCCTTATCCACTTTGATTTTTTTTTTGGATGGGCCATATCTTGGCCTAGGGAACACACAAAAAGCCCCAAATTCACACAAAACATCCCCATGGCACCAGGATTCTTTGGTGCAAGTTTGGAGTCATTTTGACAACTTAGTCCAAATTCCAATTCCTTAAAAAGCCCATATCTTGGACAAGGAAGAAGCTAAAGAGCTAAAAAAATACACAAACACACTCTGGGGGGCACGATGATTCATTGGTATGAGTTTAAAAAAAATTAAAATTTTGGTAATTTTTTTCAGAGGAGGTAAGGGGGGACCCTTATCCACTTTGACTTTTTTTTGGATGGGCCATATCTTGGCATAGGAAACACATAAAAAGCCCCAAATTCACACACAACATCCCCATGGCACCAGGATTCTTTGGTGCAAGTTTGGAGTCATTTTGACAATTTTGTCCAAATTCCAATTCCTTAAAAAGCCCATATCTTGGACAAGGAAGAAGCTAAAGAGCTCAAAAAATCCACACACACACTCTGGGGTGCACGATGATTCATTGGTATGCGTTTAAAGAAAATTTAAATTTTGGTCATTTTTTTATGAGGAGGTAAGGGGGGACCCTTATCCACTTTGACTTTTTTTTGGATGGGCCATATCTTGGCCTAGGGAACACACAAAAAGCCCAAAATTCACACACAACATCCCCATGGCACCAGGATTCTTTGGTGCAAGTTTGGAGTCATTTTGACAATTTTGACTGAAATCCAATTCCTTGAAAAGCCCATATCTTGGACAAGGAAGAAGCTAAAGAGCTCAAAAAATCCACAAACACACTCTGGGGGGCACGATGATTCATCGGTATGAGTTTAAAGAAAATTTAAATTTTGGTAATTTTTTTCAGAGGAGATAAGGGGGGACCCTTATCCACTTTGACTTTTTTATGGATGGGCCATATCTTGGCCTAGGAAACACACAACAAGCCCCAAATTCACACACAACATCCCCATGGCACCAGAATTCTTTTGTACAAGTTTGGAGTCATTTTGACAATTTTGACCGAAATCCAATTCCTTAAAAAGCCCATATCTTGGACAAGGAAGAAACTAAAGAGCTCAAAAAATACACAAACACACTCTGGGGGGCACGATGATTTATTGGTATGAGTTTAAAGAAAATTTAAATTTTGGTCATTTTTTTCAGAGGAGGTAAGGGGGGACCCTTATCCACTTTGACTTTTTTTTGGATGGGCCAAATCTTGGCATAGAAAACACATAAAAAGCCGCAAATTCACACACAACATCCCCATGGCACCAGGATTCTTTGGTGCAAGTTTGGAGTCATTTTGACAATTTTGACCGAAATCCAATTCCTTGAAAAGCCCATATCTTGGACAAGGAAGAAGCTAAAGAGCTCAAAAAATCCACACACACACTCTGGGGGGCAAGATGATTCATTGGTATGAGTTTAAGGAAAATTTAAACTTTGGTCATTTTTTTCAGAGGACGTAAGGGGGGACCCTTATCCACTTTGACTTTTTTTTGGATGGGCCATATCTTGGCATAGGAAACACATAAAAAGCCCCAAATTCACACACAACATCCCCATGGCACCAGGATTCTTTGGTGCAAGTTTGGAGTCATTTTGACAATTTTGACCGAAATCCAATTCCTTTAAAAGCCCATATCTTGGACAAGGAGGAAGCTTAAGAGCTCAAAAAATACACAAACACACTCTGGGGGGCACGATGATTCATTGATATGCGTTTGAAGAAATATAAATTTTGGTCATTTTTTTCAGAGGAGGTAAGGGGGGACCCTTATCCACTTTGACTTTTTTTTGGATGGGCCATATCTTGGCATAGGAAACACATAAAAAGCCCCAAATTCACACACAACATCCCCATGGCTCCAGGATTCTTTGGTGCAAGTTTGGAGTCATTTTGACAATTTTGTCCCATTTCCAATTCCTTAAAAAGCCCATATCTTGGACAAGGAAGAAGCTAAAGAGCTCAAAAAATCCACACACACACTCTGGGGGGCCAGTGATTCATTGGTATGAGTTTAAAGAAAATTTAAATTTTGGTCATTTTTTTTAGAGGACTTAAGGGGGGACCCTTATCCACTTTGACTTTTTTTTGGATGGGCAATATCTTGGCCTAGGGAACACACAAAAAGCCCCAAATTCACACACAACATCCCCATGGCACCAGGATTCTTTTGTACAAGTTTGGAGTCATTTTGACAATTTTGACCGAAATCCAATTCCTTCAAAAGCCCATATCTTGGACAAGGAAGAAGCTAAAGAGCTCAAAAAATCCACACACACACTCTGGGGGGCACGATGATTCGTTGGTATGAGTCTAAAGAAAATTTAAATTTTGGTCATTTTTTTCAGAGGAGGTAAGGGGGGAACTTTGACTCTTTTTTGGATGGGCCATATCTTGGCCTAGGGAACACACAAAAAGCCCCAAATTCACACACAACATCCCCATGGCACCAGGATTCTTTAGTGCACGTTTGGAGTCATTTTGGCAATTTTGACTGAAATCCAATTCCTTTAAAAGCCCAAATCTTGGACAAGGAAGAAACTAAAGAGCTCAAAAAATACCCACACACACTCTGGGGGGCACGATGATTCATTGGTATGAGTTTAAAGAAAATTATAATTTTGGTAATTTTTTTCAGAGGAGGTAATCCACTTTGACTTTTTTTTGGATGGGCCATATCTTGGCATAGGAAACACATAAAAAGCCCCAAATTCACACAAAACATCCCCATGGCACCAGGATTCTTTGGTGCAAGTTTGGAGTCATTTTGACAATTTAGTCCCAATTCCAATTCCTTAAAAAGCCCATATCTTGGACAAGGAAGAAGCTAAAGAGCTCAAAAAATCCACAAACACACTCTGGGGGGCACGATGATTCATCGGTATGAGTTTAAAGAAAATTTAAATTTTGGTCATTTTTTTCAGAGGAGGTAAGGGGGGACCCTTATCTACTTTGACTTTTTTTTGGATGGGCCATATCTTGGCCTAGGACACACACAACAAGCCCCAAATTCATACACAACATCCCCATGGCACCAGGATTCTTTGGTGCAAGTTTGGAGTCATTTTGACAATTTTGACCGAAATCCAATTCCTTAAAAAGCCCATATCTTGGACAAGGAAGAAGCTAAAGAGCTCAAAAAATCCACACACACACTCTGGGGGGCACGATGATTCATTGTTATGAGTTTAAAGAAAATTTAAATTTTGGTCATTTTTTCAGGGGAGGTAAGGGGGGACCCTTATCCACTTTGACTTTTTTTTGGATGGGCCATATCTTTGCCTAGGGAACACACAAAAAGCCCCAAATTCACACACAACATCCCCATGGCACCAGGATTCTTTGGTGCAAGTTTGGAGACATTTTGACAATTTTGGCCCGATATCCAATTCCTTTAAAAGCCCAAATCTTGGACAAGGAGGAAGCTTAAGAGCTCAAAAAATCCACACACACAGTCTGGGTTGCACGATGATTCATTGGTATGCGTTTAAAGAAAATTTAAATTTTGGTCATTTTTTTATGAGGAGGTAAGGGGGGACCCTTATCCACTTTGACTTTTTTTTTGGATTGGCCATATCTTGGCATAGGAAACACATAAAAAGCCCCAAATTCACACACAACATCCCCATGGCACCAGGATTCTTTGGTGCAAGTTTGGAGTCATTTTGACAATTTTGACTGAAATCCAATTCCTTTAAAATCCCATATCTTGGACAAGGAGGAAGCTTAAGAGCTCAAAAAATCCACACACACAGTCTGGGTTGCACGATGATTCATTGGTATGCGTTTAAAGAAAATTTAAATTTTGGTCATTTTTTTCAGAGGAGGTAAGGGGGGACCCTTATCCACGTTGACTTTTTTTTGGATGGGCCATATCTTGGCATAGGAAACACATAAAAAGCCCCAAATTCACACAAAACATCCCCATGGCACCAGGATTCTTTGGTGCATGTTTGGAGTCATTTTGACAACTTAGTCCAAATTCCAATTCCTTAAAAAGCCCATATCTTGGACAAGGAAGAAGCTAAAGAGCTCAAAAAATACACAAACACACTCTGGGGGGCACGATGATTCATTGGTATGAGTTTAAAAAAAATTAAAATTTTGGTAATTTTTTTCAGAGGAGGTAAGGGGGGACCCTTATCCACTTTGACTTTTTTTTGGATGGGCCATATCTTGGCCTAGGGAACACACAAAAAGCCCAAAATTCACACACAACATCCCCATGGCACCAGGATTCTTTGGTGCAAGTTTGGAGTCATTTTGACAATTTTGACTGAAATCCAATTCCTTTAAAAGCCCATATCTTGGACAAGGAAGAAGCTAAAGAGCTCAAAAAATCCACAAACACACTCTGGGGGGCACGATGATTCATTGGTATGAGTTTAAAGAAAATTTAAATTTTGGTAATTTTTTTCAGAGGAGATAAGGGGGGACCCTTATCCACTTTGACTTTTTTATGGATGGGCCATATCTTGGCCTAGGAAACACACAAAAAGCCCCAAATTCACACACAACATCCCCATGGCACCAGAATTCTTTTGTACAAGTTTGGAGTCATTTTGACAATTTTGACCGAAATCCAATTCCTTAAAAAGCCCATATCTTGGACAAGGAAGAAACTAAAGAGCTCAAAAAATACACAAACACACTCTGGGGGGCACGATGATTCGTTGGTATGAGTTTCAAGAAAATAAAAATTTTGGTCATTTTTTCAGAGGAGGTAAGGGGGGACACTTATCCACTTTGACTTTTTTTTGGATGGGCCATATCTTGGCCTAGGACACACACAACAAGCCCCAAATTCACACACAACATCCCCATGGCACCAGGATTCTTTGGTGCAAGTTTGGAGTCATTTTGACAATTTTGTCCCAATTCCAATTCCTTAAAAAGCCCATATCTTGGACAAGGAAGAAGCTAAAGAGCTCAACAAATCCACACACACACTCTGGGGGGCACGATGATTCATTGGTATGAGTCTAAAGAAAATTTAAATTTTGGTCATTTTTTTCAGAGGAGGTAAGGGGGGAACTTTGACTCTTTTTTGGATGGGCCAAATCTTGGCATAGAAAACACATAAAAAGCCGCAAATTCACACACAACATCCCCATGGCACCAGGATTCTTTGGTGCAAGTTTGGAGTCATTTTGACAATTTTGACCGAAATCCAATTCCTTGAAAAGCCCATATCTTGGACAAGGAAGAAGCTAAAGAGCTCAAAAAATCCACACACACACTCTGGGGGGCAAGATGATTCATTGGTATGAGTTTAAGGAAAATTTAAACTTTGGTCATTTTTTTCAGAGGACGTAAGGGGGGACCCTTATCCACTTTGACTTTTTTTTGGATGGGCCATATCTTGGCATAGGAAACACATAAAAAGCCCCAAATTCACACACAACATCCCCATGGCACCAGGATTCTTTGGTGCAAGTTTGGAGTCATTTTGACAATTTTGACCAAAATCCAATTCCTTAAACAGCCCATATCTTGGACAAGGAAGAAGCTAACGAGCTCAAAAAATACACAAACACACTCTGGGGGGCACGATGATTCATTGATATGAGTTTCAAGAAAATAAAAATTTTGGTCATTTTTTTCAGAGGAGGTAAGGGGGGACCCTTATCCACTTTGACTTTTTTTTGGATGGGCCATATCTTGGCCTAGGACACACACAACAAGCCCCAAATTCACACACAACATCCCCATGGCACCAGGATTCTTTGGTGCAAGTTTGGAGTCATTTTGACAATTTTGTCCCAATTCCAATTCCTTAAAAAGCCCATATCTTGGACAAGGAAGAAGCTAAAGAGCTCAACAAATCCACACACACACTCTGGGGGGCACGATGATTCATTGGTATGAGTCTAAAGAAAATTTAAATTTTGGTCATTTTTTTCAGAGGAGGTAAGGGGGGAACTTTGACTCTTTTTTGGATGGGCCATATCTTGGCCTAGGGAACACACAAAAAGCCCCAAATTCACACACAACATCCCCATGGCACCAGGATTCTTTAGTGCACGTTTGGAGTCATTTTGGCAATTTTGACTGAAATCCAATTCCTTTAAAAGCCCAAATCTTGGACAAGGAAGAAACTAAAGAGCTCAAAAAATACCCACACACACTCTGGGGGGCACGATGATTCATTGGTATGAGTTTAAAGAAAATTATAATTTTGGTAATTTTTTTCAGAGGAGGTAAGGGGGGACCCTTATCCACTTTGACTTTTTTTTGGATGGGCCATATCTTGGCATAGGAAACACATAAAAAGCCCCAAATTCACACAAAACATCCCCATGGCACCAGGATTCTTTGGTGCAAGTTTGGAGTCATTTTGACAATTTAGTCCCAATTCCAATTCCTTAAAAAGCCCATATCTTGGACAAGGAAGAAGCTAAAGAGCTCAAAAAATACACAAACACAGTCTGGGTTGCACGATGATTCATTGGTATGCGTTTAAAGAAAATTTAAATTTTGGTCATTTTTTTCAGAGGAGGTAAGGGGGGACCCTTATCCACTTTGACTTTTTTTTTGGATTGGCCATATCTTGGCATAGGAAACACATAAAAAGCCCCAAATTCACACACAACATCCCCATGGCACCAGGATTCTTTGGTGCAAGTTTGGAGTCATTTTGACAATTTTGACTGAAATCCAATTCCTTTAAAATCCCATATCTTGGACAAGGAGGAAGCTTAAGAGCTCAAAAAATCCACACACACAGTCTGGGTTGCACGATGATTCATTGGTATGCGTTTAAAGAAAATTTAAATTTTGGTCATTTTTTTCAGAGGAGGTAAGGGGGGACCCTTATCCACTCTGACTTTTTTTTGGATGGGCCATATCTTGGCATAGGAAACACATAAAAAGCCCCAAATTCACACACAACATCCCCATGGCACCAGGATTCTTTGGTGCAAGTTTGGAGTCATTTTGACAATTTTGACTGAAATCCAATTCCTTTAAAAGCCCATATCTTGGACAAGGAAGAAGCTTAAGAGCTCAAAAAATCCCCAAACACACTCTGGGGGGCACGATGATTCATTGGTATGAGTTTAAAGAAAATTAAAATGTTGGTGATTTTTTTCAGAGGAGGGAAGGGGGGACCCTTATCCACTTTGATTTTTTTTTTGGATGGGCCATATCTTGGCCTAGGGAACACACAAAAAGCCCCAAATTCACACAAAACATCCCCATGGCACCAGGATTCTTTGGTGCAAGTTTGGAGTCATTTTGACAACTTAGTCCAAATTCCAATTCCTTAAAAAGCCCATATCTTGGACAAGGAAGAAGCTAAAGAGCTAAAAAAATACACAAACACACTCTGGGGGGCACGATGATTCATTGGTATGAGTTTAAAAAAAATTAAAATTTTGGTAATTTTTTTCAGAGGAGGTAAGGGGGGACCCTTATCCACTTTGACTTTTTTTTGGATGGGCCATATCTTGGCATAGGAAACACATAAAAAGCCCCAAATTCACACACAACATCCCCATGGCACCAGGATTCTTTGGTGCAAGTTTGGAGTCATTTTGACAATTTTGTCCAAATTCCAATTCCTTAAAAAGCCCATATCTTGGACAAGGAAGAAGCTAAAGAGCTCAAAAAATCCACACACACACTCTGGGGTGCACGATGATTCATTGGTATGCGTTTAAAGAAAATTTAAATTTTGGTCATTTTTTTATGAGGAGGTAAGGGGGGACCCTTATCCACTTTGACTTTTTTTTGGATGGGCCATATCTTGGCCTAGGGAACACACAAAAAGCCCAAAATTCACACACAACATCCCCATGGCACCAGGATTCTTTGGTGCAAGTTTGGAGTCATTTTGACAATTTTGACTGAAATCTAATTCCTTGAAAAGCCCATATCTTGGACAAGGAAGAAGCTAAAGAGCTCAAAAAATCCACAAACACACTCTGGGGGGCACGATGATTCATCGGTATGAGTTTAAAGAAAATTTAAATTTTGGTAATTTTTTTCAGAGGAGATAAGGGGGGACCCTTATCCACTTTGACTTTTTTATGGATGGGCCATATCTTGGCCTAGGAAACACACAACAAGCCCCAAATTCACACACAACATCCCCATGGCACCAGAATTCTTTTGTACAAGTTTGGAGTCATTTTGACAATTTTGACCGAAATCCAATTCCTTAAAAAGCCCATATCTTGGACAAGGAAGAAACTAAAGAGCTCAAAAAATACACAAACACACTCTGGGGGGCACGATGATTTATTGGTATGAGTTTAAAGAAAATTTAAATTTTGGTCATTTTTTTCAGAGGAGGTAAGGGGGGACCCTTATCCACTTTGACTTTTTTTTGGATGGGCCAAATCTTGGCATAGAAAACACATAAAAAGCCGCAAATTCACACACAACATCCCCATGGCACCAGGATTCTTTGGTGCAAGTTTGGAGTCATTTTGACAATTTTGACCGAAATCCAATTCCTTGAAAAGCCCATATCTTGGACAAGGAAGAAGCTAAAGAGCTCAAAAAATCCACACACACACTCTGGGGGGCAAGATGATTCATTGGTATGAGTTTAAGGAAAATTTAAACTTTGGTCATTTTTTTCAGAGGACGTAAGGGGGGACCCTTATCCACTTTGACTTTTTTTTGGATGGGCCATATCTTGGCATAGGAAACACATAAAAAGCCCCAAATTCACACACAACATCCCCATGGCACCAGGATTCTTTGGTGCAAGTTTGGAGTCATTTTGACAATTTTGACCGAAATCCAATTCCTTTAAAAGCCCATATCTTGGACAAGGAGGAAGCTTAAGAGCTCAAAAAATACACAAACACACTCTGGGGGGCACGATGATTCATTGATATGCGTTTGAAGAAATATAAATTTTGGTCATTTTTTTCAGAGGAGGTAAGGGGGGACCCTTATCCACTTTGACTTTTTTTTGGATGGGCCATATCTTGGCATAGGAAACACATAAAAAGCCCCAAATTCACACACAACATCCCCATGGCTCCAGGATTCTTTGGTGCAAGTTTGGAGTCATTTTGACAATTTTGTCCCATTTCCAATTCCTTAAAAAGCCCATATCTTGGACAAGGAAGAAGCTAAAGAGCTCAAAAAATCCACACACACACTCTGGGGGGCCAGTGATTCATTGGTATGAGTTTAAAGAAAATTTAAATTTTGGTCATTTTTTTTAGAGGACTTAAGGGGGGACCCTTATCCACTTTGACTTTTTTTTGGATGGGCAATATCTTGGCCTAGGGAACACACAAAAAGCCCCAAATTCACACACAACATCCCCATGGCACCAGGATTCTTTTGTACAAGTTTGGAGTCATTTTGACAATTTTGACCGAAATCCAATTCCTTCAAAAGCCCATATCTTGGACAAGGAAGAAGCTAAAGAGCTCAAAAAATCCACACACACACTCTGGGGGGCACGATGATTCGTTGGTATGAGTCTAAAGAAAATTTAAATTTTGGTCATTTTTTTCAGAGGAGGTAAGGGGGGAACTTTGACTCTTTTTTGGATGGGCCATATCTTGGCCTAGGGAACACACAAAAAGCCCCAAATTCACACACAACATCCCCATGGCACCAGGATTCTTTAGTGCACGTTTGGAGTCATTTTGGCAATTTTGACTGAAATCCAATTCCTTTAAAAGCCCAAATCTTGGACAAGGAAGAAACTAAAGAGCTCAAAAAATACCAACACACACTCTGGGGGGCACGATGATTCATTGGTATGAGTTTAAAGAAAATTATAATTTTGGTAATTTTTTTCAGAGGAGGTAATCCACTTTGACTTTTTTTTGGATGGGCCATATCTTGGCATAGGAAACACATAAAAAGCCCCAAATTCACACAAAACATCCCCATGGCACCAGGATTCTTTGGTGCAAGTTTGGAGTCATTTTGACAATTTAGTCCCAATTCCAATTCCTTAAAAAGCCCATATCTTGGACAAGGAAGAAGCTAAAGAGCTCAAAAAATACACAAACACACCCTGGGGGGCACGATGATTCATTGGTATGAGTTTAAAGAAAATTTAAATTTTGGTCATTTTTTTCAGAGGAGGTAAGGGGGGACCTTTATCCACTTTGACTTTTTTTTGGATGGGCCATATCTTGGCATAGGAAACACATAAAAAGCCCCAAATTCACACAAAACATCCCCATGGCACCAGGATTCTTTGGTGCAAGTTTGGAGTCATTTTGACAATTTTGACTGAAATCCAATTCCTTTAAAATCCCATATCTTGGACAAGGAGGAAGCTTAAGAGCTCAAAAAATCCACACACACAGTCTGGGTTGCACGATGATTCATTGGTATGCGTTTAAAGAAAATTTAAATTTTGGTCATTTTTTTCAGAGGAGGTAAGGGGGGACCCTTATCCACTTTGACTTTTTTTTTGGATTGGCCATATCTTGGCATAGGAAACACATAAAAAGCCCCAAATTCACACACAACATCCCCATGGCACCAGGATTCTTTGGTGCAAGTTTGGAGTCATTTTGACAATTTTGACTGAAATCCAATTCCTTTAAAAGCCCATATCTTGGACAAGGAAGAAGCTTAAGAGCTCAAAAAATCCCCAAACACACTCTGGGGGGCACGATGATTCATTGGTATGAGTTTAAAGAAAATTAAAATGTTGGTGATTTTTTTCAGAGGAGGGAAGGGGGGACCCTTATCCACTTTGATTTTTTTTTTGGATGGGCCATATCTTGGCCTAGGGAACACACAAAAAGCCCCAAATTCACACAAAACATCCCCATGGCACCAGGATTCTTTGGTGCAAGTTTGGAGTCATTTTGACAACTTAGTCCAAATTCCAATTCCTTAAAAAGCCCATATCTTGGACAAGGAAGAAGCTAAAGAGCTCAAAAAATACACAAACACACTCTGGGGGGCACGATGATTCATTGGTATGAGTTTAAAAAAAATTAAAATTTTGGTAATTTTTTTCAGAGGAGGTAAGGGGGGACCCTTATCCACTTTGACTTTTTTTTGGATGGGCCATATCTTGGCATAGGAAACACATAAAAAGCCCCAAATTCACACACAACATCCCCATGGCACCAGGATTCTTTGGTGCAAGTTTGGAGTCATTTTGACAATTTTGTCCAAATTCCAATTCCTTAAAAAGCCCATATCTTGGACAAGGAAGAAGCTAAAGAGCTCAAAAAATCCACACACACACTCTGGGGTGCACGATGATTCATTGGTATGCGTTTAAAGAAAATTTAAATTTTGGTCATTTTTTTATGAGGAGGTAAGGGGGGACCCTTATCCACTTTGACTTTTTTTTGGATGGGCCATATCTTGGCCTAGGGAACACACAAAAAGCCCAAAATTCACACACAACATCCCCATGGCACCAGGATTCTTTGGTGCAAGTTTGGAGTCATTTTGACAATTTTGACTGAAATCCAATTCCTTTAAAAGCCCATATCTTGGACAAGGAAGAAGCTAAAGAGCTCAAAAAATCCACAAACACACTCTGGGGGGCACGATGATTCATCGGTATGAGTTTAAAGAAAATTTAAATTTTGGTCATTTTTTTCAGAGGAGGTAAGGGGGGACCCTTATCTACTTTGACTTTTTTTTGGATGGGCCATATCTTGGCCTAGGACACACACAACAAGCCCCAAATTCATACACAACATCCCCATGGCACCAGGATTCTTTGGTGCAAGTTTGGAGTCATTTTGACAATTTTGACCGAAATCCAATTCCTTAAAAAGCCCATATCTTGGACAAGGAAGAAGCTAAAGAGCTCAAAAAATCCACACACACACTCTGGGGGGCACGATGATTCATTGTTATGAGTTTAAAGAAAATTTAAATTTTGGTCATTTTTTCAGGGGAGGTAAGGGGGGACCCTTATCCACTTTGACTTTTTTTTGGATGGGCCATATCTTTGCCTAGGGAACACACAAAAAGCCCCAAATTCACACACAACATCCCCATGGCACCAGGATTCTTTGGTGCAAGTTTGGAGACATTTTGACAATTTTGGCCCGATATCCAATTCCTTTAAAAGCCCAAATCTTGGACAAGGAGGAAGCTTAAGAGCTCAAAAAATCCACACACACAGTCTGGGTTGCACGATGATTCATTGGTATGCGTTTAAAGAAAATTTAAATTTTGGTAATTTTTTTCAGAGGAGGTAAGGGGGGACCCTTATCCACTTTGACTTTTTTTTTGGATTGGCCATATCTTGGCATAGGAAACACATAAAAAGCCCCAAATTCACACACAACATCCCCATGGCACCAGGATTCTTTGGTGCAAGTTTGGAGTCATTTTGACAATTTTGACTGAAATCCAATTCCTTTAAAATCCCATATCTTGGACAAGGAGGAAGCTTAAGAGCTCAAAAAATCCACACACACAGTCTGGGTTGCACGATGATTCATTGGTATGCGTTTAAAGAAAATTTAAATTTTGGTCATTTTTTTCAGAGGAGGTAAGGGGGGACCCTTATCCACGTTGACTTTTTTTTGGATGGGCCATATCTTGGCATAGGAAACACATAAAAAGCCCCAAATTCACACAAAACATCCCCATGGCACCAGGATTCTTTGGTGCATGTTTGGAGTCATTTTGACAACTTAGTCCAAATTCCAATTCCTTAAAAAGCCCATATCTTGGACAAGGAAGAAGCTAAAGAGCTCAAAAAATACACAAACACACTCTGGGGGGCACGATGATTCATTGGTATGAGTTTAAAAAAAATTAAAATTTTGGTAATTTTTTTCAGAGGAGGTAAGGGGGGACCCTTATCCACTTTGACTTTTTTTTGGATGGGCCATATCTTGGCCTAGGGAACACACAAAAAGCCCAAAATTCACACACAACATCCCCATGGCACCAGGATTCTTTGGTGCAAGTTTGGAGTCATTTTGACAATTTTGACTGAAATCCAATTCCTTTAAAAGCCCATATCTTGGACAAGGAAGAAGCTAAAGAGCTCAAAAAATCCACAAACACACTCTGGGGGGCACGGTGATTCATTGGTATGAGTTTAAAGAAAATTTAAATTTTGGTAATTTTTTTCAGAGGAGATAAGGGGGGACCCTTATCCACTTTGACTTTTTTATGGATGGGCCATATCTTGGCCTAGGAAACACACAAAAAGCCCCAAATTCACACACAACATCCCCATGGCACCAGAATTCTTTTGTACAAGTTTGGAGTCATTTTGACAATTTTGACCGAAATCCAATTCCTTAAAAAGCCCATATCTTGGACAAGGAAGAAACTAAAGAGCTCAAAAAATACACAAACACACTCTGGGGGGCACGATGATTCGTTGGTATGAGTTTCAAGAAAATAAAAATTTTGGTCATTTTTTCAGAGGAGGTAAGGGGGGACACTTATCCACTTTGACTTTTTTTTGGATGGGCCATATCTTGGCCTAGGACACACACAACAAGCCCCAAATTCACACACAACATCCCCATGGCACCAGGATTCTTTGGTGCAAGTTTGGAGTCATTTTGACAATTTTGTCCCAATTCCAATTCCTTAAAAAGCCCATATCTTGGACAAGGAAGAAGCTAAAGAGCTCAACAAATCCACACACACACTCTGGGGGGCACGATGATTCATTGGTATGAGTCTAAAGAAAATTTAAATTTTGGTCATTTTTTTCAGAGGAGGTAAGGGGGGAACTTTGACTCTTTTTAGGATGGGCCATATCTTGGCCTAGGGAACACACAAAAAGCCCCAAATTCACACACAACATCCCCATGGCACCAGGATTCTTTAGTGCACGTTTGGAGTCATTTTGGCAATTTTGACTGAAATCCAATTCCTTTAAAAGCCCAAATCTTGGACAAGGAAGAAACTAAAGAGCTCAAAAAATACCCACACACACTCTGGGGGGCACGATGATTCATTGGTATGAGTTTAAAGAAAATTATAATTTTGGTAATTTTTTTCAGAGGAGGTAAGGGGGGACCCTTATCCACTTTGACTTTTTTTTGGATGGGCCATATCTTGGCATAGGAAACACATAAAAAGCCCCAAATTCACACAAAACATCCCCATGGCACCAGGATTCTTTGGTGCAAGTTTGGAGTCATTTTGACAATTTAGTCCCAATTCCAATTCCTTAAAAAGCCCATATCTTGGACAAGGAAGAAGCTAAAGAGCTCAAAAAATACACAAACACAGTCTGGGTTGCACGATGATTCATTGGTATGCGTTTAAAGAAAATTTAAATTTTGGTCATTTTTTTCAGAGGAGGTAAGGGGGGACCCTTATCCACTTTGACTTTTTTTTTGGATTGGCCATATCTTGGCATAGGAAACACATAAAAAGCCCCAAATTCACACACAACATCCCCATGGCACCAGGATTCTTTGGTGCAAGTTTGGAGTCATTTTGACAATTTTGACTGAAATCCAATTCCTTTAAAATCCCATATCTTGGACAAGGAGGAAGCTTAAGAGCTCAAAAAATCCACACACACAGTCTGGGTTGCACGATGATTCATTGGTATGCGTTTAAAGAAAATTTAAATTTTGGTCATTTTTTTCAGAGGAGGTAAGGGGGGACCCTTATCCACTCTGACTTTTTTTTGGATGGGCCATATCTTGGCATAGGAAACACATAAAAAGCCCCAAATTCACACACAACATCCCCATGGCACCAGGATTCTTTGGTGCAAGTTTGGAGTCATTTTGACAATTTTGACTGAAATCCAATTCCTTTAAAAGCCCATATCTTGGACAAGGAAGAAGCTTAAGAGCTCAAAAAATCCCCAAACACACTCTGGGGGGCACGATGATTCATTGGTATGAGTTTAAAGAAAATTAAAATGTTGGTGATTTTTTTCAGAGGAGGGAAGGGGGGACCCTTATCCACTTTGATTTTTTTTTTGGATGGGCCATATCTTGGCCTAGGGAACACACAAAAAGCCCCAAATTCACACAAAACATCCCCATGGCACCAGGATTCTTTGGTGCAAGTTTGGAGTCATTTTGACAACTTAGTCCAAATTCCAATTCCTTAAAAAGCCCATATCTTGGACAAGGAAGAAGCTAAAGAGCTAAAAAAATACACAAACACACTCTGGGGGGCACGATGATTCATTGGTATGAGTTTAAAAAAAATTACAATTTTGGTAATTTTTTTCAGAGGAGGTAAGGGGGGACCCTTATCCACTTTGACTTTTTTTTGGATGGGCCATATCTTGGCCTAGGGAACACAAAAAAAGCCCAAAATTCACACACAACATCCCCATGGCACCAGGATTCTTTGGTGCAAGTTTGGAGTCATTTTGACAATTTTGTCCAAATTCCAATTCCTTAAAAAGCCCATATCTTGGACAAGGAAGAAGCTAAAGAGCTCAAAAAATCCACAAACACACTCTGGGGGGCACGATGATTCATCGGTATGAGTTTAAAGAAAATTTAAATTTTGGTAATTTTTTTCAGAGGAGATAAGGGGGGACCCTTATCCACTTTGACTTTTTTATGGATGGGCCATATCTTGGCCTAGGAAACACACAACAAGCCCCAAATTCACACACAACATCCCCATGGCACCAGAATTCTTTTGTACAAGTTTGGAGTCATTTTGACAATTTTGACCGAAATCCAATTCCTTAAAAAGCCCATATCTTGGACAAGGAAGAAACTAAAGAGCTCAAAAAATACACAAACACACTCTGGGGGGCACGATGATTTATTGGTATGAGTTTAAAGAAAATTTAAATTTTGGTCATTTTTTTCAGAGGAGGTAAGGGGGGACCCTTATCCACTTTGACTTTTTTTTGGATGGGCCAAATCTTGGCATAGAAAACACATAAAAAGCCGCAAATTCACACACAACATCCCCATGGCACCAGGATTCTTTGGTGCAAGTTTGGAGTCATTTTGACAATTTTGACCGAAATCCAATTCCTTGAAAAGCCCATATCTTGGACAAGGAAGAAGCTAAAGAGCTCAAAAAATCCACACACACACTCTGGGGGGCAAGATGATTCATTGGCATGAGTTTAAGGAAAATTTAAACTTTGGTCATTTTTTTCAGAGGACGTAAGGGGGGACCCTTATCCACTTTGACTTTTTTTTGGATGGGCCATATCTTGGCATAGGAAACACATAAAAAGCCCCAAATTCACACACAACATCCCCATGGCACCAGGATTCTTTGGTGCAAGTTTGGAGTCATTTTGACAATTTTGACCGAAATCCAATTCCTTTAAAAGCCCATATCTTGGACAAGGAGGAAGCTTAAGAGCTCAAAAAATACACAAACACACTCTGGGGGGCACGATGATTCATTGATATGAGTTTAAAGAAAATTTAAATTTTGGTCATTTTTTTCAGAGGAGGTAAGGGGGGACCCTTATCCACTTTGACTTTTTTTTGGATGGGCCAAATCTTGGCATAGAAAACACATAAAAAGCCGCAAATTCACACACAACATCCCCATGGCACCAGGATTCTTTGGTGCAAGTTTGGAGTCATTTTGACAATTTTGACCGAAATCCAATTCCTTTAAAAGCCCATATCTTGGACAAGGAAGAAGCTAAAGAGCTCAAAAAATCCACACACACACTCTGGGGGGCACGATGATTCATTGGTATGAGTTTAAGGAAAATTTAAACTTTGGTCATTTTTTTCAGAGGACGTAAGGGGGGACCCTTATCCACTTTGACTTTTTTTTGGATGGGCCATATCGTGGCATAGGAAACACATAAAAAGCCCCAAATTCACACACAACATCCCCATGGCACCAGGATTCTTTGGTGCAAGTTTGGAGTCATTTTGACAATTTTGACCGAAATCCAATTCCTTCAAAAGCCCATATCTTGGACAAGGAAGAAGCTAAAGAGCTCAAAAAATCCACACACACACTCTGGGGGGCACGATGATTCGTTGGTATGAGTCTAAAGAAAATTTAAATTTTGGTCATTTTTTTCAGAGGAGGTAAGGGGGGAACTTTGACTCTTTTTTGGATGGGCCATATCTTGGCCTAGGGAACACACAAAAAGCCCCAAATTCACACACAACATCCCCATGGCACCAGGATTCTTTAGTGCACGTTTGGAGTCATTTTGGCAATTTTGACTGAAATCCAATTCCTTTAAAAGCCCAAATCTTGGACAAGGAAGAAACTAAAGAGCTCAAAAAATACCCACACACACTCTGGGGGGCACGATGATTCATTGGTATGAGTTTAAAGAAAATTATAATTTTGGTAATTTTTTTCAGAGGAGGTAATCCACTTTGACTTTTTTTTGGATGGGCCATATCTTGGCATAGGAAACACATAAAAAGCCCCAAATTCACACAAAACATCCCCATGGCACCAGGATTCTTTGGTGCAAGTTTGGAGTCATTTTGACAATTTAGTCCCAATTCCAATTCCTTAAAAAGCCCATATCTTGGACAAGGAAGAAGCTAAAGAGCTCAAAAAATACACAAACACACTCTGGGGGGCACGATGATTCATTGGTATGAGTTTAAAGAAAATTTAAATTTTGGTCATTTTTTTCAGAGGAGGTAAGGGGGGACCTTTATCCACTTTGACTTTTTTTTGGATGGGCCATATCTTGGCATAGGAAACACATAAAAAGCCCCAAATTCACACAAAACATCCCCATGGCACCAGGATTCTTTGGTGCAAGTTTGGAGTCATTTTGACAATTTTGACTGAAATCCAATTCCTTTAAAATCCCATATCTTGGACAAGGAGGAAGCTTAAGAGCTCAAAAAATCCACACACACAGTCTGGGTTGCACGATGATTCATTGGTATGCGTTTAAAGAAAATTTAAATTTTGGTCATTTTTTTCAGAGGAGGTAAGGGGGGACCCTTATCCACTTTGACTTTTTTTTTGGATTGGCCATATCTTGGCATAGGAAACACATAAAAAGCCCCAAATTCACACACAACATCCCCATGGCACCAGGATTCTTTGGTGCAAGTTTGGAGTCATTTTGACAATTTTGACTGAAATCCAATTCCTTTAAAAGCCCATATCTTGGACAAGGAAGAAGCTTAAGAGCTCAAAAAATCCCCAAACACACTCTGGGGGGCACGATGATTCATTGGTATGAGTTTAAAGAAAATTAAAATGTTGGTGATTTTTTTCAGAGGAGGGAAGGGGGGACCCTTATCCACTTTGATTTTTTTTTTGGATGGGCCATATCTTGGCCTAGGGAACACACAAAAAGCCCCAAATTCACAAAAAACATCCCCATGGCACCAGGATTCTTTGGTGCAAGTTTGGAGTCATTTTGACAACTTAGTCCAAATTCCAATTCCTTAAAAAGCCCATATCTTGGACAAGGAAGAAGCTAAAGAGCTCAAAAAATACACAAACACACTCTGGGGGGCACGATGATTCATTGGTATGAGTTTAAAAAAAATTAAAATTTTGGTAATTTTTTTCAGAGGAGGTAAGGGGGGACCCTTATCCACTTTGACTTTTTTTTGGATGGGCCATATCTTGGCATAGGAAACACATAAAAAGCCCCAAATTCACACACAACATCCCCATGGCACCAGGATTCTTTGGTGCAAGTTTGGAGTCATTTTGACAATTTTGTCCAAATTCCAATTCCTTAAAAAGCCCATATCTTGGACAAGGAAGAAGCTAAAGAGCTCAAAAAATCCACACACACACTCTGGGGTGCACGATGATTCATTGGTATGCGTTTAAAGAAAATTTAAATTTTGGTAATTTTTTTCAGAGGAGAAAAGGGGGGACCCTTATCCACTTTGACTTTTTTATGGATGGGCCATATCTTGGCCTAGGAAACACACAACAAGCCCCAAATTCACACACAACATCCCCATGGCACCAGAATTCTTTTGTACAAGTTTGGAGTCATTTTGACAATTTTGACCGAAATCCAATTCCTTAAAAAGCCCATATCTTGGACAAGGAAGAAACTAAAGAGCTCAAAAAATACACAAACACACTCTGGGGGGCACGATGATTTATTGGTATGAGTTTAAAGAAAATTTAAATTTTGGTCATTTTTTTCAGAGGAGGTAAGGGGGGACCCTTATCCACTTTGACTTTTTTTTGGATGTGCCAAATCTTGGCATAGAAAACACATAAAAAGCCGCAAATTCACACACAACATCCCCATGGCACCAGGATTCTTTGGTGCAAGTTTGGAGTCATTTTGACAATTTTGACCGAAATCCAATTCCTTTAAAAGCCCATATCTTGGACAAGGAAGAAGCTAAAGAGCTCAAAAAATCCACAAACACACTCTGGGGGGCACGATGATTCATCGGTATGAGTTTAAAGAAAATTTAAATCTGGTAATTTTTTTCAGAGGAGATAAGGGGGGACCCTTATCCACTTTGACTTTTTTATGGATGGGCCATATCTTGGCCTAGGAAACACACAACAAGCCCCAAATTCACACACAACATCCCCATGGCACCAGAATTCTTTTGTACAAGTTTGGAGTCATTTTGACAATTTTGACCGAAATCCAATTCCTTAAAAAGCCCATATCTTGGACAAGGAAGAAACTAAAGAGCTCAAAAAATACACAAACACACTCTGGGGGGCACGATGATTTATTGGTATGAGTTTAAAGAAAATTTAAATTTTGGTCATTTTTTTCAGAGGAGGTAAGGGGGGACCCTTATCCACTTTGACTTTTTTTTGGATGGGCCAAATCTTGGCATAGAAAACACATAAAAAGCCGCAAATTCACACACAACATCCCCATGGCACCAGGATTCTTTGGTGCAAGTTTGGAGTCATTTTGACAATTTTGACCGAAATCCAATTCCTTTAAAAGCCCATATCTTGGACAAGGAAGAAGCTAAAGAGCTCAAAAAATCCACACACACACTCTGGGGGGCACGATGATTCATTGGTATGAGTTTAAGGAAAATTTAAACTTTGGTCATTTTTTTCAGAGGACGTAAGGGGGGACCCTTATCCACTTTGACTTTTTTTTGGATGGGCCATATCGTGGCATAGGAAACACATAAAAAGCCCCAAATTCACACACAACATCCCCATGGCACCAGGATTCTTTGGTGCAAGTTTGGAGTCATTTTGACAATTTTGACCGAAATCCAATTCCTTTAAAAGCCCATATCTTGGACAAGGAGGAAGCTTAAGAGCTAAAAAAATACACAAACACACTCTGGGGGGCACGATGATTCATTGATATGCGTTTGAAGAAATATAAATTTTGGTCATTTTTTTCAGAGGAGGTAAGGGGGGACCCTTATCCACTTTGACTTTTTTTTGGATGGGCCATATCTTGGCATAGGAAACACATAAAAAGCCCCAAATTCACACACAACATCCCCATGGCTCCAGAATTCTTTGGTGCAAGTTTGGAGTCATTTTGACAATTTTGTCCCATTTCCAATTCCTTAAAAAGCCCATATCTTGGACAAGGAAGAAGCTAAAGAGCTCAACAAATCCACACACACAGTCTGGGTTGCACGATGATTCATTGGTATGAGTTTAAAGAAAATTTAAATTTTGGTCATTTTTTTCAGAGGAGGTAAGGGGGGACCCTTATCCACTTTGACTTTTTTTTTGGATTGGCCATATCTTGGCATAGGAAACACATAAAAAGCCCCAAATTCACACACAACATCCCCATGGCACCAGGATTCTTTGGTGCAAGTTTGGAGTCATTTTGACAATTTTGACTGAAATCCAATTCCTTTAAAATCCCATATCTTGGACAAGGAGGAAGCTTAAGAGCTCAAAAAATCCACACACACAGTCTGGGTTGCACGATGATTCATTGGTATGCGTTTAAAGAAAATTTAAATTTTGGTCATTTTTTTCAGAGGAGGTAAGGGGGGACCCTTATCCACTTTGACTTTTTTTTGGATGGGCCATATCTTGGCATAGGAAACACATAAAAAGCCCCAAATTCACACACAACATCCCCATGGCACCAGGATTCTTTGGTGCAAGTTTGGAGTCATTTTGATTATTTTGACTGAAATCCAATTCCTTTAAAAGCCCATATCTTGGACAAGGAAGAAGCTTAAGAGCTCAAAAAATCCCCAAACACACTCTGGGGGGCACGATGATTCATTGGTATGAGTTTAAAGAAAATTAAAATGTTGGTGATTTTTTTCAGAGGAGGGAAGGGGGGACCCTTATCCACTTTGATTTTTTTTTTGGATGGGCCATATCTTGGCCTAGGGAACACACAAAAAGCCCCAAATTCACACAAAACATCCCCATGGCACCAGGATTCTTTGGTGCAAGTTTGGAGTCATTTTGACAACTTAGTCCAAATTCCAATTCCTTAAAAAGCCCATATCTTGGACAAGGAAGAAGCTAAAGAGCTAAAAAAAATACACAAACACACTCTGGGGGGCACGATGATTCATTGGTATGAGTTTAAAAAAAATTAAAATTTTGGTAATTTTTTTCAGAGGAGGTAAGGGGGGACCCTTATCCACTTTGACTTTTTTTTGGATGGGCCATATCTTGGCATAGGAAACACATAAAAAGCCCCAAATTCACACACAACATCCCCATGGCACCAGGATTCTTTGGTGCAAGTTTGGAGTCATTTTGACAATTTTGTCCAAATTCCGATTCCTTAAAAAGCCCATATCTTGGACAAGGAAGAAGCTAAAGAGCTCAAAAAATCCACACACACACTCTGGGGTGCACGATGATTCATTGGTATGCGTTTAAAGAAAATTTAAATTTTGGTCATTTTTTTATGAGGAGGTAAGGGGGGACCCTTATCCACTTTGACTTTTTTTTTGGATTGGCCATATCTTGGCATAGGAAACACATAAAAAGCCCCAAATTCACACACAACATCCCCATGGCACCAGGATTCTTTGGTGCAAGTTTGGAGTCATTTTGACAATTTTGACTGGAATCCAATTCCTTTAAAATCCCATATCTTGGACAAGGAGGAAGCTTAAGAGCTCAAAAAATCCACACACACAGTCTGGGTTGCACGATGATTCATTGGTATGCGTTTAAAGAAAATTTAAATTTTGGTCATTTTTTTCAGAGGAGGTAAGGGGGGACCCTTATCCACTTTGACTTTTTTTTGGATGGGCCATATCTTGGCATAGGAAACACATAAAAAGCCCCAAATTCACACACAACATCCCCATGGCACCAGGATTCTTTGGTGCAAGTTTGGAGTCATTTTGACAATTTTGACTGAAATCCAATTCCTTTAAAAGCCCATATCTTGGACAAGGAAGAAGCTTAAGAGCTCAAAAAATCCCCAAACACACTCTGGGGGGCACGATGATTCATTGGTATGAGTTTAAAGAAAATTAAAATGTTGGTGATTTTTTTCAGAGGAGGGAAGGGGGGACCCTTATCCACTTTGATTTTTTTTTTGGATGGGCCATATCTTGGCCTAGGGAACACACAAAAAGCCCCAAATTCACACAAAACATCCCCATGGCACCAGGATTCTTTGGTGCAAGTTTGGAGTCATTTTGACAACTTAGTCCAAATTCCAATTCCTTAAAAAGCCCATATCTTGGACAAGGAAGAAGCTAAAGAGCTAAAAAAATACACAAACACACTCTGGGGGGCACGATGATTCATTGGTATGAGTTTAAAAAAAATTAAAATTTTGGTAATTTTTTTCAGAGGAGGTAAGGGGGGACCCTTATCCACTTTGACTTTTTTTTGGATGGGCCATATCTTGGCATAGGAAACACATAATGGCCCCAAATTCACACACAACATCCCCATGGCACCAGGATTCTTTGGTGCAAGTTTGGAGTCATTTTGACAATTTTGACTGAAATCCAATTCCTTAAAAAGCCCATATCTTGGACAAGGAAGAAGCTTAAGAGCTCAAAAAATCCCCAAACACACTCTGGGGGGCACGATGATTCATTGGTATGAGTTTAAAGAAAATTAAAATGTTGGTGATTTTTTTCAGAGGAGGGAAGGGGGGACCCTTATCCACTTTGATTTTTTTTTTGGATGGGCCATATCTTGGCCTAGGGAACACACAAAAAGCCCCAAATTCACACAAAACATCCCCATGGCACCAGGATTCTTTGGTGCAAGTTTGGAGTCATTTTGACAACTTAGTCCAAATTCCAATTCCTTAAAAAGCCCATATCTTGGACAAGGAAGAAGCTAAAGAGCTAAAAAAAATACACAAACACACTCTGGGGGGCACGATGATTCATTGGTATGAGTTTAAAAAAAATTAAAATTTTGGTAATTTTTTTCAGAGGAGGTAAGGGGGGACCCTTATCCACTTTGACTTTTTTTTGGATGGGCCATATCTTGGCATAGAAAACACATAAAAAGCCGCAAATTCACACACAACATCCCCATGGCACCAGGATTCTTTGGTGCAAGTTTGGAGTCATTTTGACAATTTTGACCGAAATCCAATTCCTTTAAAAACCCATATCTTGGACAAGGAAGAAGCTAAAGAGCTCAAAAAATCCACAAACACACTCTGGGGGGCACGATGATTCATCGGTATGAGTTTAAAGAAAATTTAAATTTTGGTAATTTTTTTCAGAGGAGATAAGGGGGGACCCTTATCCACTTTGACTTTTTTATGGATGGGCCATATCTTGGCCTAGGAAACACACAACAAGCCCCAAATTCACACACAACATCCCCATGGCACCAGAATTCTTTTGTAATAGTTTGGAGTCATTTTGACAATTTTGACCGAAATCCAATTCCTTAAAAAGCCCATATCTTGGACAAGGAAGAAACTAAAGAGCTCAAAAAATACACAAACACACTCTGGGGGGCACGATGATTTATTGGTATGAGTTTAAAGAAAATTTAAATTTTGGTCATTTTTTTCAGAGGAGGTAAGGGGGGACCCTTATCCACTTTGACTTTTTTTTGGATGGGCCAAATCTTGGCATAGAAAACACATAAAAAGCCGCAAATTCACACACAACATCCCCATGGCACCAGGATTCTTTGGTGCAAGTTTGGAGTCATTTTGACAATTTTGACCGAAATCCAATTCCTTTAAAAGCCCATATCTTGGACAAGGAAGAAGCTAAAGAGCTCAAAAAATCCACACACACACTCTGGGGGGCACGATGATTCATTGGTATGAGTTTAAGGAAAATTTAAACTTTGGTCATTTTTTTCAGAGGACGTAAGGGGGGACCCTTATCCACTTTGACTTTTTTTTGGATGGGCCATATCGTGGCATAGGAAACACATAAAAAGCCCCAAATTCACACACAACATCCCCATGGCACCAGAGTTCTTTGGTGCAAGTTTGGAGTCATTTTGACAATTTTGACCGAAATCCAATTCCTTTAAAAGCCCATATCTTGGACAAGGAGGAAGCTTAAGAGCTAAAAAAATACACAAACACACTCTGGGGGGCACGATGATTCAATGATATGCGTTTGAAGAAATATAAATTTTGGTCATTTTTTTCAGAGGAGGTAAGGGGGGACCCTTATCCACTTTGACTTTTTTTTGGATGGGCCATATCTTGGCATAGGAAACACATAAAAAGCCCCAAATTCACACACAACATCCCCATGGCTCCAGGATTCTTTGGTGCAAGTTTGGAGTCATTTTGACAATTTTGTCCCATTTCCAATTCCTTAAAAAGCCCATATCTTGGACAAGGAAGAAGCTAAAGAGCTCAAAAAATCCACACACACACTCTGGGGGGCCAGTGATTCATTGGTATGAGATTAAAAAAAATTAAAATGTTGGTCATTTTTTTTAGAGGAGGTAAGGGGGGACCCTTATCCACTTTGACTTTTTTTTGGATGGGCCATATCTTGGCCTAGGAAACACAGAACAAGCCCCAAATTCACACACAACATCCCCATGGCACCAGGATTCTTTGGTGCAAGTTTGGAGTCATTTTGACAATTTTGACCGAAATCCAATTCCTTCAAAAGCCCATATCTTGGACAAGGAAGAAGCTAAAGAGCTCAAAAAATCCACACACACACTCTGGGGGGCACGATGATTCATTGGTATGAGTTTAAAGAAAATTTAAATTTTGGTCATTTTTTTCAGAGGACTTAAGGGGGGACCCTTATCCACTTTGACTTTTTTTTGGATGGGCAATATCTTGGCCTAGGGAACACACAAAAAGCCCCAAATTCACACACAACATCCCCATGGCACCAGGATTCTTTTGTACAAGTTTGGAGTCATTTTGACAATTTTGACTGAACTCCAATTCCTTCAAAAGCCCATATCTTGGACAAGGAAGATGCTAAAGAGGTCAAAAAATCCACACACACACTCTGGGGGGCACGATGATTCATTGGTATGAGTTTAAAGAAAATTTAAATTTTGGTAATTGTTTTCAGAGGAGGTAAGGGGGGACCCTTATCCACTTTGACTTTTTTTTGGATGGGCCATATCTTGGCCTAGGAAACACACAACAAGCCCCAAATTCACACACAACATCTCCGTGGCACCAGGATTCTTTGGTACAAGTTTGGAGTCATTTTGACAATTTTGACCGAAATCCAATTCCTTTAAAAGCCCATATCTTGGACAAGGAAGAAGCTAAAGAGCTCAAAAAATCCAAACACACTCTGGGGGGCACGATGATTCATTGGTATGAGTTTAAGGAAAATTTAAACTTTGGTCATTTTTTTCAGAGGACGTAAGGGGGGACCCTTATCCACTTTGACTTTTTTTTGGATGGGCCATATCGTGGCATAGGAAACACATAAAAAGCCCCAAATTCACACACAACATCCCCATGGCACCAGAGTTCTTTGGTGCAAGTTTGGAGTCATTTTGACAATTTTGACCGAAATCCAATTCCTTTAAAAGCCCATATCTTGGACAAGGAGGAAGCTTAAGAGCTAAAAAAATACACAAACACACTCTGGGGGGCACGATGATTCAATGATATGCGTTTGAAGAAATATAAATTTTGGTCATTTTTTTCAGAGGAGGTAAGGGGGGACCCTTATCCACTTTGACTTTTTTTTGGATGGGCCATATCTTGGCATAGGAAACACATAAAAAGCCCCAAATTCACACACAACATCCCCATGGCTCCAGGATTCTTTGGTGCAAGTTTGGAGTCATTTTGACAATTTTGTCCCATTTCCAATTCCTTCAAAAGCCCATATCTTGGACAAGGAAGAAGCTAAAGAGCTCAAAAAATCCACACACACACTCTGGGGGGCACGATGATTCATTGGTATGAGTTTAAAGAAAATTTAAATTTTGGTCATTTTTTTCAGAGGACTTAAGGGGGGACCCTTATCCACTTTGACTTTTTTTTGGATGGGCAATATCTTGGCCTAGGGAACACACAAAAAGCCCCAAATTCACACACAACATCCCCATGGCACCAGGATTCTTTTGTACAAGTTTGGAGTCATTTTGACAATTTTGACTGAACTCCAATTCCTTCAAAAGCCCATATCTTGGACAAGGAAGATGCTAAAGAGGTCAAAAAATCCACACACACACTCTGGGGGGCACGATGATTCATTGGTATGAGTTTAAAGAAAATTTAAATTTTGGTAATTGTTTTCAGAGGAGGTAAGGGGGGACCCTTATCCACTTTGACTTTTTTTTGGATGGGCCATATCTTGGCCTAGGAAACACACAACAAGCCCCAAATTCACACACAACATCTCCGTGGCACCAGGATTCTTTGGTACAAGTTTGGAGTCATTTTGACAATTTTGACCGAAATCCAATTCCTTTAAAAGCCCATATCTTGGACAAGGAAGAAGCTAAAGAGCTCAAAAAATCCACACACACACTCTGGGGGGCACGATGATTCATTGGTATGAGTTTAAGGAAAATTTAAACTTTGGTCATTTTTTTCAGAGGACGTAAGGGGGGACCCTTATCCACTTTGACTTTTTTTTGGATGGGCCATATCGTGGCATAGGAAACACATAAAAAGCCCCAAATTCACACACAACATCCCCATGGCACCAGAGTTCTTTGGTGCAAGTTTGGAGTCATTTTGACAATTTTGACCGAAATCCAATTCCTTTAAAAGCCCATATCTTGGACAAGGAGGAAGCTTAAGAGCTAAAAAAATACACAAACACACTCTGGGGGGCACGATGATTCAATGATATGCGTTTGAAGAAATATAAATTTTGGTCATTTTTTTCAGAGGAGGTAAGGGGGGACCCTTATCCACTTTGACTTTTTTTTGGATGGGCCATATCTTGGCATAGGAAACACATAAAAAGCCCCAAATTCACACACAACATCCCCATGGCTCCAGGATTCTTTGGTGCAAGTTTGGAGTCATTTTGACAATTTTGTCCCATTTCCAATTCCTTAAAAAGCCCATATCTTGGACAAGGAAGAAGCTAAAGAGCTCAAAAAATCCACACACACACTCTGGGGGGCCAGTGATTCATTGGTATGAGATTAAAAAAAATTAAAATGTTGGTCATTTTTTTTAGAGGAGGTAAGGGGGGACCCTTATCCACTTTGACTTTTTTTTGGATGGACCATATCTTGGCCTAGGAAACACACAACAAGCCCCAAATTCACACACAACATCCCCATGGCACCAGGATTCTTTGGTGCAAGTTTGGAGTCATTTTGACAATTTTGACCGAAATCCAATTCCTTCAAAAGCCCATATCTTGGACAAGGAAGAAGCTAAAGAGCTCAAAAAATCCACACACACACTCTGGGGGGCACGATGGTTCATTGGTATGAGTTTAAAGAAAATTTAAATTTTGGTCATTTTTTTCAGAGGACTTAAGGGGGGACCCTTATCCACTTTGACTTTTTTTTGGATGGGCAATATCTTGGCCTAGGGAACACACAAAAAGCCCCAAATTCACACACAACATCCCCATGGCACCAGGATTCTTTTGTACAAGTTTGGAGTCATTTTGACAATTTTGACTGAACTCCAATTCCTTCAAAAGCCCATATCTTGGACAAGGAAGATGCTAAAGAGGTCAAAAAATCCACACACACACTCTGGGGGCCACGATGATTCATTGTATGAGTTTAAAGAAAATTTAAATTTTGGTAATTGTTTTCAGAGGAGGTAAGGGGGGACCCTTATCCACTTTGACTTTTTTTTGGATGGGCCATATCTTGGCCTTGGAAACACACAACAAGCCCCAAATTCACACACAACATCTCCGTGGCACCAGGATTCTTTGGTACAAGTTTGGAGTCATTTTGACAATTTTGACTGAAATCCAATTCCTTTAAAAGCCCATATCTTGGACAAGGAAGAAGCTAAAGAGCTCAAAAAATCCACAAACACACTCTGGGGGGCACGATGATTCATCGGTATGAGTTTAAAGAAAATTTAAATTTTGGTAATTTTTTTCAGAGGAGGTAAGGGGGGACCCTTATCCACTTTGACTTTTTTATGGATGGGCCATATCTTGGCCTAGGAAACACACAACAAGCCCCAAATTCACACACAACATCCCCATGGCACCAGAATTCTTTTGTACAAGGTTGGAGTCATTTTGACAATTTTGACCGAAATCCAATTCCTTAAAAAGCCCATATCTTGGACAAGGAAGAAACTTAAGAGCTCAAAAAATACACAAACACACTCTGGGGGGCACGATGATTTATTGGTATGAGTTTAAAGAAAATTTAAATTTTGGTCATTTTTTTCAGAGGAGGTAAGGGGGGACCCTTATCCACTTTGACTTTTTTTTGGATGGGCCAAATCTTGGCATAGAAAACACATAAAAAGCCGCAAATTCACACACAACATCCCCATGGCACCAGGATTCTTTGGTGCAAGTTTGGAGTCATTTTGACAATTTTGACTGAAATCCAATTCCTTTAAAAGCCCATATCTTGGACAAGGAAGAAGCTAAAGAGCTCAAAAAATCCACACACACACTCTGGGGGGCACGATGATTCATTGGTATGAGTTTAAGGAAAATTTAAACTTTGGTCATTTTTTTCAGAGGACGTAAGGGGGGACCCTTATCCACTTTGACTTTTTTTTTGATGGGCCATATCTTGGCATAGGAAACACACAAAAAGCCCCAAATTCACACACAACATCCCCATGGCACCAGGATTCTTTGGTGCAAGTTTGGAGTCATTTTGACAATTTTGACCGAAATCCAATTCCTTTAAAAGCCCATATCTTGGACAAGGAGGAAGCTTAAGAGCTCAAAAAATACACAAACACACTCTGGGGGGCACGATGATTCATTGATATGCGTTTGAAGAAATATAAATTTTGGTCATTTTTTTCAGAGGAGGTAAGGGGGGACCCTTATCCACTTTGACTTTTTTTTGGATGGGCCATATCTTGGCATAGGAAACACATAAAAAGCCCCAAATTCACACACAACATCCCCATGGCTCCAGGATTCTTTGGTGCAAGTTTGGAGTCATTTTGACAATTTTGTCCCATTTCCAATTCCTTAAAAAGCCCATATCTTGGACAAGGAAGAAGCTAAAGAGCTAAAAAAAATACACAAACACACTCTGGGGGGCACGATGATTCATTGGTATGAGTTTAAAGAAAATTTAAATTTTGGTAATTGTTTTCAGAGGAGGTAAGGGGGGACCCTTATCCACTTTGACTTTTTTATGGATGGGCCATATCTTGGCCTAGGAAACACACAAAAAGCCCCAAATTCACACACAACATCCCCATGGCACCAGAATTCTTTTGTACAAGTTTGGAGTCATTTTGACAATTTTGACCGAAATCCAATTCCTTAAAAAGCCCATATCTTGGACAAGGAAGAAACTAAAGAGCTCAAAAAATACACAAACACACTCTGGGGGGCACGATGATTTATTGGTATGAGTTTAAAGAAAATTTAAATTTTGGTCATTTTTTTCAGAGGAGGTAAGGGGGGACCCTTATCCACTTTGACTTTTTTTTGGATGGGCCAAATCTTGGCATAGAAAACACATAAAAAGCCGCAAATTCACACACAACATCCCCATGGCACCAGGATTCTTTGGTGCAAGTTTGGAGTCATTTTGACAATTTTGACTGAAATCCAATTCCTTTACAAGCCCATATCTTGGACAAGGAAGAAGCTAAAGAGCTCAAAAAATCCACACACACACTCTGGGGGGCACGATGATTCATTGGTATGAGTTTAAGGAAAATTTAAACTTTGGTCATTTTTTTCAGAGGACGTAAGGGGGGACCCTTATCCACTTTGACTTTTTTTTTGATGGGCCATATCTTGGCATAGGAAACACATAAAAAGCCCCAAATTCACACACAACATCCCCATGGCACCAGGATTCTTTGGTGCAAGTTTGGAGTCATTTTGACAATTTTGACTGAACTCCAATTCCTTAAAAAGCCCATATCTTGGACAAGGAAGATGCTAAAGAGGTCAAAAAATCCACACACACACTCTGGGGGGCACAATGATTCATTGGTATGAGTTTAAAAAAAAATTAAAATTTTGGTCATTTTTTTCAGAGGAGGTAAGGGGGGACCCTTATCCACTTTGACATTTTTTTGGATGGGCCATATCTTGGCCTAGGAAACACACAACAAGCCCCAAATTCACACACAACATCCCCATGGCTCCAGGATTTTTTGGTGCAAGTTTGGAGTCATTTTGACAATTTTGACTGAAATCCAATTCCTTTAAAAGCCCATATCTTGGACAAGGAAGAAGCTAAAGAGCTCAAAAAATCCACAAACACACTCTGGGGGGCACGATGATTCATTGGTATGAGTTTAAAGAAAATTTAAATTTTGGTAATTGTTTTCAGAGGAGGTAAGGGGGGACCCTTATCCACTTTGACTTTTTTTTGGATGGGCCATATCTTGGCCTAGGAAACACACAACAAACCCCAAATTCACACAAAACATCCCCATGGCACCAGGATTCTTTGGTGCAAGTTTGGAGTCATTTTGACAATTTTGACCAAAATTCAATTCCTTTAAAAGCCCATATCTTGGACAAGGAAGAAGCTAAATAGCTCAAAAAATTCACAAACACACTCTGGGGGGCACGATGATTCATTGGTATGAGTTTAAAGAAAATTTAAATTTTGGTCATTTTTTTCAGAGGAGGTAAGGGGGGACCCTTATCCACTTTGACTATTTTTTGGATGGGCCATATCTTGGCCTAGGAAACACACAACAAGCCCCAAATTCACACAAAACATCCCCATGGCACCAGGATTCTTTGGTGCAAGTTTGGAGTCATTTTGACAATTTTGACCAAAATTCAATTCCTTTAAAAGCCCATATCTTGGACAAGGAAGAAGCTAAATAGCTCAAAAAATTCACAAACACACTCTGGGGGGCACGATGATTCATTGTATGAGTTTAAAGAAAATTTAAATTTTGGTAATTGTTTTCAGAGGAGGTAAGGGGGGACCCTTATCCACTTTGACTTTTTTTTGGATGGGCCATATCTTGGCCTTGGAAACACACAACAAGCCCCAAATTCACACACAACATCTCCGTGGCACCAGGATTCTTTGGTACAAGTTTGGAGTCATTTTGACAATTTTGACTGAAATCCAATTCCTTTAAAAGCCCATATCTTGGACAAGGAAGAAGCTAAAGAGCTCAAAAAATCCACAAACACACTCTGGGGGGCACGATGATTCATCGGTATGAGTTTAAAGAAAATTTAAATTTTGGTAATTTTTTTCAGAGGAGGTAAGGGGGGACCCTTATCCACTTTGACTTTTTTATGGATGGGCCATATCTTGGCCTAGGAAACACACAACAAGCCCCAAATTCACACACAACATCCCCATGGCACCAGAATTCTTTTGTACAAGGTTGGAGTCATTTTGACAATTTTGACCGAAATCCAATTCCTTAAAAAGCCCATATCTTGGACAAGGAAGAAACTTAAGAGCTCAAAAAATACACAAACACACTCTGGGGGGCACGATGATTTATTGGTATGAGTTTAAAGAAAATTTAAATTTTGGTCATTTTTTTCAGAGGAGGTAAGGGGGGACCCTTATCCACTTTGACTTTTTTTTGGATGGGCCAAATCTTGGCATAGAAAACACATAAAAAGCCGCAAATTCACACACAACATCCCCATGGCACCAGGATTCTTTGGTGCAAGTTTGGAGTCATTTTGACAATTTTGACTGAAATCCAATTCCTTTAAAAGCCCATATCTTGGACAAGGAAGAAGCTAAAGAGCTCAAAAAATCCACACACACACTCTGGGGGGCACGATGATTCATTGGTATGAGTTTAAGGAAAATTTAAACTTTGGTCATTTTTTTCAGAGGACGTAAGGGGGGACCCTTATCCACTTTGACTTTTTTTTTGATGGGCCATATCTTGGCATAGGAAACACATAAAAAGCCCCAAATTCACACACAACATCCCCATGGCACCAGGATTCTTTGGTGCAAGTTTGGAGTCATTTTGACAATTTTGACCGAAATCCAATTCCTTTAAAAGCCCATATCTTGGACAAGGAGGAAGCTTAAGAGCTCAAAAAATACACAAACACACTCTGGGGGGCACGATGATTCATTGATATGCGTTTGAAGAAATATAAATTTTGGTCATTTTTTTCAGAGGAGGTAAGGGGGGACCCTTATCCACTTTGACTTTTTTTTGGATGGGCCATATCTTGGCATAGGAAACACATAAAAAGCCCCAAATTCACACACAACATCCCCATGGCTCCAGGATTCTTTGGTGCAAGTTTGGAGTCATTTTGACAATTTTGTCCCATTTCCAATTCCTTAAAAAGCCCATATCTTGGACAAGGAAGAAGCTAAAGAGCTAAAAAAAATACACAAACACACTCTGGGGGGCACGATGATTCATTGGTATGAGTTTAAAGAAAATTTAAATTTTGGTAATTGTTTTCAGAGGAGGTAAGGGGGGACCCTTATCCACTTTGACTTTTTTATGGATGGGCCATATCTTGGCCTAGGAAACACACAAAAAGCCCCAAATTCACACACAACATCCCCATGGCACCAGAATTCTTTTGTACAAGTTTGGAGTCATTTTGACAATTTTGACCGAAATCCAATTCCTTAAAAAGCCCATATCTTGGACAAGGAAGAAACTAAAGAGCTCAAAAAATACACAAACACACTCTGGGGGGCACGATGATTTATTGGTATGAGTTTAAAGAAAATTTAAATTTTGGTCATTTTTTTCAGAGGAGGTAAGGGGGGACCCTTATCCACTTTGACTTTTTTTTGGATGGGCCAAATCTTGGCATAGAAAACACATAAAAAGCCGCAAATTCACACACAACATCCCCATGGCACCAGGATTCTTTGGTGCAAGTTTGGAGTCATTTTGACAATTTTGACTGAAATCCAATTCCTTTACAAGCCCATATCTTGGACAAGGAAGAAGCTAAAGAGCTCAAAAAATCCACACACACACTCTGGGGGGCACGATGATTCATTGATATGCGTTTGAAGAAATATAAATTTTGGTCATTTTTTTCAGAGGAGGTAAGGGGGGACCCTTATCCACTTTGACTTTTTTTTGGATGGGCAATATCTTGGCCTACGAAACACACAAAAAGCCCCAAATTCACACACAACATCCCCATGGCACCAGGATTCTTTTGTACAAGTTTGGAGTCATTTTGACAATTTTGACTGAACTCCAATTCCTTAAAAAGCCCATATCTTGGACAAGGAAGATGCTAAAGAGGTCAAAAAATCCACACACACACTCTGGGGGGCACAATGATTCATTGGTATGAGTTTAAAAAAAAATTAAAATTTTGGTCATTTTTTTCAGAGGAGGTAAGGGGGGACCCTTATCCACTTTGACATTTTTTTGGATGGGCCATATCTTGGCCTAGGAAACACACAACAAGCCCCAAATTCACACACAACATCCCCATGGCTCCAGGATTTTTTGGTGCAAGTTTGGAGTCATTTTGACAATTTTGACTGAAATCCAATTCCTTTAAAAGCCCATATCTTGGACAAGGAAGAAGCTAAAGAGCTCAAAAAATCCACAAACACACTCTGGGGGGCACGATGATTCATTGGTATGAGTTTAAAGAAAATTTAAATTTTGGTAATTGTTTTCAGAGGAGGTAAGGGGGGACCCTTATCCACTTTGACTTTTTTTTGGATGGGCCATATCTTGGCCTAGGAAACACACAACAAACCCCAAATTCACACAAAACATCCCCATGGCACCAGGATTCTTTGGTGCAAGTTTGGAGTCATTTTGACAATTTTGACCAAAATTCAATTCCTTTAAAAGCCCATATCTTGGACAAGGAAGAAGCTAAATAGCTCAAAAAATTCACAAACACACTCTGGGGGGCACGATGATTCATTGGTATGAGTTTAAAGAAAATTTAAATTTTGGTCATTTTTTTCAGAGGAGGTAAGGGGGGACCCTTATCCACTTTGACTATTTTTTGGATGGGCCATATCTTGGCCTAGGAAACACACAACAAGCCCCAAATTCACACAAAACATCCCCATGGCACCAGGATTCTTTGGTGCAAGTTTGGAGTCATTTTGACAATTTTGACCAAAATTCAATTCCTTTAAAAGCCCATATCTTGGACAAGGAAGAAGCTAAATAGCTCAAAAAATTCACAAACACACTCTGGGGGGCACGATGATTCATTGGTATGAGTTTAAAGAAAATTTAAATTTTGGTCATTTTTTCAGAGGAGGTAAGGGGGGACCCTTATCCGCTTTGACTTTATTTTGGATGGGCCATATCTTGGCCGAGGAAACAAATAAAAAGCCCCAAATTCACACACAACATCCCCATGGCACCAGGATTCTTTGGTGCAAGTTTGGAGTCATTTTGACGATTTTGACTGAAATCCAATTCCTTTAAAAGCCCAAATCTTGGACAAAGAGGAAGCTAAAGAGCTCAAAAAATCCACACACACACTCTGGGGGGCACGATGATTCATTGGTATGAGTTTAAAGAAAATTTAAATTTTGGTCATTTTTTTCAGAGGAGGTAAGGGGGGACCCTTATCCACTTTGACTTTTTTTTGGATGGGCCATATCTTGGCCTAGAGAACACACAAAAAGCCCCAAATTCACACACAACATCCCCATGGCACCAGGATTCTTTGGTGCAAGTTTGGAGTCATTTTGACAATTTTGACCGAAATTCAATTCCTTTAAAAGCCCATATCTTGGACAAGGAAGAAGCTAAAGAGCTCAAAAAATACACAAACACACTCTGGGGGGCACGATGATTCATTGGTATGAGTTTAAAAAAAATTAAAATTGTGGTCATTTTTTTCAGGGGAGGTAAGGGGGGACCCTTACCCAGTTTGACTTTTTTCTGGATGGGCCATATCTTGGCATAGGAAACACATAAAAAGCCCCAAATTCACACAAAACATCCCCATGGCACCAGGATTCTTTGGTGCAAGTTTGGAGTCATTTTGACAATTTTGTCCAAATTCCAATTCCTTAAAAAGCCCATATCTTGGACAAGGAAGAAGCTAAAGAGCTCAAAAAATACACAAACACACTCTGGGGGGCACGATGATTCATTGGTATGAGTTTTAAAAAAATCAAAATGTTGGTCATTTTTTTCAGAGGAGGTGATCCACTTTGACTTTTTTTTGGATGGGCCATATCTTGGCATAGGAAACACATAAAAAGCCCCAAATTCACACACAACATCCCCATGGCACCAGGATTCTTTGGTGCAAGTTTGGAGTCATTTTGACAATTTTGACCGAAATTCAATTCCTTTAAAAGCCCATATCTTGGACAAGGAAGAAGCTAAAGAGCTCAAAAAATACACAAACACACTCTGGGGGGCACGATGATTCATTGGTATGAGTTTAAGAAATTTTTAAATTTTGGTCATTTTTTTCAGGGGAGGTAAGGGGGGACCCTTATCCACTTTGACTTTTTTTTGGATGGGCCATATCTTGGCCTAGGGAACACACAAAAAGCCCCAAATTCACACACAACATCCCCATGGCACCAGTATCTTTGGTGCACGTTTGGAGTCATTTTGGCAATTTTGACTGAAATCCAATTCCTTTAAAAGCCCATATCTTGGACAAGGAAGAAGCTAAAGAGCTCAAAAAATACACAAACACACTCTGGGGTGCACGATGATTCATTGGTATGAGTGTAAAAAAAATTAAAATTTTGGTCATTTTTTTCAGAGGAGGTAAGGGGGGACCCTTATCCACTTTGACTTTTTTTTGGATGGGCCATATCTTGGCCTAGGGAACACACAAAAAGCCCCAAATTCACACACAACATCCCCATGGCACCAGGATTCTTTGGTGCAAGTTTGGAGTCATTTTGACAATTTTGACTGAAATCCAATTCCTTTTACAGCCCATATCTTGGACAAGGAGGAAGCTTAAGAGCTCAAAAAATACACAAACACACTCTGGGGGGCACGATGATTCATTGATATGCGTTTAAAAAAATATAAATTTTGGTCATTTTTTTCAGAGGAGGTAAGGGGGGACCCTTATCCACTTCGACTTTTTTTTGGATGGGCCATATCTTGGCATAGGAAACACATAAAAAGCCCCAAATTCACACACAAAACATCCCCATGGCACCAGGATTCTTTGGTGCAAGTTTGGAGTCATTTTGACAATTTTGTCCCAATTCCAATTCCTTTAAAAGCCCATATCTTGGACAAGGAAGAAGCTAAAGAGCTCAAAAAATCCCCACACACACTCTGGGGGGCACGATGATTCATTGGTTAGAGTTTAAAGAAAATTTTAATTTTGGTCATTTTTTCAGAGGAGGTAAGGGGGGACCCTTATCACCTTTGACTTTTTTTTGGATGGGCCATATCTTGGCCTAGGGAACACACAAAAAGCCCCAAATTCACACACAACATCCCCATGGCACCAGGATTCTTTGGTGCAAGTTTGGAGTCATTTTGACAATTTTGACTGAAATCCAATTCCTTTAAAAGCCCATATCTTGGACAAGGAGGAAGCTTAAGAGCTCAAAAAATCCACACACACACTCTGGGGTGCACGATGATTCATTGGTATGAGTTTAAAGAAAATTCAAATTTTGGTCATTTTTTTCAGAGGAGGTAAGGGGGGACCCTTATCCACTTTGACTTTTTTTTGGATGGGCCATATCTTGGCCTAGGGAACACACAAAAAGCCCCAAATTCACACACAACATCCCCATGGCACCAGGATTCTTTGGTGCAAGTTTGGAGTCATTTTGACAATTTTGACTGAAGTCCAATTCCTTTAAAAGCCCATATCTTGGACAAGGAAGAAGCTAAAGAGCTCAAAAAATCCCCACACACACTCTGGGGGGCACGATGATTCATTGGTAAGAGTTTAAAGAAAATTTAAATTTTGGTCATTTTTTCAGAGGAGGTAAGGGGGGACCCTTATCCACTTTGACTTTTTTTTGGATGGGCCATATCTTGGCCTAGGGAACACACAAAAAGCCCCAAATTCACACACAACATCCCCATGGCACCAGGATTCTTTGGTGCAAGTTTGGAGTCATTTTGACAATTTTGACCGAAATTCAATTCCTTTAAAAGCCCATATCTTGGACAAGGAAGAAGCTAAAGAGCTCAAAAAATCCACAAACACACTCTGGGGGGCACGATGATTCATTGGTATGAGTTTAAAAAAAATTACAATTTTGGTCATTTTTTTCAGAGGAGGTAAGGGGGGACCCTTATCCACTTTGATTTTTTGTTTGGATGGGCCATATCTTGGCCTAGGGAACACACAAAAAGCCCCAAATTCACACAAAACATCCCCATGGCACCAGAATTCTTTGGTGCAAGTTTGGAGTCATTTTGACAATTTTGACCGAAATTCAATTCCTTTAAAAGCCCATATCTTGGACAAGGAAGAAGCTAAAGAGCTCAAAAAATACACAAACACACTCTGGGGGGCACGATGATTCACTGGTATGAGTTGAGAAAAAATTTAAATTTTGGTAATTTTTTTCAGGGGAGGTAAGGGGGGACCCTTATCCACTTTGACTTTTTTTTGGTTGGGCCATATCTTGGCCTAGGGAACACACAAAAAGCCCCAAATTCACACACAACATCCCCATGGCAATAGGATTCTTTGGTGCACGTTTGGAGTCATTTTGGCAATTTTGACTGAAATCCAATTCCTTTAAAAGCCCAAATCTTGGACAAGGAAGAAACTAAAGAGCTCAAAAAATACCCACACACACTCTGGGGGGCAAGATGATTCATTGGTATGAGTTTAAAAAATTTTTTTAATTTTGGTCATTTTTTTCAGAGGAGGTAAGGGGGGACCCTTATCCACTTTGACTTTTTTTTGGATGGGCCATATCTTGGCCTAGTGAACACACAAAAAGCCCCAAATTCACACACAACATCCCCATGGCACCAGGATTCTTTGGTGCAAGTTTGGAGTCATTTTGACAATTTTGACTGAAATCCAATTCCTTTAAAAGCCCATATCTTGGACAAGGAGGAAGCTTAAGAGCTCAAAACATCCACAAACACACTCTGGGGTGCACATTACATTACATTTACATTACGAGCATTTTGGCAGACGCTTTTATCCAATGAGACTTACATTACATTACCACCCTACGAAGAGGGGGGAGCAATTGAGGGTTCGGTGCCTTGCTCAGGGGCACCTTGGCAGGGACTCGAACCGGCGATCCTCCAGTTCCCAAGCGGAAGCTATACCCACTGAGCTACTGCCTCTAAAGAAAATTTAAATTTTGGTCATTTTTTTCAGAGGAGGTAAGGGGGGACCCTTATCCACTTTGACTTTTTTTTGGATGGGCCATATCTTGGCATAGGGAACACACAAAAAGCCCCAAATTCACACACAACATCCCCATGGCACCAGGATTCTTTGGTGCATGTTTGGAGTCATTTTGGCAATTTTGACTGAAATCCAATTCCTTAAAAAGCCCAAATCTTGGACAAGGAAGAAACTAAAGAGCTCAAAAAATACCCACACACACTCTGGGGGGCACGATGATTCATTGGTATGAGTTTAAAAAAAATTACAATTTTGGTCATTTTTTTCAGAGGAGGTAAGGGGGGACCCTTATCCACTTTGATTTTTTGTTTGGATGGGCCATATCTTGGCCTAGGGAACACACAAAAAGCCCCAAATTCACACAAAACATCCCCATGGCACCAGAATTCTTTGGTGCAAGTTTGGAGTCATTTTGACAATTTTGACCGAAATTCAATTCCTTTAAAAGCCCATATCTTGGACAAGGAAGAAGCTAAAGAGCTCAAAAAATACACAAACACACTCTGGGGGGCACGATGATTCACTGGTATGAGTTGAGAAAAAATTTGCATTTTGGTAATTTTTTTCAGGGGAGGTAAGGGGGGACCCTTATCCACTTTGACTTTTTTTTGGTTGGGCCATATCTTGGCCTAGGGAACACACAAAAAGCCCCAAATTCACACACAACATCCCCATGGCAATAGGATTCTTTGGTGCACGTTTGGAGTCATTTTGGCAATTTTGACTGAAATCCAATTCCTTTAAAAGCCCAAATCTTGGACAAGGAAGAAACTAAAGAGCTCAAAAAATACCCACACACACTCTGGGGGGCAAGATGATTCATTGGTATGAGTTTAAAAATTTTTTTTAATTTTGGTCATTTTTTTCAGAGGAGGTAAGGGGGGACCCTTATCCACTTTGACTTTTTTTTGGATGGGCCATATCTTGGCCTAGTGAACACACAAAAAGCCCCAAATTCACACACAACATCCCCATGGCACCAGGATTCTTTGGTGCAAGTTTGGAGTCATTTTGACAATTTTGACTGAAATCCAATTCCTTTAAAAGCCCATATCTTGGACAAGGAGGAAGCTTAAGAGCTCAAAACATCCACAAACACACTCTGGGGTGCACATTACATTACATTTACATTACGAGCATTTTGGCAGACGCTTTTATCCAATGAGACTTACATTACATTACCACCCTACGAAGAGGGGGGAGCAATTGAGGGTTCGGTGCCTTGCTCAGGGGCACCTTGGCAGGGACTCGAACCGGCGATCCTCCAGTTCCCAAGCGGAAGCTATACCCACTGAGCTACTGCCTCTAAAGAAAATTTAAATTTTGGTCATTTTTTTCAGAGGAGGTAAGGGGGGACCCTTATCCACTTTGACTTTTTTTTGGATGGGCCATATCTTGGCATAGGAAACACATAAAAAGCCCCAAATTCACACAAAACATCCCCATGGCACCAGGATTCTTTGGTGCAAGTTTGGAGTCATTTTGACAATTTTGACCGAAATCCAATTCCTTTAAAAGCCCATATCTTGGACAAGGAGGAAGCTAAAGAGCTCAAAAAATCCACACACACACTCTGGGGGGCACGATTATTTATTGGTATGAGTTTAAAGAAAATTAAAATTTTGGTCATTTTTTTCAGAGGAGGTAAGGGGGGACCCTTATCCACTTTGACTTTTTTTTGGATGGGCCATATCTTGGCCTAGGAAACACATAAAAAGCCCCAAATTCACACACAACATCCCCATGGCACCAGGATTCTTTGGTGCAAGTTTGGAGTCATTTTGACAAATTTGTCCCAATTCCAATTCCTTAAAAAGCCCATATCTTGGACAAGGAAGAAGCTAAAGAGCTCAAAAAATCCACAAACACACTCTGGGGTGCACGATGATTCATTGGTATGAGTTTAAAGAAAATTTAAATTTTGGTCATTTTTTTCAGAGGAGGTAAGGGGGGACCCTTATCCACTTTGATTTTTTTTGGATGGGCCATATCTTGGCCTAGGGAACACACAAAAAGCCCCAAATTCACACAAACATCCCCATGGCACCAGAATTCTTTGGTGCAAGTTTGGAGTCATTTTGACAATTTTGACCGAAATTCAATTCCTTTAAAAGCCCATATCTTGGACAAGGAAGAAGGTAAAGAGCTCAAAAAATACACGAACACACTCTGGGGGGCACGATGATTCATTGGTATGAGTTTAAAAAAATTTTTAATTTTGGTAATTTTTTTCAGGGGAGGTAAGGGGGGACCCTTATCCACTTTGACTTTTTTTGGATGGGCCATATCTTGGCCTAGGGAACACACAAAAAGCCCCAAATTCACACACAACATCCCCATGGCACCAGGATTCTTTGGTGCACGTTTGGAGTCATTTTGGCAATTTTGACTGAAATCCAATTCCTTTAAAAGCCCAAATCTTGGACAAGGAAGAAACTAAAGAGCTCAAAAAATACCCACACACACTCTGGGGGGCAAGATGATTCATTGGTATGAGTTTAAAAAAAATTAAAATTTTGGTCATTTTTTTCAGAGGAGGTAAGGGGGGACCCTTATCCACTTTGATTTTTTTTGGATGGGCCATATCTTGGCCTAGGGAACACACAAAAAGCCCCAAATTCACACAAAACATCCCCATGGCACCAGAATTCTTTGGTGCAAGTTTGGAGTCATTTTGACAATTTTGTCCCAATTCCAATTCCTTAAAAAGCCCATATCTTGGACAAGGAAGAAGCTAAAGAGCTCAAAAAATACACAAACACACTCTGGGGTGCACGATGATTCATTGGTATGAGTTTAAAAAAAATTTAAATTTTGGTCATTTTTTTCAGAGGAGGTAAGGGGGGACCCTTATCCACTTTGACTTTTTTTTGGATGGGCCATATCTTGGCCTAGTGAACACACAAAAAGCCCCAAATTCACACACAACATCCCCATGGCACCAGGATTCTTTGGTGCAAGTTTGGAGTCATTTTGACAATTTTGACTGAAATCCAATTCCTTTAAAAGCCCATATCTTGGACAAGGAGGAAGCTTAAGAGCTCAAAAAATCCACAAACACACTCTGGGGTGCACATTACATTACATTTACATTACGAGCATTTTGGCAGACGCTTTTATCCAAAGCGACTTACATTACATTACCACCCTACGCAGAGTGGGGAGCAATTGAGGGTTCGGTGCCTTGCTCAGGGGCACCTTGGCAGGGACTCGACCCGGCGATCCTCCAGTTCCCAAGCGGAAGATCTACCCACTGAGCTACTGCCTCTAAAGAAAATTTAAATTTTGGTCATTTTTTTCAGAGGAGGTAAGGGGGGACCCTTATCCACTTTGACTTTTTTTTGGATGGGCCATATCTTGGCATAGGAAACACATAAAAAGCCCCAAATTCACACAAAACATCCCCATGGCACCAGGATTCTTTGGTGCAAGTTTGGAGTCATTTTGACAATTTTGACCGAAATCCAATTCCTTTAAAAGCCCAAATCTTGGACAAGGAAGAAGCTAAAGAGCTCAAAAAATCCACACACACACTCTGGGGGGCACGATTATTTATTGGTATGAGTTTAAAGAAAATTAAAATTTTGGTCATTTTTTTCAGAGGAGGTAAGGGGGGACCCTTATCCACTTTGACTTTTTTTTGGATGGGCCATATCTTGGCCTAGGAAACACATAAAAAGCCCCAAATTCACACACAACATCCCCATGGCACCAGGATTCTTTGGTGCAAGTTTGGAGTCATTTTGACAATTTTGACTGAAATCCAATTCCTTTAAAAGCCCATATCTTGGACAAGGAGGAAGCTTAAGAGCTCAAAAAATCCACACACACACTCTGGGGTGCACGATGATTCATCGGTATGAGTTTAAAGAAAATTTAAATTTTGGTCATTTTTTTCAGAGGAGGTAAGGGGGGACCCTTATCCACTTTGATTTTTTTTGGATGGGCCATATCTTGGCCTAGGGAACACACAAAAAGCCCCAAATTCACACACAACATCCCCATGACACCAGGATTCTTTGGTGCAAGTTTGGAGTCATTTTGACAATTTTGACTGAAATCCAATTCCTTTAAAAGCCCATATCTTGGACAAGGAGGAAGCTTAAGAGCTCAAAAAATACACAAACACACTCTGGGGGGCACGATGATTCATTGGTATACGTTTAAAGAAAATTTAAATTTTGGTCATTTTTTTCAGAGGAGGTTAGGGGGGACCATTATCCACTATGACTTTTTTTTGGATGGGCCATATCTTGGCATAGGAAACACATAAAAAGCCCCAAATTCACACACAACATCCCCATGGCACCAGGATTCTTTGGTGCAAGTTTGGAGTCATTTTGACAATTTTGTCCAAATTCCAATTCCTTAAAAGGCCCATATCTCGGACAAGGAGGAAGCTTAAGAGCTCAAAAAATCCACACACACACTCTGGGGTGCACGATGATTCATTGGTATGCGTTTAAAGAAAATTTAAATTTTGGTCATTTTTTTCAGAGGAGGTAAAGGGGGACCCTTATCCACTTTGACTTTATTTTGGATGGGCCAAATCTTGGCATAGAAAACACATAAAAAGCCGCAAATTCACACACAACATCCCCATGGCACCAGGATTCTTTGGTGCAAGTTTGGAGTCATTTTGACAATTTTGACCGAAATTCAATTCCTTTAAAAGCCCATATCTTGGACAAGGAAGAAGCTAAAGAGCTCAAAAAATACACAAACACACTCTGGGGGGCACGATGATTCATTGCTATGCGTTTAAAAAAAATTTAAATTTTGGTTATTTTTTACAGAGGAGGTAAAGGGGTACCCTTATCCACTTTGACTTTTTTTTGGATGGGCCATATCTTGGCCTAGGAAACACATAAAAAGCCCCAAATTCACACACAACATCCCCATGGCACCAGGATTCTTTGGTGCAAGTTTGGAGTCATTTTGACAATTTTGACCGAAATTTAATTCCTTTAAAAGCCCATATCTTGGACAAGGAAGAAGCTAAAGAGCTCAAAATATACACAAACACACTCTGGGGGGCAGATGATTCATTGGTATGAGTTTTAAAAAAAAATAAATTTTGGTCATTTTTTTCAGAGGACGTAAGGGGGGACCCTTATCCACTTTGACTTTTTTTTGGATGGGCCATATCTTGGCCTAGGAAACACATAAAAAGCCCCAAATTCACACACAACATCCCCATGGCACCAGGATTCTTTGGTGCAAGTTTGGAGTCATTTTGACAATTTTGACTGAAATTTAATTCCTTTAAAAGCCCATATCTTGGACAAGGAAGAAGCTAAAGAGCTCAAAAAATACACAAACACACTCTGGGGGGCACGATGATTCATTGGTATGAGTTTAAAAAAAAATTAAATTTTTGTCATTTTTTTCAGGGGAGGTAAGGGGGGACCCTTATCCACTTTGACTTTTTTTTGGATGGGCCATATCTTTGCATAGGAAACACATAAAAAGCCCCAAATTCACACAAAACATCCCCATGGCACCAGGATTATTTGGTGCAAGTTTGGAGTCATTTTGACAATTTTGTCCAAATTCCAATTCCTTAAAAAGCCCATATCTTGGACAAGGAAGAAGCTAAAGAGCTCAAAAAATACACAAACACACTGTGGGGGGCACGATGATTCATTGGTATGAGTTTAAAAAAAAATTAAATTTTGGTCATTTTTTTCAGAGGAGGAGGGGGGACCCTTATCCACTTTGACTTTTTTTTGGATGGGCCATATCTTGGCCTAGGGAACACACAAAAAGCCCCAAATTCACACACAACATCCCCATGGCACCAGGATTCTTTGGTGCAAGTTTGGAGTCATTTTGACAATTTTGACTGAAATCCAATTCCTTTAAAAGCCCATATCTTGGACAAGGAGGAAGCTTAAGAGCTCAAAAAATCCCCACACACACTCTGGGGGGCAAGATGATTCATTGGTATGAGTTTAAAAAAAATTTAAATTTTGGTCATTTTTTTCAGAGGAGGTAAGGGGGGACCCATATCCACTTTGACTTTTTTTTGGATGGGCCATATCTTGGCATAGGAAACACATAAAAAGCCCCAAATTCACACACAACATCCCCATGGCACCAGGATTCTTTGGTGCAAGTTTGGAGTCATTTTGACAATTTTGACCGAAATTCAATTCCTTTAAAAGCCCATATCTTGGACAAGGAAGAAGCCAAAGAGCTCAAAAAATACACACACACACTCTGGGGGCATGATGATTCATTGTTATGAGTTTAAAGAAAATTTAAACTTTGGTCATTTTTTTCAGAGGAGGTAAGTGGGGACCCCTAACAGCAACAGTGGAAAAGTCGGCATATAACTAATAGCGCCCCCAGTGGTCAGTCTACAAATTTAACCTACATCAGCCCGCTTGAATGTCTCGTTATAGCCCTGATATAGCGTCTGATTTGTCATTTCAACAACGCCTATCATTTTCATTATAACCCCTCCCCCAATATTAATTAATTAAATTAGCTATTGTTTCGGTTGTGGCCCGCCATGTAATGGCTTGGAAAATATCTGGCCCGCGGTCAAACTTAATTGACGACCCCTGGAATAGAGGGTCGATCAATTCTGTGCCAGAAGCACACACGGACCTAAATCTGAACTATTCCCAGTGGTTTGGACTTCTTACACTCGACTTGAATCCAGTGATGAATTGACCTGAAAAGACTTCACACAATGTTTGACAAACGCAAACACAACGTCCAAAAATCTGTTGGTGAAACAGTTAATACAAAACACACATTACGTACACTACTAGCCACCAATATCAACAAGCAACTTAAGTGGGGAGAGAGAGAACGGCGCACATGCAATCGGTGTTGATTAACACCAAGGAAAAATTAAAGAACACACTTGTAATATTAAGCTTAGTTAAGAACACATAGTATCCTATATCTAATGCACATAATATCACTTCCTAACTCTTTGTCTACCCAGACGTCTAAGCCTTACTTGGTGGAATTACGTCCGTGTGGTAATTCACCGTAGAGGTAGTCGAGCAGTCCGTTGTGTTGAAGATCCAGTTGGGACGTGGGTTTAAATAGATTCAGGCGCTGATGAGTTGATCATAGGGCCAGTCTGCAAGTCCTCGATTTTCCTGGTCCCAGTGGGAAGGCCTGGTAGTTGGTCGACGGGGAATTGGAAGAAAACAGGAGGAAACGCTTCTTTCCTCGGGTGTAATCAGGATTCAGGTCGAGCAACCAAAGGGGGATCTCCACGGGTTTAGAGAGAGGAAAAAGGTGTTCACTGAAACAAAGTTTGGGCCTTTGTTCAGGGAGAGAGAGAGATCGAGCAGTCGAGCAGTAGCACAGAGAGGAATCTTGGGTTCGCTGAATTGGGAAAATCCAGGGCACATTCTTGAGTTTCTTGCGTCTCCTTTCTGCTTGGAGTTGAGCTGGAGGCCATTAGCTGAAAAACTGAGAAGTCTGGGTTCACTGGATTGGAGCATCCAGGGCAAGTTCTTAGGTCTCTTTCCTCCCTTGAGTTGATAAAGGGAGCCTTCCTGGAGAGGAGCCGTTTCTGTGGAAGGTTTGTGTGGAAGAGGCGAAGGGTGAAGGTGAAGGGCTGGAGGTGAAGGGGAGAAGGGATTTCTTAGTGGGCCTGCTGGGCTTTTTATGCTGCAAATGACCTCACAGGCAAGAGTTAACATTCTGGCCAAGGTCGTGGTAGCTTATTCTCTGACATCTTCACATCAAGGTGTGAAAAGGGGGTTGATCAACTACAACACTAGGTTGTCTCCTTGTTTTGTGGTTTAGTGTAATCTTGGGTTGCGATGATGTGAAGATGAAGGAAGGAAGGATCTCCGCTGACACTGTCTTTGCTTGTATAATGGGGTTTTATTATACAAAGTACAGCATCATAACAAGCACCATGGAACGCTTGTGAGGGACTCTGCAGCCGGAATGAGTCGCCTCCCGAACTCCGACTTTCAGACGTATTTATACAGTTGATTGTCACTCAAGAAAAGACCCGTTTCAGTGGATATTGACAAACCGCCTGAGACCACTGTAAACACTACGTGGCCATCCTGAGGGAGCAACAGTTCATTTTATAATGGCCTTTATTTGGCATGTAAACTTTTATCTTTACTCTTAACATGAATATATGTATTTAGACTGTTATCTATAGGCCAGCCGTTTAAGCCCAAGGCTTAAACTGCTGACCTCAGGTGCTATTTACATTCCTTGTCCGGTTCAGTTCACTTTTCCTTTGTCCATTGTCAGCTGTAAGGCCTTCCCTAGTAGAATAAATATATGTTCTTATTGAGATACTAGATATACAAGCAAAATATACCACATATTCCCCCCTTCGGGACTCTGTCAGAGTCTCGAAAAACAAAAGAGTATAGCATACATGAATACAATTATAACAGAGATACCAATTCCTCCTACATGTGTTTCTTACATCATAACTTTATCAATTTCATCAATTCTTAATTCGTAATTCTTCTTTATGGAGTGCGAGATCGAAAAACCTGTCAGGCAGCCATCTTTCTTGAAATATCCCTCATACAATCTAGACAGGAAAATTCTCTCGCGGCCCCTCTGCCTAGGCGACCACATATAGTACTCCAGACCAATTAAAGGAAAAAAAAAATTGTTAAAAATTTAACAATCTATGTAAAGTATATCTTAGGCAAATACATATGGAAGCCTCAGAAAATTAAAGTCAAAACAATGTCCAAATTCAGGCTGGTCGACCCATTGAACCTTCAGATGGACCTTTCCCCGCCTAGTCCCTATTTCCCTAAACGTCGAGGAAAAAAACAAAACATCTGAGATCCCAATATATTTAACCCCATAACTGAAAAAATCACTCTACACACTAGCATCAAGAAAATAATATGCAATTTAAGTATTAATCACGCAATTTCATATTAGACAAAACCTAAAAACATAACACACTGCATTCTTTTCAGCATCATCGACTCTTCAACGTAGTGTTGATGATATGTTGAATCTGAACATCTGATCATCGTGTCCTTGTCCAGAGTCCTTCAGTCCATTCTTATTGTCCTTGTTTGCGTATCTGAATTCTTTCAGCCTATAATTCCCCCAATCTTCTTCTGGAAGGAAAGAAAAAACACCAAGTATCTTTTGCACAAACAACAGATGTAAATCAAAACATCAAATACAAATGAATACATGTAATTATTTCAGATTTATTAGGGTCACTTTTTTCTATTTCCCCCCTTTAATTACATCACCCTCTCGTAGAACTTACTAAAACTCAAAATCAATTCTACAATCTTATCAACAAACTCCTTCCCATTGTCTGAGGATATCCGATCTGGAAGTCCCCTCCTGCTTATGACCTCTCTACACAAGAACTTGGCATCTGACAGAGCGTCCTTCCGCTTGGTTGGCCAGGCTTCAGGCCATCGTGAAAATCTGTCCACGACAACTAGCATATATCTCTTTCCTTCAACTGGTTTTATCATATCGACAAAGTCTATAACTAGTTCTCGCATAGGCCCCCTCGGAGTTGGAATGTACCCCGGAGGAACCATCACACCCTTCCGAACATTATTTTTCAGACAAATAGTACATCTGCCTATGACGTAATCAATCTGTTCAAGCAAACATGGTGCCCAAAATCCATATTCCTTTGTGATCTTTCTTCTAACTTCTCCCCTTGCAACATGAGCTAACCCATGTGCTTCCTGAATCATCAGACCTAACAGGTCCGGAGGTGCTATTATCAGCCCCTCATGATTTCTCCAAAGACCCGTAGAATCTTGTGTGGCACCTCGATCTTGCCACAACTGTTTATCCATTGCAGGAGCAGCTTCTTGCATCAAAATTACATCCCTTGCCGTAATTTTGTCTTCCAAATCCACTTCATGAGTAACCAGAAAAACTTTGCCCAATTTGTCTGCACCCGTGACTACTTTTGCAGCTTCATCAGCCGCTTTATTCCCCTGCGTGATTTTTGACGCATCCGCTTTATGTGCTGCACATTTAGCTATTGCTATTTCTCTAGGCTTCATCATAGCATTCACAACTTCATTATTTGTGCATGATGCTGTATTGGAGAACCATCCGTTTTCTTAAACCCTCGGTTCTTCCACATCGCTCCAAACAAATGACATACATTATGTGCATAAGCAGAGTCGGTGTATATTGTCACTCGCTTTCCTTCTGCTAACAAACACGCTTCAGTTAACCCCACAAGTTCAGCAAGCTGTGCTGATGCCGGCTGTGGTACTATTTCCGCCTTCTCGACCACAAATCCAGTTCCTAGTGCTTTTACTACAGCATAGCCAGCACTCAATTTATCACTAAAAATGTCCAAAGATGGCTCATTTATTTTATCAAGTGAACACTGTCCTATATAGGGGCTCATATATATTTAACCAAATCAAATACCTGTCCTCTTATTCGAAGCTCATTCTTCTATAAAGTAAAATGTCCCCTTCATTTCTTCTAATTCATCAATAGTTGACACAAATTATCTTTCCCTATATCTATTGCTAAGTCTCCTACTCTTTATCACAACCTATATATGTCTTTTTAACACAAAATCTCCCACATCAACATTAATCACTTAAACAAACAGTTCCTTTCTCACACAGCTAACACACAGAGACACACACACGCACCAGAGTGACCCACGCAGCAGCGGCAGAGAGAGAGATCAGCTCTATTTGCCCCTGAGATCAATCACTCACAGTCAAAACACAAAACAATCTTACAAAACGCATTACTAATGCAACATCATCCAAAAATACAACCGGTATTCATTCCCAAATTCGCGAGTCTCATTCATACATTTCCCTATAGCATGCTTTTATCTGCCGCTCCTTATCCTTTATTTACTCAGTTTAATTTGTGCTACCTTTTGAGGCTGAAAATATTCAATGAGAGGCTTCTTCAGACACTTGTTCGTTAACGAGTGTTCGATTGGAACTTGCAATTGAATTTCTTTTTACAACCTCCAGTTCCCAGACTGACCTGAAATTGTCCTAGTGAGCTTTTCCAGGTTTTATGGCCCATCTAACATCGCCTCCCAGAGGGCTTTTGTCCAAATCTGCGGCTTTCCTTTAAATCTTCTTCTCTGTTATTCTGTACTTCTTATCTCTTTATTACTCTTATTCTTTACTCATCTCTTCTTCACTTTATTTTTAACCAAAAATGACTATTCCTCAAAGTCAACTTTCACGCAGTGTCTAATCTACACATGTCTTACTGTTTAACAGACGGGCCTAGTCTTCCTTAATCTTGCATGATGTTGTTTAGTTCACCTTATCGTTACTAATTTAGACTATTCTACACTTTTCCTTTTTAACTCTTTATCCTGTATTTATCCTTACTATCCTCTCTCTTTTTATTTCTCCTATTTCTTAATTCTATACTACTCCCCCCTTTTGAGCTGTTTACAACGCAAATAATCCCCAATTTGGAACGGAGTCTTATTCTTCCATCAACACATCATAGAACACCCACACATGTAATTCTTTATACGGTGTGACCAGACAGCAATACACAACAGCCTCAACGAACGAGTCAGCGCTCCGTTTTAAATGAGAGAATGCTCACCCGGTGATGACTCGGTGCTGGAAGTTGTCGGCGACGGCCGGATTCGTGACGCCAAATCTTTAGTGTAATCTTGGGTTGCGATGATGTGAAGATGAAGGAAGAAAGGATCTCCGCTGACACTGTCTTTGCTTGTATAATGGGGTTTTATTATACAAAGTACAGCATCATAACAAGCACCATGGAACGCTTGTGAGGGACTCTGCAGCCGGAATGAGTCGCCACCCGAACTCCGACTTTCAGACGTATTTATACAGTTGATTGTCACTCAAGAAAAGACCCGTTTCAGTGGATATTGACAAACCGCCTGAGACCACTGTAAACACTACGTGGCCATCCTGAGGGAGCAACAGTTCATTTTATAATGGCCTTTATTTGGCATGTAAACTTTTATCTTTACTCTTAACATGAATATATGTATTTAGACTGTTATCTATAGGCCAGCCGTTTAAGCCCAAGGCTTAAACTGCTGACCTCAGGTGCTATTTACATTCCTTGTCCGGTTCAGTTCACTTTTCCTTTGTCCATTGTCAGCTGTAAGGCCTTCCCTAGTAGAATGAATATATGTTCTTATTGAGATACTAGATATACAAGCAAAATATACCACAGTGGACAAAAGGCTGCATGTTTCAGCCATGTGGCAGCAGGCTTTTAAACTGAATTTAGGCCGAACATTTTCAAGTCTTAGAACTGGTATATGCCCCTACAAAGTTTTAACACTTACTTGCATTATAGGTGATGTGTGAGCTGAGGCTGATTCTGGGTGTGGCCAAGAGCAAATTTATGAATGAATTAAAGATGAGATGGGAGGACAAGGTGCCGTTTTACAGTGTTTAGAAGAAAGTGATGAAGCCACCCATGACCCTGGATGAAGTCATGTTGCTGTGTATCCAATACACTGCTTAGTGTCTCTTCAGACATGGGAATAGATTTGTGTATGTTGCCAATATGTTACACTGATTAAATCAACCTAGATTGATAATACTCTCGATGGTGACAAAAGGACAAAGGGTGACACAAGGAATGTCTTTGACCTCAATCTTTCGCAGATGTCATGTTTAGGGTAGACAATATTATTTCCTTTGAAAGAATGTTAATAAGAGGGTTCCTTTATATTCTTCTTTTGTGTTATTTGGGTTTAATATTGTGTGTGATGTGTTTTGATCACTAGTCATTGCTATGCAGCAATATCTGCAAACTTCCAGTAGGTGTCAGTAAGGCTACACCAGTGAATTAGATTTGATTCAACTTCATTGTCATTAAGCAGAGTACAGGTACAAGCCAATGAGTAGATGCACCTTTGGCTGCAATCACAGCACTGAGTCTGTGTGGAGAGGTCTCTATCAGGCTTGCACGTCTGGATACTGCAATTTCTTTCCATTCTTCCTTGCAAAAAAGCTCAAGCTCTGTCAGCCTGCTTCGGGATCGGGCGTGAACAGCTCTTCTCCGAGGTTGTAGCTCTCTTGCATACTGAGTCATAATGTCCTCCAGGATTTCACAAAATGTTGCTGCATTCATTTTCCCCTCTATCTTTACAAGCCTACCAGGGCCTGCTGTCAAGAAGCCCCCCACACCATGATGCTGCCACACCACCATGCTGCAATGTGGGGATAGTGTGTTTGTGGAGATGTGCAGTGTTTAAGTGTTGGCCAAACAGAGCGAATAATCTGATGACCCAAAAGCAAATTTTTGTCTCATCAGATCAAATCACCTTCCTGCAAATTGACCTTGGAGTCTCCCACATGCCTTTGGGCGAACTCCAGTTCGAGATTTTTCAACAGTGGCTTTCTCTTTGCCACTCTCCCATACAGCTTTGACTAGTGAAGAACTCGGGCAACAGTTGTATGCACAGTCTCTCCAATCTCAGCCACTGAAGGTTTTAACTCCTTCAGAGAGGTCGTAGGTGTCTTGGTGGTCTCCCTCACCAGTCTCCCTCTTGCCCAGTCACTCAGTTTGTGAGGATGGCTCGGCTGAATAATTGATTTAATAATTAATTTAGTGACACTTGATTCTTACTGAAAAAGCTTTTGCAGTGAGGAATGTGTGAGATGTGTGTAATCATCATGGGATCTGTAGCTGCAGTTCCTCCTCCTCCTCCTCCAAGTCACTGGTTTGGCCATCTGGATTTTCAGGGCTGAATCGTGCCGATCGTATCTGGCTTATCCACTCAGCAAGCATCGTTGCAAGTTTTAACACTTACTTGCATTATAGGTGATGTGTGAGCTGAGGCCGATTCTGGGTGTGGCCAAGAGCAAATTTATGAATGAATTAAAGACGAGATGTGGGGACAAGGTGCCGTTTTACAGTGTTAAGAAGAAAGTGATGAAGCCACCCATGACCCTGGATAAAGTCATTTTGCTGTGCATCCAATACACTGCTTAGTGTTTCTTCAGACATGGGAATAGATTTGTCTATGTTGCCAATATGTAACACTGATTAAATCAACCCAAATTGATAATACTCTGGATGGTGACAAAAGGACAAAGGGTGGCAAAAGAAATGTATGTGACCTCAACGTGTCGCAGATGTCATGTTTAGGGAAGACATTCGTATTTCCATTAAAAGAATGTTAATAAGAGGGTTCCTTTATATTTTTTGTTTGTGTTCTGTGGGTATAATGATGTGTGTGTGTGATGTGTTTTGATCACCAGTCATTACTATGCAGCAATATCCGAAATTTCCAGTAGGTGTCAGTATGGCTACACGAGTGAATTAGATTTGATTCAACTTCATTGTCATTGAGCAGAGTACAGGTACAAGCCAATTAGTACATGCACTTTTGGCTGCAATCACAGCACTGAGTCTGTGTGGAGAGGCGTGAACAGCTGTTCTCCGAGGTTGTTGCTCTCTTGCATACTGAGTCATAATGTCCTCCAGTATTGCACAAAATGTTGCTGCATTCATTTTCCCCTCTATCTTTAGAAGCCTTCCAGGGCCTGCTGCCAAGAAGCATCCCACACCATGATGCTGCCACCACCACCATGCTTCAATCTGGGGATGGTGTGTTTGTTGAGATGTGCAGTGTTTACGTGTTGGCCAAACAGAGCGAATAATCTGATGACCCAAAAGCTACATTTTTGTCTCATCAGATCAAATAACCTTCCTCCAAATTGGCCTTGGAGTCACCCACATGCCTTTGGGCGATCTCCAGTTTGAGATTTTTCAACAGTGGCTTCTCTTTGCCACTCTCCCATACAGTTTTGACTAGTGAAGAACTCGGGCAACAGTTGCATGCACAGTCTCTCCAATCTCAGCCACTGAAGGTTTTAAGTCCTTCAGAGTGGTCGCAGGTGTCTTGGTGGTCTCCCTCACCAGTCTCCCTCTTGCCCAGTCACTCAGTTTGTGAGGATGGCCATACTCCTTCCATTTCTTGATGATGGATTCAAATGAACTCCGGGGGATGCGCAGTGAGTTGGAATTGGTTTTGTAGCCATCCCCTGACTTATTCTTTTTAAATATCTTTTCTCTAAGTTGCTTGGAGTGTTCTTTTGTCTGTATTGTGTAATTCTAGCAGGAATACTTCTGAACCATTGACTGGACCTCCTAGACACAGGTGTCGTTATACTACAATCACTTGAGACACATTAACTGCACTCAATGGAATTTCAGATGGGGTGACTAGGTGCAGTTTGAAGGTGTTTAGAAGAACAATATACAATAGTATAATTCTATATATCAATTTGCGGAGACAGTTGAGGCTGTGTTTCTTCGTTTATTCATTCACACATGAGTGCTATCTTACACGTCATTGTGAATATGGGCACTGGCTCCTCATAGAGCCAACATCAGTTTATATCAAGGAGTTCCTAGAACCTCACCCCAGCCCTCACAAACCCAAACTAGAACTTTCCATTGTTCTATTGTTGGCCCTGGCTACCTTAGTAACCATGTCACGGTGACCTGGCAAATGAGATTTGATTCAACTTCATTGTCATTGAGCAGAGTACAGGTACAAGCCAATTAGTACATGCACTTTTGGCTGCAATCACAGCACTGAGTCTGTGTGGAGAGGCGTGAACAGCTGTTCTCCGAGGTTGTTGCTCTCTTGCATACTGAGTCATAATGTCCTCCAGTATTGCACAAAATGTTGCTGCATTCATTTTCCCCTCTATCTTTAGAAGCCTTCCAGGGCCTGCTGCCAAGAAGCATCCCACACCATGATGCTGCCACCACCACCATGCTTCAATCTGGGGATGGTGTGTTTGTTGAGATGTGCAGTGTTTACGTGTTGGCCAAACAGAGCGAATAATCTGATGACCCAAAAGCTACATTTTTGTCTCATCAGATCAAATAACCTTCCTCCAAATTGGCCTTGGAGTCACCCACATGCCTTTGGGCGATCTCCAGTTTGAGATTTTTCAACAGTGGCTTCTCTTTGCCACTCTCCCATACAGTTTTGACTAGTGAAGAACTCGGGCAACAGTTGCATGCACAGTCTCTCCAATCTCAGCCACTGAAGGTTTTAAGTCCTTCAGAGTGGTCGCAGGTGTCTTGGTGGTCTCCCTCACCAGTCTCCCTCTTGCCCAGTCACTCAGTTTGTGAGGATGGCCATACTCCTTCCATTTCTTGATGATGGATTCAAATGAACTCCGGGGGATGCGCAGTGAGTTGGAATTGGTTTTGTAGCCATCCCCTGACTTATTCTTTTTAAATATCTTTTCTCTAAGTTGCTTGGAGTGTTCTTTTGTCTGTATTGTGTAATTCTAGCAGGAATACTTCTGAACCATTGACTGGACCTCCTAGACACAGGTGTCGTTATACTACAATCACTTGAGACACATTAACTGCACTCAATGGAATTTCAGATGGGGTGACTAGGTGCAGTTTGAAGGTGTTTAGAAGAACAATATACAATAGTATAATTCTATATATCAATTTGCGGAGACAGTTGAGGCTGTGTTTCTTCGTTTATTCATTCACACATGAGTGCTATCTTACACGTCATTGTGAATATGGGCACTGGCTCCTCATAGAGCCAACATCAGTTTATATCAAGGAGTTCCTAGAACCTCACCCCAGCCCTCACAAACCCAAACTAGAACTTTCCATTGTTCTATTGTTGGCCCTGGCTACCTTAGTAACCATGTCACGGTGACCTGGCAATACACAATGTCGCTTCCTCGCTGATGATGGATGTTTCTGGTAAAACACTCAAGGTTAAAAACAACTTGTGTACTTCCTTTCTGATATTGAACAGTTACATAATATTAAATGATTGCCAAGAACACACGGTTCACTTGCATACTATTGTCCTGAATATAGTACATTTTCTTCCACATAATTCCCCCTTTGGCGATTTCAATATAGCCAACATGATGATATACATATTTTAGCTGGAACCAAACAACCAGTGACGGGCAAAAACTAGCATCAATATGCTAGAAAAATTCCCTCACGACCCCCTTGCCTCTCAACTTAATCATGGGCGATCACGCTTTTGCGCTGGATGTGGTTCCATAACAATACATACATAAAAATAGGTTACATACATAAAAATAGGTTATAAATGGAATGTAAGCCTGGCAGATCTTGTCAAGACAGCATTTTGCCTGCGGTGCCCAGTTGTGTGTAGATCATAAACATAAACCAACAATGTAAAACTGAAATATGAATTGCTTAATTGTGATTACTGAGTAAATGAATTACCTATTTAACTGAAAATAAGATCAAAATGAGATTAGCATAAACTTACACAATCAAGAGTTCTTCCTAAAGGAATATTGTAGTTCCTGCATTTACCAATACAGATGCAAACACCATGAGTAACAAATGCATGTTAATATGCTGATACAGAGTATACATATATCAACCCGATACTGATACAGGAAGTGCAAAGTTCATATATGTTGATATAGATGTCCTCATGCCTGGCAATGCTAGATGTCTGCTTCAGCTCTATGGACAGTGGTGTAGTGGTTTGGATGGTACCATGTAGTTCTTCCCTCCACCTGGACAGCAGTTGGTGTTGCCCTGTGTACGGCCCTTCGCGTCACTTTCTCTGGACCTGAATGTGGACCTGCGTGAGGCAGTGGCTCAATGGGTAGTGCTTCAGCTTGGGAACCGGAGGGGCGCCGGTTCGAGCCCCTGCCGAGGTGCCCCTGAGCAAGGCACCGATCCTCAATTGCTCCCCCCTCTGCGAAGGGTGGTAATGTAAGTCGCTTTGGATAAAAGCGTCTGCCAAATGATCGTAATGTAATGTAATGTTCACTGGCACCACCGGGCTCTCTGCTACTGAACTAGAATCAGGAACCCTGTTTTTTTCCTGTAAATAGATGACTTCATGTATGGCAGTTAGCCACCTCATATATTCCTTCAACTGCATTTGCAACTGCTCAAGCGGAGGTCCCTTATAGGGTCCTCTCAAATGCGGTGTGGCATGAGTCCACCAGTCCGCCTCTCATGCAGGGTTAAATGTCTGCTTCTGTTAGTTTGCATTCGATAACTCATTAGTGCAAGTGGTAAAGCATCATTGCCATTGAGCTTTGTGCTGCTTTGCCTTTTAGAGTCCCATTAACTCTTTTGACTGTCCTTTGAGATTGATGATGATATACACTTACCAACCTTTGTCTGCTTCTTAACTGTTATAAGATTCCTCGAGCTACGTTCTGCACAAATGCTGATCCATTATCTGAACTTATTTCTGAATGTATACCAAAACGTGGAATTATTTCTTTTATCAAGAACTTAACAACAGTTTCTGACCCTAGGCCTTTTGATGCTATTTCTTCAACCCAACGACTAAAGCGATCAATTATTACTACCATGCAATGCTTTCCATGCACTGATTTTATCACGTCAACATAGTCTATGACTAGATGTTTGAATGGTCCTTCTGGCACTGGAATATGGCTAATATTCCTTTTCTTGCATTATTTTGGGAACAAATTTCCCATTGTCCTAGCCCATCATCCACCATTGTCTGCAAAAATGGCGACCAATATCCCTGTTGTTTAATTTTTCTCACCACTTCCCCCCTTGCACAGTGTATCTACACTGTGTATCTACACTGTGCAAGTGTAGATACACCTTGCACAGTGTATCTACACTGTGCAAATCAGAAATCAACATGGTTAGCAATGCCACAGCTGCAACTATCAATTTAATAAGAAAATAAACAAAATAATAAACTTTCATTATGCATCAACCCCACCAACGTACAGAGCATGTAACACATGTACGCCCCACACAGGCACTCTGGAGCTTTTAACCTTCAGATGTGTAAACAACTCAATAATACAAATAGTAAAAATAAAACAGTAAACTAGCAGCGCCCTAAAAGTACCTCTCAAGTCTTTTGATTCCAAATTAAGATTTACCCGCAAAGTCATGTATGTTATAGATTCAGGAACATTGTATCACTCTGAAAATGAAAGGATTGGGGTCAATATTTATGGCTGCTCCCTGTTTTCCTATTATTATGTATTAGATTAAATTTAAAATGTTCCCACTTCTGTAGAATTTTAGTCATTTGTTCAGTTACATCCCCCAGCCAATAAACATTTGTTCTTTTTTATGTTACGCTTATTTGAAGATTGCGTCCAGAATTGTCATTGTGGTGAACACCAGCTCTTTACTTTTAATTTACATAATCCATCTCTCCCTAACAAATTTCCGTGAATTTTTGAACAGTTTGTCTTCCGTTAGTCTTCGTTGGGGTGGCTGATCACCAGAACCCCGTTCGGTCCAATTGGGTGTTGGCCATGGGTTTGATGGACTACTTTGGCGATTGTGTCGGGCTGCCCCCATCCCCAGCAGAGACTTGGAGTTCCTTGTCTTGGAGGACGTCCCCCCTTGCCTCCTCTGCGGTGCGATGCAGGTGGTCTCCTCATCTTTGGAGCCTGTTGTCGTATTCGTTGCTATTGGGAATAGACATTGATGATGGAAGGGGGTTGGACAGGAGATGGAGCAGAGGTTTGAGTGACAGGTGTCTCTTCACCTGACTGATTGTTCAGAACTGGAGCTTGAAACATTTTCTTATATTTGTTAGTCAGTTCACTAAGTTGTAGCTGAGCAACTTTCCTTTGAATATCTTTCTTCTGCGCCCTCATTCTCTCCTCGTCCTTTCTGTATTTTTCTATGGCATGTACCACATGGTCACAGAATTCTCTGTGTGACTTTGATGTCGAGGGAGGCAGTAGCTCAGTGGGTAGAGCTTCTGCTTGGGAACTGGAGGGTTGCCAGTTCCAGTCCCTGCCGAGGTGCCCCTGAGCAAGGCACCGAACCCTCAATTGCTCCCCCCTCTGCGAAGGGTGGTAACGTAATGTAAGTCACTTTGGATAAAAGCGTCTGCCAAATGATCGTAATGTAATGTAATGTAATGTCAGTCCCACAACATCCTCCAATCTGCTTTTTACTGGGCTTGGCATGGCCTCTATCACTGATGTTCTGAACAGTGTGCTTGAGAGAGGGCTTCTCTCAGCTTCCTCCTCAGTTTCCTGCTTCCATCTTTTCAGTTGACGACTGATGTAGGCAGCTGGATTCTCTGTATCAGTAAGAAGCTCACCCTTCAGTGCCTTGGGGTCAATCTTGACCGGATATTCTTTCCTCAGGGCCCCCCCATAAGCCAGCTCGATATGAATTGAATTCAGTTCCATCGGCTAGTGGATCAACCATCCAGTGTGGGCCACTCATGCGCAAGACATTTTCCATCGTTGGCACCCCCATGGTTCGGGCCCACAGTGCCTTAATGTCGCCAAGAGCCAATATTTTGCCCACTGTCTCTTCCTTGAATGCTTTTATCCATTTGCTGGCCCCCTCATGGACGTTAGGAAGTCGAGCAATCAGTCCCTCAAGGTCGAGTGTTTGCCATGGGATATACTGTCCCTGTGCCCCCTTTATCCATATTGGATATTGCCCAGGGTCATATCTGTCTGGAGGCCTTATTGCAGGTCTGTATCTAAGGTCATAATCTTTCTCCTTGCTTTTGGCCCCCTGTTGGCTTCCTGCAGCAAATGTAAGACTTCCTGACACAATATCTCTCTGTTCTACTTCCCGAGGTCCTTCAGTGTAATTTGCTCGAGCTTCACATACTTTGCCCTGCTCTCTCATATCGTGTGCCCTCTCTTCTCCCTTAACATCTCTTCGCCCTTTTTCCTGTTCTGCCTCTACTTCTATCTCTTGATACTTAGTATGTTACAGGTTTTCTTCACTTAGTTGGTCAAACTTCAACCAATATGCCTCTGCCTCTTTCTCTTTCAGAGCCTGGTTTCTCTCTGCAAAACAATCTTAGACTTTTGGTTTGTCCTTTACAACTTCCTTGTTCCTTTCTCTGCTGTAAACTTTTAGAGTCGACTCTTTATATTGGACATGAGATGCTCGGTAAGGATCAAATTCAATGTCTCCTGAAATTTGAACGACCCCTGCCAGATTTGGATATATTCCTGCAGTATCTGTTGACACTAGCTGTTTCTTTGTCTGTTTCCTCTCCGCTCGCACCTTTTTAGCTCTTAAATTCTCTCGGATTTCTCTCAACCTGTTCCTGTAATTTGTGCCTTCATCTTTGAACAGTTTAATTATCTCTTCCTCTTTCCGTCTTTTCTGTTTTCTTTTCTTGCCTTTGTCCAAGGGTTTTTAGTCTTTTATTTTTTTTTGAGTTGCTTCTCTTCGCATGCATTGACGTCAAATGTGCCTCCAGCTGGCCAAGGACTGCATAAGTTTTTAGTTCGCTTCTCCCATCTTTCAGATGTTTTCTCTATGTCTTTTTTGCTCAGGGGATATTTCATTCCCAAGAGGGTTACCGGTATTCCGTCCATTTCTGCTGTGCGTATCAACAATTTGAATATTGTCTTTTGATGTTTTTATACCTGGATAGGCTCAATTGCGTAGTTTTAGAATGGCAATAATTGCAATTTGGTCTTATTAACTAAGTTAAGCAACATACATGTTCAAGCACAAGTTATGTTATATGTCCTACGTCACCTCTTCTTAAGCACTTATTCTGAATTCAGCATCTGGTAATACATTTAAATCAAACAATGCAACCATATATGCCAATACTGTATTGCAGCTCTCAGTTTATGTACAGAAAATGTGGTGTAGGCCAAATAATATTAAGTGGTCAGACCTGACTCCAGAGAGTCTCAGATGGGGAGGAGGGAAGTCAGCCTCTCTCCTTTCTTCCTGTTAAGCAGGCCCGAGTGTGTGAGGTCTAGGCACACCCACTCGGGGGTATACGCCCCTCCTATGCTTCAGTAGGGCACAGGACAGAGCTGCGTACACATCTGTCTCAACACACTGGGTGAATATAGCAATACAGCACAAAATATAGCAACAGTTAAGTTTCAGCTATTTTTCAACACCGTAAAAGCAGTGCTCCCGCAGCACACAACAAAACAACACTGCAACAGGTTTTTAAACGATTATATTGCCAGAAGGAACATTCAACCATCAATTTTGACCACTACTTTATGTACAAGTTTTTAGTAGTTGTACTTCTTCAACAATTTTCAGCTTCAAATTTCAGAGTTTATGTACTTCGTATTTGCAATGGAGCCCAAACTGGACACACACGCGGCTCCCTTTTGTTCTTGCAGTCACACACACAGGAAACAAATCCTTCCTCACGGCACACATGCATTCAAACCTGTCGGCGCTGACTGCACTTGCTGCAAAGAAGCATCCCACACCATGATGCTGCCACCACCATGCTTCAATGTGGGGATGGTGTGTTTGTGGAGATGTGCAGTGTTTGTGTGTTGGCCAAACAGAGCGAATAATCTGATGACCCAAAAGCTAAATTTTTGTCTCATCAGTTCAACTAACCTTCCTCCAAATTGACCTTGGAGTCTCCCACATGCCTTTGGCAAACTCCAGTTCCAGATTTTTCAACAGTGGCTTTCTCTTTGCCACCCTCAAATACAGCTTTGACTAGTGAAGAACTCGGGCAACAGTTGTATGCACAGTCCCTCCAATCTCAGCCACTGAAGGTTTTAACTCCTTCAGAGTGATCGTAGGTGTCTTGGTGGACTCCCCTCACCAGTCTCCCTCTTGCCCAGTCACTCAATTTCTTGATGATGGATTTAAATGAACTCCAGGGGATGTGCAGTGAGGTGGAAAGAGTTTTGTAGCCGTCCCCTGACTTATACTTGATAATGATCTTTTCTCTGAGTTGCTTGGAGTGTTCTTTTGTTTTCTGAACCAGTGACTGGACCTCCCAGACACAGGTGTCGTTTTACTTCAATCACTTGAGACACATTAACTGCACTCGATGGAATTGAGATGGGGTGACTAGGTGTAGTTTGAAGGTGTTCAGAAGAGCCTTCATCAACAGTAACGTACTGAAAGAAGAGGACAAGCTTACAATGATCCCTGATGCATAGCCATGTTTCAACGGTCTTCATAATGCCAGTGATTAATTCATAATTGTGGCTTATCCACTCAGCAAGCATTGTTGCAAGTTTTAACACTTACTTGCATTATAGATGATGTGTGAGCTGAGGCCGATTCTGGGTGTGGCCAAGAGCAAATTCATACATGAAGTAAAGATGAGATGGGAGGACAAGGTGCCATTTTACAGTGTTTAGAAGAAAGTTAGAAGCCACCCATGACCTGGATGAAGTCATGTTGCTGTGTATCCAATACACTACTTAGTGTTTCTTCAGACATGGGAATAGATTTGTGTATGTTGCCAATATGTAACACTGATTAAATTAAACCAAAATGATAATTCTCTCCATGGTGACAAAAGGACAAAGGGTGACATAAGGAATGTCTGTGACCTCAATGTTTCGCAGATGTCATGTTTAGGGTAGACAAATGTATTTCCATTGAAAGGATGTTAATAAGAGGGTTCCTTTATATTCTTTTTTTGTGTTATTTGGGTTTAATATTGTGTGTGATGTGTTTTGATCAATAGTCATTACTATGCAGCAATATCTGCAAACTTCCAGTAGGTGTCAGTAAGGCTACACCAGTGAATTAGATTTGATTCAACGTCATTGTCATTGAGCAGAGCACAGGTACAAGCCAATTAGTACATGCACCTTTGGCTGCAATCACAGCACTGAGTCTGTGTGGAGAGGTCTCTATCAGGCTTGCACGTCTGGATACTGCAATTTCTGTCCATTCTTCCATGCAAAAAAGCTCAAGCTCTGTAAGCTTGCTTCGGGATCGGGCGTGAACTGCTCTTCTCCGAGGTTGTTGCTCTCTTGCATACTAAGTCATAATGTCCTCCAGGATTTCACAGAATGTTGCTGCATTCATTTTCCCCTCTTTCTTTAAAAGCCTTCCACGGCCTGCTGCCAAGAAGCATCCCACACCATGATGCTGCCACCACCATGCTTCAAAGTTGGGATGGTGTGTTTGTGGAGATGTGCAGTGTTTACGTGTTGGCCAAACAGAGCGAATAATCTGATGACCCAAAAGCTACATTTTTGTCTCATCAGATCAAATAACATTCCTCCAAATTGACCTTGGAGTCTCTCAAATGCCTTTGGGCAAACTCCAGTTCCAGATTTTTCAACAGTGGCTTTGTCTTTGCCACTCTCCCCTATAGCTTTGACTAGTGAAGTACTCGGGCAACAGTTGTATGCACAGTCTCTCCAATCTCAGCCACTGAAGGTTTTAACTCCTTCAGAGAGGTCGTAGGTGTCTTGGTGGTCTCCCTCACCAGTCTCCCTCTTGCCCAGTCACTCAATTTGCAAGGATGGCCATACTCCTCCCATTTCTTGATGATGGATTGAAATGAACTCGGGGGGGATGCGCAGTGAGTTGGAATTTGTTTTGTAGCCATCCCCTGACTTATTCTTTTCAAATATCTTTTCTCTGAGTTGCTTGGAGTGTTCTTTTGTCTTCATTGTGTAATTCTGGCAGGAATACTTCTGAACCAGTGACTGGACCTCTCAGACACAGGTGTCGTTATACTACAATCACTTGAGACACATTAACTGCACTCAATGGAAATGAGATGGGGTGACTAGGTGCAGTTTGAAGGTGTTTAGAAGAACAATATACAATAGTATAATTCTATATATCAATTTGCGGAGACAGTTGAGGCTGTGTATCTTCGTTATTCATTCACACATGAGTGCTATCTTACACGTCATTGTGAATATGGGCACTGGCTCCACATAGAGCCAACATCAGTTTATATCAAGGAGTTCTTAGAACCTCACCCCAGCCCTCACAAACCCAAACTAGAACTTTCCATTGTTCTATTGTTGGCCCTGGCTACCTTAGTAACCATGTCACGGTGACCTGGCAATACACAATGTCGCTTCCTCGCTGATGATGGATGTTTCTGGTAAAACACTCAAGGTTAAAAACAACTTGTGTACTTCCTTTCTGATATTGAACAGTTACATAATATTAAATGATTGCCAAGAACACACGGTTCACTTGCATACTATTGTCCTGAATATAGTACATTTTCTTCCACATAATTCCCCCTTTGGCGATTTCAATATCGCCAACATGATGATATACATATTTTAGCTGGAACCAAACAACCAGTGACGGACAAAAACTAGCATCAAAATGCTAGAAAAATTCCCTCAAGACCCCCTTGCCTCTCAACTTAATCATGGGCGATCACGCTTTTGCGCTGGATGTGGTTCCATTACAATACATACATAAAAATAGGTTACATACATAAATATAGGTTATAAATGGAATGTAAGCCTGGCAGATCTTGTCAAGTCAGCATTTTGCCTGCGGTGCCCAGTTGTGTGTAGATCATAAACATAAACCAACAATGTAAAACTGAAATATGAATTGCTTCACTGTGATTACTGAGTAAATGAATTACCTATTTAACTGAAAATAAGATCAAAATGAGATTAGCATAAATTTACACAATCAAGAGTTCTTCCTATAGGAATATTGTAGTTCCTGCATTTACCAATACAGATGCAAACACCATGAGTAACAAATGCATGTTAATATGCTGATACAGAGTATACATATATCAACCCGATACTGATACAGGAAGTGCAAAGTTCATATATGTTGATATAGATGTCCTCGTGCGTGGCAATGCTAGATGTCTGCTTCAGCTCTATGGACAGTGGTGTAGTGGTTTGGATGGTACCATGTAGTTCTTCCCTCCACCTGGACAGCAGTTGGTGTTGCCCTGTGTATGGCCCTTCGCGTCACTTTCTCTGGACCTGAATGTGGACCTGGTCTCCTGGCACCACCGGGCTCTCTGCTACTGAACTAGAATCAGGAACCCTGTTTTTTTCCTGTAAATAGATGACTTCATGTATGGCAGTTAGCCACCTCATATATTCCTTCAACTGCATTTGCAACTGCTCAAGCGGAGGTCCCTTATAGGGTCCTCTCAAATGCGGTGTGGCATGAGTCCACCAGTCCGCCTCTCATGCAGGGTTAAATGTCTGCTTCTGTTAGTTTGCATGCGATAACTCATTAGTGTAAGTGGTAGAGCATCATTGCAATTGAGCTTTGTGCTGCTTTGCCTTTTAGAGAACTCTTTTGACTGTCCCTTGAGACTGATGATGATATACACCAACCAACCAACCAACCAACCTTTGTCTGCTTCTTAACTGTTATAAGATTCCTCAAGCTACGTTCTGCACAAATGCTGATCCATTATCTGAACTTATTTCTGAATGTTTACCAAAACGTGGAATTACTTCTTTTATCAAGAACTTAACAACAGTTTCTGACCCTAGGCCTTTTGATGCTATTTCTTCAACCCAACGACTTAAGCGATCAATTATTACTACCATGCAATGCTTTCCATGCACTGATTTTCTCACGTCAACATAGTCTGTGAACAGATGTTTGAATGGTCCTTCTGGCACTGGAATATGGCTAATATTCCTTTTCTTGCATTATTTTGGGCACAAATTTCCCATTGTCCTAGCACATCATCCACCATTGTCTGCAAAAATGGCGACCAATATCCCTGTTGTTTGCAATTTTTCTTGCACAGTGTATCTACACTGTGCAAATCAGAAATCAACATGGTTAGCAATGCCATAGCTGCAACTATCAATTTAATAAGAAAATAAACAAAATAGTAAACTTTCATTATGCATCAACCCCACCAACGTACAGAGCATGTAACACATGTACGCCCCCACACAGGCACTCTGGAGCTTTTAACCTTCAGATGCGTAAACAACTCAATAATACAAATAGTAAAAATAAAACAGTAAACTAGCAGCGCCCTAAAAGTACCTCTCAAGTCTTTTGATTCCAAATTAAGATTTACCCGCAAAGTCATGTATGTTATAGATTCAGGAACATTGTATCACTCTGAAAATGAAAGGATTGGGGTCAATATTTATGGCTGCTCCCTGTTTTCCTATTATTATGTATTAGATTAAATTTAAAATGTTCCCACTTCTGTAGAATTTAAGTCATTTGTTCAGTTATATCCCCCAGCCAATAAACATTTGTTCTTTTTTATGTTACGCTCATTTGAAGATTGATTCCAGAATTGTCATTGTGGTGTCATTGTGTCATTGTGGCTTCTCTCAGCTTCCTCCTCAGTTTCCTGCTTCCATCTTTTCAGTTGACGACTGATGTAGGCAGCTGGATTCTCTGTATCAGTAAGAAGCTCACCCTTCAGTGCCTTGGGGTCAATCTTGACCGGATATTCTTTCCTCAGGGCCCCCCATAAGCCAGCTCGATATGGATTGAATTCAGTTCCATCGGCTAGTGGATCAACCATCCATTGTGCGCCACTCATGCGCAAGACATTTTCCATTGTTGGCACCCCCATGGTTCGGGCCCACAGTGCCTTAATGTCGCCAAGAGCCAATATTTTGCCCACTGTCTCTTCCTTGAATGCTTTTATCCATTTGCTGGCCCCCTCATGGACGTTAGGAAGTCGAGCAATCAGTCCCTCAAGGTCGAGTGTTTGCCATGTGCTATACTGTCCCTGTGCCCCCTTTATCCATATTGGATATTGCCCAGGGTCATATCTGTCTGGAGGCCTTATTGTAGGTCTGTATCTAAGGTCATAATCTTTCTCCTTGCTTTTGGCCCCCTGTTGGCTTCCTGCAGCAAATGTAAGACTTCCTGACACAATATCTCTCTGTTCTACTTCCCGAGGTCCTTCAGTGTAATTTGCTCGAGCTTCACATACTTTGCCCTGCTCTCTCATATCGTGTGCCCTCTCTTCTCCCTTAACATCTCTTCGCCCTTTTTCCTGTTCTGCCTCTACTTCTATCTCTTGATACTTAGTATGTTACAGGTTTTCTTCACTTAGTTGGTCAAACTTCAACCAATATGCCTCTGCCTCTTTCTCTTTCAGAGCCTGGTTTCTCTCTGCAAAACAATCTAAGACTTTTGGTTTGTCCTTTACAACTTCCTTGTTCCTTTCTCTGCTGTAAACTTTTGGAGTCGACTCTTTATATTGGACATGAGATGCTCAGTAAGGATCAAATTCAATGTCTCCTGAAATTTGAACGACCCCTGCCAGATTTGGATATATTCCTGCAGTATCTGTTGACACTAGCTGTTTCTTTGTCTGTTTCCTCTCCGCTCGCACCTTTTTAGCTCTTAAATTCTCTCGGATTTCTCTCAACCTGTTCCTGTAATTTGTGCCTTCATCTTTGAACAGTTTAATTATCTCTTCCTCTTTCTGTCTTTTCTGTTGTCTTTTCTTGCCTTTGTCCAACGGTTTTTAGTCTTTTATTTTTTTTTGAGTTGCATCTCTTCGAATGCATTGACGTCAAATGTGCCTCCAGCTGGCCAAGGACTGCATAAGTTTTTAGTTCGCTTCTCCCAATTTTCAGATGTTTTCACTATGTCTTTTTTGCTCAGGGGATATTTCATTCCCAAGAGGGTTACCGGTATTCCGTCCATTTCTGCTGTGCGTATCAACAATTTGAATATTGTCTTTTGATGTTTTTATACCTGGATAGGCTCAATTGCGTAGTTTTAGAATGGCAATAATTGCAATTTGGTCTTCTTAACTAAGTTAAGCAACATACATGTTTCAAGCACAAGTTATGTTATATGTCCTACGTCACCTCTTCTTAAGCACTTATTCTGAATTCAGCATCTGGTAATACATTTAAATCAAACAATGCAACCATATATGCCAATACTGTATTGCAGCTCTCAGTTAATGTACAGAATATGTGGTGTAAGCCAAATAATATTAAGTGGTCAGACCTGACTCCATAGAGTCTCAGATGGGGAGGAGGGAAGTCAGCCTCTCTCCTTTCTTCCTGTTAAGCAGGCCCGAGTGTGTGAGGTCTAGGCACGCCCACTCGGTGGTATACGCCCCTCCTATGCTTCAGTAGGGCACAGGACAGAGCTGCGTACACATCTGTCTCAACACACTGGGTGAATATAGCAATACAGCACAAAATATAGCAACAGTTAAGTTTCAGCTATTTTTCAACACCGTAACAGCAGTGCTCCCGCAGCACACAACAAAACAACACTGCAACAGGTTTTTAAACGATTATATTGCCAGAAGGAACATTCAACCATCAATTTTGACCACTACTTTATGTACAAGTTTTTAGTAGTTGTACTTCTTCTACAATTTTCAGCTTCAAATTTCAGAGTTTATGTACTTCGTATTTGCAATGGAGCCCAAACTGGACACACATGCGGCTCCCTTTTGTTCTCTTAGTCACACACACAGGAAACACACCCTTCCTCACGGCACACATGCATTCAAACCTGTCGGCGCTGACTGCACTTGCTGCCGAGAAGCATCCCACACCATGATGCTGCCACCACCATGCTTCAATGTGGGGATGGTGTGTTTGTGGAGATATGCAGTGTTTACGTGTTATCCAAACAGAGCAAAAAATCTGATGACCCAAAAGCTAAATTTTTGTCTCATCAGTTCAACTAACCTTCCTCCAAATTGACCTTGGAGTCTCCCACATGCCTTTGGGCGAACTCCAGTTCCAGATTTTTCAACAGTGGCTTTCTCTTTGCCACCCTCAAATGCAGCTTTGACTAGTGAAGTACTCGGGCAACAGTTGTATGCACAGTCCCTCCAATCTCAGCCACTGAAGGTTTTAACTCCTTCGGAGTGATCGTAGGTGTCTTGGTGGACTCCCCTCACCAGTCTCCCTCTTGCCCAGTCACTCAATTTCTTGATGATGGATTTAAATGAACTCCAGGGGATGTGCAGTGAGTTGGAAAGAGTTTTGTAGCCGTCCCCTGACTTATACTTTCTAATGATCTTTTCTCTGAGTTGCTTGGAGTGTTCTTTTGTTTTCTGAACCAGTGACTGGACCTCCCAGACACAGGTGTCGTTTTACTTCAATCACTTGAGACACATTAACTGCACTCGATGGAATTGAGATGGGGTGACTAGGTGTAGTTTGAAGGTGTTTAGAAGAGCCTTCATCAACAGTAACGTACTGAAAGAAGAGGACAAGCTAACAATGATCCCTGATGCATAGCCATGTTTCAACGGTCTTCATAATGCCAGTGATTAATTCATAATTGTGGCTTATCCACTCAGCAAGCATTGTTGCAAGTTTTAACACTAACTTGCATTATAGATGATGTGTGAGCTGAGGCCGATTCTGGGTGTGGCCAAGAGCAAATTTATACATGAAGTAAAGATGAGATGGGAGGACAAGGTGCCGTTTTACAGTGTTTAGAAGAAAGTTAGAAGCCACCCATGACCTGGATGAAGTCATGTTGCTGTGTATCCAATACACTGCTAAGTGTTTCTTCAGACATGGGAATAGATTTGTGTATGTTGCCAATATGTAACACTGATTAAATTAAACCAAAATGATAATTCTCTCTATGGTGACAAAAGGACAAAGGGTGACATAAGGAATGTCTGTGACCTCAATGTGGCGCAGATGTCATGTTTAGGGTAGACAAACGTATTTCTATTGAAAGGATGTTAATAAGAGGGTTCCTTTATATTCTTCTTTTGTGTTATTTGGGTTTAATATTGTGTGTGATGTGTTATGATCACTAGTCATTACTTTGCAGCAATGTGTGCAAACTTCCAGTAGGTGTCAGTAAGGCTACACCAGTGAATTAGATTTGATTCAACTTTATTGTCATTGAGCAGAGTACAGGTACAAGCCAATTTGTACATGCACCGTTGGCTGCAATCACAGCACTGAGTCTGTGTGGAGAGGTCTCTATCAGGCTTGCTCGTCTGGATACTGCAATTTCTGTCCATTCCTCCTTGCAAAAAAGCTCAAGCTCTGTAAGCTTGCAAAAGGGATCGGGCGTGAACAGCTCTTCTCCGAGGTTGTAGCTCTCTTGCATACTGAGTAATAATGTCCTCCAGGATTTCACAAAATGTTGCTGCATTCATTTTCCCCTCTATCTTTACAAGCCTTCTGGGGCCTGCTGCCAAGAAGCCCCCCACACCATGATGCTGCCACACCACCATGCTGCAATGTGGGGATAGTGTGTTTGTGGAGATGTGCAGTGTTTAAGCGTTGGCCAAACAGAGCGAATAATCTGATGACCTAAAAAGTACATTTTTGTCTCAACAGATCAAATAACCTTCCCCCAAATTGACCTTGGAGTCTCCCACATGCCTTTGGGCAAACTCCAGTTTGAGATTTTTCAACAGTGGCTTTCTCTTTGCCACTGTCCGATACAGCTTTGACTAGTGAAGAACTCGAGCAACAGTTGTGTGCACAGTCTCTCCAATCTCAGCCACTGAATGTTTTAACTCCTTCAGACAGGTCATAGGTGTCTTGGTGGTATCCCTCACCAGTCTCCCTCTTGCCCAGTCACTCAGTTTGTGAGGATGGCCAAACTCCTTCCAATTCTTGATGATGGGTTGAAACGAACTCCGGGGGATGCGCAGTGAGTTGGCTTGAGTGAATATTTGATTAAAAAAATAATTTAGTGACGTTTTTCTTACTGAAAAAGCTTTTGCAGTGAGAAGTGTGTGAGATGTGTGTGATCATCATGGGATCTGTAGCTCCTCCTCCTCCAAGTCACTGGTTGGGCCATCTGGATTTTCAGGGCTGAATCCAGCCGATCAAATCTGGCTTATCCACTCAGCAAGCATTGTTGCAAGTTTTAACACTTACTTGCATTATAGCTGATGTGTGAGCTGAGGCTGATTCTGGGTGTGGCCAAGAGCAAATTTATAAATGAATTAAAGAAGAGATGGGATGACTAGGTGCCGTTTGACAGTGTTTAGAAGAAAGTGATGAAGCCACCCATGACCCTGGATGAAGTCATGTTGCTGTGTTTCCAATACACTGCTTAGTGTTTCTTCAGACATGGGAATAGATTTGTGTATGTTGCCAATATGTAACACTGATTAAATTAACCCAAAATGATAATTCTCTCGATGGTGACAAAAGGACAAAGGGTGACAAGAGAAATGTCTGTGACCTCAATGTTTCACAGATGTCATGTTTAGGGTAGACAATCGTATTTCCATTGAAAGAATGTTAATAAGAGGGTTCCTTTATATTCTTCTTTTGTGTTATTTTGGTTTAATATTGTGTGTGATGTGTTTTGATCACTAGTCATTGCTATGCAGCAATATCTGCAAACTTCCAGTAGGTGTCAGTAAGGCTACACCAGTGAATTAGATTTGATTCAACTTCATTGTCATTGAGCAGAGTACAGGTACAAGCCAATGAGTAGATGCACCGTTGGCCGCAATCACAGCACTGAGTCTGTATGGAGAGGTCTCTATCAGGCTTGCACGTCTGGATACTGCAATTTCTTTCCATGCTCACTTGTAAAAAAGCTCAAGCTCTGTCAGCTTGCTTGGGAATCAGGCGTGAACAGCTCTTCTCCAAGGTTGTCCCTCTCTTGCATACTGAGTCATAATGTCCTCCAGGATTTTACAAAATGTTGCTGCATTCATTTTCCCCTCTATCTTTACAAGCCTTCCGGGGCCTGCTGCCAAGAAGCATCCCACACCATGATGCTGCCACCACCACGCTTCAATGTGGGGATGGTGTGTTTGTGGAGATGTGCAGTGTTTACATGTTGGCCAAACAGAGCGAATAATCTGATGACCCAAAAGCCAAATTTTTGTCTCAACAGATCAAATAACCTTTCTCCAAATTGACCTTGGAGTCTCCCACATGCCTTTGGGCTAACTCCAGTTCAAGATTTTTCAACATTGGCTTTCTCTTTGCCACGCTCCCCTATAGCTTTGACTAGTGAAGTACTCGGGCAACAGTTGTATGCACAGTCTCTCCAATCTCAGCCACTGAAGGTTTTAACTCCTTCAGAGTGGTCGTAGGTGTCTTGGTGGTCTCCCTCACCAGTCTCCCTCTTGCCCAGTAACTCAGTTTGTGAGGATGGCCATACTCACAAAAATAAAAAAATTCTTGATGATGGATTTAAATGAACTCGGGGGGGATGCGCAGTGAGTCGGAATTGGTTTTGTAGCCATCCCCTGACTTATTGTTTTCAAATTTCTTTTCTCTGAGTTGCTTGGAGTGTTCTTTTGTCTTCATTATGTATTTCTAGCAGGAATACTTCTGAACCAGTGACTGGACCTCCCAGACACAGTCGTTATACTACATTACATTACATTACGATCATTTGGCAGACGCTTTTATCCAAAGCGACTTACATTACATTACCACCCTTCGCAGAGGGGGGAGCAATTGAGGGTTCGGTGCCTTGCACAGGGGCACCTCGGCAGGGGCTCGAACCGGCGACCCTCCAGTTCCCAAGTTACACTACCCACTGAGCCACTGCCTCCCTACAATCACTTGAGACACATTAACTGCACTCAATGGAATTGAGATGGGGTGACTAGGTGTAGTTTGAAGGTGTTCAGAAGAGCCTTCATCAACAGTAACGTCCTGAAAGAAGAGGACAAGCTAACAATCATCCCTTATGCATAGCCATGTTTCAAGGATCTTCATAATGCCAGTGATTAATTCATAATTTTGGCTTATCCACTCAGCGAGCATTGTTGCAAGTTTTAACACTTACTTGCATTATAGCTGATGTGTGAGCTGAGGCCGATTCTGGGTGTGGCCAAGAGCAAATTTATACATGAAGTAAAGACAAGATGGGAGGACTAGGTGCCGTTTTACAGTGTTTAGAAGAAAGTGATGAAGCCACCCATGACCCTGGATGAAGTCATGTTGCTGTGTATCCAATACACTGCTTAGTGTTTCTTCAGACATGGGAATAGATTTGTGTATGTTGCCAATATGTAACACTGATTAAATTAAACCAAAATGATAATTCTCTCTATGGTGACAAAAGGACAAAGGGTGACACAAGGAATGTCTGTGACCTCAATGTGGCGCAGATGTCATGTTTAGGGTAGACAAACGTATTTCCATTGAAAGGATGTTAATAAGAGGGTTCCTTTATATTCTTCTTTTGTGTTATTTGGGTTCAATATTGTGTGCTATGTGTTTTGATCACTAGTCATTACTATGCAGCAATATCTGCAAACTTCCGGTAGGTGTCAGTAAGGCTACACCAGTGAATTAGATTTAATTCAACTTCATTGTCATTGAGCAGAGTACAGGTACAAGCCAATGAGTAGATGCACCGTTGGCCGCAATCACAGCACTGAGTCTGTGTGGAGAGGTCTCTATCAGGCTTGCACGTCTGGATACTGCAATTTCTGTCCATTCTTCCTTGCAAAAAAGCTCAAGCTCTGTAAGCTTGCTTTGGGATCCGGCGTGAACAGCTCTTCTCCGAGGTTGTAGCTCTCTTGCATACTGAGTCATAATGTCCTCCAGGATTTCACGAAATGTTGCTGCATTCATTTTCCCCTCTATCTTTACAAGCCTTCCAGGGCCTGCTGCCAGGAAGCATCCCATTCCATGATGCTGCCACACCACCATGCTGCAATGTGGGGATAGTTTGTTTGTGGAGATGTGCAGTGTTTAAGTGTTGGCAAAACAGAGCGAATAATATGATGACCCAAAGGCTAAATTTCAATCAATCAGACCTTCCTCCAAATTGACCTCGGAGTCTCCCAAATGCCTTTGGGCGAACTCCAGTTTGAGATTTTTTAACAGTGGCTTTCTCTTTGCCACCCTCAAATACAGCTTTGACTAGTGAAAAACTCGGGCAACAGTTGTATGCACAGTCTCTCCAATCTCAGCCACTGAAGGTTTTAAGGTTTAACTCCTTCAGAGTGGTCGTAGGTGTCTTGGTGGTCCCCCCTCACCAGTGTGGAGTTGGAGTGTTCTTTTGTCTTCACTGTGTGTAATTCTAGCACGAATACTTCTGAACCAGTGACTGGACCTCCCAGACACAGGTGTCGTTAAACTACAATCACTTGAGACACATTTACTGCACTCAATGGAATTGAGATGGGGTGACTAGGTGCAGTTTGAAGGTGTTCAGAAGAGCCTTCATCAACAGTAACGTCCTGAAAGAAGAGGATGAGCTCACAATGATCCCTGATGCATAGCCATGTTTCAAGGATCTTCATAATGCCAGCGATTAATTCATAATTTTGGCTTATCCACTCAGCAAGCATTGTTGCAAGTTTTAACACTTACTTGCATTATAGGTGATGTGTGAGCTGAGGCCGATTCTGGGTGTGGCCAAGAGCAAATTTATAAATGAAGTAAAGACAAGATGGGAGGACAAGGTACCGTTTTACAGTGTTTAGAAAAAAGTGATGAAGCCATCCATGACCCTGGATGAAGTCATTTTGCTGTGTATCCAATACACTGCTTAGTGTTTCTTCAGACATGGGAATAGATTTGTGTATGTCGCCAATGTGTAACACTGATTAAATGAACCCAAAATGATAATTCTCTCTATGGTGACAAAAGGACAAAGGGTGACATAAGGAATGTCTGTGACCTCAATGTGGCGCAGATGTCATGTTTAGGGTAGACAAACGTATTTCCATTGAAAGGATGTTAATAAGAGGGTTCCTTTATATTGTTCTTTTGTGTTATTTGGGTTCAATATTGTGTGTGATGTGTTTTGATCACTAGTCATTACTATGCAGCAATATCTGCAAACTTCCGGTAGGTGTCAGTATGGCTACACCAGTGAATTAGATTTGATTCAACTTCATTGTCATTGAGCAGAGTACAGGTACAAGCCAATTAGTACATGCACCTTTGGCTGCAATCACAGCACTGAGTCTCTGTGGAGAGGTCTCTATCAGGCTTGCACGTCTGAACACTGCAATTTCTTTCCATTTTTCCTTGCAAAAGGAATCGGGCGTGAACAGCTCTTCTCCGAGGTTGTAGCTCTCTTGCATACTGAGTCATAATGTCCTCCAAGATTTCACTTAATTTTGCTGCATTTATTTTCCCCTCTATCTTTACAAGCCTTCTGGGGCCTGCTGCCAAGAAGCCTCCCACACCATGATGCTGCCACACCACCATGCTGCAATGTGGGGATAGTGTGTTTGTGGAGATGTGCAGTGTTTAAGTGTTGGCCAAACAGAGCGAACAATCTGATGACCCAAAAGCTACATTTTTGTCTCATCAGATCAAATAACCTTCCTCCAAATTGACCTTGGAGTCTCCCACATGCCTTTGGGCAAACTCCAGTTCGAGATTTTTCAACAGTGGCTTTGTCTTTGCCACTCTCCCATACAGCTTTGACTAGTGAAGTACTCGGGCAACAGTTGTATGCACAGTCTCTCCAATCTCAGCCACTGAAGGTTTTAACTCCTTCAGAGAGGTCGTAGGTGTCTTGGTGGTCTCCCTCACCAGTCTCCCTCTTGCCCAGTTTGTGAGGATGGCCATACTCCTCCCATTTCTTGTTGATGGATTTAAATGAACTCGGGGGGATGCGCAGTGAGTTGGAATTGGTTTTGTAGCCATCCCCTGACTTATTCTTTTCAAATATCTTTTCTCTGAGTTGCTTGTAGTGTTCTTTTGTCTTCATTGTGTGATTCTAGCAGGAATACTTTTGAACCAGTGACTGGACCTCCCAGACACAGGTGTCGTTATACTACAATCACTTGAGACACATTAACTGCACTCAATGGAAGTTTTTTCTGGCTACAAAATCAATATTTCAAAGAGCAAATGTTACCCCATTAATACTTTAAGTTTGCATCTCCGCAAAACAGACTTCCCCTTCAAGCTCGGTAGCTCGGGGTTGAAGTATCTCGAGAATATGACTCGTACATTCTCAGACCTCCTTCCCGCCACAGACACTGCGCTCACCGCAACCCTGAAGACTTGAAAGACAGTCTTTCTTAGATGGAAGAGTTTACCACTCTCCTTAATTGGGAAAATAAACGTGATCAAAATGATCACGTTCAGATTTTTTTACCTGTTTTAATCTCCTACCTAAACATTTCTTTGACTCGTAAGACAAAATGATCAGCGCCTTCAAAGAGAGAGAAAGAGAGAGAGAGAGAGAGAGAGACTGTTTGATGCTGCTGTGTTGCCTGTTATTATTTATGTATTCATGTTCTTCTCATAATTTGTTATTGATTTTTTTAAATTATCTATTTTATAAATAGGGGGAGGCAGTAGCTGAGTCGGTAGGGCTTCCGCTTGGGAACCGCAGGGTCGGAGGTTCGAGTCCCTGCCTAGGTGCCCCTGAGCAAGGCACCGAACCCCCAACTGCTCCCCCCTCTGTAATGGGTGGTAATGCAATGTACGTCGCTTTGGATAAAAGCGTCTGCTAAATGATCGTAATGTAATGTAATTTTATTTTATTTTTGAAACTCACAGTCTTGTCTCTGTTTCAGGCGTCTTCACCTCCTACCTTCCTGTGCGTCCCCGTCAGTGTGATTACCTGCCTTCCCTAATGTCGTTCACCTGTGTCTTGTTGTCTCCTCCCTTGTCTTGTATACATATACCCATGTGTTCTGTGTGTTCTTTGTCAGTTTGTTATCGTTCGTGACTTCCTTGTGTTTGTAATCCTCGTGACAGTACTCCTCATCTGATCTTGTTTTACCTGTGTGCTGACCCATGCCTGCACCTGACCTCATTTCCCTTCTCCAGCCCTTGGATTTACGCCTGCCCTCGACCTCGTCTCTCACCGCCAGCCCTCGGACCTTATGGGTCCTCTGTTCCGTTAACCCGTGACATTTTTATGGATAGATCAAAGCAGACCAAAACAATTTTCCAATCAACTTCTAGTGGTATCTCTCTATGCATGTTATATTTGTCCAGATTTTAAGACACCGCTACCTCTTCGGCTACAGTTCTCATGATTAAACCTCTAAAAAGCTGCTGCTGTAAAGGAAGAGCTCTAAAGGAAGAAGCCGCGTGCCGTGTTCCCACATTAAAATGTGTAATAGTGTTTGTTTTTACATTTAATCTTTTTATACTAAACATGTAAAACTAAGGAATTCTGGAAATTATAAGGTTTAGTATAATTACAAACCAAATCGCAAAAGCAAATAGTCCAACAGTTGAAGAACGTTTTGTTGCAATTGCAAGGAATTTAGGGATTTCATCATCTACAGTCCATAATATCATCAAAAGATTCAGAGAATCTGGAGAAATCTCTGCACGTAAGCGGCAAGGTCGAATACCAACATTGAATGCCCGTGACCTTCGATCCTTCAGGCGGCACTGCATTAATAACCGACATCATTCTGTGAAGGATATTACCACGTGGGCTCAGGAACTAGACTAGACATATCATATGTCAAAGTAGCACTAAATTTGGCAAAAAATTGAAAAATAATAAAGAGCTGTTTGGGAGCCGAAAAAGCCTCTTCTTGGTGAGCTGAACGCTGCTAAAATGCCTGAAAGATTGAAGCCTACAAGTGCTTGAAGGTTTGGAGGGCCTGAAGGAAATGTAAACTTATTTTAATAGGAATGGCAAAAAATCCCCAAAACCTGTAAAATCTGAAGTATTTTAAACTTGTGGTGTGCGCATATTTGGTTGTATATGTGAGTGCGCGCACACCGTATGTGATTGTGTGTGTGTACTGCTTCAAGTTAACACATTGTGTATGAATTGTAAATGCAGAAAAAGAAACAACACTGATTTCAAAGTCAACAGCATTTAATATATAAAATGTCTAATGATCAAATAACATTTATTCGTATAACATTTATTCGTATACCCTAGGATCAAATACACACACAGGCCTTTTTCAGGCCTACAGGCCTACAATAGTGCCTCTAGAAATTGTTCCAAGGGGCCAGATGGGGCCACTGAAAGTGTACTATTATATATACAGAACACAGAATATATACAGAATAAACTATATACACTATATATACTTTAAATACTAACTATAATTATAAATTAATAAATATGTAAATAAATAGTGCAAGGAGTCTGATCAGTGAAAACAGAAAGTTGTGCAATGGCAGTGGAAGTGAAATGAAAAAGATCAGTGCAAAACCGAAAGTTGTGCAAATGGCAGTGGAGTGCAAGATGATGCTAGAGGGAGGATGGAGTTGAGTGGGGGAATGGAGTAGAGTTCAACAGGGTCACTGCCTCGTAGAAGAAACTCTTCCTGAGCCTGCTGGTGCGAGAGCGGAGGCTTCTGTAACGCCTGCCGGATGGGAGGATGGTGAAAAGTTTATTATTGGGGTGGAATGACTCTTTTATCATGTTCCTGGTTTTGCCCAAACAGCGTCGACGGTAGATCTGTTCGATACTGTCCAGTTGTGTACCGGTGATCCTTTGGGCAGTTTTCACCACCCGCTGGAGTGCTTTCCGGTCTGATGCAGAGCAGTACGTTTTGATCTTTAAAGCAGCCTTTTCTGAACATAAAATCAAAACTACATTACAGAATTCCTTTCAAAGTAATAAAATTAGTTTATAGATTCTGTGATACAGTTTGTAAGAATGCTCTCAATAGCACAGCAGTAGAAGTTCACCAGGATCCTGGGACAAAGGTGAGCTTTCTTAAGGCTCCGAAGAAAGTAGAGGAGCTGTGCGCCTTTTTGACCAGGGTGGAGGAGTTTATGGACCAGGTGAGATCATCGGAGATGTGGATGCTAAGGAACTTGAAGCTGGGCACACACTCCACTGCAGCTCCGTTGATGGAGATGGGTGTGTGTGCACACCACGTGGTCAGGTACCGTACTTCCTCCCTGTAGGCCGTCTCATCGTCGCCTCTGATCAGGCCTATCACCGTGGTGTCATCTGCGAACTTAATTATGGAATTGGAACCATAGATAGGAGCGCAGTCATGGGTGAATAGGGAGTAAAGGAGAGGGCTCAGCACGCAACCTTGTGGCACGCTGGTGTTCAGGGTGATAGTGGAGGAGGAGAGGTTGTCTATCTTAACAGACTGGGGTGTGTTAGATAGAAAGTCCAGAGTCCAATTGCAGAGGGATGAGTTGATACCAAGCTGGCTGAGCTTGGATATCAACTTGGAGGGGATCACAGTATTGAATGCTAAGCTGAAGTCAATGAACAGCATTCTGGCGTAACAGTTCTGGGTGTCCAAGTGTGTCAGTGTGGAATGAAGTGCCGTGGAGATGGCGTCCTCAGTTGACCTATTGTGGCGGTAGGCAAACTGGTGAGGGTCCCAAGTAGCAGGCAGGCAGGTTTTTGAGTGTGAGAGGACCAGCCTCTCAAAGCACTTGGCGATGATGGGGGTGAGGGCAACAGGATGGAAGTCATTCAGGGCCGTAGCGGTGGAGTGCTTCGGCACTGGCACGATGGTGGCGGTCTTAAAGGTAGTGGGAACAACTGCTTGGGCCAAGGACAGGTTGAAAATGTCCGCAAAGACCCCGGCCAGCTGCTCTGCACACGCTTTGAGCACGCGCCCAGGTATTCCATCGGGGCCAGCTGCCTTCCGGGCGTTCACCTTGCTCAGGACCTCTGAGGTGGAGAGTGTGAGAGGCAGATCGTTGAGAGGTAGATCTGCCTTGGACATCACCTCCCTGTTTTCCCGGTCAAAGCGAGCGTAGAAGTGGTTGAGCTCGTCAGGGAGGGGGGTGGAGGTGGAGCTGGTAGGGGGCACAGTGTTGGGTGGTTTGTAGCTGGTGAGTGACTGTATGCCTTGCCACATAAGCTGGGGGTCAGAGGAGTTGAAGTGCTCTTCAACCTTCAGTTTGTAGCCATGTTTGGCCTGTGAGATTTCACTTCTCAGGTTGGCCCTAGCTAGGGGAAGGGCTCCTGGTCTCCAGACCTGAAGGCTGCATCTCTGGCATTGAGCAGAGGGCGAACCTCTCTGTTCATCCAGGGCTTCTGGTTGGAGAAAGTTTTTATTGTTTTAAGTGATGTCACTCTGTCCACACACCTGTTGATATGATCCAGGACAGAGTTTGTGAGAATGTCAATGTTAATCAGGGAGTCTGTGGTGGCCTGAACGGAGAACACATTCAAATCTGTTTGTTGGAATTGCTGTTGGAGAATGGAATCAGCACCCTCGGACCAGATTTTGACGGTCCTTGTTGTGGGTTTGATCTGTTTGATGATGGGGGAGTACTTGGGGATCAGGAACAAAGAGAGGTGATCAGAGTGACCAAGGTGGGGGAGGGGAGTGACTTTGTATGCCTTAGCTACACTGGTGTAAACATGGTCCAAAGTCCTTTGTCCCCTTGTGGAGCAGGAGACGTTCTGTCGGAACTTAGGAAGAACAGATCATAGAGTGCGGTGGTTAAAATCCCCAGCGACAATAAAGGCCTCATCCGGATGCATGGTCTGCAGTTTGTTGATGGCAGCATAAAGTTCTCTCATGGCCACTTTAGCATTAGCATCCAGTGGGACATAAACCGCAGCAGCAACAATGCAGGTGAACTCACGTGGAAGGTAGAAGGGCCTGCACTTGATAACCAGGTACTCCAGATCAGCAGAACAATGGGTATCCACAACGGCAGAGTCCATGCACCATGATTTGTTTACATAAATGCATACTCCTCCACCTCTGATTTTACCTGTGGCTGCCGCTTCTCTATCGGCCCTGAAGATGGTGCGCCCCTCAAGCTCCACCACGCAGTTCGGGACAGCGTCGCTAAGCCATGTTTCCGTGAAGAGTGAAGAACATGAGACTGCAGTCCATGAGCCTTTTCTGTGTGAGGGTCCAGATCTTGAGTTCATCCATCTTATTCGCAGAGACCGCACTTTGGCGAGGAAAATGCTAGGGAGCGATGGCCGGTGTGGATTTAGCACGCAGACCTCCGCGTTTCCCCCGTCTTTGTTTGCGGTCTGACGCCGGCGCAGAGAGTAGCCGGTCGGCAGGATGACTCCTTGACACCTCGGTGACCTTACCAACTCAGGTGAGAGCTCGTCGAAGTTGAATGGGTGGTCCAAAACTACGTTATTGCTTCGGTAAAAAATGTCTAAAAGTGACTCTCTACTATATGAATGGTTCGGCCCGCTGAATCGGGCGAACACGCAGGAGAAAACTATGTAAATAAGCACTAATTTGCTAAATTTAGTTGAGCCTCGCGATGTACACGCGCTGCCATCTTGTCAGCTACAATATAGTATATAGGCTGGTTGAATTCTCAATTGGCCACAGAGGCAACCATCAACAGACATGCCCAAGAAGGCCACACTGCTGGGTGTGCTTGCTGGGCAGATATTAAGTCTCCGTGAGATATTTGGACAGATGAGTGGCAGATGTAAACAGGAAATGTGGTTTATCTTGTCCACATTCAAAAAAATAACATCCTCTTAAATAAAATTAGGATCCCAAAGGTTACACCATCACCTCTAAATCTATGAGCTAAATAGATCTCTTGTATAGTTGACCCTCATTGTCTGTGGATACAGGAGTCCACTTTGCAGTAAGTATTATGCAAGTGATATTTTTCTCAGATTTTCCTAAATCGTCGATGCAAATGATAGTCAGTATAATTTTAGAGTATAATTCAAATCGTATTGAACAAACTTCCCAATGATAACAGTATTTTTTTTGTTTTTTAAATAATAAACTCAAAATGCACTGTTCCAAATGATTATGCACAACAGAGTTGCAAAACATTTTATAGGTTGTAAAGAACTAAAAATGGCCATTTGTTGAATTTGCAGCATTAGGAGGTCATATTTACTGAAATCAAAAGCTATTTCAATCAAAAACATCTTAATAGGCCAAGTTACATGTAAACATAGGATCCCTTCTTTGATATCACCTTCACAATTCTTGCATCCATTGAACTTGTGAGTTTTTGGAGAGTTTCTGGTTAAATTTCTTTGCAGGATGTCAGAATAGCCTCCCAGAGCTGCTGTTTTGATCTGAACTGCCTCCCACCCTCATAGATCTTTTGCTTGAGGATGCTCCAAAGGTTCTCAATAGGGTTAAGGTCAAGTGAAGATGGGGGCCACACCATGAGTTTATCTCCTTTTTATGCCCATAGCAGCCAATGACACAGAGGTACTCTTTGCAGCATGAGATGGTGCATTGTCGTGCATAAGATGATTTTACCACGGAAGGCACGGTTCTTCTTTCTTTACCACGGAAGAAAGTGGTCAGTTTAGAAACTTTAAATACTTTACTGAGGTCATTTTCACACCTTCAGGGACCCTAAAGGGGCCTACTAGCTCTCTCCCCATGATTCCGGCCCAAAACATAACCTCGCCACCTCCTTGCTGACGTTGCAGCCTTGTTGGGACATGGTGGCCATCCACTACTCTATCCATCTGCAGTGCTGTTGCAGGGTTGCACAGCACTCATCAGTAAACAAGACTGTTTGAAAATTAGTCCTTATGTATTTCTGATCCCACTGCAACCGTTTCTGCTTGTGAGCATTGTTTAGGTGGCCGAATAGTAGGTTTATGCACAACTGCAAACCTCTGGAGGATCCTACACCATGAGGTTTGCGGGACTCCAGAGGCACCAGCGGCTTCAAATACCTGTTTGCTGCTTTGTAATGGCATTTTAGCAGCTGCTCTCCTAACCCGATGAATTTGTCTGGCCGAAACCTTCCTCATTATGCCTTTATCTGCACGACCCCGTCTGCGCTCTGAATCAGCCGCAAATCTCTTCACAGTACGATGATCACGCTTAAATTTTTGCTAAATATCTAATGTTTTCATACCTTGTCCAAGGTATTGCACTATTTGACACTTTTCGGCAGCAGAGAGATCCTTTTTCTTTCCCATATTGCTTGAAACCTGTGGCCTGCTTAATGGAACGTCCCTCTTAAGTAGTTCTCCTTTGATTGGGCCCACCTCGCAAACTAATTTCCACAGGTGTCTGAGATGGATTTCAATAACACAATACCATCCATGAATATAATTGAAAAGCAAAAAAAATTAATGTTTATGACACTTAAATCCAATTTGCATAATAATTTGGAACGCAGGTATTGCCATACCTGCATTGGCGCAGCTTGGTGGGCTGTTCTCCATGCCTGAGAGCCCTGGATACCTGCTGATAGAGAAGAACGATGAGGCTGCTGCAGAAAAAAAGTGCATTGTTGTTTGCAAGGTTCAGCCTGTTCTACTGCGCTCTTGGTTCTGAGCTGACTGTGCTAAGCCTGGAGTCTTGATATGCAGACATGGCTAAAAGTCTTGGTACCCTAAAAATAAAAAGTCGAAAATTGTCCCTGAGAGAAAACAGCACTTGGAAAGGTTTTCTCCATTTATAGAGGCTGAATTATTGATTCTAAGGTTGAAGACACCATTATTTATTATCACTTCTCAGGGATTGCTATAATTTAGTCCAGCACTATTCATTTGTTATATTATTTTAAATATGTTACATTGGAAAGCAAGGCAAAGTATCACATCTATCAGATATTGAATAATTAATGGTCAATTTCAACTTATTTCAGAGAAAATTGTGCGTTTTAGTTTTTATTTTAAGGATGCTGACACTTCTGGAAATGGAGGTCATGTTTGGAACAAGAGACAGGCACTTGCCAGCTTATTGGGTAAATAAAGAGCAAACCCAGCCTGATTTGTTAAACTGGTTCTAAAGGACAAATACTGGTAATTTTCAACATAAATTACAAACAAACTAGACACAAGTAACTCTATTTAAAACTTCTGGAATTAAGCAGTTCGATGCTACTTTTAAATATTCTGTTTTGGTCTCACCCCTCAGGAGATTCCTCTGAAAAAAAGGAGAGATGAATGGAATGCATGGAATGACGGAATGGAGCGCCAGAACAATCTACAAGTTGTTTCTGTTCTACAGTTACTGAGGGACAGGACTGTCCGCTGGCAGTTGATCACTGGCATTGCCATGCTGGTGTCTTTTCAGTTGTCTGGTGTCATAGCTGTGAGTAATTACACAAGTGAGAATAAGTGATTTTTAATCCCCCAATCTTCTACGTGACATATTAAAATGTGTATTTTCACACTACTCACCTTGGGCCACATCACACATACTGGACTGGGGGCAGGTCGGGTGGTAGATTTTGTCTTCCTCCTTTCTAACTCTGGCGACTACTACCACCGCTGCCACCGCAATCTCCTCTTCCTCCCAAGCCCAGAACTTGAGTCAGTCTTTGGGTCAGGTCAGCCTCCTCCTTCTTTTGGCCATTGAAAGACAAAAGAATCGGACCCTGTCCTGACCAGACGCTTACGGTCTCCTGCCGGACGCCACTCATGGGAATAGATTGGTGTATGTTACCGATACGTATCGCTGATTAAATACACTCAGATTGATAATACTCTTGGTGGTGACAAAAGGACAAAGGGTGACAAAAGGAATGTCTGTGACCTCAATGTGGCACAGATGTCATGTTAGGGTAGACAATCGTATTTCCTTTGAAAGAATGTTAATAAGAGGGTTCATTTATATTCTTCTTTTGTGTTATGTGGGTTTAATGATGTGTGTGATGTGTTTTGATCACCAGTCATTACTATGCAGCAATATCTGCAAATTTCCAGTAGGTGTCAGTACGGCTACACAACTGAATTAGATTTGATTCAACTTTATTGTCATTGAGCAGAGTACAGGTACAAGCCAATGAGTAGATGCACCTTTGGCTGCAATCACAGCACTGAGTCTGTGTGGAGAGGTCTCAATCAGGCTTGTACATCTGGATACTGCAATTTCTTTCCATTCTTCCTAGCAAAAAAGCTCAAGCTCTGTCAGGTTGCTTGGGAATCGGGCATGAACAGTTCTCTCCGACGTTGTCCCTCTCTTGCATACTGAGTCATAATGTCCTCCAGGATTTCACAAAATGTTGCTGCATTCATTTTCCCCTCTATAGTTACAAGCTTTCCAGGGCCTGCTGCTGAGAAGCATCCCACACCATGATGCTGCCCCACCAATGTGGGGATGGTGTGTTTGTGGATATGGATTTCTGAATTATCTGATGACCCAAAAGCAAAATTTGTGTCTCATCAGATCAAATAACATTCCTCCAAATTGACCTTGGAGTCTCTCAAATGCCTTTTGGCAAACTCCAGTTCCAGATTTTTCAACAGTGGCTTTCTCTTTGCCACTCTCCCATACAGCTTTGACTAGTGAAGAACTCGGGCAACAGTTGTATGCATAGTCTCTCCAATCTCAGCCACTGAAGGTTTAAACTCCTTCAGAGAGGTCGTAGGTGTCTTGGTGGTCTCCCTCACCAGTCTCCCTCTTGCCCAGTAACTCAGTTTGCGAGGATGGCCATACTCCTCCCATTTCTTGATGATGGATTGAAATGAACTCGGGGGGATGTGCAGTGAGTTGGAAATGGTTTTGTAGCCATCCCCTGACTTATTCTTTTCAAATATCTTTTCTCTGAGTTGCTTGGAGTGTTCTTTTGTCTTCATTGTGTAATTCTAGCAGGAATACTTCTGAACCAGTGACTAGACCTCCCAGACACAGGTGTCGTTATACTACAATCACTTGAGACACATTAACTGCACTCGATGGAATTGAGATGGGGTGACTAGGTGTAGTTTGAAGGTGTTTAGAAGAGCCTTCATCAACAGTTACATCCTGAAAGAAGAGGACAAGCTAACAATGATCCCTGATGCATAGCCATGTTTCAAGGATCTTCATAATGCCAGTGATTAAATCATAATTTTGGCTTATGCACTCAGCAAGCATTGTTGCAAGTTTTAACACTTACTTGCATTATAGGTGATGTTTGAGCTGAGGCCGATTCTGGGTGTGGCCAAGAGCAAATTCATACATGAAGTAAAGATGAGATGGGAGGACAAGGTGCCATTTTACAGTGTTTAGAAGAAAGTGATGAAGCCACCCATGACCCTGGATGAAGTCATGTTGCTGTGTATCCAATACACTGCTTAGTGTTTCTTCAGACATGGGAATAGATTTGTGTATGTTGCCAATATGTAACACTGATTAAATTAAACCAAAATGATAATTCTCTCCATGGTGACAAAAGGACAAAGGGTGACATAAGGAATGTCTGTGACCTCAATGTTTCGCAGATGTCATGTTTAGGGTAGACAAATGTATTTCCATTGAAAGGATGTTAATAAGAGGGTTCCTTTATATTCTTTTTTTGTGTTATTTGGGTTTAATATTGTGTGTGATGTGTTTTGATCAATAGTCATTACTATGCAGCAATATCTGCAAACTTCCAGTAGGTGTCAGTAAGGCTACACCAGTGAATTAGATTTGATTCAACGTCATTGTCATTGAGCAGAGCACAGGTACAAGCCAATTAGTACATGCACCTTTGGCTGCAATCACAGCACTGAGTCTGTGTGGAGAGGTCTCTATCAGGCTTGCACGTCTGGATACTGCAATTTCTGTCCATTCTTCCATGCAAAAAAGCTCAAGCTCTGTAAGCTTGCTTCGGGATCGGGCGTGAACTGCTCTTCTCCGAGGTTGTTGCTCTCTTGCATACTAAGTCATAATGTCCTCCAGGATTTCACAGAATGTTGCTGCATTCATTTTCCCCTCTTTCTTTAAAAGCCTTCCACGGCCTGCTGCCAAGAAGCATCCCACACCATGATGCTGCCACCACCATGCTTCAAAGTTGGGATGGTGTGTTTGTGGAGATGTGCAGTGTTTACGTGTTGGCCAAACAGAGCGAATAATCTGATGACCCAAATGCAAAATTTGTGTCTCATCAGATCAAATAACATTCCTCCAAATTGACCTTGGAGTCTCTCAAATGCCTTTTGGGCAAACTCCAGTTCCAGATTTTTCAACAGTGGCCTTCTCTTTGCCACTCTCCCATACAGCTTTGACTAGTGAAGAACTCGGGCAACAGTTGTATGCACAGTCTCTCCAATCTCAGCCACTGAAGGTTTTAACTCCTTCAGAGAGGTTGTAGGTGTCTTGGTGGTCTCCCTCACCAGTCTCCCTCTTGCCCAGTCACTCAATTTGCGAGGATGGCCATACTCTTCCCATTTCTTGATGATGGATTGAAATTAACTCGGGGGGATGTGCAGTGAGTTGGAAATGGTTTTGTAGCCATCCCCTGACTTATTCTTTTCAAATATCTTTTCTCTGAGTTGCTTGGAGTGTTCTTTTGTCTTCATTGTGTAATTCTAGCAGGAATACTTCTGAACCAGTGACTGGACCTCCCAGACACAGGTGTCGTTATACTACAATCACTTGAGACACATTAACTGCACTCGATGGAATTGAGATGGGGTGACTAGGTGTAGTTTGAAGGTGTTTAGAAGAGCCTTCATCAACAGTTACATCCTGAAAGAAGAGGACAAGCTAACAATGATCCCTGATGCATAGCCATGTTTCAAGGATCTTCATAATGCCAGTGATTAAATCATAATTTTGGCTTATGCACTCAGCAAGCATTGTTGCAAGTTTTAACACTTACTTGCATTATAGGTGATGTTTGAGCTGAGGCCGATTCTGGGTGTGGCCAAGAGCAAATTCATACATGAAGTAAAGATGAGATGGGAGGACAAGGTGCCATTTTACAGTGTTTAGAAAAAAGTGATGAAGCCACCCATGACCCTGGATGAAGTCATGTTGCTGTGTATCCAATAAACTGCTTAGTGTTTCTTCAGACATGGGAATAGATTTGTGTATGTTGCCAATATGTAACACTGATTAAATTAAACCAAAATGATAATTCTCTCCATGGTGACAAAAGGACAAAGGGTGACATAAGGAATGTCTGTGACCTCAATGTGGCGTAGATGTCATGTTTAGGGTAGACAAGCGTATTTCCATTGAAAGGATGTTAATATGAGGGTTACTTTATATTCTTTTTTTTGTGTTATTTGGGTTTAATATTGTGTGTGATGTGTTTTGATCACTAGTCATTACTATGCAGCAATATCTGCAAACTTCCAGTAGGTGTCAGTAAGGCTACACCAGTGAATTAGATTTGCTTCAACTTCATTGTCATTGAGCATGGTACAGGTACAAGCCAATTAGTACATGCACCGTTGGCTGCAATCACAGCACTGAGTCGGTGTGGAGAGGTCTCTATCAGGCTTGCACGTCTGGATACTGAAATTTCTGTCCATTCTTCCTTGCAAAAAAGCACAGGCTCTGTAAGCTTGCTTCAGGATCGGGCGTGAACAGCTCTTCTCCGAGGTTGTAGCTCTCTTGCATACTGAGTCATAATGTCCTCCAGGATTTTACAAAATTCTGCTGCATTCATTTTCCCCTCTATCTTTGCAAGCATTCCAGGGCCTGCTGCCAAGAAGCATCCCACACCATGATGCTGCCACCACCATGCTTCAATGTGGGGATGGTGTGTTTGTGGAGATGTGCAGTGTTTACGTGTCGGCCAAACAGAGCGAATAATCTGATGACCCAAAAGCTACATTTTTGTCTCATCAGATCAAATAACCTTCCTCCAAATTGACCTTGGAATCTCCCACATGCCTTTGGGCGAACTCCAGTTCGAGATTTTTCAACAGTGGCTTTGTCTTTGCCACTCTCCCATACAGCTTTGACTAGTGAAGTACTCGGGCAACAGTTGTATGCACAGTCTCTCCAATCTCAGCCACTGAAGGTTTTAACTCCTTCAGAGAGGTCGTAGGTGTCTTGGTGGTCTCCCTCACCAGTCTCCCTCTTGCCCAGTCACTCAATTTGCAAGGATGGCCATACTCCTCCCATTTCTTGATGATGGATTGAAATGAACTCGGGGGGATGCGCAGTGAGTTGGAATTTGTTTTGTAGCCATCCCCTGACTTATTCTTTTCAAATATCTTTTCTCTGAGTTGCTTGGAGTGTTCTTTTGTCTTCATTGTGTAATTCTGGCAGGAATACTTCTGAACCAGTGACTGGACCTCTCAGACACAGGTGTCGTTATACTACAATCACTTGAGACACATTAACTGCACTCAATGGAAATGAGATGGGGTGACTAGGTGCAGTTTGAAGGTGTTTAGAAGAACAATATACAATAGTATAATTCTATATATCAATTTGCGGAGACAGTTGAGGCTGTGTATCTTCGTTTATTCATTCACACATGAGTGCTATCTTACACGTCATTGTGAATATGGGCACTGGCTCCACATAGAGCCAACATCAGTTTATATCAAGGAGTTCTTAGAACCTCACCCCAGCCCTCACAAACCCAAACTAGAACTTTCCATTGTTCTATTGTTGGCCCTGGCTACCTTAGTAACCATGTCACGGTGACCTGGCAATACACAATGTCGCTTCCTCGCTGATGATGGATGTTTCTGGTAAAACACTCAATGTTAAAAACAACTTGTGTACTTCCTTTCTGATATTGAACAGTTACATAATATTAAATGATTGCCAAGAACACACGGTTCACTTGCATACTATTGTCCTGAATATAGTACATTTTCTTCCACATAATTCCCCCTTTGGCGATTTCAATATCGCCAACATGATGATATAAATATTTTAGCTGGAACCAAACAACCAGTGACGGACAAAAACTAGCATCAAAATGCTAGAAAAATTCCCTCAAGACCCCCTTGCCTCTCAACTTAATCATGGGCAATCACGCTTTTGCGCTGGATGTGGTTCCATTACTATACATACATAAAAATAGGTTACATACATAAATATAGGTTATAAATGGAATGTAAGCCTGGCAGATCTTGTCAAGTCAGCATTTTGCCTGCGGTGCCCAGTTGTGTGTAGATCATAAACATAAACCAACAATGTAAAACTGAAATATGAATTGCTTCACTGTGATTACTGAGTAAATGAATTACCTATTTAACTGAAAATAAGATCAAAATGAGATTAGCATAAATTTACACAATCAAGAGTTCTTCCTATAGGAATATTGTAGTTCCTGCATTTACCAATACAGATGCAAACACCATGAGTAACAAATGCATGTTAATATGCTGATACAGAGTATACATATATCAACCCGATACTGATACAGGAAGTGCAAAGTTCATATATGTTGATATAGATGTCCTCGTGCGTGGCAATGCTAGATGTCTGCTTCAGCTCTATGGACAGTGGTGTAGTGGTTTGGATGGTACCATGTAGTTCTTCCCTCCACCTGGACAGCAGTTGGTGTTGCCCTGTGTATGGCCCTTCGCGTCACTTTCTCTGGACCTGAATGTGGACCTGGTCTCCTGGCACCACCGGGCTCTCTGCTACTGAACTAGAATCAGGAACCCTGTTTTTTTCCTGTAAATAGATGACTTCATGTATGGCAGTTAGCCACCTCATATATTCCTTCAACTGCATTTGCAACTGCTCAAGCGGAGGTCCCTTATAGGGTCCTCTCAAATGCGGTGTGGCATGAGTCCACCAGTCCGCCTCTCATGCAGGGTTAAATGTCTGCTTCTGTTAGTTTGCATGCGATAACTCATTAGTGTTAGTGGTAGAGCATCATTGCAATTGAGCTTTGTGCTGCTTTGCCTTTTAGAGAACTCTTTTGACTGTCCCTTGAGACTGATGATGATATACACCAACCAACCAACCAACCTTTGTCTGCTTCTTAACTGTTATAAGATTCCTCAAGCTACGTTCTGCACAAATGCTGATCCATTATCTGAACTTATTTCTGAATGTATACCAAAACGTGGAATTACTTCTTTTATCAAGAACTTAACAACAGTTTCTGACCCTAGGCCTTTTGATGCTATTTCTTCAACCCAACGACTTAAGCGATCAATTATTACTACCATGCAATGCTTTCCATGCACTGATTTTCTCACGTCAACATAGTCTGTGAACAGATGTTTGAATGGTCCTTCTGGCACTGGAATATGGCTAATATTCCTTTTCTTGCATTATTTTGGGCACAAATTTCCCATTGTCCTAGCACATCATCCACCATTGTCTGCAAAAATGGCGACCAATATCCCTGTTGTTTGCAATTTTTCTTGCACAGTGTATCTACACTGTGCAATAATACAAATAGTAAAAATAAAACAGTAAACTAGCAGCGCCCTAAAAGTACCTCTCAAGTCTTTTGATTCCAAATTAAGATTTACCCGCAAAGTCATGTATGTTATAGATTCAGGAACATTGTATCACTCTGAAAATGAAAGGATTGGGGTCAATATTTATGGCTGCTCCCTGTTTTCCTATTATTATGTATTAGATTAAATTTAAAATGTTCCCACTTCTGTAGAATTTAAGTCATTTGTTCAGTTATATCCCCCAGCCAATAAACATTTGTTCTTTTTTATGTTACGCTCATTTGAAGATTGATTCCAGAATTGTCATTGTGGTGTCATTGTGTCATTGTGGCTTCTCTCAGCTTCCTCCTCAGTTTCCTGCTTCCATCTTTTCAGTTGACGACTGATGTAGGCAGCTGGATTCTCTGTATCAGTAAGAAGCTCACCCTTCAGTGCCTTGGGGTCAATCTTGACCGGATATTCTTTCCTCAGGGCCCCCCATAAGCCAGCTCGATATGGATTGAATTCAGTTCCATCGGCTAGTGGATCAACCATCCATTGTGCGCCACTCATGCGCAAGACATTTTCCATTGTTGGCACCCCCATGGTTCGGGCCCACAGTGCCTTAATGTCGCCAAGAGCCAATATTTTGCCCACTGTCTCTTCCTTGAATGCTTTTATCCATTTGCTGGCCCCCTCATGGACGTTAGGAAGTCGAGCAATCAGTCCCTCAAGGTCGAGTGTTTGCCATGGGCTATACTGTCCCTGTGCCCCCTTTATCCATATTGGATATTGCCCAGGGTCATATCTGTCTGGAGGCCTTATTGCAGGTCTGTATCTAAGGTCATAATCTTTCTCCTTGCTTTTGGCCCCCTGTTGGCTTCCTGCAGCAAATGTAAGACTTCCTGACACAATATCTCTCTGTTCTACTTCCCGAGGTCCTTCAGTGTAATTTGCTCGAGCTTCACATACTTTGCCCTGCTCTCTCATATCGTGTGCCCTCGCTTCTCCCTTAACATCTCTTAAGCCCTTTTTCCTGTTCTGCCTCTACTTCTATCTCTTGATACTTAGTATGTTACAGGTTTTCTTCACTTAGTTGGTCAAACTTCAACCAATATGCCTCTGCCTCTTTCTCTTTCAGAGCCTGGTTTCTCTCTGCAAAACAATCTAAGACTTTTGGTTTGTCCTTTACAACTTCCTTGTTCCTTTCTCTGCTGTAAACTTTTGGAGTCGACTCTTTATATTGGACATGAGATGCTCAGTAAGGATCAAATTCAATGTCTCCTGAAATTTGAACGACCCCTGCCAGATTTGGATATATTCCTGCAGTATCTGTTGACACTAGCTGTTTCTTTGTCTGTTTCCTCTCCGCTCGCACCTTTTTAGCTCTTAAATTCTCTCGGATTTCTCTCAACCTGTTCCTGTAATTTGTGCCTTCATCTTTGAACAGTTTAATTATCTCTTCCTCTTTCTGTCTTTTCTGTTGTCTTTTCTTGCCTTTGTCCAACGGTTTTTAGTCTTTTATTTTTTTTTGAGTTGCATCTCTTCGAATGCATTGACGTCAAATGTGCCTCCAGCTGGCCAAGGACTGCATAAGTTTTTAGTTCGCTTCTCCCAATTTTCAGATGTTTTCACTATGTCTTTTTTGCTCAGGGGATATTTCATTCCCAAGAGGGTTACCGGTATTCCGTCCATTTCTGCTGTGCGTATCAACAATTTGAATATTGTCTTTTGATGTTTTTATACCTGGATAGGCTCAATTGCGTAGTTTTAGAATGGCAATAATTGCAATTTGGTCTTCTTAACTAAGTTAAGCAACATACATGTTTCAAGCACAAGTTATGTTATATGTCCTACGTCACCTCTTCTTAAGCACTTATTCTGAATTCAGCATCTGGTAATACATTTAAATCAAACAATGCAACCATATATGCCAATACTGTATTGCAGCTCTCAGTTAATGTACAGAATATGTGGTGTAAGCCAAATAATATTAAGTGGTCAGACCTGACTCCATAGAGTCTCAGATGGGGAGGAGGGAAGTCAGCCTCTCTCCTTTCTTCCTGTTAAGCAGGCCCGAGTGTGTGAGGTCTAGGCACGCCCACTCGGTGGTATACGCCCCTCCTATGCTTCAGTAGGGCACAGGACAGAGCTGCGTACACATCTGTCTCAACACACTGGGTGAATATAGCAATACAGCACAAAATATAGCAACAGTTAAGTTTCAGCTATTTTTCAACACCGTAACAGCAGTGCTCCCGCAGCACACAACAAAACAACACTGCAACAGGTTTTTAAACGATTATATTGCCAGAAGGAACATTCAACCATCAATTTTGACCACTACTTTATGTACAAGTTTTTAGTAGTTGTACTTCTTCTACAATTTTCAGCTTCAAATTTCAGAGTTTATGTACTTCGTATTTGCAATGGAGCCCAAACTGGACACACACACGGCTCCCTTTTGTTCTCTTAGTCACACACACAGGAAACACACCCTTCCTCACGGCACACATGCATTCAAACCTGTCGGCGCTGACTGCACTTGCTGCCGAGAAGCATCCCACACCATGATGCTGCCACCACCATGCTTCAATGTGGGGATGGTGTGTTTGTGGAGATATGCAGTGTTTACGTGTTATCCAAACAGAGCAAAAAATCTGATGACCCAAAAGCTAAATTTTTGTCTCATCAGTTCAACTAACCTTCCTCCAAATTGACCTTGGAGTCTCCCACATGCCTTTGGGCGAACTCCAGTTCCAGATTTTTCAACAGTGGCTTTCTCTTTGCCACCCTCAAATGCAGCTTTGACTAGTGAAGTACTCGGGCAACAGTTGTATGCACAGTCCCTCCAATCTCAGCCACTGAAGGTTTTAACTCCTTCAGAGTGATCGTAGGTGTCTTGGTGGACTCCCCTCACCAGTCTCCCTCTTGCCCAGTCACTCAATTTCTTGATGATGGATTGAAATGAACTCCAGGGGATGTGCAGTGAGTTGGAAAGAGTTTTGTAGCCGTCCCCTGACTTATACTTTCTAATGATCTTTTCTCTGAGTTGCTTGGAGTGTTCTTTTGTTTTCTGAACCAGTGACTGGACCTCCCAGACACAGGTGTCGTTTTACTTCAATCACTTGAGACACATTAACTGCACTCGATGGAATTGAGATGGGGTGACTAGGTGTAGTTTGAAGGTGTTTAGAAGAGCCTTCATCAACAGTAACGTACTGAAAGAAGAGGACAAGCTAACAATGATCCCTGATGCATAGCCATGTTTCAACGGTCTTCATAATGCCAGTGATTAATTCATAATTGTGGCTTATCCACTCAGCAAGCATTGTTGCAAGTTTTAACACTTACTTGCATTATAGATGATGTGTGAGCTGAGGCCGATTCTGGGTGTGGCCAAGAGCAAATTTATACATGAAGTAAAGATGAGATGGGAGGACAAGGTGCCGTTTTACAGTGTTTAGAAGAAAGTTAGAAGCCACCCATGACCTGGATGAAGTCATGTTGCTGTGTATCCAATACACTGCTTAGTGTTTCTTCAGACATGGGTTCCTTTATATTCTTCTTTTGTGTTATTTGGGTTTAATATTGTGTGTGATGTGTTATGATCACTAGTCATTACTTTGCAGCAATGTGTGCAAACTTCCAGTAGGTGTCAGTAAGGCTACACCAGTGAATTAGATTTGATTCAACTTTATTGTCATTGAGCAGAGTACAGGTACAAGCCAATTTGTACATGCACCGTTGGCTGCAATCACAGCACTGAGTCTGTGTGGAGAGGTCTCTATCAGGCTTGCTCGTCTGGATACTGCAATTTCTGTCCATTCCTCCTTGCAAAAAAGCTCAAGCTCTGTAAGCTTGCAAAAGGGATCGGGCGTGAACAGCTCTTCTCCGAGGTTGTAGCTCTCTTGCATACTGAGTAATAATGTCCTCCAGGATTTCACAAAATGTTGCTGCATTCATTTTCCCCTCTATCTTTACAAGCCTTCTGGGGCCTGCTGCCAAGAAGCCCCCCACACCATGATGCTGCCACACCACCATGCTGCAATGTGGGGATAGTGTGTTTGTGGAGATGTGCAGTGTTTAAGCGTTGGCCAAACAGAGCGAATAATCTGATGACCTAAAAAGTACATTTTTGTCTCAACAGATCAAATAACCTTCCCCCAAATTGACCTTGGAGTCTCCCACATGCCTTTGGGCAAACTCCAGTTTGAGATTTTTCAACAGTGGCTTTCTCTTTGCCACTGTCCGATACAGCTTTGACTAGTGAAGAACTCGAGCAACAGTTGTGTGCACATTCTCTCCAATCTCAGCCACTGAATGTTTTAACTCCTTCAGACAGGTCATAGGTGTCTTGGTGGTCTCCCTCACCAGTCTCCCTCTTGCCCAGTCACTCAGTTTGTGAGGATGGCCAAACTCCTTCCAATTCTTGATGATGGGTTGAAACGAACTCCGGGGGATGCGCAGTGAGTTGGCTTGAGTAAATATTTGATTAAAAAAATAATTTAGTGACGTTTTTCTTACTGAAAAAGCTTTTGCAGTGAGAAGTGTGTGAGATGTGTGTGATCATCATGGGATCTGTAGCTCCTCCTCCTCCAAGTCACTGAATGGGCCATCTGGATTTTCAGGGCTGAATCCAGCCGATCAAATCTGGCTTATCCACTCAGCAAGCATTGTTGCAAGTTTTAACACTTACTTGCATTATAGCTGATGTGTGAGCTGAGGCTGATTCTGGGTGTGGCCAAGAGCAAATTTATAAATGAATTAAAGAAGAGATGGGATGACAAGGTGCCGTTTGACAGTGTTTAGAAGAAAGTGATGAAGCCACCCATGACCCTGGATGAAGTCATGTTGCTGTGTTTCCAATACACTGCTTAGTGTTTCTTCAGACATGGGAATAGATTTGTGTATGTTGCCAATATGTAACACTGATTAAATTAACCCAAAATGATAATTCTCTCGATGGTGACAAAAGGACAAAGGGTGACAAGAGAAATGTCTGTGACCTCAATGTTTCACAGATGTCATGTTTAGGGTAGACAATCGTATTTCCATTGAAAGAATGTTAATAAGAGGGTTCCTTTATATTCTTCTTTTGTGTTTTCTGGGTTTATTATTGTGTGTGATGTGTTTTGATCACTAGTCATTGCTATGCAGCAATATCTGCAAACTTCCAGTAGGTGTCAGTACGCTACACAAGTGAATAAGATTTGATTCAACTTCATTGTCATTGAGCAGAGTACAGGTACAAGCCAATGAGTAGATGCACCGTTGGCCGCAATCACAGCACTGAGTCTGTGTGGAGAGGTCTCTATCAGGCTTGCACGTCTGGATACTGCAATTTCTTTCCATGCTCACTTGTAAAAAAGCTCAAGCTCTGTCAGCTTGCTTGGGAATCAGGCGTGAACAGCTCTTCTCCGAGGTTGTCCCTCTCTTGCATACTGAGTCATAATGTCCTCCAGGATTTCACAAAATGTTGCTGCATTCATTTTCCCCTCTATCTTTACAAGCCTCGTGGGGCCTGCTGCCAAGAAGCATCCCACACCATGATGCTGCCACCACCACGCTTCAATGTGGGGATGGTGTGTTTGTGGAGATGTGCAGTGTTTACATGTTGGCCAAACAGAGCGAATAATCTGATGACCCAAAAGCCAAATTTTTGTCTCAACAGATCAAATAACCTTTCTCCAAATTGACCTTGGAGTCTCCCACATGCCTTTGGGCTAACTCCAGTTCAAGATTTTTCAACATTGGCTTTCTCTTTGCCACGCTCCCCTATAGCTTTGACTAGTGAAGTACTCGGGCAACAGTTGTATGCACAGTCTCTCCAATCTCAGCCACTGAAGGTTTTAACTCCTTCAGAGTGGTCGTAGGTGTCTTGGTGGTCTCCCTCACCAGTCTCCCTCTTGCCCAGTAACTCAGTTTGTGAGGATGGCCATACTCACAAAAATAAAAAAATTCTTGATGATGGATTTAAATGAACTCGGGGGGGATGCGCAGTGAGTCGGAATTGGTTTTGTAGCCATCCCCTGACTTATTGTTTTCAAATTTCTTTTCTCTGAGTTGCTTGGAGTGTTCTTTTGTCTTCATTATGTATTTCTAGCAGGAATACTTCTGAATCAGTGACTGGACCTCCCAGACACAGTCGTTATACTACATTACATTACATTACGATCATTTGGCAGACGCTTTTATCCAAAGCGACTTACATTACATTACCACCCTTCGCAGAGGGGGGAGCAATTGAGGGTTCGGTGCCTTGCACAGGGGCACCTCGGCAGGGGCTCGAACCGGCGACCCTCCAGTTCCCAAGTTACACTACCCACTGAGCCACTGCCTCCCTACAATCACTTGAGACACATTAACTGCACTCAATGGAATTGAGATGGGGTGACTAGGTGTAGTTTGAAGGTGTTTAGAAGAGCCTTCATCAACAGTAACGTCCTGAAAGAAGAGGACAAGCTAACAATCATCCCTTATGCATAGCCATGTTTCAGGGATCTTCATAATGCCAGTGATTAATTCATAATTTTGGCTTATCCACTCAGCGAGCATTGTTGCAAGTTTTAACACTTACTTGCATTATAGCTGATGTGTGAGCTGAGGCCGATTCTGGGTGTGGCCAAGAGCAAATTTATACATGAAGTAAAGACAAGATGGGAGGACAAGGTGCCGTTTTACAGTGTTTAGAAGAAAGTGATGAAGCCACCCATGACCCTGGATGAAGTCATGTTGCTGTGTATCCAATACACTGCTTAGTGTTTCTTCAGACATGGGAATAGATTTGTGTATGTTGCCAATATGTAACACTGATTAAATTAAACCAAAATGATAATTCTCTCTATGGTGACAAAAGGACAAAGGGTGACACAAGGAATGTCTGTGACCTCAATGTGGCGCAGATGTCATGTTTAGGGTAGACAAACGTATTTCCATTGAAAGGATGTTAATAAGAGGGTTCCTTTATATTCTTCTTTTGTGTTATTTGGGTTCAATATTGTGTGTGATGTGTTTTGATCACTAGTCATTACTATGCAGCAATATCTGCAAACTTCCGGTAGGTGTCAGTAAGGCTACACCAGTGAATTAGATTTAATTCAACTTCATTGTCATTGAGCAGAGTACAGGTACAAGCCAATGAGTAGATGCACCGTTGGCCGCAATCACAGCACTGAGTCTGTGTGGAGAGGTCTCTATCAGGCTTGCACGTCTGGATACTGCAATTTCTGTCCATTCTTCCTTGCAAAAAAGCTCAAGCTCTGTAAGCTTGCTTTGGGATCCGGCGTGAACAGCTCTTCTCCGAGGTTGTAGCTCTCTTGCATACTGAGTCATAATGTCCTCCAGGATTTCACGAAATGTTGCTGCATTCATTTTCCCCTCTATCTTTACAAGCCTTCCAGGGCCTGCTGCCAGGAAGCATCCCATTCCATGATGCTGCCACACCACCATGCTGCAATGTGGGGATAGTTTGTTTGTGGAGATGTGCAGTGTTTAAGTGTTGGCAAAACAGAGCGAATAATATGATGACCCAAAGGCTAAATTTCAATCAATCAGACCTTCCTCCAAATTGACCTTGGAGTCTCCCACATGCCTTTGGGCGAACTCCAGTTTGAGATTTTTTAACAGTGGCTTTCTCTTTGCCACCCTCAAATACAGCTTTGACTAGTGAAAAACTCGGGCAACAGTTGTATGCACAGTCTCTCCAATCTCAGCCACTGAAGGTTTTAAGGTTTAACTCCTTCAGAGTGGTCGTAGGTGTCTTGGTGGTCCCCCCTCACCAGTGTGGAGTTGGAGTGTTCTTTTGTCTTCACTGTGTGTAATTCTAGCACGAATACTTCTGAACCAGTGACTGGACCTCCCAGACACAGGTGTCGTTAAACTACAATCACTTGAGACACATTTACTGCACTCAATGGAATTGAGATGGGGTGACTAGGTGCAGTTTGAAGGTGTTTAGAAGAGCCTTCATCAACAGTAACGTCCTGAAAGAAGAGGATGAGCTAACAATCATCCCTTATGCATAGCCATGTTTCAGGGATCTTCATAATGCCAGTGATTAATTCATAATTTTGGCTTATCCACTCAGCGAGCATTGTTGCAAGTTTTAACACTTACTTGCATTATAGCTGATGTGTGAGCTGAGGCCGATTCTGGGTGTGGCCAAGAGCAAATTTATACATGAAGTAAAGACAAGATGGGAGGACAAGGTGCCGTTTTACAGTGTTTAGAAGAAAGTGATGAAGCCACCCATGACCCTGGATGAAGTCATGTTGCTGTGTATCCAATACACTGCTTAGTGTTTCTTCAGACATGGGAATAGATTTGTGTATGTTGCCAATATGTAACACTGATTAAATTAAACCAAAATGATAATTCTCTCTATGGTGACAAAAGGACAAAGGGTGACACAAGGAATGTCTGTGACCTCAATGTGGCGCAGATGTCATGTTTAGGGTAGACAAACGTATTTCCATTGAAAGGATGTTAATAAGAGGGTTCCTTTATATTCTTCTTTTGTGTTATTTGGGTTCAATATTGTGTGTGATGTGTTTTGATCACTAGTCATTACTATGCAGCAATATCTGCAAACTTCCGGTAGGTGTCAGTAAGGCTACACCAGTGAATTAGATTTAATTCAACTTCATTGTCATTGAGCAGAGTACAGGTACAAGCCAATGAGTAGATGCACCGTTGGCCGCAATCACAGCACTGAGTCTGTGTGGAGAGGTCTCTATCAGGCTTGCACGTCTGGATACTGCAATTTCTGTCCATTCTTCCTTGCAAAAAAGCTCAAGCTCTGTAAGCTTGCTTTGGGATCCGGCGTGAACAGCTCTTCTCCGAGGTTGTAGCTCTCTTGCATACTGAGTCATAATGTCCTCCAGGATTTCACGAAATGTTGCTGCATTCATTTTCCCCTCTATCTTTACAAGCCTTCCAGGGCCTGCTGCCAGGAAGCATCCCATTCCATGATGCTGCCACACCACCATGCTGCAATGTGGGGATAGTTTGTTTGTGGAGATGTGCAGTGTTTAAGTGTTGGCAAAACAGAGCGAATAATATGATGACCCAAAGGCTAAATTTCAATCAATCAGACCTTCCTCCAAATTGACCTTGGAGTCTCCCACATGCCTTTGGGCGAACTCCAGTTTGAGATTTTTTAACAGTGGCTTTCTCTTTGCCACCCTCAAATACAGCTTTGACTAGTGAAAAACTCGGGCAACAGTTGTATGCACAGTCTCTCCAATCTCAGCCACTGAAGGTTTTAAGGTTTAACTCCTTCAGAGTGGTCGTAGGTGTCTTGGTGGTCCCCCCTCACCAGTGTGGAGTTGGAGTGTTCTTTTGTCTTCACTGTGTGTAATTCTAGCACGAATACTTCTGAACCAGTGACTGGACCTCCCAGACACAGGTGTCGTTAAACTACAATCACTTGAGACACATTTACTGCACTCAATGGAATTGAGATGGGGTGACTAGGTGCAGTTTGAAGGTGTTTAGAAGAGCCTTCATCAACAGTAACGTCCTGAAAGAAGAGGATGAGCTCACAATGATCCCTGATGCATAGCCATGTTTCAAGGATCTTCATAATGCCAGCGATTAATTCATAATTTTGGCTTATCCACTCAGCAAGCATTGTTGCAAGTGTTAACACTTACTTGCATTATAGGTGATGTGTGAGCTGAGGCCGATTCTGGGTGTGGCCAAGAGCAAATTTATAAATGAAGTAAAGACAAGATGGGAGGACAAGGTACCGTTTTACAGTGTTTAGAAAAAAGTGATGAAGCCACCCATGACCCTGGATGAAGTCATTTTGCTGTGTATCCAATACACTGCTTAGTGTTTCTTCAGACATGGGAATAGATTTGTGTATGTTGCCAATGTGTAACACTGATTAAATGAACCCAAAATGATAATTCTCTCTATGGTGACAAAAGGACAAAGGGTGACATAAGGAATGTCTGTGACCTCAATGTGGTGCAGATGTCATGTTTAGGGTAGAAAAACGTATTTCCATTGAAAGGATGTTAATAAGAGGGTTCCTTTATATTCTTCTTTTGTGTTATTTGGGTTCAATATTGTGTGTGATGTGTTTTGATCACTAGTCATTACTATACAGCAATATCTGCAAACTTCCGGTAGGTGTCAGTATGGCTACACCAGTGAATTAGATTTGATTCAACTTCATTGTCATTGAGCAGAGTACAGGTACAAGCCAATTAGTACATGCACCTTTGGCTGCAATCACAGCACTGAGTCTCTGTGGAGAGGTCTCTATCAGGCTTGCACGTCTGAACACTGCAATTTCTTTCCATTTTTCCTTGCAAAAGGAATCGGGCGTGAACAGCTCTTCTCCGAGGTTGTAGCTCTCTTGCATACTGAGTCATAATGTCCTCCAAGATTTCACTTAGTTTTGCTGCATTTATTTTCCCCTCTATCTTTACAAGCCTTCTGGGGCCTGCTGCCAAGAAGCCTCCCACACCATGATGCTGCCACACCACCATGCTGCAATGTGGGGATAGTGTGTTTGTGGAGATGTGCAGTGTTTAAGTGTTGGCCAAACAGAGCGAACAATCTGATGACCCAAAAGCTACATTTTTGTCTCATCAGATTAAATAACCTTCCTCCAAATTGACCTTGGAGTCTCCCACATGCCTTTGGGCAAACTCCAGTTCGAGATTTTTCAACAGTGGCTTTGTCTTTGCCACTCTCCCATACAGCTTTGACTAGTGAAGTACTCGGGCAACAGTTGTATGCACAGTCTCTCCAATCTCAGCCACTGAAGGTTTTAACTCCTTCAGAGAGGTCGTAGGTGTCTTGGTGATCTCCCTCACCAGTCTCCCTCTCGCCCAGTTTGTGAGGATGGCCATACTCCTTCCATTTCTTGTTGATGGATTTAAATGAACTCGGGGGGATGCGCAGTGAGTTGGAATTGGTTTTGTAGCCATCCCCTGACTTATTCTTTTCAAATATCTTTTCTCTGAGTTGCTTGTAGTGTTCTTTTGTCTTTATTGTGTGATTCTAGCAGGAATACTTTTGAACCAGTGACTGGACCTCCCAGACACAGGTGTCGTTATACTACAATCACTTGAGACACATTAACTGCACTCAATGGAAGTTTTTTCTGGCTACAAAATCAATATTTCAAAGAGCAAATGTTACCCCATTAATACTTTAAGTTTGCATCTCCGCAAAACAGACTTCCCCTTCAAGCTCGGTAGCTCGGGGTTGAAGTATCTCGAGAATATGACTCGTACATTCTCAGACCTCCTTCCCGCCACAGACACTGCGCTCACCGCAACCCTGAAGACTTGAAAGACAGTCTTTCTTAGATGGAAGAGTTTACCACTCTCCTTAATTGGGAAAATAAACGTGATCAAAATGATCACGTTCAGATTTTTTTACCTGTTTTAATCTCCTACCTAAACATTTCTTTGACTCGTAAGACAAAATGATCAGCGCCTTCAAAGAGAGAGAAAGAGAGAGAGAGAGAGAGAGAGACTGTTTGATGCTGCTGTGTTGCCTGTTATTATTTATGTATTCATGTTCTTCTCATAATTTGTTATTGATTTTTTTAAATTATCTATTTTATAAATAGGGGGAGGCAGTAGCTGAGTCGGTAGGGCTTCCGCTTGGGAACCGCAGGGTCGGAGGTTCGAGTCCCTGCCTAGGTGCCCCTGAGCAAGGCACCGAACCCCCAACTGCTCCCCCCTCTGTAATGGGTGGTAATGCAATGTACGTCGCTTTGGATAAAAGCGTCTGCTAAATGATCGCAATGTAATGTAATTTTATTTTATTTTTGAAACTCACAGTCTTGTCTCTGTTTCAGGCGTCTTCACCTCCTACCTTCCTGTGCGTCCCCGTCATTGTGATTACCTGCCTTCCCTAATGTCGTTCACCTGTGTCTTGTTGTCTCCTCCCTTGTCTTGTATACATATACCCATGTGTTCTGTGTGTTCTTTGTCAGTTTGTTATCGTTCGTGACTTCCTTGTGTTTGTAATCCTCGTGACAGTACTCCTCATCTGATCTTGTTTTACCTGTGTGCTGACCCATGCCTGCACCTGACCACGTCTTCTGTCTCAGCTCCTGTGTACCGACCCATGCCTGCACCTGACCTCATTTCCCTTCTCCAGCCCTTGGATTTGCGCCTGCCCTCGACCTCGTCTCTCACCGCCAGCCCTCGGACCTTATGGGTCCTCTGTTCCCTTAACCCGTGACATTTTTATGGATAGATCAAAGCAGACCAAAACAATTTTCCAATCAACTTCTAGTGGTATCTCTCTATGCATGTTATATTTGTCCAGATTTTAAGACACCGCTACCTCTTCGGCTACAGTTCTCATGATTAAACCTCTAAAAAGCTGCTGCTGTAAAGGAAGAGCTCTAAAGGAAGAAGCCGCGTGCCGTGTTCCCACATTAAAATGTGTAATAGTGTTTGTTTTTACATTTAATCTTTTTATACTAAACATGTAAAACTAAGGAATTCTGGAAATTATAAGGTTTAGTATAATTACAAACCAAATCGCAAAAGCAAATAGTCCAACAGTTGAAGAACGTTTTGTTGCAATTGCAAGGAATTTAGGGATTTCATCATCTACAGTCCATAATATCATCAAAAGATTCAGAGAATCTGGAGAAATCTCTGCACGTAAGCGGCAAGGTCGAATACCAACATTGAATGCCCGTGACCTTCGATCCTTCAGGCGGCACTGCATTAATAACCGACATCATTCTGTGAAGGATATTACCACGTGGGCTCAGGAACTAGACTAGACATATCATATGTCAAAGTAGCACTAAATTTGGCAAAAAATTGAAAAATAATAAAGAGCTGTTTGGGAGCCGAAAAAGCCTCTTCTTGGTGAGCTGAACGCTGCTAAAATGCCTGAAAGATTGAAGCCTACAAGTGCTTGAAGGTTTGGAGGGCCTGAAGGAAATGTAAACTTATTTTAATAGGAATGGCAAAAAATCCCCAAAACCTGTAAAATCTGAAGTATTTTAAACTTGTGGTGTGCGCATATTTGGTTGTATATGTGAGTGCGCGCACACCGTATGTGATTGTGTGTGTGTACTGCTTCAAGTTAACACATTGTGTATGAATTGTAAATGCAGAAAAAGAAACAACACTGATTTCAAAGTCAACAGCATTTAATATATAAAATGTCTAATGATCAAATAACATTTATTCGTATAACATTTATTCGTATACCCTAGGATCAAATACACACACAGGCCTTTTTCAGGCCTACAGGCCTACAATAGTGCCTCTAGAAATTGTTCCAAGGGGCCAGATGGGGCCACTGAAAGTGTACTATTATATATACAGAACACAGAATATATACAGAATAAACTATATACACTATATATACTTTAAATACTAACTATAATTATAAATTAATAAATATGTAAATAAATAGTGCAAGGAGTCTGATCAGTGAAAACAGAAAGTTGTGCAAATGGCAGTGGAAGTGAAATGAAAAAGATCAGTGCAAAACCGAAAGTTGTGCAAATGGCAGTGGAGTGCAAGATGATGCTAGAGGGAGGATGGAGTTGAGTGGGGGAATGGAGTAGAGTTCAACAGGGTCACTGCCTCGTAGAAGAAACTCTTCCTGAGCCTGCTGGTGCGAGAGCGGAGGCTTCTGTAACGCCTGCCGGATGGGAGGATGGTGAAAAGTTTATTATTGGGGTGGAATGACTCTTTTATCATGTTCCTGGTTTTGCCCAAACAGCGTCGACGGTAGATCTGTTCGATACTGTCCAGTTGTGTACCGGTGATCCTTTGGGCAGTTTTCACCACCCGCTGGAGTGCTTTCCGGTCTGATGCAGAGCAGTACGTTTTGATCTTTAAAGCAGCCTTTTCTGAACATAAAATCAAAACTACATTACAGAATTCCTTTCAAAGTAATAAAATTAGTTTATAGATTCTGTGATACAGTTTGTAAGAATGCTCTCAATAGCACAGCAGTAGAAGTTCACCAGGATCCTGGGACAAAGGTGAGCTTTCTTAAGGCTCCGAAGAAAGTAGAGGAGCTGTGCGCCTTTTTGACCAGGGTGGAGGAGTTTATGGACCAGGTGAGATCATCGGAGATGTGGATGCTAAGGAACTTGAAGCTGGGCACACACTCCACTGCAGCTCCGTTGATGGAGATGGGTGTGTGTGCACACCACGTGGTCAGGTACCGTACTTCCTCCCTGTAGGCCGTCTCATCGTCGCCTCTGATCAGGCCTATCACCGTGGTGTCATCTGCGAACTTAATTATGGAATTGGAACCATAGATAGGAGCGCAGTCATGGGTGAATAGGGAGTAAAGGAGAGGGCTCAGCACGCAACCTTGTGGCACGCTGGTGTTCAGGGTGATAGTGGAGGAGGAGAGGTTGTCTATCTTAACAGACTGGGGTGTGTTAGATAGAAAGTCCAGAGTCCAATTGCAGAGGGATGAGTTGATACCAAGCTGGCTGAGCTTGGATATCAACTTGGAGGGGATCACAGTATTGAATGCTAAGCTGAAGTCAATGAACAGCATTCTGGCGTAACAGTTCTGGGTGTCCAAGTGTGTCAGTGTGGAATGAAGTGCCGTGGAGATGGCGTCCTCAGTTGACCTATTGTGGCGGTAGGCAAACTGGTGAGGGTCCCAAGTAGCAGGCAGGCAGGTTTTTGAGTGTGAGAGGACCAGCCTCTCAAAGCACTTGGCGATGATGGGGGTGAGGGCAACAGGATGGAAGTCATTCAGGGCCGTAGCGGTGGAGTGCTTCGGCACTGGCACGATGGTGGCGGTCTTAAAGGTAGTGGGAACAACTGCTCTGGCCAAGGACAGGTTGAAAATGTCCGCAAAGACCCCGGCCAGCTGCTCTGCACACGCTTTGTGCACGCGCCCAGGTATTCCATCGGGGCCAGCTGCCTTCCGGGCGTTCACCTTGCTCAGGACCTCTGAGGTGGAGAGTGTGAGAGGCAGATCGTTGAGAGGTAGATCTGCCTTGGACATCACCTCCCTGTTTTCCCGGTCAAAGCGAGCGTAGAAGTGGTTGAGCTCGTCAGGGAGGGGGGTGGAGGTGGAGCTGGTAGGGGGCACAGTGTTGGGTGGTTTGTAGCTGGTGAGTGACTGTATGCCTTGCCACATAAGCTGGGGGTCAGAGGAGTTGAAGTGCTCTTCAACCTTCAGTTTGTAGCCATGTTTGGCCTGTGAGATTTCACTTCTCAGGTTGGCCCTAGCTAGGGGAAGGGCTCCTGGTCTCCAGACCTGAAGGCTGCATCTCTGGCATTGAGCAGAGGGCGAACCTCTCTGTTCATCCAGGGCTTCTGGTTGGAGAAAGTTTTTATTGTTTAAAGCGATGTCACTCTGTCCACACACCTGTTGATATGATCCAGGACAGAGTTTGTGAGAATGTCAATGTTAATCAGGGAGTCTGTGGTGGCCTGAACGGAGAACACATTCAAATCTGTTTGTTGGAATTGCTGTTGGAGAATGGAATCAGCACCCTCGGACCAGATTTTGACGGTCCTTGTTGTGGGTTTGATCTGTTTGATGATGGGGGAGTACTTGGGGATCAGGAACAAAGAGAGGTGATCAGAGTGACCAAGGTGGGGGAGGGGAGTGACTTTGTATGCCTTAGCTACACTGGTGTAAACATGGTCCAAAGTCCTTTGTCCCCTTGTGGAGCAGGAGACGTTCTGTCGGAACTTAGGAAGAACAGATCATAGAGTGCGGTGGTTAAAATCCCCAGCGACAATAAAGGCCTCATCCGGATGCATGGTCTGCAGTTTGTTGATGGCAGCATAAAGTTCTCTCATGGCCACTTTAGCATTAGCATCCAGTGGGACATAAACCGCAGCAGCAACAATGCAGGTGAACTCACGTGGAAGGTAGAAGGGCCTGCACTTGATAACCAGGTACTCCAGATCAGCAGAACAATGGGTATCCACAACGGCAGAGTCCATGCACCATGATTTGTTTACATAAATGCATACTCCTCCACCTCTGATTTTACCTGTGGCTGCCGCTTCTCTATCGGCCCTGAAGATGGTGCGCCCCTCAAGCTCCACCACGCAGTTCGGGACAGCGTCGCTAAGCCATGTTTCCGTGAAGAGTGAAGAACATGAGACTGCAGTCCATGAGCCTTTTCTGTGTGAGGGTCCAGATCTTGAGTTCATCCATCTTATTCGCAGAGACCGCACTTTGGCGAGGAAAATGCTAGGGAGCGATGGCCGGTGTGGATTTAGCACGCAGACCTCCGCGTTTCCCCCGTCTTTGTTTGCGGTCTGACGCCGGCGCAGAGAGTAGCCGGTCGGCAGGATGACTCCTTGACACCTCGGTGACCTTACCAACTCAGGTGGGAGCTCGTCGAAGTTGAATGGGTGGTCCAAAACTACGTTATTGCTTCGGTAAAAAATGTCTAAAAGTGACTCTCTACTATATGAATGGTTCGGCCCGCTGAATCGGGCGAACACGCAGGAGAAAACTATGTAAATAAGCACTAATTTGCTAAATTTAGTTGAGCCTCGCGATGTACACGCGCTGCCATCTTGTCAGCTACAATATAGTATATAGGCTGGTTGAATTCTCAATTGGCCACAGAGGCAACCATCAACAGACATGCCCAAGAAGGCCACACTGCTGGGTGTGCTTGCTGGGCAGATATTAAGTCTCCGTGAGATATTTGGACAGATGAGTGGCAGATGTAAACAGGAAATGTGGTTTATCTTGTCCACATTCAAAAAAATAACATCCTCTTAAATAAAATTAGGATCCCAAAGGTTACACCATCACCTCTAAATCTATGAGCTAAATAGATCTCTTGTATAGTTGACCCTCATTGTCTGTGGATACAGGAGTCCACTTTGCAGTAAGTATTATGCAAGTGATATTTTTCTCAGATTTTCCTAAATCGTCGATGCAAATGATAGTCAGTATAATTTTAGAGTATAATTCAAATCGTATTGAACAAACTTCCCAATGATAACAGTATTTTTTTTGTTTTTTAAATAATAAACTCAAAATGCACTGTTCCAAATGATTATGCACAACAGAGTTGCAAAACATTTTATAGGTTGTAAAGAACTAAAAATGGCCATTTGTTGAATTTGCAGCATTAGGAGGTCATATTTACTGAAATCAAAAGCTATTTCAATCAAAAACATCTTAATAGGCCAAGTTACATGTAAACATAGGATCCCTTCTTTGATATCACCTTCACAATTCTTGCATCCATTGAACTTGTGAGTTTTTGGAGAGTTTCTGGTTAAATTTCTTTGCAGGATGTCAGAATAGCCTCCCAGAGCTGCTGTTTTGATCTGAACTGCCTCCCACCCTCATAGATCTTTTGCTTGAGGATGCTCCAAAGGTTCTCAATAGGGTTAAGGTCAAGTGAAGATGGGGGCCACACCATGAGTTTATCTCCTTTTTATGCCCATAGCAGCCAATGACACAGAGGTACTCTTTGCAGCATGAGATGGTGCATTGTCGTGCATAAGATGATTTTACCACGGAAGGCACGGTTCTTCTTTCTTTACCACGGAAGAAAGTGGTCAGTTTAGAAACTTTAAATACTTTACTGAGGTCATTTTCACACCTTCAGGGACCCTAAAGGGGCCTACTAGCTCTCTCCCCATGATTCCGGCCCAAAACATAACCTCGCCACCTCCTTGCTGACGTTGCAGCCTTGTTGGGACATGGTGGCCATCCACTACTCTATCCATCTGCAGTGCTGTTGCAGGGTTGCACAGCACTCATCAGTAAACAAGACTGTTTGAAAATTAGTCCTTATGTATTTCTGATCCCACTGCAACCGTTTCTGCTTGTGAGCATTGTTTAGGTGGCCGAATAGTAGGTTTATGCACAACTGCAAACCTCTGGAGGATCCTACACCATGAGGTTTGCGGGACTCCAGAGGCACCAGCGGCTTCAAATACCTGTTTGCTGCTTTGTAATGGCATTTTAGCAGCTGCTCTCCTAACCCGATGAATTTGTCTGGCCGAAACCTTCCTCATTATGCCTTTATCTGCACGACCCCGTCTGCGCTCTGAATCAGCCGCAAATCTCTTCACAGTACGATGATCACGCTTAAATTTTTGCTAAATATCTAATGTTTTCATACCTTGTCCAAGGTATTGCACTATTTGACACTTTTCGGCAGCAGAGAGATCCTTTTTCTTTCCCATATTGCTTGAAACCTGTGGCCTGCTTAATGGAACGTCCCTCTTAAGTAGTTCTCCTTTGATTGGGCCCACCTCGCAAACTAATTTCCACAGGTGTCTGAGATGGATTTCAATAACACAATACCATCCATGAATATAATTGAAAAGCAAAAAAAATTAATGTTTATGACACTTAAATCCAATTTGCATAATAATTTGGAACGCAGGTATTGCCATACTTGCATTGGCGCAGCTTGGTGGGCTGTTCTCCATGCCTGAGAGCCCTGGATACCTGCTGATAGAGAAGAACGATGAGGCTGCTGCAGAAAAAAAGTGCATTGTTGTTTGCAAGGTTCAGCCTGTTCTACTGCGCTCTTGGTTCTGAGCTGACTGTGCTAAGCCTGGAGTCTTGATATGCAGACATGGCTAAAAGTCTTGGTACCCTAAAAATAAAAAGTCGAAAATTGTCCCTGAGAGAAAACAGCACTTGGAAAGGTTTTCTCCATTTATAGAGGCTGAATTATTGATTCTAAGGTTGAAGACACCATTATTTATTATCACTTCTCAGGGATTGCTATAATTTAGTCCAGCACTATTCATTTGTTATATTATTTTAAATATGTTACATTGGAAAGCAAGGCAAAGTATCACATCTATCAGATATTGAATAATTAATGGTCAATTTCAACTTATTTCAGAGAAAATTGTGCGTTTTAGTTTTTATTTTAAGGATGCTGACACTTCTGGAAATGGAGGTCATGTTTGGAACAAGAGACAGGCACCTGCCAGCTTATTGGGTAAATAAAGAGCAAACCCAGCCTGATTTGTTAAACTGGTTCTAAAGGACAAATACTGGTAATTTTCAACATAAATTACAAACAAACTAGACACAAGTAACTCTATTTAAAACTTCTGGAATTAAGCAGTTCAATGCTACTTTTAAATATTCTGTTTTGGTCTCACCCCTCAGGAGATTCCTCTGAAAAAAAGGAGAGATGAATGGAATGCATGGAATGACGGAATGGAGCGCCAGAACAATCTACAAGTTGTTTCTGTTCTACAGTTACTGAGGGACAGGACTGTCCGCTGGCAGTTGATCACTGGCATTGCCATGCTGGTGTCTTTTCAGTTGTCTGGTGTCATAGCTGTGAGTAATTACACAAGTGAGAATAAGTGATTTTTAATCCCCCAATCTTCTACGTGACATATTAAAATGTGTATTTTCACACTACTCACCTTGGGCCACATCACACATACTGGACTGGGGGCAGGTCGGGTGGTAGATTTTGTCTTCCTCCTTTCTAACTCTGGCGACTACTACCACCGCTGCCACCGCAATCTCCTCCTCCTCCCAAGCCCAGAACTTGAGTCAGTCTTTGGGTCAGGTCAGCCTCCTCCTTCTTTTGGCCATTGAAAGACAAAAGAATCGGACCCTGTCCTGACCAGACGCTTACGGTCTCCTGCCGGACGCCACTCATGGGAATAGATTGGTGTATGTTACCGATACGTATCGCTGATTAAATACACTCAGATTGATAATACTCTTGGTGGTGACAAAAGGACAAAGGGTGACAAAAGGAATGTCTGTGACCTCAATGTGGCACAGATGTCATGTTAGGGTAGACAATCGTATTTCCTTTGAAAGAATGTTAATAAGAGGGTTCATTTATATTCTTCTTTTGTGTTATGTGGGTTTAATGATGTGTGTGATGTGTTTTGATCACCAGTCATTACTATGCAGCAATATCTGCAAATTTCCAGTAGGTGTCAGTACGGCTACACAACTGAATTAGATTTGATTCAACTTTATTGTCATTGAGCAGAGTACAGGTACAAGCCAATGAGTAGATGCACCTTTGGCTGCAATCACAGCACTGAGTCTGTGTGGAGAGGTCTCAATCAGGCTTGTACATCTGGATACTGCAATTTCTTTCCATTCTTCCTAGCAAAAAAGCTCAAGCTCTGTCAGGTTGCTTGGGAATCGGGCATGAACAGTTCTCTCCGACGTTGTCCCTCTCTTGCATACTGAGTCATAATGTCCTCCAGGATTTCACAAAATGTTGCTGCATTCATTTTCCCCTCTATAGTTACAAGCTTTCCAGGGCCTGCTGCTGAGAAGCATCCCACACCATGATGCTGCCCCACCAATGTGGGGATGGTGTGTTTGTGGATATGGATTTCTGAATTATCTGATGACCCAAAAGCAAAATTTGTGTCTCATCAGATCAAATAACATTCCTCCAAATTGACCTTGGAGTCTCTCAAATGCCTTTTGGCAAACTCCAGTTCCAGATTTTTCAACAGTGGCTTTCTCTTTGCCACTCTCCCATACAGCTTTGACTAGTGAAGAACTCGGGCAACAGTTGTATGCATAGTCTCTCCAATCTCAGCCACTGAAGGTTTTAACTCCTTCAGAGAGGTCGTAGGTGTCTTGGTGGTCTCCCTCACCAGTCTCCCTCTTGCCCAGTCACTCAATTTGCGAGGATGGCCATACTCCTCCCATTTCTTGATGATGGATTGAAATGAACTCGGGGGGATGTGCAGTGAGTTGGAAATGGTTTTGTAGCCATCCCCTGACTTATTCTTTTCAAATATCTTTTCTCTGAGTTGCTTGGAGTGTTCATTTGTCTTCATTGTGTAATTCTAGCAGGAATACTTCTGAACCAGTGACTGGACCTCCCAGACACAGGTGTCGTTATACTACAATCACTTGAGACACATTAACTGCACTCGATGGAATTGAGATGGGGTGACTAGGTGTAGTTTGAAGGTGTTTAGAAGAGCCTTCATCAACAGTTACATCCTGAAAGAAGAGGACAAGCTAACAATGATCCCTGATGCATAGCCATGTTTCAAGGATCTTCATAATGCCAGTGATTAAATCATAATTTTGGCTTATGCACTCAGCAAGCATTGTTGCAAGTTTTAACACTTACTTCCATTATAGGTGATGTTTGAGCTGAGGCCGATTCTGGGTGTGGCCAAGAGCAAATTCATACATGAAGTAAAGATGAGATGGGAGGACAAGGTGCCATTTTACAGTGTTTAGAAGAAAGTGATGAAGCCACCCATGACCCTGGATGAAGTCATGTTGCTGTGTATCCAATACACTGCTTAGTGTTTCTTCAGACATGGGAATAGATTTGTGTATGTTGCCAATATGTAACACTGATTAAATTAAACCAAAATGATAATTCTCTCGATGGTGACAAAAGGACAAAGGGTGACATAAGGAATGTCTGTGACCTCAATGTTTCGCAGATGTCATGTTTAGGGTAGACAAATGTATTTCCATTGAAAGGATGTTAATAAGAGGGTTCCTTTATATTCTTTTTTTGTGTTATTTGGGTTTAATATTGTGTGTGATGTGTTTTGATCAATAGTCATTACTATGCAGCAATATCTGCAAACTTCCAGTAGGTGTCAGTAAGGCTACACCAGTGAATTAGATTTGATTCAACGTCATTGTCATTGAGCAGAGCACAGGTACAAGCCAATTAGTACATGCACCTTTGGCTGCAATCACAGCACTGAGTCTGTGTGGAGAGGTCTCTATCAGGCTTGCACGTCTGGATACTGCAATTTCTGTCCATTCTTCCATGCAAAAAAGCTCAAGCTCTGTAAGCTTGCTTCGGGATCGGGCGTGAACTGCTCTTCTCCGAGGTTGTTGCTCTCTTGCATACTAAGTCATAATGTCCTCCAGGATTTCACAGAATGTTGCTGCATTCATTTTCCCCTCTTTCTTTAAAAGCCTTCCACGGCCTGCTGCCAAGAAGCATCCCACACCATGATGCTGCCACCACCATGCTTCAAAGTTGGGATGGTGTGTTTGTGGAGATGTGCAGTGTTTACGTGTTGGCCAAACAGAGCGAATAATCTGATGACCCAAAAGCTACATTTTTGTCTCATCAGATCAAATAACATTCCTCCAAATTGACCTTGGAGTCTCTCAAATGCCTTTGGGCAAACTCCAGTTCCAGATTTTTCAACAGTGGCTTTGTCTTTGCCACTCTCCCCTATAGCTTTGACTAGTGAAGTACTCGGGCAACAGTTGTATGCACAGTCTCTCCAATCTCAGCCACTGAAGGTTTTAACTCCTTCAGAGAGGTCGTAGGTGTCTTGGTGGTCTCCCTCACCAGTCTCCCTCTTGCCCAGTCACTCAATTTGCAAGGATGGCCATACTCCTCCCATTTCTTGATGATGGATTGAAATGAACTCGGGGGGGATGCGCAGTGAGTTGGAATTTGTTTTGTAGCCATCCCCTGACTTATTCTTTTCAAATATCTTTTCTCTGAGTTGCTTGGAGTGTTCTTTTGTCTTCATTGTGTAATTCTGGCAGGAATACTTCTGAACCAGTGACTGGACCTCTCAGACACAGGTGTCGTTATACTACAATCACTTGAGACACATTAACTGCACTCAATGGAAATGAGATGGGGTGACTAGGTGCAGTTTGAAGGTGTTTAGAAGAACAATATACAATAGTATAATTCTATATATCAATTTGCGGAGACAGTTGAGGCTGTGTATCTTCGTTATTCATTCACACATGAGTGCTATCTTACACGTCATTGTGAATATGGGCACTGGCTCCACATAGAGCCAACATCAGTTTATATCAAGGAGTTCTTAGAACCTCACCCCAGCCCTCACAAACCCAAACTAGAACTTTCCATTGTTCTATTGTTGGCCCTGGCTACCTTAGTAACCATGTCACGGTGACCTGGCAATACACAATGTCGCTTCCTCGCTGATGATGGATGTTTCTGGTAAAACACTCAAGGTTAAAAACAACTTGTGTACTTCCTTTCTGATATTGAACAGTTACATAATATTAAATGATTGCCAAGAACACACGGTTCACTTGCATACTATTGTCCTGAATATAGTACATTTTCTTCCACATAATTCCCCCTTTGGCGATTTCAATATCGCCAACATGATGATATACATATTTTAGCTGGAACCAAACAACCAGTGACGGACAAAAACTAGCATCAAAATGCTAGAAAAATTCCCTCAAGACCCCCTTGCCTCTCAACTTAATCATGGGCGATCACGCTTTTGCGCTGGATGTGGTTCCATTACTATACATACATAAAAATAGGTTACATACATAAATATAGGTTATAAATGGAATGTAAGCCTGGCAGATCTTGTCAAGTCAGCATTTTGCCTGCGGTGCCCAGTTGTGTGTAGATCATAAACATAAACCAACAATGTAAAACTGAAATATGAATTGCTTCACTGTGATTACTGAGTAAATGAATTACCTATTTAACTGAAAATAAGATCAAAATGAGATTAGCATAAATTTACACAATCAAGAGTTCTTCCTATAGGAATATTGTAGTTCCTGCATTTACCAATACAGATGCAAACACCATGAGTAACAAATGCATGTTAATATGCTGATACAGAGTATACATATATCAACCCGATACTGATACAGGAAGTGCAAAGTTCATATATGTTGATATAGATGTCCTCGTGCGTGGCAATGCTAGATGTCTGCTTCAGCTCTATGGACAGTGGTGTAGTGGTTTGGATGGTACCATGTAGTTCTTCCCTCCACCTGGACAGCAGTTGGTGTTGCCCTGTGTATGGCCCTTCGCGTCACTTTCTCTGGACCTGAATGTGGACCTGGTCTCCTGGCACCACCGGGCTCTCTGCTACTGAACTAGAATCAGGAACCCTGTTTTTTTCCTGTAAATAGATGACTTCATGTATGGCAGTTAGCCACCTCATATATTCCTTCAACTGCATTTGCAACTGCTCAAGCGGAGGTCCCTTATAGGGTCCTCTCAAATGCGGTGTGGCATGAGTCCACCAGTCCGCCTCTCATGCAGGGTTAAATGTCTGCTTCTGTTAGTTTGCATGCGATAACTCATTAGTGTTAGTGGTAGAGCATCATTGCAATTGAGCTTTGTGCTGCTTTGCCTTTTAGAGAACTCTTTTGACTGTCCCTTGAGACTGATGATGATATACACCAACCAACCAACCAACCTTTGTCTGCTTCTTAACTGTTATAAGATTCCTCAAGCTACGTTCTGCACAAATGCTGATCCATTATCTGAACTTATTTCTGAATGTATACCAAAACGTGGAATTACTTCTTTTATCAAGAACTTAACAACAGTTTCTGACCCTAGGCCTTTTGATGCTATTTCTTCAACCCAACGACTTAAGCGATCAATTATTACTACCATGCAATGCTTTCCATGCACTGATTTTCTCACGTCAACATAGTCTGTGAACAGATGTTTGAATGGTCCTTCTGGCACTGGAATATGGCTAATATTCCTTTTCTTGCATTATTTTGGGCACAAATTTCCCATTGTCCTAGCACATCATCCACCATTGTCTGCAAAAATGGCGACCAATATCCCTGTTGTTTGCAATTTTTCTTGCACAGTGTATCTACACTGTGCAAATCAGAAATCAACATGGTTAGCAATGCCATAGCTGCAACTATCAATTTAATAAGAAAATAAACAAAATAGTAAACTTTCATTATGCATCAACCCCACCAACGTACAGAGCATGTAACACATGTACGCCCCCACACAGGCACTCTGGAGCTTTTAACCTTCAGATGCGTAAACAACTCAATAATACAAATAGTAAAAATAAAACAGTAAACTAGCAGCGCCCTAAAAGTACCTCTCAAGTCTTTTGATTCCAAATTAAGATTTACCCGCAAAGTCATGTATGTTATAGATTCAGGAACATTGTATCACTCTGAAAATGAAAGGATTGGGGTCAATATTTATGGCTGCTCCCTGTTTTCCTATTATTATGTATTAGATTAAATTTAAAATGTTCCCACTTCTGTAGAATTTAAGTCATTTGTTCAGTTATATCCCCCAGCCAATAAACATTTGTTCTTTTTTATGTTACGCTCATTTGAAGATTGATTCCAGAATTGTCATTGTGGTGTCATTGTGTCATTGTGGCTTCTCTCAGCTTCCTCCTCAGTTTCCTGCTTCCATCTTTTCAGTTGACGACTGATGTAGGCAGCTGGATTCTCTGTATCAGTAAGAAGCTCACCCTTCAGTGCCTTGGGGTCAATCTTGACCGGATATTCTTTCCTCAGGGCCCCCCATAAGCCAGCTCGATATGGATTGAATTCAGTTCCATCGGCTAGTGGATCAACCATCCATTGTGCGCCACTCATGCGCAAGACATTTTCCATTGTTGGCACCCCCATGGTTCGGGCCCACAGTGCCTTAATGTCGCCAAGAGCCAATATTTTGCCCACTGTCTCTTCCTTGAATGCTTTTATCCATTTGCTGGCCCCCTCATGGACGTTAGGAAGTCGAGCAATCAGTCCCTCAAGGTCGAGTGTTTGCCATGGGCTATACTGTCCCTGTGCCCCCTTTATCCATATTGGATATTGCCCAGGGTCATATCTGTCTGGAGGCCTTATTGTAGGTCTGTATCTAAGGTCATAATCTTTCTCCTTGCTTTTGGCCCCCTGTTGGCTTCCTGCAGCAAATGTAAGACTTCCTGACACAATATCTCTCTGTTCTACTTCCCGAGGTCCTTCAGTGTAATTTGCTCGAGCTTCACATACTTTGCCCTGCTCTCTCATATCGTGTGCCCTCTCTTCTCCCTTAACATCTCTTCGCCCTTTTTCCTGTTCTGCCTCTACTTCTATCTCTTGATACTTAGTATGTTACAGGTTTTCTTCACTTAGTTGGTCAAACTTCAACCAATATGCCTCTGCCTCTTTCTCTTTCAGAGCCTGGTTTCTCTCTGCAAAACAATCTAAGACTTTTGGTTTGTCCTTTACAACTTCCTTGTTCCTTTCTCTGCTGTAAACTTTTGGAGTCGACTCTTTATATTGGACATGAGATGCTCAGTAAGGATCAAATTCAATGTCTCCTGAAATTTGAACGACCCCTGCCAGATTTGGATATATTCCTGCAGTATCTGTTGACACTAGCTGTTTCTTTGTCTGTTTCCTCTCCGCTCGCACCTTTTTAGCTCTTAAATTCTCTCGGATTTCTCTCAACCTGTTCCTGTAATTTGTGCCTTCATCTTTGAACAGTTTAATTATCTCTTCCTCTTTCTGTCTTTTCTGTTGTCTTTTCTTGCCTTTGTCCAACGGTTTTTAGTCTTTTATTTTTTTTTGAGTTGCATCTCTTCGAATGCATTGACGTCAAATGTGCCTCCAGCTGGCCAAGGACTGCATAAGTTTTTAGTTCGCTTCTCCCAATTTTCAGATGTTTTCACTATGTCTTTTTTGCTCAGGGGATATTTCATTCCCAAGAGGGTTACCGGTATTCCGTCCATTTCTGCTGTGCGTATCAACAATTTGAATATTGTCTTTTGATGTTTTTATACCTGGATAGGCTCAATTGCGTAGTTTTAGAATGGCAATAATTGCAATTTGGTCTTCTTAACTAAGTTAAGCAACATACATGTTTCAAGCACAAGTTATGTTATATGTCCTACGTCACCTCTTCTTAAGCACTTATTCTGAATTCAGCATCTGGTAATACATTTAAATCAAACAATGCAACCATATATGCCAATACTGTATTGCAGCTCTCAGTTAATGTACAGAATATGTGGTGTAAGCCAAATAATATTAAGTGGTCAGACCTGACTCCATAGAGTCTCAGATGGGGAGGAGGGAAGTCAGCCTCTCTCCTTTCTTCCTGTTAAGCAGGCCCGAGTGTGTGAGGTCTAGGCACGCCCACTCGGTGGTATACGCCCCTCCTATGCTTCAGTAGGGCACAGGACAGAGCTGCGTACACATCTGTCTCAACACACTGGGTGAATATAGCAATACAGCACAAAATATAGCAACAGTTAAGTTTCAGCTATTTTTCAACACCGTAACAGCAGTGCTCCCGCAGCACACAACAAAACAACACTGCAACAGGTTTTTAAACGATTATATTGCCAGAAGGAACATTCAACCATCAATTTTGACCACTACTTTATGTACAAGTTTTTAGTAGTTGTACTTCTTCTACAATTTTCAGCTTCAAATTTCAGAGTTTATGTACTTCGTATTTGCAATGGAGCCCAAACTGGACACACATGCGGCTCCCTTTTGTTCTCTTAGTCACACACACAGGAAACACACCCTTCCTCACGGCACACATGCATTCAAACCTGTCGGCGCTGACTGCACTTGCTGCCGAGAAGCATCCCACACCATGATGCTGCCACCACCATGCTTCAATGTGGGGATGGTGTGTTTGTGGAGATATGCAGTGTTTACGTGTTATCCAAACAGAGCAAAAAATCTGATGACCCAAAAGCTAAATTTTTGTCTCATCAGTTCAACTAACCTTCCTCCAAATTGACCTTGGAGTCTCCCACATGCCTTTGGGCGAACTCCAGTTCCAGATTTTTCAACAGTGGCTTTCTCTTTGCCACCCTCAAATGCAGCTTTGACTAGTGAAGTACTCGGGCAACAGTTGTATGCACAGTCCCTCCAATCTCAGCCACTGAAGGTTTTAACTCCTTCAGAGTGATCGTAGGTGTCTTGGTGGACTCCCCTCACCAGTCTCCCTCTTGCCCAGTCACTCAATTTCTTGATGATGGATTTAAATGAACTCCAGGGGATGTGCAGTGAGTTGGAAAGAGTTTTGTAGCCGTCCCCTGACTTATACTTTCTAATGATCTTTTCTCTGAGTTGCTTGGAGTGTTCTTTTGTTTTCTGAACCAGTGACTGGACCTCCCAGACACAGGTGTCGTTTTACTTCAATCACTTGAGACACATTAACTGCACTCGATGGAATTGAGATGGGGTGACTAGGTGTAGTTTGAAGGTGTTTAGAAGAGCCTTCATCAACAGTAACGTACTGAAAGAAGAGGACAAGCTAACAATGATCCCTGATGCATAGCCATGTTTCAACGGTCTTCATAATGCCAGTGATTAATTCATAATTGTGGCTTATCCACTCAGCAAGCATTGTTGCAAGTTTTAACACTAACTTGCATTATAGATGATGTGTGAGCTGAGGCCGATTCTGGGTGTGGCCAAGAGCAAATTTATACATGAAGTAAAGATGAGATGGGAGGACAAGGTGCCGTTTTACAGTGTTTAGAAGAAAGTTAGAAGCCACCCATGACCTGGATGAAGTCATGTTGCTGTGTATCCAATACACTGCTAAGTGTTTCTTCAGACATGGGAATAGATTTGTGTATGTTGCCAATATGTAACACTGATTAAATTAAACCAAAATGATAATTCTCTCCATGGTGACAAAAGGACAAAGGGTGACATAAGGAATGTCTGTGACCTCAATGTGGCGCAGATGTCATGTTTAGGGTAGACAAACGTATTTCTATTGAAAGGATGTTAAAAGGAGGGTTCCTTTATATTCTTCTTTTGTGTTATTTGGGTTTAATATTGTGTGTGATGTGTTATGATCACTAGTCATTACTTTGCAGCAATGTGTGCAAACTTCCAGTAGGTGTCAGTAAGGCTACACCAGTGAATTAGATTTGATTCAACTTTATTGTCATTGAGCAGAGTACAGGTACAAGCCAATTTGTACATGCACCGTTGGCTGCAATCACAGCACTGAGTCTGTGTGGAGAGGTCTCTATCAGGCTTGCTCGTCTGGATACTGCAATTTCTGTCCATTCCTCCTTGCAAAAAAGCTCAAGCTCTGTAAGCTTGCAAAAGGGATCGGGCGTGAACAGCTCTTCTCCGAGGTTGTAGCTCTCTTGCATACTGAGTAATAATGTCCTCCAGGATTTCACAAAATGTTGCTGCATTCATTTTCCCCTCTATCTTTACAAGCCTTCTGGGGCCTGCTGCCAAGAAGCCCCCCACACCATGATGCTGCCACACCACCATGCTGCAATGTGGGGATAGTGTGTTTGTGGAGATGTGCAGTGTTTAAGCGTTGGCCAAACAGAGCGAATAATCTGATGACCTAAAAAGTACATTTTTGTCTCAACAGATCAAATAACCTTCCCCCAAATTGACCTTGGAGTCTCCCACATGCCTTTGGGCAAACTCCAGTTTGAGATTTTTCAACAGTGGCTTTCTCTTTGCCACTGTCCGATACAGCTTTGACTAGTGAAGAACTCGAGCAACAGTTGTGTGCACAGTCTCTCCAATCTCAGCCACTGAATGTTTTAACTCCTTCAGACAGGTCATAGGTGTCTTGGTGGTATCCCTCACCAGTCTCCCTCTTGCCCAGTCACTCAGTTTGTGAGGATGGCCAAACTCCTTCCAATTCTTGATGATGGGTTGAAACGAACTCCGGGGGATGCGCAGTGAGTTGGCTTGAGTGAATATTTGATTAAAAAAATAATTTAGTGACGTTTTTCTTACTGAAAAAGCTTTTGCAGTGAGAAGTGTGTGAGATGTGTGTGATCATCATGGGATCTGTAGCTCCTCCTCCTCCAAGTCACTGGTTGGGCCATCTGGATTTTCAGGGCTGAATCCAGCCGATCAAATCTGGCTTATCCACTCAGCAAGCATTGTTGCAAGTTTTAACACTTACTTGCATTATAGCTGATGTGTGAGCTGAGGCTGATTCTGGGTGTGGCCAAGAGCAAATTTATAAATGAATTAAAGAAGAGATGGGATGACAAGGTGCCGTTTGACAGTGTTTAGAAGAAAGTGATGAAGCCACCCATGACCCTGGATGAAGTCATGTTGCTGTGTTTCCAATACACTGCTTAGTGTTTCTTCAGACATGGGAATAGATTTGTGTATGTTGCCAATATGTAACACTGATTAAATTAACCCAAAATGATAATTCTCTCGATGGTGACAAAAGGACAAAGGGTGACAAGAGAAATGTCTGTGACCTCAATGTTTCACAGATGTCATGTTTAGGGTAGACAATCGTATTTCCATTGAAAGAATGTTAATAAGAGGGTTCCTTTATATTCTTCTTTTGTGTTATTTTGGTTTAATATTGTGTGTGATGTGTTTTGATCACTAGTCATTGCTATGCAGCAATATCTGCAAACTTCCAGTAGGTGTCAGTAAGGCTACACCAGTGAATTAGATTTGATTCAACTTCATTGTCATTGAGCAGAGTACAGGTACAAGCCAATGAGTAGATGCACCGTTGGCCGCAATCACAGCACTGAGTCTGTATGGAGAGGTCTCTATCAGGCTTGCACGTCTGGATACTGCAATTTCTTTCCATGCTCACTTGTAAAAAAGCTCAAGCTCTGTCAGCTTGCTTGGGAATCAGGCGTGAACAGCTCTTCTCCAAGGTTGTCCCTCTCTTGCATACTGAGTCATAATGTCCTCCAGGATTTTACAAAATGTTGCTGCATTCATTTTCCCCTCTATCTTTACAAGCCTTCCGGGGCCTGCTGCCAAGAAGCATCCCACACCATGATGCTGCCACCACCACGCTTCAATGTGGGGATGGTGTGTTTGTGGAGATGTGCAGTGTTTACATGTTGGCCAAACAGAGCGAATAATCTGATGACCCAAAAGCCAAATTTTTGTCTCAACAGATCAAATAACCTTTCTCCAAATTGACCTTGGAGTCTCCCACATGCCTTTGGGCTAACTCCAGTTCAAGATTTTTCAACATTGGCTTTCTCTTTGCCACGCTCCCCTATAGCTTTGACTAGTGAAGTACTCGGGCAACAGTTGTATGCACAGTCTCTCCAATCTCAGCCACTGAAGGTTTTAACTCCTTCAGAGTGGTCGTAGGTGTCTTGGTGGTCTCCCTCACCAGTCTCCCTCTTGCCCAGTAACTCAGTTTGTGAGGATGGCCATACTCACAAAAATAAAAAAATTCTTGATGATGGATTTAAATGAACTCGGGGGGGATGCGCAGTGAGTCGGAATTGGTTTTGTAGCCATCCCCTGACTTATTGTTTTCAAATTTCTTTTCTCTGAGTTGCTTGGAGTGTTCTTTTGTCTTCATTATGTATTTCTAGCAGGAATACTTCTGAACCAGTGACTGGACCTCCCAGACACAGTCGTTATACTACATTACATTACATTACGATCATTTGGCAGACGCTTTTATCCAAAGCGACTTACATTACATTACCACCCTTCGCAGAGGGGGGAGCAATTGAGGGTTCGGTGCCTTGCACAGGGGCACCTCGGCAGGGGCTCGAACCGGCGACCCTCCAGTTCCCAAGTTACACTACCCACTGAGCCACTGCCTCCCTACAATCACTTGAGACACATTAACTGCACTCAATGGAATTGAGATGGGGTGACTAGGTGTAGTTTGAAGGTGTTTAGAAGAGCCTTCATCAACAGTAACGTCCTGAAAGAAGAGGACAAGCTAACAATCATCCCTTATGCATAGCCATGTTTCAAGGATCTTCATAATGCCAGTGATTAATTCATAATTTTGGCTTATCCACTCAGCGAGCATTGTTGCAAGTTTTAACACTTACTTGCATTATAGCTGATGTGTGAGCTGAGGCCGATTCTGGGTGTGGCCAAGAGCAAATTTATACATGAAGTAAAGACAAGATGGGAGGACTAGGTGCCGTTTTACAGTGTTTAGAAGAAAGTGATGAAGCCACCCATGACCCTGGATGAAGTCATGTTGCTGTGTATCCAATACACTGCTTAGTGTTTCTTCAGACATGGGAATAGATTTGTGTATGTTGCCAATATGTAACACTGATTAAATTAAACCAAAATGATAATTCTCTCTATGGTGACAAAAGGACAAAGGGTGACACAAGGAATGTCTGTGACCTCAATGTGGCGCAGATGTCATGTTTAGGGTAGACAAACGTATTTCCATTGAAAGGATGTTAATAAGAGGGTTCCTTTATATTCTTCTTTTGTGTTATTTGGGTTCAATATTGTGTGCTATGTGTTTTGATCACTAGTCATTACTATGCAGCAATATCTGCAAACTTCCGGTAGGTGTCAGTAAGGCTACACCAGTGAATTAGATTTAATTCAACTTCATTGTCATTGAGCAGAGTACAGGTACAAGCCAATGAGTAGATGCACCGTTGGCCGCAATCACAGCACTGAGTCTGTGTGGAGAGGTCTCTATCAGGCTTGCACGTCTGGATACTGCAATTTCTGTCCATTCTTCCTTGCAAAAAAGCTCAAGCTCTGTAAGCTTGCTTTGGGATCCGGCGTGAACAGCTCTTCTCCGAGGTTGTAGCTCTCTTGCATACTGAGTCATAATGTCCTCCAGGATTTCACGAAATGTTGCTGCATTCATTTTCCCCTCTATCTTTACAAGCCTTCCAGGGCCTGCTGCCAGGAAGCATCCCATTCCATGATGCTGCCACACCACCATGCTGCAATGTGGGGATAGTTTGTTTGTGGAGATGTGCAGTGTTTAAGTGTTGGCAAAACAGAGCGAATAATATGATGACCCAAAGGCTAAATTTCAATCAATCAGACCTTCCTCCAAATTGACCTTGGAGTCTCCCAAATGCCTTTGGGCGAACTCCAGTTTGAGATTTTTTAACAGTGGCTTTCTCTTTGCCACCCTCAAATACAGCTTTGACTAGTGAAAAACTCGGGCAACAGTTGTATGCACAGTCTCTCCAATCTCAGCCACTGAAGGTTTTAAGGTTTAACTCCTTCAGAGTGGTCGTAGGTGTCTTGGTGGTCCCCCCTCACCAGTGTGGAGTTGGAGTGTTCTTTTGTCTTCACTGTGTGTAATTCTAGCACGAATACTTCTGAACCAGTGACTGGACCTCCCAGACACAGGTGTCGTTAAACTACAATCACTTGAGACACATTTACTGCACTCAATGGAATTGAGATGGGGTGACTAGGTGCAGTTTGAAGGTGTTCAGAAGAGCCTTCATCAACAGTAACGTCCTGAAAGAAGAGGATGAGCTCACAATGATCCCTGATGCATAGCCATGTTTCAAGGATCTTCATAATGCCAGCGATTAATTCATAATTTTGGCTTATCCACTCAGCAAGCATTGTTGCAAGTTTTAACACTTACTTGCATTATAGGTGATGTGTGAGCTGAGGCCGATTCTGGGTGTGGCCAAGAGCAAATTTATAAATGAAGTAAAGACAAGATGGGAGGACAAGGTACCGTTTTACAGTGTTTAGAAAAAAGTGATGAAGCCATCCATGACCCTGGATGAAGTCATTTTGCTGTGTATCCAATACACTGCTTAGTGTTTCTTCAGACATGGGAATAGATTTGTGTATGTCGCCAATGTGTAACACTGATTAAATGAACCCAAAATGATAATTCTCTCTATGGTGACAAAAGGACAAAGGGTGACATAAGGAATGTCTGTGACCTCAATGTGGCGCAGATGTCATGTTTAGGGTAGACAAACGTATTTCCATTGAAAGGATGTTAATAAGAGGGTTCCTTTATATTGTTCTTTTGTGTTATTTGGGTTCAATATTGTGTGTGATGTGTTTTGATCACTAGTCATTACTATGCAGCAATATCTGCAAACTTCCGGTAGGTGTCAGTATGGCTACACCAGTGAATTAGATTTGATTCAACTTCATTGTCATTGAGCAGAGTACAGGTACAAGCCAATTAGTACATGCACCTTTGGCTGCAATCACAGCACTGAGTCTCTGTGGAGAGGTCTCTATCAGGCTTGCACGTCTGAACACTGCAATTTCTTTCCATTTTTCCTTGCAAAAGGAATCGGGCGTGAACAGCTCTTCTCCGAGGTTGTAGCTCTCTTGCATACTGAGTCATAATGTCCTCCAAGATTTCACTTAATTTTGCTGCATTTATTTTCCCCTCTATCTTTACAAGCCTTCTGGGGCCTGCTGCCAAGAAGCCTCCCACACCATGATGCTGCCACACCACCATGCTGCAATGTGGGGATAGTGTGTTTGTGGAGATGTGCAGTGTTTAAGTGTTGGCCAAACAGAGCGAACAATCTGATGACCCAAAAGCTACATTTTTGTCTCATCAGATCAAATAACCTTCCTCCAAATTGACCTTGGAGTCTCCCACATGCCTTTGGGCAAACTCCAGTTCGAGATTTTTCAACAGTGGCTTTGTCTTTGCCACTCTCCCATACAGCTTTGACTAGTGAAGTACTCGGGCAACAGTTGTATGCACAGTCTCTCCAATCTCAGCCACTGAAGGTTTTAACTCCTTCAGAGAGGTCGTAGGTGTCTTGGTGGTCTCCCTCACCAGTCTCCCTCTTGCCCAGTTTGTGAGGATGGCCATACTCCTCCCATTTCTTGTTGATGGATTTAAATGAACTCGGGGGGATGCGCAGTGAGTTGGAATTGGTTTTGTAGCCATCCCCTGACTTATTCTTTTCAAATATCTTTTCTCTGAGTTGCTTGTAGTGTTCTTTTGTCTTCATTGTGTGATTCTAGCAGGAATACTTTTGAACCAGTGACTGGACCTCCCAGACACAGGTGTCGTTATACTACAATCACTTGAGACACATTAACTGCACTCAATGGAAGTTTTTTCTGGCTACAAAATCAATATTTCAAAGAGCAAATGTTACCCCATTAATACTTTAAGTTTGCATCTCCGCAAAACAGACTTCCCCTTCAAGCTCGGTAGCTCGGGGTTGAAGTATCTCGAGAATATGACTCGTACATTCTCAGACCTCCTTCCCGCCACAGACACTGCGCTCACCGCAACCCTGAAGACTTGAAAGACAGTCTTTCTTAGATGGAAGAGTTTACCACTCTCCTTAATTGGGAAAATAAACGTGATCAAAATGATCACGTTCAGATTTTTTTACCTGTTTTAATCTCCTACCTAAACATTTCTTTGACTCGTAAGACAAAATGATCAGCGCCTTCAAAGAGAGAGAAAGAGAGAGAGAGAGAGAGAGAGACTGTTTGATGCTGCTGTGTTGCCTGTTATTATTTATGTATTCATGTTCTTCTCATAATTTGTTATTGATTTTTTTAAATTATCTATTTTATAAATAGGGGGAGGCAGTAGCTGAGTCGGTAGGGCTTCCGCTTGGGAACCGCAGGGTCGGAGGTTCGAGTCCCTGCCTAGGTGCCCCTGAGCAAGGCACCGAACCCCCAACTGCTCCCCCCTCTGTAATGGGTGGTAATGCAATGTACGTCGCTTTGGATAAAAGCGTCTGCTAAATGATCGTAATGTAATGTAATTTTATTTTATTTTTGAAACTCACAGTCTTGTCTCTGTTTCAGGCGTCTTCACCTCCTACCTTCCTGTGCGTCCCCGTCAGTGTGATTACCTGCCTTCCCTAATGTCGTTCACCTGTGTCTTGTTGTCTCCTCCCTTGTCTTGTATACATATACCCATGTGTTCTGTGTGTTCTTTGTCAGTTTGTTATCGTTCGTGACTTCCTTGTGTTTGTAATCCTCGTGACAGTACTCCTCATCTGATCTTGTTTTACCTGTGTGCTGACCCATGCCTGCACCTGACCTCATTTCCCTTCTCCAGCCCTTGGATTTACGCCTGCCCTCGACCTCGTCTCTCACCGCCAGCCCTCGGACCTTATGGGTCCTCTGTTCCGTTAACCCGTGACATTTTTATGGATAGATCAAAGCAGACCAAAACAATTTTCCAATCAACTTCTAGTGGTATCTCTCTATGCATGTTATATTTGTCCAGATTTTAAGACACCGCTACCTCTTCGGCTACAGTTCTCATGATTAAACCTCTAAAAAGCTGCTGCTGTAAAGGAAGAGCTCTAAAGGAAGAAGCCGCGTGCCGTGTTCCCACATTAAAATGTGTAATAGTGTTTGTTTTTACATTTAATCTTTTTATACTAAACATGTAAAACTAAGGAATTCTGGAAATTATAAGGTTTAGTATAATTACAAACCAAATCGCAAAAGCAAATAGTCCAACAGTTGAAGAACGTTTTGTTGCAATTGCAAGGAATTTAGGGATTTCATCATCTACAGTCCATAATATCATCAAAAGATTCAGAGAATCTGGAGAAATCTCTGCACGTAAGCGGCAAGGTCGAATACCAACATTGAATGCCCGTGACCTTCGATCCTTCAGGCGGCACTGCATTAATAACCGACATCATTCTGTGAAGGATATTACCACGTGGGCTCAGGAACTAGACTAGACATATCATATGTCAAAGTAGCACTAAATTTGGCAAAAAATTGAAAAATAATAAAGAGCTGTTTGGGAGCCGAAAAAGCCTCTTCTTGGTGAGCTGAACGCTGCTAAAATGCCTGAAAGATTGAAGCCTACAAGTGCTTGAAGGTTTGGAGGGCCTGAAGGAAATGTAAACTTATTTTAATAGGAATGGCAAAAAATCCCCAAAACCTGTAAAATCTGAAGTATTTTAAACTTGTGGTGTGCGCATATTTGGTTGTATATGTGAGTGCGCGCACACCGTATGTGATTGTGTGTGTGTACTGCTTCAAGTTAACACATTGTGTATGAATTGTAAATGCAGAAAAAGAAACAACACTGATTTCAAAGTCAACAGCATTTAATATATAAAATGTCTAATGATCAAATAACATTTATTCGTATAACATTTATTCGTATACCCTAGGATCAAATACACACACAGGCCTTTTTCAGGCCTACAGGCCTACAATAGTGCCTCTAGAAATTGTTCCAAGGGGCCAGATGGGGCCACTGAAAGTGTACTATTATATATACAGAACACAGAATATATACAGAATAAACTATATACACTATATATACTTTAAATACTAACTATAATTATAAATTAATAAATATGTAAATAAATAGTGCAAGGAGTCTGATCAGTGAAAACAGAAAGTTGTGCAAATGGCAGTGGAAGTGAAATGAAAAAGATCAGTGCAAAACCGAAAGTTGTGCAAATGGCAGTGGAGTGCAAGATGATGCTAGAGGGAGGATGGAGTTGAGTGGGGGAATGAAGTAGAGTTCAACAGGGTCACTGTCTCGTAGAAGAAACTCTTCCTGAGCCTGCTGGTGCGAGAGCGGAGGCTTCTGTAACGCCTGCCGGATGGGAGGATGGTGAAAAGTTTATTATTGGGGTGGAATGACTCTTTTATCATGTTCCTGGTTTTGCCCAAACAGCGTCGACGGTAGATCTGTTCGATACTGTCCAGTTGTGTACCGGTGATCCTTTGGGCAGTTTTCACCACCCGCTGGAGTGCTTTCCGGTCTGATGCAGAGCAGTACGTTTTGATCTTTAAAGCAGCCTTTTCTGAACATAAAATCAAAACTACATTACAGAATTCCTTTCAAAGTAATAAAATTAGTTTATAGATTCTGTGATACAGTTTGTAAGAATGCTCTCAATAGCACAGCAGTAGAAGTTCACCAGGATCCTGGGACAAAGGTGAGCTTTCTTAAGGCTCCGAAGAAAGTAGAGGAGCTGTGCGCCTTTTTGACCAGGGTGGAGGAGTTTATGGACCAGGTGAGATCATCGGAGATGTGGATGCTAAGGAACTTGAAGCTGGGCACACACTCCACTGCAGCTCCGTTGATGGAGATGGGTGTGTGTGCACACCACGTGGTCAGGTACCGTACTTCCTCCCTGTAGGCCGTCTCATCGTCGCCTCTGATCAGGCCTATCACCGTGGTGTCATCTGCGAACTTAATTATGGAATTGGAACCATAGATAGGAGCGCAGTCATGGGTGAATAGGGAGTAAAGGAGAGGGCTCAGCACGCAACCTTGTGGCACGCTGGTGTTCAGGGTGATAGTGGAGGAGGAGAGGTTGTCTATCTTAACAGACTGGGGTGTGTTAGATAGAAAGTCCAGAGTCCAATTGCAGAGGGATGAGTTGATACCAAGCTGGCTGAGCTTGGATATCAACTTGGAGGGGATCACAGTATTGAATGCTAAGCTGAAGTCAATGAACAGCATTCTGGCGTAACAGTTCTGGGTGTCCAAGTGTGTCAGTGTGGAATGAAGTGCCGTGGAGATGGCGTCCTCAGTTGACCTATTGTGGCGGTAGGCAAACTGGTGAGGGTCCCAAGTAGCAGGCAGGCAGGTTTTTGAGTGTGAGAGGACCAGCCTCTCAAAGCACTTGGCGATGATGGGGGTGAGGGCAACAGGATGGAAGTCATTCAGGGCCGTAGCGGTGGAGTGCTTCGGCACTGGCACGATGGTGGCGGTCTTAAAGGTAGTGGGAACAACTGCTTGGGCCAAGGACAGGTTGAAAATGTCCGCAAAGACCCCGGCCAGCTGCTCTGCACACGCTTTGAGCACGCGCCCAGGTATTCCATCGGGGCCAGCTGCCTTCCGGGCGTTCACCTTGCTCAGGACCTCTGAGGTGGAGAGTGTGAGAGGCAGATCGTTGAGAGGTAGATCTGCCTTGGACATCACCTCCCTGTTTTCCCGGTCAAAGCGAGCGTAGAAGTGGTTGAGCTCGTCAGGGAGGGGGGTGGAGGTGGAGCTGGTAGGGGGCACAGTGTTGGGTGGTTTGTAGCTGGTGAGTGACTGTATGCCTTGCCACATAAGCTGGGGGTCAGAGGAGTTGAAGTGCTCTTCAACCTTCAGTTTGTAGCCATGTTTGGCCTGTGAGATTTCACTTCTCAGGTTGGCCCTAGCTAGGGGAAGGGCTCCTGGTCTCCAGACCTGAAGGCTGCATCTCTGGCATTGAGCAGAGGGCGAACCTCTCTGTTCATCCAGGGCTTCTGGTTGGAGAAAGTTTTTATTGTTTTAAGTGATGTCACTCTGTCCACACACCTGTTGATATGATCCAGGACAGAGTTTGTGAGAATGTCAATGTTAATCAGGGAGTCTGTGGTGGCCTGAACGGAGAACACATTCAAATCTGTTTGTTGGAATTGCTGTTGGAGAATGGAATCAGCACCCTCGGACCAGATTTTGACGGTCCTTGTTGTGGGTTTGATCTGTTTGATGATGGGGGAGTACTTGGGGATCAGGAACAAAGAGAGGTGATCAGAGTGACCAAGGTGGGGGAGGGGAGTGACTTTGTATGCCTTAGCTACACTGGTGTAAACATGGTCCAAAGTCCTTTGTCCCCTTGTGGAGCAGGAGACGTTCTGTCGGAACTTAGGAAGAACAGATCATAGAGTGCGGTGGTTAAAATCCCCAGCGACAATAAAGGCCTCATCCGGATGCATGGTCTGCAGTTTGTTGATGGCAGCATAAAGTTCTCTCATGGCCACTTTAGCATTAGCATCCAGTGGGACATAAACCGCAGCAGCAACAATGCAGGTGAACTCACGTGGAAGGTAGAAGGGCCTGCACTTGATAACCAGGTACTCCAGATCAGCAGAACAATGGGTATCCACAACGGCAGAGTCCATGCACCATGATTTGTTTACATAAATGCATACTCCTCCACCTCTGATTTTACCTGTGGCTGCCGCTTCTCTATCGGCCCTGAAGATGGTGCGCCCCTCAAGCTCCACCACGCAGTTCGGGACAGCGTCGCTAAGCCATGTTTCCGTGAAGAGTGAAGAACATGAGACTGCAGTCCATGAGCCTTTTCTGTGTGAGGGTCCAGATCTTGAGTTCATCCATCTTATTCGCAGAGACCGCACTTTGGCGAGGAAAATGCTAGGGAGCGATGGCCGGTGTGGATTTAGCACGCAGACCTCCGCGTTTCCCCCGTCTTTGTTTGCGGTCTGACGCCGGCGCAGAGAGTAGCCGGTCGGCAGGATGACTCCTTGACACCTCGGTGACCTTACCAACTCAGGTGAGAGCTCGTCGAAGTTGAATGGGTGGTCCAAAACTACGTTATTGCTTCGGTAAAAAATGTCTAAAAGTGACTCTCTACTATATGAATGGTTCGGCCCGCTGAATCGGGCGAACACGCAGGAGAAAACTATGTAAATAAGCACTAATTTGCTAAATTTAGTTGAGCCTCGCGATGTACACGCGCTGCCATCTTGTCAGCTACAATATAGTATATAGGCTGGTTGAATTCTCAATTGGCCACAGAGGCAACCATCAACAGACATGCCCAAGAAGGCCACACTGCTGGGTGTGCTTGCTGGGCAGATATTAAGTCTCCGTGAGATATTTGGACAGATGAGTGGCAGATGTAAACAGGAAATGTGGTTTATCTTGTCCACATTCAAAAAAATAACATCCTCTTAAATAAAATTAGGATCCCAAAGGTTACACCATCACCTCTAAATCTATGAGCTAAATAGATCTCTTGTATAGTTGACCCTCATTGTCTGTGGATACAGGAGTCCACTTTGCAGTAAGTATTATGCAAGTGATATTTTTCTCAGATTTTCCTAAATCGTCGATGCAAATGATAGTCAGTATAATTTTAGAGTATAATTAAAATCGTATTGAACAAACTTCCCAATGATAACAGTATTTTTTTTGTTTTTTAAATAATAAACTCAAAATGCACTGTTCCAAATGATTATGCACAACAGAGTTGCAAAACATTTTATAGGTTGTAAAGAACTAAAAATGGCCATTTGTTGAATTTGCAGCATTAGGGGGTCATATTTACTGAAATCAAAAGCTATTTCAATCAAAAACATCTTAATAGGCCAAGTTACATGTAAACATAGGATCCCTTCTTTGATATCACCTTCACAATTCTTGCATCCATTGAACTTGTGAGTTTTTGGAGAGTTTCTGGTTAAATTTCTTTGCAGGATGTCAGAATAGCCTCCCAGAGCTGCTGTTTTGATCTGAACTGCCTCCCACCCTCATAGATCTTTTGCTTGAGGATGCTCCAAAGGTTCTCAATAGGGTTAAGGTCAAGTGAAGATGGGGGCCACACCATGAGTTTATCTCCTTTTTATGCCCATAGCAGCCAATGACACAGAGGTACTCTTTGCAGCATGAGATGGTGCATTGTCGTGCATAAGATGATTTTACCACGGAAGGCACGGTTCTTCTTTCTTTACCACGGAAGAAAGTGGTCAGTTTAGAAACTTTAAATACTTTACTGAGGTCATTTTCACACCTTCAGGGACCCTAAAGGGGCCTACTAGCTCTCTCCCCATGATTCCGGCCCAAAACATAACCTCGCCACCTCCTTGCTGACGTTGCAGCCTTGTTGGGACATGGTGGCCATCCACTACTCTATCCATCTGCAGTGCTGTTGCAGGGTTGCACAGCACTCATCAGTAAACAAGACTGTTTGAAAATTAGTCCTTATGTATTTCTGATCCCACTGCAACCGTTTCTGCTTGTGAGCATTGTTTAGGTGGCCGAATAGTAGGTTTATGCACAACTGCAAACCTCTGGAGGATCCTACACCATGAGGTTTGCGGGACTCCAGAGGCACCAGCGGCTTCAAATACCTGTTTGCTGCTTTGTAATGGCATTTTAGCAGCTGCTCTCCTAACCCGATGAATTTGTCTGGCCGAAACCTTCCTCATTATGCCTTTATCTGCACGACCCCGTCTGCGCTCTGAATCAGCCGCAAATCTCTTCACAGTACGATGATCACGCTTAAATTTTTGCTAAATATCTAATGTTTTCATACCTTGTCCAAGGTATTGCACTATTTGACACTTTTCGGCAGCAGAGAGATCCTTTTTCTTTCCCATATTGCTTGAAACCTGTGGCCTGCTTAATGGAACGTCCCTCTTAAGTAGTTCTCCTTTGATTGGGCCCACCTCGCAAACTAATTTCCACAGGTGTCTGAGATGGATTTCAATAACACAATACCATCCATGAATATAATTGAAAAGCAAAAAAAATTAATGTTTATGACACTTAAATCCAATTTGCATAATAATTTGGAACGCAGGTATTGCCATACCTGCATTGGCGCAGCTTGGTGGGCTGTTCTCCATGCCTGAGAGCCCTGGATACCTGCTGATAGAGAAGAACGATGAGGCTGCTGCAGAAAAAAAGTGCATTGTTGTTTGCAAGGTTCAGCCTGTTCTACTGCGCTCTTGGTTCTGAGCTGACTGTGCTAAGCCTGGAGTCTTGATATGCAGACATGGCTAAAAGTCTTGGTACCCTAAAAATAAAAAGTCGAAAATTGTCCCTGAGAGAAAACAGCACTTGGAAAGGTTTTCTCCATTTATAGAGGCTGAATTATTGATTCTAAGGTTGAAGACACCATTATTTATTATCACTTCTCAGGGATTGCTATAATTTAGTCCAGCACTATTCATTTGTTATATTATTTTAAATATGTTACATTGGAAAGCAAGGCAAAGTATCACATCTATCAGATATTGAATAATTAATGGTCAATTTCAACTTATTTCAGAGAAAATTGTGCGTTTTAGTTTTTATTTTAAGGATGCTGACACTTCTGGAAATGGAGGTCATGTTTGGAACAAGAGACAGGCACTTGCCAGCTTATTGGGTAAATAAAGAGCAAACCCAGCCTGATTTGTTAAACTGGTTCTAAAGGACAAATACTGGTAATTTTCAACATAAATTACAAACAAACTAGACACAAGTAACTCTATTTAAAACTTCTGGAATTAAGCAGTTCGATGCTACTTTTAAATATTCTGTTTTGGTCTCACCCCTCAGGAGATTCCTCTGAAAAAAAGGAGAGATGAATGGAATGCATGGAATGACGGAATGGAGCGCCAGAACAATCTACAAGTTGTTTCTGTTCTACAGTTACTGAGGGACAGGACTGTCCGCTGGCAGTTGATCACTGGCATTGCCATGCTGGTGTCTTTTCAGTTGTCTGGTGTCATAGCTGTGAGTAATTACACAAGTGAGAATAAGTGATTTTTAATCCCCCAATCTTCTACGTGACATATTAAAATGTGTATTTTCACACTACTCACCTTGGGCCACATCACACATACTGGACTGGGGGCAGGTCGGGTGGTAGATTTTGTCTTCCTCCTTTCTAACTCTGGCGACTACTACCACCGCTGCCACCGCAATCTCCTCTTCCTCCCAAGCCCAGAACTTGAGTCAGTCTTTGGGTCAGGTCAGCCTCCTCCTTCTTTTGGCCATTGAAAGACAAAAGAATCGGACCCTGTCCTGACCAGACGCTTACGGTCTCCTGCCGGACGCCACTCATGGGAATAGATTGGTGTATGTTACCGATACGTATCGCTGATTAAATACACTCAGATTGATAATACTCTTGGTGGTGACAAAAGGACAAAGGGTGACAAAAGGAATGTCTGTGACCTCAATGTGGCACAGATGTCATGTTAGGGTAGACAATCGTATTTCCTTTGAAAGAATGTTAATAAGAGGGTTCATTTATATTCTTCTTTTGTGTTATGTGGGTTTAATGATGTGTGTGATGTGTTTTGATCACCAGTCATTACTATGCAGCAATATCTGCAAATTTCCAGTAGGTGTCAGTACGGCTACACAACTGAATTAGATTTGATTCAACTTTATTGTCATTGAGCAGAGTACAGGTACAAGCCAATGAGTAGATGCACCTTTGGCTGCAATCACAGCACTGAGTCTGTGTGGAGAGGTCTCAATCAGGCTTGTACATCTGGATACTGCAATTTCTTTCCATTCTTCCTAGCAAAAAAGCTCAAGCTCTGTCAGGTTGCTTGGGAATCGGGCATGAACAGTTCTCTCCGACGTTGTCCCTCTCTTGCATACTGAGTCATAATGTCCTCCAGGATTTCACAAAATGTTGCTGCATTCATTTTCCCCTCTATAGTTACAAGCTTTCCAGGGCCTGCTGCTGAGAAGCATCCCACACCATGATGCTGCCCCACCAATGTGGGGATGGTGTGTTTGTGGATATGGATTTCTGAATTATCTGATGACCCAAAAGCAAAATTTGTGTCTCATCAGATCAAATAACATTCCTCCAAATTGACCTTGGAGTCTCTCAAATGCCTTTTGGCAAACTCCAGTTCCAGATTTTTCAACAGTGGCTTTCTCTTTGCCACTCTCCCATACAGCTTTGACTAGTGAAGAACTCGGGCAACAGTTGTATGCATAGTCTCTCCAATCTCAGCCACTGAAGGTTTAAACTCCTTCAGAGAGGTCGTAGGTGTCTTGGTGGTCTCCCTCACCAGTCTCCCTCTTGCCCAGTAACTCAGTTTGCGAGGATGGCCATACTCCTCCCATTTCTTGATGATGGATTGAAATGAACTCGGGGGGATGTGCAGTGAGTTGGAAATGGTTTTGTAGCCATCCCCTGACTTATTCTTTTCAAATATCTTTTCTCTGAGTTGCTTGGAGTGTTCTTTTGTCTTCATTGTGTAATTCTAGCAGGAATACTTCTGAACCAGTGACTAGACCTCCCAGACACAGGTGTCGTTATACTACAATCACTTGAGACACATTAACTGCACTCGATGGAATTGAGATGGGGTGACTAGGTGTAGTTTGAAGGTGTTTAGAAGAGCCTTCATCAACAGTTACATCCTGAAAGAAGAGGACAAGCTAACAATGATCCCTGATGCATAGCCATGTTTCAAGGATCTTCATAATGCCAGTGATTAAATCATAATTTTGGCTTATGCACTCAGCAAGCATTGTTGCAAGTTTTAACACTTACTTGCATTATAGGTGATGTTTGAGCTGAGGCCGATTCTGGGTGTGGCCAAGAGCAAATTCATACATGAAGTAAAGATGAGATGGGAGGACAAGGTGCCATTTTACAGTGTTTAGAAGAAAGTGATGAAGCCACCCATGACCCTGGATGAAGTCATGTTGCTGTGTATCCAATACACTGCTTAGTGTTTCTTCAGACATGGGAATAGATTTGTGTATGTTGCCAATATGTAACACTGATTAAATTAAACCAAAATGATAATTCTCTCCATGGTGACAAAAGGACAAAGGGTGACATAAGGAATGTCTGTGACCTCAATGTTTCGCAGATGTCATGTTTAGGGTAGACAAATGTATTTCCATTGAAAGGATGTTAATAAGAGGGTTCCTTTATATTCTTTTTTTGTGTTATTTGGGTTTAATATTGTGTGTGATGTGTTTTGATCAATAGTCATTACTATGCAGCAATATCTGCAAACTTCCAGTAGGTGTCAGTAAGGCTACACCAGTGAATTAGATTTGATTCAACGTCATTGTCATTGAGCAGAGCACAGGTACAAGCCAATTAGTACATGCACCTTTGGCTGCAATCACAGCACTGAGTCTGTGTGGAGAGGTCTCTATCAGGCTTGCACGTCTGGATACTGCAATTTCTGTCCATTCTTCCATGCAAAAAAGCTCAAGCTCTGTAAGCTTGCTTCGGGATCGGGCGTGAACTGCTCTTCTCCGAGGTTGTTGCTCTCTTGCATACTAAGTCATAATGTCCTCCAGGATTTCACAGAATGTTGCTGCATTCATTTTCCCCTCTTTCTTTAAAAGCCTTCCACGGCCTGCTGCCAAGAAGCATCCCACACCATGATGCTGCCACCACCATGCTTCAAAGTTGGGATGGTGTGTTTGTGGAGATGTGCAGTGTTTACGTGTTGGCCAAACAGAGCGAATAATCTGATGACCCAAATGCAAAATTTGTGTCTCATCAGATCAAATAACATTCCTCCAAATTGACCTTGGAGTCTCTCAAATGCCTTTTGGGCAAACTCCAGTTCCAGATTTTTCAACAGTGGCCTTCTCTTTGCCACTCTCCCATACAGCTTTGACTAGTGAAGAACTCGGGCAACAGTTGTATGCACAGTCTCTCCAATCTCAGCCACTGAAGGTTTTAACTCCTTCAGAGAGGTTGTAGGTGTCTTGGTGGTCTCCCTCACCAGTCTCCCTCTTGCCCAGTCACTCAATTTGCGAGGATGGCCATACTCTTCCCATTTCTTGATGATGGATTGAAATTAACTCGGGGGGATGTGCAGTGAGTTGGAAATGGTTTTGTAGCCATCCCCTGACTTATTCTTTTCAAATATCTTTTCTCTGAGTTGCTTGGAGTGTTCTTTTGTCTTCATTGTGTAATTCTAGCAGGAATACTTCTGAACCAGTGACTGGACCTCCCAGACACAGGTGTCGTTATACTACAATCACTTGAGACACATTAACTGCACTCGATGGAATTGAGATGGGGTGACTAGGTGTAGTTTGAAGGTGTTTAGAAGAGCCTTCATCAACAGTTACATCCTGAAAGAAGAGGACAAGCTAACAATGATCCCTGATGCATAGCCATGTTTCAAGGATCTTCATAATGCCAGTGATTAAATCATAATTTTGGCTTATGCACTCAGCAAGCATTGTTGCAAGTTTTAACACTTACTTGCATTATAGGTGATGTTTGAGCTGAGGCCGATTCTGGGTGTGGCCAAGAGCAAATTTATACATGAAGTAAAGACAAGATGGGAGGACAAGGTGCCGTTTTACAGTGTTTAGAAGAAAGTGATGAAGCCACCCATGACCCTGGATGAAGTCATGTTGCTGTGTATCCAATACACTGCTTAGTGTTTCTTCAGACATGGGAATAGATTTGTGTATGTTGCCAATATGTAACACTGATTAAATTAAACCAAAATGATAATTCTCTCTATGGTGACAAAAGGACAAAGGGTGACACAAGGAATGTCTGTGACCTCAATGTGGCGCAGATGTCATGTTTAGGGTAGACAAACGTATTTCCATTGAAAGGATGTTAATAAGAGGGTTCCTTTATATTCTTCTTTTGTGTTATTTGGGTTCAATATTGTGTGTGATGTGTTTTGATCACTAGTCATTACTATGCAGCAATATCTGCAATCTTCCGGTAGGTGTCAGTAAGGCTACACCAGTGAATTAGATTTAATTCAACTTCATTGTCATTGAGCAGAGTACAGGTACAAGCCAATGAGTAGATGCACCGTTGGCCGCAATCACAGCACTGAGTCTGTGTGGAGAGGTCTCTATCAGGCTTGCACGTCTGGATACTGCAATTTCTGTCCATTCTTCCTTGCAAAAAAGCTCAAGCTCTGTAAGCTTGCTTTGGGATCCGGCGTGAACAGCTCTTCTCCGAGGTTGTAGCTCTCTTGCATACTGAGTCATAATGTCCTCCAGGATTTCACGAAATGTTGCTGCATTCATTTTCCCCTCTATCTTTACAAGCCTTCCAGGGCCTGCTGCCAGGAAGCATCCCATTTCATGATGCTGCCACACCACCATGCTGCAATGTGGGGATAGTTTGTTTGTGGAGATGTGCAGTGTTTAAGTGTTGGCAAAACAGAGCGAATAATATGATGACCCAAAGGCTAAATTTCAATCAATCAGACCTTCCTCCAAATTGACCTTGGAGTCTCCCACATGCCTTTGGGCGAACTCCAGTTTGAGATTTTTTAACAGTGGCTTTCTCTTTGCCACCCTCAAATACAGCTTTGACTAGTGAAAAACTCGGGCAACAGTTGTATGCACAGTCTCTCCAATCTCAGCCACTGAAGGTTTTAAGGTTTAACTCCTTCAGAGTGGTCGTAGGTGTCTTGGTGGTCCCCCCTCACCAGTGTGGAGTTGGAGTGTTCTTTTGTCTTCACTGTGTATAATTCTAGCACGAATACTTCTGAACCAGTGACTGGACCTCCCAGACACAGGTGTCGTTAAACTACAATCACTTGAGACACATTTACTGCACTCAATGGAATTGAGATGGGGTGACTAGGTACAGTTTGAAGGTGTTTAGAAGAGCCTTCATCAACAGTAACGTCCTGAAAGAAGAGGATGAGCTCACAATGATCCCTGATGCATAGCCATGTTTCAAGGATCTTCATAATGCCAGCGATTAATTCATAATTTTGGCTTATCCACTCAGCAAGCATTGTTGCAAGTGTTAACACTTACTTGCATTATAGGTGATGTGTGAGCTGAGGCCGATTCTGGGTGTGGCCAAGAGCAAATTTATAAATGAAGTAAAGACAAGATGGGAGGACAAGGTACCGTTTTACAGTGTTTAGAAAAAAGTGATGAAGCCACCCATGACCCTGGATGAAGTCATTTTGCTGTGTATCCAATACACTGCTTAGTGTTTCTTCAGACATGGGAATAGATTTGTGTATGTTGCCAATGTGTAACACTGATTAAATGAACCCAAAATGATAATTCTCTCTATGGTGACAAAAGGACAAAGGGTGACATAAGGAATGTCTGTGACCTCAATGTGGCGCAGATGTCATGTTTAGGGTAGACAAACGTATTTCCATTGAAAGGATGTTAATAAGAGGGTTCCTTTATATTCTTCTTTTGTGTTATTTGGGTTCAATATTGTGTGTGATGTGTTTTGATCACTAGTCATTACTATGCAGCAATATCTGCAAACTTCCGGTAGGTGTCAGTATGGCTACACCAGTGAATTAGATTTGATTCAACTTCATTGTCATTGAGCAGAGTACAGGTACAAGCCAATTAGTACATGCACCTTTGGCTGCAATCACAGCACTGAGTCTCTGTGGAGAGGTCTCTATCAGGCTTGCACGTCTGAACACTGCAATTTCTTTCCATTTTTCCTTGCAAAAGGAATCGGGCGTGAACAGCTCTTCTCCGAGGTTGTAGCTCTCTTGCATACTGAGTCATAATGTCCTCCAAGATTTCACTTAATTTTGCTGCATTTATTTTCCCCTCTATCTTTACAAGCCTTCTGGGGCCTGATGCCAAGAAGCCTCCCACACCATGATGCTGCCACACCACCATGCTGCAATGTGGGGATAGTGTGTTTGTGGAGATGTGCAGTGTTTAAGTGTTGGCCAAACAGAGCGAACAATCTGATGACCCAAAAGCTTCATTTTTGTCTCATCAGATCAAATAACCTTCCTCCAAATTGACCTTGGAGTCTCCCACATGCCTTTGGGCAAACTCCAGTTCGAGATTTTTCAACAGTGGCTTTGTCTTTGCCACTCTCCCATACAGCTTTGACTAGTGAAGTACTCGGGCAACAGTTGTATGCACAGTCTCTCCAATCTCAGCCACTGAAGGTTTTAACTCCTTCAGAGAGGTCGTAGGTGTCTTGGTGGTCTCCCTCACCAGTCTCCCTCTTGCCCAGTTTGTGAGGATGGCCATACTCCTCCCATTTCTTGTTGATGGATTTAAATGAACTCGGGGGGATGTGCAGTGAGTTGGAATTGGTTTTGTAGCCATCCCCTGACTTATTCTTTTCAAATATCTTTTCTCTGAGTTGCTTGTAGTGTTCTTTTGTCTTCATTGTGTGATTCTAGCAGGAATACTTTTGAACCAGTGACTGGACCTCCCAGACACAGGTGTCGTTATACTACAATCACTTGAGACACATTAACTGCACTCAATGGAAGTTTTTTCTGGCTACAAAATCAATATTTCAAAGAGCAAATGTTACCCCATTAATACTTTAAGTTTGCATCTCCGCAAAACAGACTTCCCCTTCAAGCTCGGTAGCTCGGGGTTGAAGTATCTCGAGAATATGACTCGTACATTCTCAGACCTCCTTCCCGCCACAGACACTGCGCTCACCGCAACCCTGAAGACTTGAAAGACAGTCTTTCTTAGATGGAAGAGTTTACCACTCTCCTTAATTGGGAAAATAAACGTGATCAAAATGATCACGTTCAGATTTTTTTACCTGTTTTAATCTCCTACCTAAACATTTCTTTGACTCGTAAGACAAAATGATCAGCGCCTTCAAAGAGAGAGAAAGAGAGAGAGAGAGAGAGAGAGACTGTTTGATGCTGCTGTGTTGCCTGTTATTATTTATGTATTCATGTTCTTCTCATAATTTGTTATTGATTTTTTTAAATTATCTATTTTATAAATAGGGGGAGGCAGTAGCTGAGTCGGTAGGGCTTCCGCTTGGGAACCGCAGGGTCGGAGGTTCGAGTCCCTGCCTAGGTGCCCCTGAGCAAGGCACCGAACCCCCAACTGCTCCCCCCTCTGTAATGGGTGGTAATGCAATGTACGTCGCTTTGGATAAAAGCGTCTGCTAAATGATCGTAATGTAATGTAATTTTATTTTATTTTTGAAACTCACAGTCTTGTCTCTGTTTCAGGCGTCTTCACCTCCTACCTTCCTGTGCGTCCCCGTCAGTGTGATTACCTGCCTTCCCTAATGTCGTTCACCTGTGTCTTGTTGTCTCCTCCCTTGTCTTGTATACATATACCCATGTGTTCTGTGTGTTCTTTGTCAGTTTGTTATCGTTCGTGACTTCCTTGTGTTTGTAATCCTCGTGACAGTACTCCTCATCTGATCTTGTTTTACCTGTGTGCTGACCCATGCCTGCACCTGACCTCATTTCCCTTCTCCAGCCCTTGGATTTACGCCTGCCCTCGACCTCGTCTCTCACCGCCAGCCCTCGGACCTTATGGGTCCTCTGTTCCGTTAACCCGTGACATTTTTATGGATAGATCAAAGCAGACCAAAACAATTTTCCAATCAACTTCTAGTGGTATCTCTCTATGCATGTTATATTTGTCCAGATTTTAAGACACCGCTACCTCTTCGGCTACAGTTCTCATGATTAAACCTCTAAAAAGCTGCTGCTGTAAAGGAAGAGCTCTAAAGGAAGAAGCCGCGTGCCGTGTTCCCACATTAAAATGTGTAATAGTGTTTGTTTTTACATTTAATCTTTTTATACTAAACATGTAAAACTAAGGAATTCTGGAAATTATAAGGTTTAGTATAATTACAAACCAAATCGCAAAAGCAAATAGTCCAACAGTTGAAGAACGTTTTGTTGCAATTGCAAGGAATTTAGGGATTTCATCATCTACAGTCCATAATATCATCAAAAGATTCAGAGAATCTGGAGAAATCTCTGCACGTAAGCGGCAAGGTCGAATACCAACATTGAATGCCCGTGACCTTCGATCCTTCAGGCGGCACTGCATTAATAACCGACATCATTCTGTGAAGGATATTACCACGTGGGCTCAGGAACTAGACTAGACATATCATATGTCAAAGTAGCACTAAATTTGGCAAAAAATTGAAAAATAATAAAGAGCTGTTTGGGAGCCGAAAAAGCCTCTTCTTGGTGAGCTGAACGCTGCTAAAATGCCTGAAAGATTGAAGCCTACAAGTGCTTGAAGGTTTGGAGGGCCTGAAGGAAATGTAAACTTATTTTAATAGGAATGGCAAAAAATCCCCAAAACCTGTAAAATCTGAAGTATTTTAAACTTGTGGTGTGCGCATATTTGGTTGTATATGTGAGTGCGCGCACACCGTATGTGATTGTGTGTGTGTACTGCTTCAAGTTAACACATTGTGTATGAATTGTAAATGCAGAAAAAGAAACAACACTGATTTCAAAGTCAACAGCATTTAATATATAAAATGTCTAATGATCAAATAACATTTATTCGTATAACATTTATTCGTATACCCTAGGATCAAATACACACACAGGCCTTTTTCAGGCCTACAGGCCTACAATAGTGCCTCTAGAAATTGTTCCAAGGGGCCAGATGGGGCCACTGAAAGTGTACTATTATATATACAGAACACAGAATATATACAGAATAAACTATATACACTATATATACTTTAAATACTAACTATAATTATAAATTAATAAATATGTAAATAAATAGTGCAAGGAGTCTGATCAGTGAAAACAGAAAGTTGTGCAAATGGCAGTGGAAGTGAAATGAAAAAGATCAGTGCAAAACCGAAAGTTGTGCAAATGGCAGTGGAGTGCAAGATGATGCTAGAGGGAGGATGGAGTTGAGTGGGGGAATGAAGTAGAGTTCAACAGGGTCACTGTCTCGTAGAAGAAACTCTTCCTGAGCCTGCTGGTGCGAGAGCGGAGGCTTCTGTAACGCCTGCCGGATGGGAGGATGGTGAAAAGTTTATTATTGGGGTGGAATGACTCTTTTATCATGTTCCTGGTTTTGCCCAAACAGCGTCGACGGTAGATCTGTTCGATACTGTCCAGTTGTGTACCGGTGATCCTTTGGGCAGTTTTCACCACCCGCTGGAGTGCTTTCCGGTCTGATGCAGAGCAGTACGTTTTGATCTTTAAAGCAGCCTTTTCTGAACATAAAATCAAAACTACATTACAGAATTCCTTTCAAAGTAATAAAATTAGTTTATAGATTCTGTGATACAGTTTGTAAGAATGCTCTCAATAGCACAGCAGTAGAAGTTCACCAGGATCCTGGGACAAAGGTGAGCTTTCTTAAGGCTCCGAAGAAAGTAGAGGAGCTGTGCGCCTTTTTGACCAGGGTGGAGGAGTTTATGGACCAGGTGAGATCATCGGAGATGTGGATGCTAAGGAACTTGAAGCTGGGCACACACTCCACTGCAGCTCCGTTGATGGAGATGGGTGTGTGTGCACACCACGTGGTCAGGTACCGTACTTCCTCCCTGTAGGCCGTCTCATCGTCGCCTCTGATCAGGCCTATCACCGTGGTGTCATCTGCGAACTTAATTATGGAATTGGAACCATAGATAGGAGCGCAGTCATGGGTGAATAGGGAGTAAAGGAGAGGGCTCAGCACGCAACCTTGTGGCACGCTGGTGTTCAGGGTGATAGTGGAGGAGGAGAGGTTGTCTATCTTAACAGACTGGGGTGTGTTAGATAGAAAGTCCAGAGTCCAATTGCAGAGGGATGAGTTGATACCAAGCTGGCTGAGCTTGGATATCAACTTGGAGGGGATCACAGTATTGAATGCTAAGCTGAAGTCAATGAACAGCATTCTGGCGTAACAGTTCTGGGTGTCCAAGTGTGTCAGTGTGGAATGAAGTGCCGTGGAGATGGCGTCCTCAGTTGACCTATTGTGGCGGTAGGCAAACTGGTGAGGGTCCCAAGTAGCAGGCAGGCAGGTTTTTGAGTGTGAGAGGACCAGCCTCTCAAAGCACTTGGCGATGATGGGGGTGAGGGCAACAGGATGGAAGTCATTCAGGGCCGTAGCGGTGGAGTGCTTCGGCACTGGCACGATGGTGGCGGTCTTAAAGGTAGTGGGAACAACTGCTTGGGCCAAGGACAGGTTGAAAATGTCCGCAAAGACCCCGGCCAGCTGCTCTGCACACGCTTTGAGCACGCGCCCAGGTATTCCATCGGGGCCAGCTGCCTTCCGGGCGTTCACCTTGCTCAGGACCTCTGAGGTGGAGAGTGTGAGAGGCAGATCGTTGAGAGGTAGATCTGCCTTGGACATCACCTCCCTGTTTTCCCGGTCAAAGCGAGCGTAGAAGTGGTTGAGCTCGTCAGGGAGGGGGGTGGAGGTGGAGCTGGTAGGGGGCACAGTGTTGGGTGGTTTGTAGCTGGTGAGTGACTGTATGCCTTGCCACATAAGCTGGGGGTCAGAGGAGTTGAAGTGCTCTTCAACCTTCAGTTTGTAGCCATGTTTGGCCTGTGAGATTTCACTTCTCAGGTTGGCCCTAGCTAGGGGAAGGGCTCCTGGTCTCCAGACCTGAAGGCTGCATCTCTGGCATTGAGCAGAGGGCGAACCTCTCTGTTCATCCAGGGCTTCTGGTTGGAGAAAGTTTTTATTGTTTTAAGTGATGTCACTCTGTCCACACACCTGTTGATATGATCCAGGACAGAGTTTGTGAGAATGTCAATGTTAATCAGGGAGTCTGTGGTGGCCTGAACGGAGAACACATTCAAATCTGTTTGTTGGAATTGCTGTTGGAGAATGGAATCAGCACCCTCGGACCAGATTTTGACGGTCCTTGTTGTGGGTTTGATCTGTTTGATGATGGGGGAGTACTTGGGGATCAGGAACAAAGAGAGGTGATCAGAGTGACCAAGGTGGGGGAGGGGAGTGACTTTGTATGCCTTAGCTACACTGGTGTAAACATGGTCCAAAGTCCTTTGTCCCCTTGTGGAGCAGGAGACGTTCTGTCGGAACTTAGGAAGAACAGATCATAGAGTGCGGTGGTTAAAATCCCCAGCGACAATAAAGGCCTCATCCGGATGCATGGTCTGCAGTTTGTTGATGGCAGCATAAAGTTCTCTCATGGCCACTTTAGCATTAGCATCCAGTGGGACATAAACCGCAGCAGCAACAATGCAGGTGAACTCACGTGGAAGGTAGAAGGGCCTGCACTTGATAACCAGGTACTCCAGATCAGCAGAACAATGGGTATCCACAACGGCAGAGTCCATGCACCATGATTTGTTTACATAAATGCATACTCCTCCACCTCTGATTTTACCTGTGGCTGCCGCTTCTCTATCGGCCCTGAAGATGGTGCGCCCCTCAAGCTCCACCACGCAGTTCGGGACAGCGTCGCTAAGCCATGTTTCCGTGAAGAGTGAAGAACATGAGACTGCAGTCCATGAGCCTTTTCTGTGTGAGGGTCCAGATCTTGAGTTCATCCATCTTATTCGCAGAGACCGCACTTTGGCGAGGAAAATGCTAGGGAGCGATGGCCGGTGTGGATTTAGCACGCAGACCTCCGCGTTTCCCCCGTCTTTGTTTGCGGTCTGACGCCGGCGCAGAGAGTAGCCGGTCGGCAGGATGACTCCTTGACACCTCGGTGACCTTACCAACTCAGGTGGGAGCTCGTCGAAGTTGAATGGGTGGTCCAAAACTACGTTATTGCTTCGGTAAAAAATGTCTAAAAGTGACTCTCTACTATATGAATGGTTCGGCCCGCTGAATCGGGCGAACACGCAGGAGAAAACTATGTAAATAAGCACTAATTTGCTAAATTTAGTTGAGCCTCGCGATGTACACGCGCTGCCATCTTGTCAGCTACAATATAGTATATAGGCTGGTTGAATTCTCAATTGGCCACAGAGGCAACCATCAACAGACATGCCCAAGAAGGCCACACTGCTGGGTGTGCTTGCTGGGCAGATATTAAGTCTCCGTGAGATATTTGGACAGATGAGTGGCAGATGTAAACAGGAAATGTGGTTTATCTTGTCCACATTCAAAAAAATAACATCCTCTTAAATAAAATTAGGATCCCAAAGGTTACACCATCACCTCTAAATCTATGAGCTAAATAGATCTCTTGTATAGTTGACCCTCATTGTCTGTGGATACAGGAGTCCACTTTGCAGTAAGTATTATGCAAGTGATATTTTTCTCAGATTTTCCTAAATCGTCGATGCAAATGATAGTCAGTATAATTTTAGAGTATAATTAAAATCGTATTGAACAAACTTCCCAATGATAACAGTATTTTTTTTGTTTTTTAAATAATAAACTCAAAATGCACTGTTCCAAATGATTATGCACAACAGAGTTGCAAAACATTTTATAGGTTGTAAAGAACTAAAAATGGCCATTTGTTGAATTTGCAGCATTAGGAGGTCATATTTACTGAAATCAAAAGCTATTTCAATCAAAAACATCTTAATAGGCCAAGTTACATGTAAACATAGGATCCCTTCTTTGATATCACCTTCACAATTCTTGCATCCATTGAACTTGTGAGTTTTTGGAGAGTTTCTGGTTAAATTTCTTTGCAGGATGTCAGAATAGCCTCCCAGAGCTGCTGTTTTGATCTGAACTGCCTCCCACCCTCATAGATCTTTTGCTTGAGGATGCTCCAAAGGTTCTCAATAGGGTTAAGGTCAAGTGAAGATGGGGGCCACACCATGAGTTTATCTCCTTTTTATGCCCATAGCAGCCAATGACACAGAGGTACTCTTTGCAGCATGAGATGGTGCATTGTCGTGCATAAGATGATTTTACCACGGAAGGCACGGTTCTTCTTTCTTTACCACGGAAGAAAGTGGTCAGTTTAGAAACTTTAAATACTTTACTGAGGTCATTTTCACACCTTCAGGGACCCTAAAGGGGCCTACTAGCTCTCTCCCCATGATTCCGGCCCAAAACATAACCTCGCCACCTCCTTGCTGACGTTGCAGCCTTGTTGGGACATGGTGGCCATCCACTACTCTATCCATCTGCAGTGCTGTTGCAGGGTTGCACAGCACTCATCAGTAAACAAGACTGTTTGAAAATTAGTCCTTATGTATTTCTGATCCCACTGCAACCGTTTCTGCTTGTGAGCATTGTTTAGGTGGCCGAATAGTAGGTTTATGCACAACTGCAAACCTCTGGAGGATCCTACACCATGAGGTTTGCGGGACTCCAGAGGCACCAGCGGCTTCAAATACCTGTTTGCTGCTTTGTAATGGCATTTTAGCAGCTGCTCTCCTAACCCGATGAATTTGTCTGGCCGAAACCTTCCTCATTATGCCTTTATCTGCACGACCCCGTCTGCGCTCTGAATCAGCCGCAAATCTCTTCACAGTACGATGATCACGCTTAAATTTTTGCTAAATATCTAATGTTTTCATACCTTGTCCAAGGTATTGCACTATTTGACACTTTTCGGCAGCAGAGAGATCCTTTTTCTTTCCCATATTGCTTGAAACCTGTGGCCTGCTTAATGGAACGTCCCTCTTAAGTAGTTCTCCTTTGATTGGGCCCACCTCGCAAACTAATTTCCACAGGTGTCTGAGATGGATTTCAATAACACAATACCATCCATGAATATAATTGAAAAGCAAAAAAAATTAATGTTTATGACACTTAAATCCAATTTGCATAATAATTTGGAACGCAGGTATTGCCATACCTGCATTGGCGCAGCTTGGTGGGCTGTTCTCCATGCCTGAGAGCCCTGGATACCTGCTGATAGAGAAGAACGATGAGGCTGCTGCAGAAAAAAAGTGCATTGTTGTTTGCAAGGTTCAGCCTGTTCTACTGCGCTCTTGGTTCTGAGCTGACTGTGCTAAGCCTGGAGTCTTGATATGCAGACATGGCTAAAAGTCTTGGTACCCTAAAAATAAAAAGTCGAAAATTGTCCCTGAGAGAAAACAGCACTTGGAAAGGTTTTCTCCATTTATAGAGGCTGAATTATTGATTCTAAGGTTGAAGACACCATTATTTATTATCACTTCTCAGGGATTGCTATAATTTAGTCCAGCACTATTCATTTGTTATATTATTTTAAATATGTTACATTGGAAAGCAAGGCAAAGTATCACATCTATCAGATATTGAATAATTAATGGTCAATTTCAACTTATTTCAGAGAAAATTGTGCGTTTTAGTTTTTATTTTAAGGATGCTGACACTTCTGGAAATGGAGGTCATGTTTGGAACAAGAGACAGGCACTTGCCAGCTTATTGGGTAAATAAAGAGCAAACCCAGCCTGATTTGTTAAACTGGTTCTAAAGGACAAATACTGGTAATTTTCAACATAAATTACAAACAAACTAGACACAAGTAACTCTATTTAAAACTTCTGGAATTAAGCAGTTCGATGCTACTTTTAAATATTCTGTTTTGGTCTCACCCCTCAGGAGATTCCTCTGAAAAAAAGGAGAGATGAATGGAATGCATGGAATGACGGAATGGAGCGCCAGAACAATCTACAAGTTGTTTCTGTTCTACAGTTACTGAGGGACAGGACTGTCCGCTGGCAGTTGATCACTGGCATTGCCATGCTGGTGTCTTTTCAGTTGTCTGGTGTCATAGCTGTGAGTAATTACACAAGTGAGAATAAGTGATTTTTAATCCCCCAATCTTCTACGTGACATATTAAAATGTGTATTTTCACACTACTCACCTTGGGCCACATCACACATACTGGACTGGGGGCAGGTCGGGTGGTAGATTTTGTCTTCCTCCTTTCTAACTCTGGCGACTACTACCACCGCTGCCACCGCAATCTCCTCTTCCTCCCAAGCCCAGAACTTGAGTCAGTCTTTGGGTCAGGTCAGCCTCCTCCTTCTTTTGGCCATTGAAAGACAAAAGAATCGGACCCTGTCCTGACCAGACGCTTACGGTCTCCTGCCGGACGCCACTCATGGGAATAGATTGGTGTATGTTACCGATACGTATCGCTGATTAAATACACTCAGATTGATAATACTCTTGGTGGTGACAAAAGGACAAAGGGTGACAAAAGGAATGTCTGTGACCTCAATGTGGCACAGATGTCATGTTAGGGTAGACAATCGTATTTCCTTTGAAAGAATGTTAATAAGAGGGTTCATTTATATTCTTCTTTTGTGTTATGTGGGTTTAATGATGTGTGTGATGTGTTTTGATCACCAGTCATTACTATGCAGCAATATCTGCAAATTTCCAGTAGGTGTCAGTACGGCTACACAACTGAATTAGATTTGATTCAACTTTATTGTCATTGAGCAGAGTACAGGTACAAGCCAATGAGTAGATGCACCTTTGGCTGCAATCACAGCACTGAGTCTGTGTGGAGAGGTCTCAATCAGGCTTGTACATCTGGATACTGCAATTTCTTTCCATTCTTCCTAGCAAAAAAGCTCAAGCTCTGTCAGGTTGCTTGGGAATCGGGCATGAACAGTTCTCTCCGACGTTGTCCCTCTCTTGCATACTGAGTCATAATGTCCTCCAGGATTTCACAAAATGTTGCTGCATTCATTTTCCCCTCTATAGTTACAAGCTTTCCAGGGCCTGCTGCTGAGAAGCATCCCACACCATGATGCTGCCCCACCAATGTGGGGATGGTGTGTTTGTGGATATGGATTTCTGAATTATCTGATGACCCAAAAGCAAAATTTGTGTCTCATCAGATCAAATAACATTCCTCCAAATTGACCTTGGAGTCTCTCAAATGCCTTTTGGCAAACTCCAGTTCCAGATTTTTCAACAGTGGCTTTCTCTTTACCACTCTCCCATACAGCTTTGACTAGTGAAGAACTCGGGCAACAGTTGTATGCATAGTCTCTCCAATCTCAGCCACTGAAGGTTTAAACTCCTTCAGAGAGGTCGTAGGTGTCTTGGTGGTCTCCCTCACCAGTCTCCCTCTTGCCCAGTAACTCAGTTTGCGAGGATGGCCATACTCCTCCCATTTCTTGATGATGGATTGAAATGAACTCGGGGGGATGTGCAGTGAGTTGGAAATGGTTTTGTAGCCATCCCCTGACTTATTCTTTTCAAATATCTTTTCTCTGAGTTGCTTGGAGTGTTCTTTTGTCTTCATTGTGTAATTCTAGCAGGAATACTTCTGAACCAGTGACTAGACCTCCCAGACACAGGTGTCGTTATACTACAATCACTTGAGACACATTAACTGCACTCGATGGAATTGAGATGGGGTGACTAGGTGTAGTTTGAAGGTGTTTAGAAGAGCCTTCATCAACAGTTACATCCTGAAAGAAGAGGACAAGCTAACAATGATCCCTGATGCATAGCCATGTTTCAAGGATCTTCATAATGCCAGTGATTAAATCATAATTTTGGCTTATGCACTCAGCAAGCATTGTTGCAAGTTTTAACACTTACTTGCATTATAGGTGATGTTTGAGCTGAGGCCGATTCTGGGTGTGGCCAAGAGCAAATTCATACATGAAGTAAAGATGAGATGGGAGGACAAGGTGCCATTTTACAGTGTTTAGAAGAAAGTGATGAAGCCACCCATGACCCTGGATGAAGTCATGTTGCTGTGTATCCAATACACTGCTTAGTGTTTCTTCAGACATGGGAATAGATTTGTGTATGTTGCCAATATGTAACACTGATTAAATTAAACCAAAATGATAATTCTCTCCATGGTGACAAAAGGACAAAGGGTGACATAAGGAATGTCTGTGACCTCAATGTTTCGCAGATGTCATGTTTAGGGTAGACAAATGTATTTCCATTGAAAGGATGTTAATAAGAGGGTTCCTTTATATTCTTTTTTTGTGTTATTTGGGTTTAATATTGTGTGTGATGTGTTTTGATCACTAGTCATTACTATGCAGCAATATCTGCAAACTTCCAGTAGGTGTCAGTAAGGCTACACCAGTGAATTAGATTTGATTCAACGTCATTGTCATTGAGCAGAGCACAGGTACAAGCCAATTAGTACATGCACCTTTGGCTGCAATCACAGCACTGAGTCTGTGTGGAGAGGTCTCTATCAGGCTTGCACGTCTGGATACTGCAATTTCTGTCCATTCTTCCATGCAAAAAAGCTCAAGCTCTGTAAGCTTGCTTCGGGATCGGGCGTGAACTGCTCTTCTCCGAGGTTGTTGCTCTCTTGCATACTAAGTCATAATGTCCTCCAGGATTTCACAGAATGTTGCTGCATTCATTTTCCCCTCTTTCTTTAAAAGCCTTCCACGGCCTGCTGCCAAGAAGCATCCCACACCATGATGCTGCCACCACCATGCTTCAAAGTTGGGATGGTGTGTTTGTGGAGATGTGCAGTGTTTACGTGTTGGCCAAACAGAGCGAATAATCTGATGACCCAAAAGCTACATTTTTGTCTCATCAGATCAAATAACATTCCTCCAAATTGACCTTGGAGTCTCTCAAATGCCTTTGGGCAAACTCCAGTTCCAGATTTTTCAACAGTGGCTTTGTCTTTGCCACTCTCCCCTATAGCTTTGACTAGTGAAGTACTCGGGCAACAGTTGTATGCACAGTCTCTCCAATCTCAGCCACTGAAGGTTTTAACTCCTTCAGAGAGGTCGTAGGTGTCTTGCTGGTCTCCCTCACCAGTCTCCCTCTTGCCCAGTCACTCAATTTGCAAGGATGGCCATACTCCTCCCATTTCTTGATGATGGATTGAAATGAACTCGGGGGGGATGCGCAGTGAGTTGGAATTTGTTTTGTAGCCATCCCCTGACTTATTCTTTTCAAATATCTTTTCTCTGAGTTGCTTGGAGTGTTCTTTTGTCTTCATTGTGTAATTCTGGCAGGAATACTTCTGAACCAGTGACTGGACCTCTCAGACACAGGTGTCGTTATACTACAATCACTTGAGACACATTAACTGCACTCAATGGAAATGAGATGGGGTGACTAGGTGCAGTTTGAAGGTGTTTAGAAGAACAATATACAATAGTATAATTCTATATATCAATTTGCGGAGACAGTTGAGGCTGTGTATCTTCGTTATTCATTCACACATGAGTGCTATCTTACACGTCATTGTGAATATGGGCACTGGCTCCACATAGAGCCAACATCAGTTTATATCAAGGAGTTCTTAGAACCTCACCCCAGCCCTCACAAACCCAAACTAGAACTTTCCATTGTTCTATTGTTGGCCCTGGCTACCTTAGTAACCATGTCACGGTGACCTGGCAATACACAATGTCGCTTCCTCGCTGATGATGGATGTTTCTGGTAAAACACTCAAGGTTAAAAACAACTTGTGTACTTCCTTTCTGATATTGAACAGTTACATAATATTAAATGATTGCCAAGAACACACGGTTCACTTGCATACTATTGTCCTGAATATAGTACATTTTCTTCCACATAATTCCCCCTTTGGCGATTTCAATATCGCCAACATGATGATATACATATTTTAGCTGGAACCAAACAACCAGTGACGGACAAAAACTAGCATCAAAATGCTAGAAAAATTCCCTCAAGACCCCCTTGCCTCTCAACTTAATCATGGGCGATCACGCTTTTGCGCTGGATGTGGTTCCATTACTATACATACATAAAAATAGGTTACATACATAAATATAGGTTATAAATGGAATGTAAGCCTGGCAGATCTTGTCAAGTCAGCATTTTGCCTGCGGTGCCCAGTTGTGTGTAGATCATAAACATAAACCAACAATGTAAAACTGAAATATGAATTGCTTCACTGTGATTACTGAGTAAATGAATTACCTATTTAACTGAAAATAAGATCAAAATGAGATTAGCATAAATTTACACAATCAAGAGTTCTTCCTATAGGAATATTGTAGTTCCTGCATTTACCAATACAGATGCAAACACCATGAGTAACAAATGCATGTTAATATGCTGATACAGAGTATACATATATCAACCCGATACTGATACAGGAAGTGCAAAGTTCATATATGTTGATATAGATGTCCTCGTGCGTGGCAATGCTAGATGTCTGCTTCAGCTCTATGGACAGTGGTGTAGTGGTTTGGATGGTACCATGTAGTTCTTCCCTCCACCTGGACAGCAGTTGGTGTTGCCCTGTGTATGGCCCTTCGCGTCACTTTCTCTGGACCTGAATGTGGACCTGGTCTCCTGGCACCACCGGGCTCTCTGCTACTGAACTAGAATCAGGAACCCTGTTTTTTTCCTGTAAATAGATGACTTCATGTATGGCAGTTAGCCACCTCATATATTCCTTCAACTGCATTTGCAACTGCTCAAGCGGAGGTCCCTTATAGGGTCCTCTCAAATGCGGTGTGGCATGAGTCCACCAGTCCGCCTCTCATGCAGGGTTAAATGTCTGCTTCTGTTAGTTTGCATGCGATAACTCATTAGTGTTAGTGGTAGAGCATCATTGCAATTGAGCTTTGTGCTGCTTTGCCTTTTAGAGAACTCTTTTGACTGTCCCTTGAGACTGATGATGATATACACCAACCAACCAACCAACCTTTGTCTGCTTCTTAACTGTTATAAGATTCCTCAAGCTACGTTCTGCACAAATGCTGATCCATTATCTGAACTTATTTCTGAATGTATACCAAAACGTGGAATTACTTCTTTTATCAAGAACTTAACAACAGTTTCTGACCCTAGGCCTTTTGATGCTATTTCTTCAACCCAACGACTTAAGCGATCAATTATTACTACCATGCAATGCTTTCCATGCACTGATTTTCTCACGTCAACATAGTCTGTGAACAGATGTTTGAATGGTCCTTCTGGCACTGGAATATGGCTAATATTCCTTTTCTTGCATTATTTTGGGAACAAATTTCCCATTGTCCTAGCACATCATCCACCATTGTCTGCAAAAATGGCGACCAATATCCCTGTTGTTTGCAATTTTTCTTGCACAGTGTATCTACACTGTGCAAATCAGAAATCAACATGGTTAGCAATGCCATAGCTGCAACTATCAATTTAATAAGAAAATAAACAAAATAGTAAACTTTCATTATGCATCAACCCCACCAACGTACAGAGCATGTAACACATGTACGCCCCCACACAGGCACTCTGGAGCTTTTAACCTTCAGATGCGTAAACAACTCAATAATACAAATAGTAAAAATAAAACAGTAAACTAGCAGCGCCCTAAAAGTACCTCTCAAGTCTTTTGATTCCAAATTAAGATTTACCCGCAAAGTCATGTATGTTATAGATTCAGGAACATTGTATCACTCTGAAAATGAAAGGATTGGGGTCAATATTTATGGCTGCTCCCTGTTTTCCTATTATTATGTATTAGATTAAATTTAAAATGTTCCCACTTCTGTAGAATTTAAGTCATTTGTTCAGTTATATCCCCCAGCCAATAAACATTTGTTCTTTTTTATGTTACGCTCATTTGAAGATTGATTCCAGAATTGTCATTGTGGTGTCATTGTGTCATTGTGGCTTCTCTCAGCTTCCTCCTCAGTTTCCTGCTTCCATCTTTTCAGTTGACGACTGATGTAGGCAGCTGGATTCTCTGTATCAGTAAGAAGCTCACCCTTCAGTGCCTTGGGGTCAATCTTGACCGGATATTCTTTCCTCAGGGCCCCCCATAAGCCAGCTCGATATGGATTGAATTCAGTTCCATCGGCTAGTGGATCAACCATCCATTGTGCGCCACTCATGCGCAAGACATTTTCCATTGTTGGCACCCCCATGGTTCGGGCCCACAGTGCCTTAATGTCGCCAAGAGCCAATATTTTGCCCACTGTCTCTTCCTTGAATGCTTTTATCCATTTGCTGGCCCCCTCATGGACGTTAGGAAGTCGAGCAATCAGTCCCTCAAGGTCGAGTGTTTGCCATGGGCTATACTGTCCCTGTGCCCCCTTTATCCATATTGGATATTGCCCAGGGTCATATCTGTCTGGAGGCCTTATTGTAGGTCTGTATCTAAGGTCATAATCTTTCTCCTTGCTTTTGGCCCCCTGTTGGCTTCCTGCAGCAAATGTAAGACTTCCTGACACAATATCTCTCTGTTCTACTTCCCGAGGTCCTTCAGTGTAATTTGCTCGAGCTTCACATACTTTGCCCTGCTCTCTCATATCGTGTGCCCTCTCTTCTCCCTTAACATCTCTTCGCCCTTTTTCCTGTTCTGCCTCTACTTCTATCTCTTGATACTTAGTATGTTACAGGTTTTCTTCACTTAGTTGGTCAAACTTCAACCAATATGCCTCTGCCTCTTTCTCTTTCAGAGCCTGGTTTCTCTCTGCAAAACAATCTAAGACTTTTGGTTTGTCCTTTACAACTTCCTTGTTCCTTTCTCTGCTGTAAACTTTTGGAGTCGACTCTTTATATTGGACATGAGATGCTCAGTAAGGATCAAATTCAATGTCTCCTGAAATTTGAACGACCCCTGCCAGATTTGGATATATTCCTGCAGTATCTGTTGACACTAGCTGTTTCTTTGTCTGTTTCCTCTCCGCTCGCACCTTTTTAGCTCTTAAATTCTCTCGGATTTCTCTCAACCTGTTCCTGTAATTTGTGCCTTCATCTTTGAACAGTTTAATTATCTCTTCCTCTTTCTGTCTTTTCTGTTGTCTTTTCTTGCCTTTGTCCAACGGTTTTTAGTCTTTTATTTTTTTTTGAGTTGCATCTCTTCGAATGCATTGACGTCAAATGTGCCTCCAGCTGGCCAAGGACTGCATAAGTTTTTAGTTCGCTTCTCCCAATTTTCAGATGTTTTCACTATGTCTTTTTTGCTCAGGGGATATTTCATTCCCAAGAGGGTTACCGGTATTCCGTCCATTTCTGCTGTGCGTATCAACAATTTGAATATTGTCTTTTGATGTTTTTATACCTGGATAGGCTCAATTGCGTAGTTTTAGAATGGCAATAATTGCAATTTGGTCTTCTTAACTAAGTTAAGCAACATACATGTTTCAAGCACAAGTTATGTTATATGTCCTACGTCACCTCTTCTTAAGCACTTATTCTGAATTCAGCATCTGGTAATACATTTAAATCAAACAATGCAACCATATATGCCAATACTGTATTGCAGCTCTCAGTTAATGTACAGAATATGTGGTGTAAGCCAAATAATATTAAGTGGTCAGACCTGACTCCATAGAGTCTCAGATGGGGAGGAGGGAAGTCAGCCTCTCTCCTTTCTTCCTGTTAAGCAGGCCCGAGTGTGTGAGGTCTAGGCACGCCCACTCGGTGGTATACGCCCCTCCTATGCTTCAGTAGGGCACAGGACAGAGCTGCGTACACATCTGTCTCAACACACTGGGTGAATATAGCAATACAGCACAAAATATAGCAACAGTTAAGTTTCAGCTATTTTTCAACACCGTAACAGCAGTGCTCCCGCAGCACACAACAAAACAACACTGCAACAGGTTTTTAAACGATTATATTGCCAGAAGGAACATTCAACCATCAATTTTGACCACTACTTTATGTACAAGTTTTTAGTAGTTGTACTTCTTCTACAATTTTCAGCTTCAAATTTCAGAGTTTATGTACTTCGTATTTGCAATGGAGCCCAAACTGGACACACACGCGGCTCCCTTTTGTTCTCTTAGTCACACACACAGGAAACACACCCTTCCTCACGGCACACATGCATTCAAACCTGTCGGCGCTGACTGCACTTGCTGCCGAGAAGCATCCCACACCATGATGCTGCCACCACCATGCTTCAATGTGGGGATGGTGTGTTTGTGGAGATATGCAGTGTTTACGTGTTATCCAAACAGAGCAAAAAATCTGATGACCCAAAAGCTAAATTTTTGTCTCATCAGTTCAACTAACCTTCCTCCAAATTGACCTTGGAGTCTCCCACATGCCTTTGGGCGAACTCCAGTTCCAGATTTTTCAACAGTGGCTTTCTCTTTGCCACCCTCAAATGCAGCTTTGACTAGTGAAGTACTCGGGCAACAGTTGTATGCACAGTCCCTCCAATCTCAGCCACTGAAGGTTTTAACTCCTTCAGAGTGATCGTAGGTGTCTTGGTGGACTCCCCTCACCAGTCTCCCTCTTGCCCAGTCACTCAATTTCTTGATGATGGATTTAAATGAACTCCAGGGGATGTGCAGTGAGTTGGAAAGAGTTTTGTAGCCGTCCCCTGACTTATACTTTCTAATGATCTTTTCTCTGAGTTGCTTGGAGTGTTCTTTTGTTTTCTGAACCAGTGACTGGACCTCCCAGACACAGGTGTCGTTTTACTTCAATCACTTGAGACACATTAACTGCACTCGATGGAATTGAGATGGGGTGACTAGGTGTAGTTTGAAGGTGTTTAGAAGAGCCTTCATCAACAGTAACGTACTGAAAGAAGAGGACAAGCTAACAATGATCCCTGATGCATAGCCATGTTTCAACGGTCTTCATAATGCCAGTGATTAATTCATAATTGTGGCTTATCCACTCAGCAAGCATTGTTGCAAGTTTTAACACTTGCTTGCATTATAGCTGATGTGTGAGCTGAGGCTGATTCTGGGTGTGGCCAAGAGCAAATTTATAAATGAATTAAAGAAGAGATGGGATGACAAGGTGCCGTTTGACAGTGTTTAGAAGAAAGTGATGAAGCCACCCATGACCCTGGATGAAGTCATGTTGCTGTGTTTCCAATACACTGCTTAGTGTTTCTTCAGACATGGGAATAGATTTGTGTATGTTGCCAATATGTAACACTGATTAAATTAACCCAAAATGATAATTCTCTCGATGGTGACAAAAGGACAAAGGGTGACAAGAGAAATGTCTGTGACCTCAATGTTTCACAGATGTCATGTTTAGGGTAGACAATCGTATTTCCATTGAAAGAATGTTAATAAGAGGGTTCCTTTATATTCTTCTTTTGTGTTATTTTGGTTTAATATTGTGTGTGATGTGTTTTGATCACTAGTCATTGCTATGCAGCAATATCTGCAAACTTCCAGTAGGTGTCAGTAAGGCTACACCAGTGAATTAGATTTGATTCAACTTCATTGTCATTGAGCAGAGTACAGGTACAAGCCAATGAGTAGATGCACCGTTGGCCGCAATCACAGCACTGAGTCTGTATGGAGAGGTCTCTATCAGGCTTGCACGTCTGGATTCTGCAATTTCTTTCCATGCTCACTTGTAAAAAAGCTCAAGCTCTGTCAGCTTGCTTGGGAATCAGGCGTGAACAGCTCTTCTCCAAGGTTGTCCCTCTCTTGCATACTGAGTCATAATGTCCTCCAGGATTTTACAAAATGTTGCTGCATTCATTTTCCCCTCTATCTTTACAAGCCTTCCGGGGCCTGCTGCCAAGAAGCATCCCACACCATGATGCTGCCACCACCACGCTTCAATGTGGGGATGGTGTGTTTGTGGAGATGTGCAGTGTTTACATGTTGGCCAAACAGAGCGAATAATCTGATGACCCAAAAGCCAAATTTTTGTCTCAACAGATCAAATAACCTTTCTCCAAATTGACCTTGGAGTCTCCCATATGCCTTTGGGCTAACTCCAGTTCAAGATTTTTCAACATTGGCTTTCTCTTTGCCACGCTCCCCTATAGCTTTGACTAGTGAAGTACTCGGGCAACAGTTGTATGCACAGTCTCTCCAATCTCAGCCACTGAAGGTTTTAACTCCTTCAGAGTGGTCGTAGGTGTCTTGGTGGTCTCCCTCACCAGTCTCCCTCTTGCCCAGTAACTCAGTTTGTGAGGATGGCCATACTCACAAAAATAAAAAAATTCTTGATGATGGATTTAAATGAACTCGGGGGGGATGCGCAGTGAGTCGGAATTGGTTTTGTAGCCATCCCCTGACTTATTGTTTTCAAATTTCTTTTCTCTGAGTTGCTTGGAGTGTTCTTTTGTCTTCATTATGTATTTCTAGCAGGAATACTTCTGAACCAGTGACTGGACCTCCCAGACACAGTCGTTATACTACATTACATTACATTACGATCATTTGGCAGACGCTTTTATCCAAAGCGACTTACATTACATTACCACCCTTCGCAGAGGGGGGAGCAATTGAGGGTTCGGTGCCTTGCACAGGGGCACCTCGGCAGGGGCTCGAACCGGCGACCCTCCAGTTCCCAAGTTACACTACCCACTGAGCCACTGCCTCCCTACAATCACTTGAGACACATTAACTGCACTCAATGGAATTGAGATGGGGTGACTAGGTGTAGTTTGAAGGTGTTTAGAAGAGCCTTCATCAACAGTAACGTCCTGAAAGAAGAGGACAAGCTAACAATCATCCCTTATGCATAGCCATGTTTCAAGGATCTTCATAATGCCAGTGATTAATTCATAATTTTGGCTTATCCACTCAGCGAGCATTGTTGCAAGTTTTAACACTTACTTGCATTATAGCTGATGTGTGAGCTGAGGCCGATTCTGGGTGTGGCCAAGAGCAAATTTATACATGAAGTAAAGACAAGATGGGAGGACTAGGTGCCGTTTTACAGTGTTTAGAAGAAAGTGATGAAGCCACCCATGACCCTGGATGAAGTCATGTTGCTGTGTATCCAATACACTGCTTAGTGTTTCTTCAGACATGGGAATAGATTTGTGTATGTTGCCAATATGTAACACTGATTAAATTAAACCAAAATGATAATTCTCTCTATGGTGACAAAAGGACAAAGGGTGACACAAGGAATGTCTGTGACCTCAATGTGGCGCAGATGTCATGTTTAGGGTAGACAAACGTATTTCCATTGAAAGGATGTTAATAAGAGGGTTCCTTTATATTCTTCTTTTGTGTTATTTGGGTTCAATATTGTGTGCTATGTGTTTTGATCACTAGTCATTACTATGCAGCAATATCTGCAAACTTCCGGTAGGTGTCAGTAAGGCTACACCAGTGAATTAGATTTAATTCAACTTCATTGTCATTGAGCAGAGTACAGGTACAAGCCAATGAGTAGATGCACCGTTGGCCGCAATCACAGCACTGAGTCTGTGTGGAGAGGTCTCTATCAGGCTTGCACGTCTGGATACTGCAATTTCTGTCCATTCTTCCTTGCAAAAAAGCTCAAGCTCTGTAAGCTTGCTTTGGGATCCGGCGTGAACAGCTCTTCTCCGAGGTTGTAGCTCTCTTGCATACTGAGTCATAATGTCCTCCAGGATTTCACGAAATGTTGCTGCATTCATTTTCCCCTCTATCTTTACAAGCCTTCCAGGGCCTGCTGCCAGGAAGCATCCCATTCCATGATGCTGCCACACCACCATGCTGCAATGTGGGGATAGTTTGTTTGTGGAGATGTGCAGTGTTTAAGTGTTGGCAAAACAGAGCGAATAATATGATGACCCAAAGGCTAAATTTCAATCAATCAGACCTTCCTCCAAATTGACCTTGGAGTCTCCCAAATGCCTTTGGGCGAACTCCAGTTTGAGATTTTTTAACAGTGGCTTTCTCTTTGCCACCCTCAAATACAGCTTTGACTAGTGAAAAACTCGGGCAACAGTTGTATGCACAGTCTCTCCAATCTCAGCCACTGAAGGTTTTAAGGTTTAACTCCTTCAGAGTGGTCGTAGGTGTCTTGGTGGTCCCCCCTCACCAGTGTGGAGTTGGAGTGTTCTTTTGTCTTCACTGTGTGTAATTCTAGCACGAATACTTCTGAACCAGTGACTGGACCTCCCAGACACAGGTGTCGTTAAACTACAATCACTTGAGACACATTTACTGCACTCAATGGAATTGAGATGGGGTGACTAGGTGCAGTTTGAAGGTGTTCAGAAGAGCCTTCATCAACAGTAACGTCCTGAAAGAAGAGGATGAGCTCACAATGATCCCTGATGCATAGCCATGTTTCAAGGATCTTCATAATGCCAGCAATTAATTCATAATTTTGGCTTATCCACTCAGCAAGCATTGTTGCAAGTTTTAACACTTACTTGCATTATAGGTGATGTGTGAGCTGAGGCCGATTCTGGGTGTGGCCAAGAGCAAATTTATAAATGAAGTAAAGACAAGATGGGAGGACAAGGTACCGTTTTACAGTGTTTAGAAAAAAGTGATGAAGCCATCCATGACCCTGGATGAAGTCATTTTGCTGTGTATCCAATACACTGCTTAGTGTTTCTTCAGACATGGGAATAGATTTGTGTATGTCGCCAATGTGTAACACTGATTAAATGAACCCAAAATGATAATTCTCTCTATGGTGACAAAAGGACAAAGGGTGACATAAGGAATGTCTGTGACCTCAATGTGGCGCAGATGTCATGTTTAGGGTAGACAAACGTATTTCCATTGAAAGGATGTTAATAAGAGGGTTCCTTTATATTGTTCTTTTGTGTTATTTGGGTTCAATATTGTGTGTGATGTGTTTTGATCACTAGTCATTACTATGCAGCAATATCTGCAAACTTCCGGTAGGTGTCAGTATGGCTACACCAGTGAATTAGATTTGATTCAACTTCATTGTCATTGAGCAGAGTACAGGTACAAGCCAATTAGTACATGCACCTTTGGCTGCAATCACAGCACTGAGTCTCTGTGGAGAGGTCTCTATCAGGCTTGCACGTCTGAACACTGCAATTTCTTTCCATTTTTCCTTGCAAAAGGAATCGGGCGTGAACAGCTCTTCTCCGAGGTTGTAGCTCTCTTGCATACTGAGTCATAATGTCCTCCAAGATTTCACTTAATTTTGCTGCATTTATTTTCCCCTCTTTCTTTACAAGCCTTCTGGGGCCTGCTGCCAAGAAGCCTCCCACACCATGATGCTGCCACACCACCATGCTGCAATGTGGGGATAGTGTGTTTGTGGAGATGTGCAGTGTTTAAGTGTTGGCCAAACAGAGCGAACAATCTGATGACCCAAAAGCTACATTTTTGTCTCATCAGATCAAATAACCTTCCTCCAAATTGACCTTGGAGTCTCCCACATGCCTTTGGGCAAACTCCAGTTCGAGATTTTTCAACAGTGGCTTTGTCTTTGCCACTCTCCCATACAGCTTTGACTAGTGAAGTACTCGGGCAACAGTTGTATGCACAGTCTCTCCAATCTCAGCCACTGAAGGTTTTAACTCCTTCAGAGAGGTCGTAGGTGTCTTGGTGGTCTCCCTCACCAGTCTCCCTCTTGCCCAGTTTGTGAGGATGGCCATACTCCTCCCATTTCTTGTTGATGGATTTAAATGAACTCGGGGGGATGCGCAGTGAGTTGGAATTGGTTTTGTAGCCATCCCCTGACTTATTCTTTTCAAATATCTTTTCTCTGAGTTGCTTGTAGTGTTCTTTTGTCTTCATTGTGTGATTCTAGCAGGAATACTTTTGAACCAGTGACTGGACCTCCCAGACACAGGTGTCGTTATACTACAATCACTTGAGACACATTAACTGCACTCAATGGAAGTTTTTTCTGGCTACAAAATCAATATTTCAAAGAGCAAATGTTACCCCATTAATACTTTAAGTTTGCATCTCCGCAAAACAGACTTCCCCTTCAAGCTCGGTAGCTCGGGGTTGAAGTATCTCGAGAATATGACTCGTACATTCTCAGACCTCCTTCCCGCCACAGACACTGCGCTCACCGCAACCCTGAAGACTTGAAAGACAGTCTTTCTTAGATGGAAGAGTTTACCACTCTCCTTAATTGGGAAAATAAACGTGATCAAAATGATCACGTTCAGATTTTTTTACCTGTTTTAATCTCCTACCTAAACATTTCTTTGACTCGTAAGACAAAATGATCAGCGCCTTCAAAGAGAGAGAAAGAGAGAGAGAGAGAGAGAGAGACTGTTTGATGCTGCTGTGTTGCCTGTTATTATTTATGTATTCATGTTCTTCTCATAATTTGTTATTGATTTTTTTAAATTATCTATTTTATAAATAGGGGGAGGCAGTAGCTGAGTCGGTAGGGCTTCCGCTTGGGAACCGCAGGGTCGGAGGTTCGAGTCCCTGCCTAGGTGCCCCTGAGCAAGGCACCGAACCCCCAACTGCTCCCCCCTCTGTAATGGGTGGTAATGCAATGTACGTCGCTTTGGATAAAAGCGTCTGCTAAATGATCGTAATGTAATGTAATTTTATTTTATTTTTGAAACTCACAGTCTTGTCTCTGTTTCAGGCGTCTTCACCTCCTACCTTCCTGTGCGTCCCCGTCAGTGTGATTACCTGCCTTCCCTAATGTCGTTCACCTGTGTCTTGTTGTCTCCTCCCTTGTCTTGTATACATATACCCATGTGTTCTGTGTGTTCTTTGTCAGTTTGTTATCGTTCGTGACTTCCTTGTGTTTGTAATCCTCGTGACAGTACTCCTCATCTGATCTTGTTTTACCTGTGTGCTGACCCATGCCTGCACCTGACCTCATTTCCCTTCTCCAGCCCTTGGATTTACGCCTGCCCTCGACCTCGTCTCTCACCGCCAGCCCTCGGACCTTATGGGTCCTCTGTTCCGTTAACCCGTGACATTTTTATGGATAGATCAAAGCAGACCAAAACAATTTTCCAATCAACTTCTAGTGGTATCTCTCTATGCATGTTATATTTGTCCAGATTTTAAGACACCGCTACCTCTTCGGCTACAGTTCTCATGATTAAACCTCTAAAAAGCTGCTGCTGTAAAGGAAGAGCTCTAAAGGAAGAAGCCGCGTGCCGTGTTCCCACATTAAAATGTGTAATAGTGTTTGTTTTTACATTTAATCTTTTTATACTAAACATGTAAAACTAAGGAATTCTGGAAATTATAAGGTTTAGTATAATTACAAACCAAATCGCAAAAGCAAATAGTCCAACAGTTGAAGAACGTTTTGTTGCAATTGCAAGGAATTTAGGGATTTCATCATCTACAGTCCATAATATCATCAAAAGATTCAGAGAATCTGGAGAAATCTCTGCACGTAAGCGGCAAGGTCGAATACCAACATTGAATGCCCGTGACCTTCGATCCTTCAGGCGGCACTGCATTAATAACCGACATCATTCTGTGAAGGATATTACCACGTGGGCTCAGGAACTAGACTAGACATATCATATGTCAAAGTAGCACTAAATTTGGCAAAAAATTGAAAAATAATAAAGAGCTGTTTGGGAGCCGAAAAAGCCTCTTCTTGGTGAGCTGAACGCTGCTAAAATGCCTGAAAGATTGAAGCCTACAAGTGCTTGAAGGTTTGGAGGGCCTGAAGGAAATGTAAACTTATTTTAATAGGAATGGCAAAAAATCCCCAAAACCTGTAAAATCTGAAGTATTTTAAACTTGTGGTGTGCGCATATTTGGTTGTATATGTGAGTGCGCGCACACCGTATGTGATTGTGTGTGTGTACTGCTTCAAGTTAACACATTGTGTATGAATTGTAAATGCAGAAAAAGAAACAACACTGATTTCAAAGTCAACAGCATTTAATATATAAAATGTCTAATGATCAAATAACATTTATTCGTATAACATTTATTCGTATACCCTAGGATCAAATACACACACAGGCCTTTTTCAGGCCTACAGGCCTACAATAGTGCCTCTAGAAATTGTTCCAAGGGGCCAGATGGGGCCACTGAAAGTGTACTATTATATATACAGAACACAGAATATATACAGAATAAACTATATACACTATATATACTTTAAATACTAACTATAATTATAAATTAATAAATATGTAAATAAATAGTGCAAGGAGTCTGATCAGTGAAAACAGAAAGTTGTGCAAATGGCAGTGGAAGTGAAATGAAAAAGATCAGTGCAAAACCGAAAGTTGTGCAAATGGCAGTGGAGTGCAAGATGATGCTAGAGGGAGGATGGAGTTGAGTGGGGGAATGGAGTAGAGTTCAACAGGGTCACTGCCTCGTAGAAGAAACTCTTCCTGAGCCTGCTGGTGCGAGAGCGGAGGCTTCTGTAACGCCTGCCGGATGGGAGGATGGTGAAAAGTTTATTATTGGGGTGGAATGACTCTTTTATCATGTTCCTGGTTTTGCCCAAACAGCGTCGACGGTAGATCTGTTCGATACTGTCCAGTTGTGTACCGGTGATCCTTTGGGCAGTTTTCACCACCCGCTGGAGTGCTTTCCGGTCTGATGCAGAGCAGTACGTTTTGATCTTTAAAGCAGCCTTTTCTGAACATAAAATCAAAACTACATTACAGAATTCCTTTCAAAGTAATAAAATTAGTTTATAGATTCTGTGATACAGTTTGTAAGAATGCTCTCAATAGCACAGCAGTAGAAGTTCACCAGGATCCTGGGACAAAGGTGAGCTTTCTTAAGGCTCCGAAGAAAGTAGAGGAGCTGTGCGCCTTTTTGACCAGGGTGGAGGAGTTTATGGACCAGGTGAGATCATCGGAGATGTGGATGCTAAGGAACTTGAAGCTGGGCACACACTCCACTGCAGCTCCGTTGATGGAGATGGGTGTGTGTGCACACCACGTGGTCAGGTACCGTACTTCCTCCCTGTAGGCCGTCTCATCGTCGCCTCTGATCAGGCCTATCACCGTGGTGTCATCTGCGAACTTAATTATGGAATTGGAACCATAGATAGGAGCGCAGTCATGGGTGAATAGGGAGTAAAGGAGAGGGCTCAGCACGCAACCTTGTGGCACGCTGGTGTTCAGGGTGATAGTGGAGGAGGAGAGGTTGTCTATCTTAACAGACTGGGGTGTGTTAGATAGAAAGTCCAGAGTCCAATTGCAGAGGGATGAGTTGATACCAAGCTGGCTGAGCTTGGATATCAACTTGGAGGGGATCACAGTATTGAATGCTAAGCTGAAGTCAATGAACAGCATTCTGGCGTAACAGTTCTGGGTGTCCAAGTGTGTCAGTGTGGAATGAAGTGCCGTGGAGATGGCGTCCTCAGTTGACCTATTGTGGCGGTAGGCAAACTGGTGAGGGTCCCAAGTAGCAGGCAGGCAGGTTTTTGAGTGTGAGAGGACCAGCCTCTCAAAGCACTTGGCGATGATGGGGGTGAGGGCAACAGGATGGAAGTCATTCAGGGCCGTAGCGGTGGAGTGCTTCGGCACTGGCACGATGGTGGCGGTCTTAAAGGTAGTGGGAACAACTGCTTGGGCCAAGGACAGGTTGAAAATGTCCGCAAAGACCCCGGCCAGCTGCTCTGCACACGCTTTGAGCACGCGCCCAGGTATTCCATCGGGGCCAGCTGCCTTCCGGGCGTTCACCTTGCTCAGGACCTCTGAGGTGGAGAGTGTGAGAGGCAGATCGTTGAGAGGTAGATCTGCCTTGGACATCACCTCCCTGTTTTCCCGGTCAAAGCGAGCGTAGAAGTGGTTGAGCTCGTCAGGGAGGGGGGTGGAGGTGGAGCTGGTAGGGGGCACAGTGTTGGGTGGTTTGTAGCTGGTGAGTGACTGTATGCCTTGCCACATAAGCTGGGGGTCAGAGGAGTTGAAGTGCTCTTCAACCTTCAGTTTGTAGCCATGTTTGGCCTGTGAGATTTCACTTCTCAGGTTGGCCCTAGCTAGGGGAAGGGCTCCTGGTCTCCAGACCTGAAGGCTGCATCTCTGGCATTGAGCAGAGGGCGAACCTCTCTGTTCATCCAGGGCTTCTGGTTGGAGAAAGTTTTTATTGTTTTAAGTGATGTCACTCTGTCCACACACCTGTTGAAATGATCCAGGACAGAGTTTGTGAGAATGTCAATGTTAATCAGGGAGTCTGTGGTGGCCTGAACGGAGAACACATTCAAATCTGTTTGTTGGAATTGCTGTTGGAGAATGGAATCAGCACCCTCGGACCAGATTTTGACGGTCCTTGTTGTGGGTTTGATCTGTTTGATGATGGGGGAGTACTTGGGGATCAGGAACAAAGAGAGGTGATCAGAGTGACCAAGGTGGGGGAGGGGAGTGACTTTGTATGCCTTAGCTACACTGGTGTAAACATGGTCCAAAGTCCTTTGTCCCCTTGTGGAGCAGGAGACGTTCTGTCGGAACTTAGGAAGAACAGATCATAGAGTGCGGTGGTTAAAATCCCCAGCGACAATAAAGGCCTCATCCGGATGCATGGTCTGCAGTTTGTTGATGGCAGCATAAAGTTCTCTCATGGCCACTTTAGCATTAGCATCCAGTGGGACATAAACCGCAGCAGCAACAATGCAGGTGAACTCACGTGGAAGGTAGAAGGGCCTGCACTTGATAACCAGGTACTCCAGATCAGCAGAACAATGGGTATCCACAACGGCAGAGTCCATGCACCATGATTTGTTTACATAAATGCATACTCCTCCACCTCTGATTTTACCTGTGGCTGCCGCTTCTCTATCGGCCCTGAAGATGGTGCGCCCCTCAAGCTCCACCACGCAGTTCGGGACAGCGTCGCTAAGCCATGTTTCCGTGAAGAGTGAAGAACATGAGACTGCAGTCCATGAGCCTTTTCTGTGTGAGGGTCCAGATCTTGAGTTCATCCATCTTATTCACAGAGACCGCACTTTGGCGAGGAAAATGCTAGGGAGCGATGGCCGGTGTGGATTTAGCACGCAGACCTCCGCGTTTCCCCCGTCTTTGTTTGCGGTCTGACGCCGGCGCAGAGAGTAGCCGGTCGGCAGGATGACTCCTTGACACCTCGGTGACTTTACCAACTCAGGTGGGAGCTCGTCGAAGTTGAATGGGTGGTCCAAAACTACGTTATTGCTTCGGTAAAAAATGTCTAAAAGTGACTCTCTACTATATGAATGGTTCGGCCCGCTGAATCGGGCGAACACGCAGGAGAAAACTATGTAAATAAGCACTAATTTGCTAAATTTAGTTGAGCCTCGCGATGTACACGCGCTGCCATCTTGTCAGCTACAATATAGTATATAGGCTGGTTGAATTCTCAATTGGCCACAGAGGCAACCATCAACAGACATGCCCAAGAAGGCCACACTGCTGGGTGTGCTTGCTGGGCAGATATTAAGTCTCCGTGAGATATTTGGACAGATGAGTGGCAGATGTAAACAGGAAATGTGGTTTATCTTGTCCACATTCAAAAAAATAACATCCTCTTAAATAAAATTAGGATCCCAAAGGTTACACCATCACCTCTAAATCTATGAGCTAAATAGATCTCTTGTATAGTTGACCCTCATTGTCTGTGGATACAGGAGTCCACTTTGCAGTAAGTATTATGCAAGTGATATTTTTCTCAGATTTTCCTAAATCGTCGATGCAAATGATAGTCAGTATAATTTTAGAGTATAATTCAAATCGTATTGAACAAACTTCCCAATGATAACAGTATTTTTTTTGTTTTTTAAATAATAAACTCAAAATGCACTGTTCCAAATGATTATGCACAACAGAGTTGCAAAACATTTTATAGGTTGTAAAGAACTAAAAATGGCCATTTGTTGAATTTGCAGCATTAGGAGGTCATATTTACTGAAATCAAAAGCTATTTCAATCAAAAACATCTTAATAGGCCAAGTTACATGTAAACATAGGATCCCTTCTTTGATATCACCTTCACAATTCTTGCCTCCATTGAACTTGTGAGTTTTTGGAGAGTTTCTGGTTAAATTTCTTTGCAGGATGTCAGAATAGCCTCCCAGAGCTGCTGTTTTGATCTGAACTGCCTCCCACCCTCATAGATCTTTTGCTTGAGGATGCTCCAAAGGTTCTCAATAGGGTTAAGGTCAAGTGAAGATGGGGGCCACACCATGAGTTTATCTCCTTTTTATGCCCATAGCAGCCAATGACACAGAGGTACTCTTTGCAGCATGAGATGGTGCATTGTCGTGCATAAGATGATTTTACCACGGAAGGCACGGTTCTTCTTTCTTTACCACGGAAGAAAGTGGTCAGTTTAGAAACTTTAAATACTTTACTGAGGTCATTTTCACACCTTCAGGGACCCTAAAGGGGCCTACTAGCTCTCTCCCCATGATTCCGGCCCAAAACATAACCTCGCCACCTCCTTGCTGACGTTGCAGCCTTGTTGGGACATGGTGGCCATCCACTACTCTATCCATCTGCAGTGCTGTTGCAGGGTTGCACAGCACTCATCAGTAAACAAGACTGTTTGAAAATTAGTCCTTATGTATTTCTGATCCCACTGCAACCGTTTCTGCTTGTGAGCATTGTTTAGGTGGCCGAATAGTAGGTTTATGCACAACTGCAAACCTCTGGAGGATCCTACACCATGAGGTTTGCGGGACTCCAGAGGCACCAGCGGCTTCAAATACCTGTTTGCTGCTTTGTAATGGCATTTTAGCAGCTGCTCTCCTAACCCGATGAATTTGTCTGGCCGAAACCTTCCTCATTATGCCTTTATCTGCACGACCCCGTCTGCGCTCTGAATCAGCCGCAAATCTCTTCACAGTACGATGATCACGCTTAAATTTTTGCTAAATATCTAATGTTTTCATACCTTGTCCAAGGTATTGCACTATTTGACACTTTTCGGCAGCAGAGAGATCCTTTTTCTTTCCCATATTGCTTGAAACCTGTGGCCTGCTTAATGGAACGTCCCTCTTAAGTAGTTCTCCTTTGATTGGGCCCACCTCGCAAACTAATTTCCACAGGTGTCTGAGATGGATTTCAATAACACAATACCATCCATGAATATAATTGAAAAGCAAAAAAAATTAATGTTTATGACACTTAAATCCAATTTGCATAATAATTTGGAACGCAGGTATTGCCATACCTGCATTGGCGCAGCTTGGTGGGCTGTTCTCCATGCCTGAGAGCCCTGGATACCTGCTGATAGAGAAGAACGATGAGGCTGCTGCAGAAAAAAAGTGCATTGTTGTTTGCAAGGTTCAGCCTGTTCTACTGCGCTCTTGGTTCTGAGCTGACTGTGCTAAGCCTGGAGTCTTGATATGCAGACATGGCTAAAAGTCTTGGTACCCTAAAAATAAAAAGTCGAAAATTGTCCCTGAGAGAAAACAGCACTTGGAAAGGTTTTCTCCATTTATAGAGGCTGAATTATTGATTCTAAGGTTGAAGACACCATTATTTATTATCACTTCTCAGGGATTGCTATAATTTAGTCCAGCACTATTCATTTGTTATATTATTTTAAATATGTTACATTGGAAAGCAAGGCAAAGTATCACATCTATCAGATATTGAATAATTAATGGTCAATTTCAACTTATTTCAGAGAAAATTGTGCGTTTTAGTTTTTATTTTAAGGATGCTGACACTTCTGGAAATGGAGGTCATGTTTGGAACAAGAGACAGGCACTTGCCAGCTTATTGGGTAAATAAAGAGCAAACCCAGCCTGATTTGTTAAACTGGTTCTAAAGGACAAATACTGGTAATTTTCAACATAAATTACAAACAAACTAGACACAAGTAACTCTATTTAAAACTTCTGGAATTAAGCAGTTCGATGCTACTTTTAAATATTCTGTTTTGGTCTCACCCCTCAGGAGATTCCTCTGAAAAAAAGGAGAGATGAATGGAATGCATGGAATGACGGAATGGAGCGCCAGAACAATCTACAAGTTGTTTCTGTTCTACAGTTACTGAGGGACAGGACTGTCCGCTGGCAGTTGATCACTGGCATTGCCATGCTGGTGTCTTTTCAGTTGTCTGGTGTCATAGCTGTGAGTAATTACACAAGTGAGAATAAGTGATTTTTAATCCCCCAATCTTCTACGTGACATATTAAAATGTGTATTTTCACACTACTCACCTTGGGCCACATCACACATACTGGACTGGGGGCAGGTCGGGTGGTAGATTTTGTCTTCCTCCTTTCTAACTCTGGCGACTACTACCACCGCTGCCACCGCAATCTCCTCTTCCTCCCAAGCCCAGAACTTGAGTCAGTCTTTGGGTCAGGTCAGCCTCCTCCTTCTTTTGGCCATTGAAAGACAAAAGAATCGGACCCTGTCCTGACCAGACGCTTACGGTCTCCTGCCGGACGCCACTCATGGGAATAGATTGGTGTATGTTACCGATACGTATCGCTGATTAAATACACTCAGATTGATAATACTCTTGGTGGTGACAAAAGGACAAAGGGTGACAAAAGGAATGTCTGTGACCTCAATGTGGCACAGATGTCATGTTAGGGTAGACAATCGTATTTCCTTTGAAAGAATGTTAATAAGAGGGTTCATTTATATTCTTCTTTTGTGTTATGTGGGTTTAATGATGTGTGTGATGTGTTTTGATCACCAGTCATTACTATGCAGCAATATCTGCAAATTTCCAGTAGGTGTCAGTACGGCTACACAACTGAATTAGATTTGATTCAACTTTATTGTCATTGAGCAGAGTACAGGTACAAGCCAATGAGTAGATGCACCTTTGGCTGCAATCACAGCACTGAGTCTGTGTGGAGAGGTCTCAATCAGGCTTGTACATCTGGATACTGCAATTTCTTTCCATTCTTCCTAGCAAAAAAGCTCAAGCTCTGTCAGGTTGCTTGGGAATCGGGCATGAACAGTTCTCTCCGACGTTGTCCCTCTCTTGCATACTGAGTCATAATGTCCTCCAGGATTTCACAAAATGTTGCTGCATTCATTTTCCCCTCTATAGTTACAAGCTTTCCAGGGCCTGCTGCTGAGAAGCATCCCACACCATGATGCTGCCCCACCAATGTGGGGATGGTGTGTTTGTGGATATGGATTTCTGAATTATCTGATGACCCAAAAGCAAAATTTGTGTCTCATCAGATCAAATAACATTCCTCCAAATTGACCTTGGAGTCTCTCAAATGCCTTTGGGCAAACTCCAGTTCCAGATTTTTCAACAGTGGCTTTGTCTTTGCCACTCTCCCATACAGCTTTGACTAGTGAAGAACTCGGGCAACAGTTGTATGCACAGTCTCTCCAATCTCAGCCACTGAAGGTTTTAACTCCTTCAGAGAGGTCGTAGGTGTCTTGGTGGTCTCCCTCACCAGTCTCCCTCTTGCCCAGTAACTCAGTTTGCGAGGATGGCCATACTCCTCCCATTTCTTGATGATGGATTGAAATGAACTCGGGGGGATGTGCAGTGAGTTGGAAATGGTTTTGTAGCCATCCCCTGACTTATTCTTTTCAAATATCTTTTCTCTGAGTTGCTTGGAGTGTTCTTTTGTCTTCATTGTGTAATTCTAGCAGGAATACTTCTGAACCAGTGACTAGACCTCCCAGACACAGGAGTCGTTATACTACAATCACTTGAGACACATTAACTGCACTCGATGGAATTGAGATGGGGTGACTAGGTGTAGTTTGAAGGTGTTTAGAAGAGCCTTCATCAACAGTTACATCCTGAAAGAAGAGGACAAGCTAACAATGATCCCTGATGCATAGCCATGTTTCAAGGATCTTCATAATGCCAGTGATTAAATCATAATTTTGGCTTATGCACTCAGCAAGCATTGTTGCAAGTTTTAACACTTACTTGCATTATAGGTGATGTTTGAGCTGAGGCCGATTCTGGGTGTGGCCAAGAGCAAATTCATACATGAAGTAAAGATGAGATGGGAGGACAAGGTGCCATTTTACAGTGTTTAGAAGAAAGTGATGAAGCCACCCATGACCCTGGATGAAGTCATGTTGCTGTGTATCCAATACACTGCTTAGTGTTTCTTCAGACATGGGAATAGATTTGTGTATGTTGCCAATATGTAACACTGATTAAATTAAACCAAAATGATAATTCTCTCCATGGTGACAAAAGGACAAAGGGTGACATAAGGAATGTCTGTGACCTCAATGTTTCGCAGATGTCATGTTTAGGGTAGACAAATGTATTTCCATTGAAAGGATGTTAATAAGAGGGTTCCTTTATATTCTTTTTTTGTGTTATTTGGGTTTAATATTGTGTGTGATGTGTTTTGATCAATAGTCATTACTATGCAGCAATATCTGCAAACTTCCAGTAGGTGTCAGTAAGGCTACACCAGTGAATTAGATTTGATTCAACGTCATTGTCATTGAGCAGAGCACAGGTACAAGCCAATTAGTACATGCACCTTTGGCTGCAATCACAGCACTGAGTCTGTGTGGAGAGGTCTCTATCAGGCTTGCACGTCTGGATACTGCAATTTCTGTCCATTCTTCCATGCAAAAAAGCTCAAGCTCTGTAAGCTTGCTTCGGGATCGGGCGTGAACTGCTCTTCTCCGAGGTTGTTGCTCTCTTGCATACTAAGTCATAATGTCCTCCAGGATTTCACAGAATGTTGCTGCATTCATTTTCCCCTCTTTCTTTAAAAGCCTTCCACGGCCTGCTGCCAAGAAGCATCCCACACCATGATGCTGCCACCACCATGCTTCAAAGTTGGGATGGTGTGTTTGTGGAGATGTGCAGTGTTTACGTGTTGGCCAAACAGAGCGAATAATCTGATGACCCAAATGCAAAATTTGTGTCTCATCAGATCAAATAACATTCCTCCAAATTGACCTTGGAGTCTCTCAAATGCCTTTTGGACAAACTCCAGTTCCAGATTTTTCAACAGTGGCCTTCTCTTTGCCACTCTCCCATACAGCTTTGACTAGTGAAGAACTCGGGCAACAGTTGTATGCACAGTCTCTCCAATCTCAGCCACTGAAGGTTTTAACTCCTTCAGAGAGGTTGTAGGTGTCTTGGTGGTCTCCCTCACCAGTCTCCCTCTTGCCCAGTCACTCAATTTGCGAGGATGGCCATACTCTTCCCATTTCTTGATGATGGATTGAAATTAACTCGGGGGGATGTGCAGTGAGTTGGAAATGGTTTTGTAGCCATCCCCTGACTTATTCTTTTCAAATATCTTTTCTCTGAGTTGCTTGGAGTGTTCTTTTGTCTTCATTGTGTAATTCTAGCAGGAATACTTCTGAACCAGTGACTGGACCTCCCAGACACAGGTGTCGTTATACTACAATCACTTGAGACACATTAACTGCACTCGATGGAATTGAGATGGGGTGACTAGGTGTAGTTTGAAGGTGTTTAGAAGAGCCTTCATCAACAGTTACATCCTGAAAGAAGAGGACAAGCTAACAATGATCCCTGATGCATAGCCATGTTTCAAGGATCTTCATAATGCCAGTGATTAAATCATAATTTTGGCTTATGCACTCAGCAAGCATTGTTGCAAGTTTTAACACTTACTTGCATTATAGGTGATGTTTGAGCTGAGGCCGATTCTGGGTGTGGCCAAGAGCAAATTCATACATGAAGTAAAGATGAGATGGGAGGACAAGGTGCCATTTTACAGTGTTTAGAAAAAAGTGATGAAGCCACCCATGACCCTGGATGAAGTCATGTTGCTGTGTATCCAATAAACTGCTTAGTGTTTCTTCAGACATGGGAATAGATTTGTGTATGTTGCCAATATGTAACACTGATTAAATTAAACCAAAATGATAATTCTCTCCATGGTGACAAAAGGACAAAGGGTGACATAAGGAATGTCTGTGACCTCAATGTGGCGTAGATGTTATGTTTAGGGTAGACAAGCGTATTTCCATTGAAAGGATGTTAATATGAGGGTTACTTTATATTCTTTTTTTTGTGTTATTTGGGTTTAATATTGTGTGTGATGTGTTTTGATCACTAGTCATTACTATGCAGCAATATCTGCAAACTTCCAGTAGGTGTCAGTAAGGCTACACCAGTGAATTAGATTTGCTTCAACTTCATTGTCATTGAGCATGGTACAGGTACAAGCCAATTAGTACATGCACCGTTGGCTGCAATCACAGCACTGAGTCGGTGTGGAGAGGTGTCTATCAGGCTTGCACGTCTGGATACTGAAATTTCTGTCCATTCTTCCTTGCAAAAAAGCACAGGCTCTGTAAGCTTGCTTCAGGATCGGGCGTGAACAGCTCTTCTCCGAGGTTGTAGCTCTCTTGCATACTGAGTCATAATGTCCTCCAGGATTTTACAAAATTCTGCTGCATTCATTTTCCCCTCTATCTTTGCAAGCATTCCAGGGCCTGCTGCCAAGAAGCATCCCACACCATGATGCTGCCACCACCATGCTTCAATGTGGGGATAGTGTGTTTGTGGAGATGTGCAGTGTTTACGTGTCGGCCAAACAGAGCGAATAATCTGATGACCCAAAAGCTACATTTTTGTCTCATCAGATCAAATAACCTTCCTCCAAATTGACCTTGGAATCTCCCACATGCCTTTGGGCGAACTCCAGTTCGAGATTTTTCAACAGTGGCTTTGTCTTTGCCACTCTCCCATACAGCTTTGACTAGTGAAGTACTCGGGCAACAGTTGTATGCACAGTCTCTCCAATCTCAGCCACTGAAGGTTTTAACTCCTTCAGAGAGGTCGTAGGTGTCTTGGTGGTCTCCCTCACCAGTCTCCCTCTTGCCCAGTCACTCAATTTGCAAGGATGGCCATACTCCTCCCATTTCTTGATGATGGATTGAAATGAACTCGGGGGGATGCGCAGTGAGTTGGAATTTGTTTTGTAGCCATCCCCTGACTTATTCTTTTCAAATATCTTTTCTCTGAGTTGCTTGGAGTGTTCTTTTGTCTTCATTGTGTAATTCTGGCAGGAATACTTCTGAACCAGTGACTGGACCTCTCAGACACAGGTGTCGTTATACTACAATCACTTGAGACACATTAACTGCACTCAATGGAAATGAGATGGGGTGACTAGGTGCAGTTTGAAGGTGTTTAGAAGAACAATATACAATAGTATAATTCTATATATCAATTTGCGGAGACAGTTGAGGCTGTGTATCTTCGTTTATTCATTCACACATGAGTGCTATCTTACACGTCATTGTGAATATGGGCACTGGCTCCACATAGAGCCAACATCAGTTTATATCAAGGAGTTCTTAGAACCTCACCCCAGCCCTCACAAACCCAAACTAGAACTTTCCATTGTTCTATTGTTGGCCCTGGCTACCTTAGTAACCATGTCACGGTGACCTGGCAATACACAATGTCGCTTCCTCGCTGATGATGGATGTTTCTGGTAAAACACTCAATGTTAAAAACAACTTGTGTACTTCCTTTCTGATATTGAACAGTTACATAATATTAAATGATTGCCAAGAACACACGGTTCACTTGCATACTATTGTCCTGAATATAGTACATTTTCTTCCACATAATTCCCCCTTTGGCGATTTCAATATCGCCAACATGATGATATAAATATTTTAGCTGGAACCAAACAACCAGTGACGGACAAAAACTAGCATCAAAATGCTAGAAAAATTCCCTCAAGACCCCCTTGCCTCTCAACTTAATCATGGGCGATCACGCTTTTGCGCTGGATGTGGTTCCATTACTATACATACATAAAAATAGGTTACATACATAAATATAGGTTATAAATGGAATGTAAGCCTGGCAGATCTTGTCAAGTCAGCATTTTGCCTGCGGTGCCCAGTTGTGTGTAGATCATAAACATAAACCAACAATGTAAAACTGAAATATGAATTGCTTCACTGTGATTACTGAGTAAATGAATTACCTATTTAACTGAAAATAAGATCAAAATGAGATTAGCATAAATTTACACAATCAAGAGTTCTTCCTATAGGAATATTGTAGTTCCTGCATTTACCAATACAGATGCAAACACCATGAGTAACAAATGCATGTTAATATGCTGATACAGAGTATACATATATCAACCCGATACTGATACAGGAAGTGCAAAGTTCATATATGTTGATATAGATGTCCTCGTGCGTGGCAATGCTAGATGTCTGCTTCAGCTCTATGGACAGTGGTGTAGTGGTTTGGATGGTACCATGTAGTTCTTCCCTCCACCTGGACAGCAGTTGGTGTTGCCCTGTGTATGGCCCTTCGCGTCACTTTCTCTGGACCTGAATGTGGACCTGGTCTCCTGGCACCACCGGGCTCTCTGCTACTGAACTAGAATCAGGAACCCTGTTTTTTTCCTGTAAATAGATGACTTCATGTATGGCAGTTAGCCACCTCATATATTCCTTCAACTGCATTTGCAACTGCTCAAGCGGAGGTCCCTTATAGGGTCCTCTCAAATGCGGTGTGGCATGAGTCCACCAGTCCGCCTCTCATGCAGGGTTAAATGTCTGCTTCTGTTAGTTTGCATGCGATAACTCATTAGTGTTAGTGGTAGAGCATCATTGCAATTGAGCTTTGTGCTGCTTTGCCTTTTAGAGAACTCTTTTGACTGTCCCTTGAGACTGATGATGATATACACCAACCAACCAACCAACCTTTGTCTGCTTCTTAACTGTTATAAGATTCCTCAAGCTACGTTCTGCACAAATGCTGATCCATTATCTGAACTTATTTCTGAATGTATACCAAAACGTGGAATTACTTCTTTTATCAAGAACTTAACAACAGTTTCTGACCCTAGGCCTTTTGATGCTATTTCTTCAACCCAACGACTTAAGCGATCAATTATTACTACCATGCAATGCTTTCCATGCACTGATTTTCTCACGTCAACATAGTCTGTGAACAGATGTTTGAATGGTCCTTCTGGCACTGGAATATGGCTAATATTCCTTTTCTTGCATTATTTTGGGCACAAATTTCCCATTGTCCTAGCACATCATCCACCATTGTCTGCAAAAATGGCGACCAATATCCCTGTTGTTTGCAATTTTTCTTGCACAGTGTATCTACACTGTGCAATAATACAAATAGTAAAAATAAAACAGTAAACTAGCAGCGCCCTAAAAGTACCTCTCAAGTCTTTTGATTCCAAATTAAGATTTACCCGCAAAGTCATGTATGTTATAGATTCAGGAACATTGTATCACTCTGAAAATGAAAGGATTGGGGTCAATATTTATGGCTGCTCCCTGTTTTCCTATTATTATGTATTAGATTAAATTTAAAATGTTCCCACTTCTGTAGAATTTAAGTCATTTGTTCAGTTATATCCCCCAGCCAATAAACATTTGTTCTTTTTTATGTTACGCTCATTTGAAGATTGATTCCAGAATTGTCATTGTGGTGTCATTGTGTCATTGTGGCTTCTCTCAGCTTCCTCCTCAGTTTCCTGCTTCCATCTTTTCAGTTGACGACTGATGTAGGCAGCTGGATTCTCTGTATCAGTAAGAAGCTCACCCTTCAGTGCCTTGGGGTCAATCTTGACCGGATATTCTTTCCTCAGGGCCCCCCATAAGCCAGCTCGATATGGATTGAATTCAGTTCCATCGGCTAGTGGATCAACCATCCATTGTGCGCCACTCATGCGCAAGACATTTTCCATTGTTGGCACCCCCATGGTTCGGGCCCACAGTGCCTTAATGTCGCCAAGAGCCAATATTTTGCCCACTGTCTCTTCCTTGAATGCTTTTATCCATTTGCTGGCCCCCTCATGGACGTTAGGAAGTCGAGCAATCAGTCCCTCAAGGTCGAGTGTTTGCCATGGGCTATACTGTCCCTGTGCCCCCTTTATCCATATTGGATATTGCCCAGGGTCATATCTGTCTGGAGGCCTTATTGCAGGTCTGTATCTAAGGTCATAATCTTTCTCCTTGCTTTTGGCCCCCTGTTGGCTTCCTGCAGCAAATGTAAGACTTCCTGACACAATATCTCTCTGTTCTACTTCCCGAGGTCCTTCAGTGTAATTTGCTCGAGCTTCACATACTTTGCCCTGCTCTCTCATATCGTGTGCCCTCGCTTCTCCCTTAACATCTCTTAAGCCCTTTTTCCTGTTCTGCCTCTACTTCTATCTCTTGATACTTAGTATGTTACAGGTTTTCTTCACTTAGTTGGTCAAACTTCAACCAATATGCCTCTGCCTCTTTCTCTTTCAGAGCCTGGTTTCTCTCTGCAAAACAATCTAAGACTTTTGGTTTGTCCTTTACAACTTCCTTGTTCCTTTCTCTGCTGTAAACTTTTGGAGTCGACTCTTTATATTGGACATGAGATGCTCAGTAAGGATCAAATTCAATGTCTCCTGAAATTTGAACGACCCCTGCCAGATTTGGATATATTCCTGCAGTATCTGTTGACACTAGCTGTTTCTTTGTCTGTTTCCTCTCCGCTCGCACCTTTTTAGCTCTTAAATTCTCTCGGATTTCTCTCAACCTGTTCCTGTAATTTGTGCCTTCATCTTTGAACAGTTTAATTATCTCTTCCTCTTTCTGTCTTTTCTGTTGTCTTTTCTTGCCTTTGTCCAACGGTTTTTAGTCTTTTATTTTTTTTTGAGTTGCATCTCTTCGAATGCATTGACGTCAAATGTGCCTCCAGCTGGCCAAGGACTGCATAAGTTTTTAGTTCGCTTCTCCCAATTTTCAGATGTTTTCACTATGTCTTTTTTGCTCAGGGGATATTTCATTCCCAAGAGGGTTACCGGTATTCCGTCCATTTCTGCTGTGCGTATCAACAATTTGAATATTGTCTTTTGATGTTTTTATACCTGGATAGGCTCAATTGCGTAGTTTTAGAATGGCAATAATTGCAATTTGGTCTTCTTAACTAAGTTAAGCAACATACATGTTTCAAGCACAAGTTATGTTATATGTCCTACGTCACCTCTTCTTAAGCACTTATTCTGAATTCAGCATCTGGTAATACATTTAAATCAAACAATGCAACCATATATGCCAATACTGTATTGCAGCTCTCAGTTAATGTACAGAATATGTGGTGTAAGCCAAATAATATTAAGTGGTCAGACCTGACTCCATAGAGTCTCAGATGGGGAGGAGGGAAGTCAGCCTCTCTCCTTTCTTCCTGTTAAGCAGGCCCGAGTGTGTGAGGTCTAGGCACGCCCACTCGGTGGTATACGCCCCTCCTATGCTTCAGTAGGGCACAGGACAGAGCTGCGTACACATCTGTCTCAACACACTGGGTGAATATAGCAATACAGCACAAAATATAGCAACAGTTAAGTTTCAGCTATTTTTCAACACCGTAACAGCAGTGCTCCCGCAGCACACAACAAAACAACACTGCAACAGGTTTTTAAACGATTATATTGCCAGAAGGAACATTCAACCATCAATTTTGACCACTACTTTATGTACAAGTTTTTAGTAGTTGTACTTCTTCTACAATTTTCAGCTTCAAATTTCAGAGTTTATGTACTTCGTATTTGCAATGGAGCCCAAACTGGACACACACGCGGCTCCCTTTTGTTCTCTTAGTCACACACACAGGAAACACACCCTTCCTCACGGCACACATGCATTCAAACCTGTCGGCGCTGACTGCACTTGCTGCCGAGAAGCATCCCACACCATGATGCTGCCACCACCATGCTTCAATGTGGGGATGGTGTGTTTGTGGAGATATGCAGTGTTTACGTGTTATCCAAACAGAGCAAAAAATCTGATGACCCAAAAGCTAAATTTTTGTCTCATCAGTTCAACTAACCTTCCTCCAAATTGACCTTGGAGTCTCCCACATGCCTTTGGGCGAACTCCAGTTCCAGATTTTTCAACAGTGGCTTTCTCTTTGCCACCCTCAAATGCAGCTTTGACTAGTGAAGTACTCGGGCAACAGTTGTATGCACAGTCCCTCCAATCTCAGCCACTGAAGGTTTTAACTCCTTCAGAGTGATCGTAGGTGTCTTGGTGGACTCCCCTCACCAGTCTCCCTCTTGCCCAGTCACTCAATTTCTTGATGATGGATTTAAATGAACTCCAGGGGATGTGCAGTGAGTTGGAAAGAGTTTTGTAGCCGTCCCCTGACTTATACTTTCTAATGATCTTTTCTCTGAGTTGCTTGGAGTGTTCTTTTGTTTTCTGAACCAGTGACTGGACCTCCCAGACACAGGTGTCGTTTTACTTCAATCACTTGAGACACATTAACTGCACTCGATGGAATTGAGATGGGGTGACTAGGTGTAGTTTGAAGGTGTTTAGAAGAGCCTTCATCAACAGTAACGTACTGAAAGAAGAGGACAAGCTAACAATGATCCCTGATGCATAGCCATGTTTCAACGGTCTTCATAATGCCAGTGATTAATTCATAATTGTGGCTTATCCACTCAGCAAGCATTGTTGCAAGTTTTAACACTTACTTGCATTATAGATGATGTGTGAGCTGAGGCCAATTCTGGGTGTGGCCAAGAGCAAATTTATACATGAAGTAAAGATGAGATGGGAGGACAAGGTGCCGTTTTACAGTGTTTAGAAGAAAGTTAGAAGCCACCCATGACCTGGATGAAGTCATGTTGCTGTGTATCCAATACACTGCTTAGTGTTTCTTCAGACATGGGTTCCTTTATATTCTTCTTTTGTGTTATTTGGGTTTAATATTGTGTGTGATGTGTTATGATCACTAGTCATTACTTTGCAGCAATGTGTGCAAACTTCCAGTAGGTGTCAGTAAGGCTACACCAGTGAATTAGATTTGATTCAACTTTATTGTCATTGAGCAGAGTACAGGTACAAGCCAATTTGTACATGCACCGTTGGCTGCAATCACAGCACTGAGTCTGTGTGGAGAGGTCTCTATCAGGCTTGCTCGTCTGGATACTGCAATTTCTGTCCATTCCTCCTTGCAAAAAAGCTCAAGCTCTGTAAGCTTGCAAAAGGGATCGGGCGTGAACAGCTCTTCTCCGAGGTTGTAGCTCTCTTGCATACTGAGTAATAATGTCCTCCAGGATTTCACAAAATGTTGCTGCATTCATTTTCCCCTCTATCTTTACAAGCCTTCTGGGGCCTGCTGCCAAGAAGCCCCCCACACCATGATGCTGCCACACCACCATGCTGCAATGTGGGGATAGTGTGTTTGTGGAGATGTGCAGTGTTTAAGCGTTGGCCAAACAGAGCGAATAATCTGATGACCTAAAAAGTACATTTTTGTCTCAACAGATCAAATAACCTTCCCCCAAATTGACCTTGGAGTCTCCCACATGCCTTTGGGCAAACTCCAGTTTGAGATTTTTCAACAGTGGCTTTCTCTTTGCCACTGTCCGATACAGCTTTGACTAGTGAAGAACTCGAGCAACAGTTGTGTGCACAGTCTCTCCAATCTCAGCCACTGAATGTTTTAACTCCTTCAGACAGGTCATAGGTGTCTTGGTGGTATCCCTCACCAGTCTCCCTCTTGCCCAGTCACTCAGTTTGTGAGGATGGCCAAACTCCTTCCAATTCTTGATGATGGGTTGAAACGAACTCCGGGGGATGCGCAGTGAGTTGGCTTGAGTGAATATTTCATTAAAAAAATAATTTAGTGACGTTTTTCTTACTGAAAAAGCTTTTGCAGTGAGAAGTGTGTGAGATGTGTGTGATCATCATGGGATCTGTAGCTCCTCCTCCTCCAAGTCAATGAATGGGCCATCTGGATTTTCAGGGCTGAATCCAGCCGATCAAATCTGGCTTATCCACTCAGCAAGCATTGTTGCAAGTTTTAACACTTACTTGCATTATAGCTGATGTGTGAGCTGAGGCTGATTCTGGGTGTGGCCAAGAGCAAATTTATAAATGAATTAAAGAAGAGATGGGATGACAAGGTGCCGTTTGACAGTGTTTAGAAGAAAGTGATGAAGCCACCCATGACCCTGGATGAAGTCATGTTGCTGTGTTTCCAATACACTGCTTAGTGTTTCTTCAGACATGGGAATAGATTTGTGTATGTTGCCAATATGTAACACTGATTAAATTAACCCAAAATGATAATTCTCTCGATGGTGACAAAAGGACAAAGGGTGACAAGAGAAATGTCTGTGACCTCAATGTTTCACAGATGTCATGTTTAGGGTAGACAATCGTATTTCCATTGAAAGAATGTTAATAAGAGGGTTCCTTTATATTCTTCTTTTGTGTTTTCTGGGTTTATTATTGTGTGTGATGTGTTTTGATCACTAGTCATTGCTATGCAGCAATATCTGCAAACTTCCAGTAGGTGTCAGTACGCTACACCAGTGAATTAGATTTGATTCAACTTCATTGTCATTGAGCAGAGTACAGGTACAAGCCAATGAGTAGATGCACCGTTGGCCGCAATCACAGCACTGAGTCTGTGTGGAGAGGTCTCTATCAGGCTTGCACGTCTGGATACTGCAATTTCTTTCCATGCTCACTTGTAAAAAAGCTCAAGCTCTGTCAGCTTGCTTGGGAATCAGGCGTGAACAGCTCTTCTCCGAGGTTGTCCCTCTCTTGCATACTGAGTCATAATGTCCTCCAGGATTTCACAAAATGTTGCTGCATTCATTTTCCCCTCTATCTTTACATCCTCGTGGGGCCTGCTGCCAAGAAGCATCCCACACCATGATGCTGCCACCACCACGCTTCAATGTGGGGATGGTGTGTTTGTGGAGATGTGCAGTGTTTACATGTTGGCCAAACAGAGCGAATAATCTGATGACCCAAAAGCCAAATTTTTGTCTCAACAGATCAAATAACCTTTCTCCAAATTGACCTTGGAGTCTCCCACATGCCTTTGGGCTAACTCCAGTTCAAGATTTTTCAACATTGGCTTTCTCTTTGCCACGCTCCCCTATAGCTTTGACTAGTGAAGTACTCGGGCAACAGTTGTATGCACAGTCTCTCCAATCTCAGCCACTGAAGGTTTTAACTCCTTCAGAGTGGTCGTAGGTGTCTTGGTGGTCTCCCTCACCAGTCTCCCTCTTGCCCAGTAACTCAGTTTGTGAGGATGGCCATACTCACAAAAATAAAAAAATTCTTTATGATGGATTTAAATGAACTCGGGGGGGATGCGCAGTGAGTCGGAATTGGTTTTGTAGCCATCCCCTGACTTATTCTTTTCAAATTTCTTTTCTCTGAGTTGCTTGGAGTGTTCTTTTGTCTTCATTATGTATTTCTAGCAGGAATACTTCTGAATCAGTGACTGGACCTCCCAGACACAGTCGTTATACTACATTACATTACATTACGATCATTTGGCAGACGCTTTTATCCAAAGCGACTTACATTACATTACCACCCTTCGCAGAGGGGGGAGCAATTGAGGGTTCGGTGCCTTGCACAGGGGCACCTCGGCAGGGGCTCGAACCGGCGACCCTCCAGTTCCCAAGTTACACTACCCACTGAGCCACTGCCTCCCTACAATCACTTGAGACACATTAACTGCACTCAATGGAATTGAGATGGGGTGACTAGGTGTAGTTTGAAGGTGTTTAGAAGAGCCTTCATCAACAGTAACGTCCTGAAAGAAGAGGACAAGCTAACAATCATCCCTTATGCATAGCCATGTTTCAAGGATCTTCATAATGCCAGTGATTAATTCATAATTTTGGCTTATCCACTCAGCGAGCATTGTTGCAAGTTTTAACACTTACTTGCATTATAGCTGATGTGTGAGCTGAGGCCGATTCTGGGTGTGGCCAAGAGCAAATTTATACATGAAGTAAAGACAAGATGGGAGGACAAGGTGCCGTTTTACAGTGTTTAGAAGAAAGTGATGAAGCCACCCATGACCCTGGATGAAGTCATGTTGCTGTGTATCCAATACACTGCTTAGTGTTTCTTCAGACATGGGAATAGATTTGTGTATGTTGCCAATATGTAACACTGATTAAATTAAACCAAAATGATAATTCTCTCTATGGTGACAAAAGGACAAAGTCTGACACAAGGAATGTCTGTGACCTCAATGTGGCGCAGATGTCATGTTTAGGGTAGACAAACGTATTTCCATTGAAAGGATGTTAATAAGAGGGTTCCTTTATATTCTTCTTTTGTGTTATTTGGGTTCAATATTGTGTGTGATGTGTTTTGATCACTAGTCATTACTATGCAGCAATATCTGCAATCTTCCGGTAGGTGTCAGTAAGGCTACACCAGTGAATTAGATTTAATTCAACTTCATTGTCATTGAGCAGAGTACAGGTACAAGCCAATGAGTAGATGCACCGTTGGCCGCAATCACAGCACTGAGTCTGTGTGGAGAGGTCTCTATCAGGCTTGCACGTCTGGATACTGCAATTTCTGTCCATTCTTCCTTGCAAAAAAGCTCAAGCTCTGTAAGCTTGCTTTGGGATCCGGCGTGAACAGCTCTTCTCCGAGGTTGTAGCTCTCTTGCATACTGAGTCATAATGTCCTCCAGGATTTCACGAAATGTTGCTGCATTCATTTTCCCCTCTATCTTTACAAGCCTTCCAGGGCCTGCTGCCAGGAAGCATCCCATTCCATGATGCTGCCACACCACCATGCTGCAATGTGGGGATAGTTTGTTTGTGGAGATGTGCAGTGTTTAAGTGTTGGCAAAACAGAGCGAATAATATGATGACCCAAAGGCTAAATTTCAATCAATCAGACCTTCCTCCAAATTGACCTTGGAGTCTCCCACATGCCTTTGGGCGAACTCCAGTTTGAGATTTTTTAACAGTGGCTTTCTCTTTGCCACCCTCAAATACAGCTTTGACTAGTGAAAAACTCGGGCAACAGTTGTATGCACAGTCTCTCCAATCTCAGCCACTGAAGGTTTTAAGGTTTAACTCCTTCAGAGTGGTCGTAGGTGTCTTGGTGGTCCCCCCTCACCAGTGTGGAGTTGGAGTGTTCTTTTGTCTTCACTGTGTGTAATTCTAGCACGAATACTTCTGAACCAGTGACTGGACCTCCCAGACACAGGTGTCGTTAAACTACAATCACTTGAGACACATTTACTGCACTCAATGGAATTGAGATGGGGTGACTAGGTGCAGTTTGAAGGTGTTTAGAAGAGCCTTCATCAACAGTAACGTCCTTAAAGAAGAGGATGAGCTCACAATGATCCCTGATGCATAGCCATGTTTCAAGGATCTTCATAATGCCAGCGATTAATTCATAATTTTGGCTTATCCACTCAGCAAGCATTGTTGCAAGTGTTAACACTTACTTGCATTATAGGTGATGTGTGAGCTGAGGCCGATTCTGGGTGTGGCCAAGAGCAAATTTATAAATGAAGTAAAGACAAGATGGGAGGACAAGGTACCGTTTTACAGTGTTTAGAAAAAAGTGATGAAGCCACCCATGACCCTGGATGAAGTCATTTTGCTGTGTATCCAATACACTGCTTAGTGTTTCTTCAGACATGGGAATAGATTTGTGTATGTTGCCAATGTGTAACACTGATTAAATGAACCCAAAATGATAATTCTCTCTATGGTGACAAAAGGACAAAGGGTGACATAAGGAATGTCTGTGACCTCAATGTGGTGCAGATGTCATGTTTAGGGTAGAAAAACGTATTTCCATTGAAAGGATGTTAATAAGAGGGTTCCTTTATATTCTTCTTTTGTGTTATTTGGGTTCAATATTGTGTGTGATGTGTTTTGATCACTAGTCATTACTATGCAGCAATATCTGCAAACTTCCGGTAGGTGTCAGTATGGCTACACCAGTGAATTAGATTTGATTCAACTTCATTGTCATTGAGCAGAGTACAGGTACAAGCCAATTAGTACATGCACCTTTGGCTGCAATCACAGCACTGAGTCTCTGTGGAGAGGTCTCTATCAGGCTTGCACGTCTGAACACTGCAATTTCTTTCCATTTTTCCTTGCAAAAGGAATCGGGCGTGAACAGCTCTTCTCCGAGGTTGTAGCTCTCTTGCATACTGAGTCATAATGTCCTCCAAGATTTCACTTAGTTTTGCTGCATTTATTTTCCCCTCTATCTTTACAAGCCTTCTGGGGCCTGCTGCCAAGAAGCCTCCCACACCATGATGCTGCCACACCACCATGCTGCAATGTGGGGATAGTGTGTTTGTGGAGATGTGCAGTGTTTAAGTGTTGGCCAAACAGAGCGAACAATCTGATGACCCAAAAGCTACATTTTTGTCTCATCAGATCAAATAACCTTCCTCCAAATTGACCTTGGAGTCTCCCACATGCCTTTGGGCAAACTCCAGTTCGAGATTTTTCAACAGTGGCTTTGTCTTTGCCACTCTCCCATACAGCTTTGACTAGTGAAGTACTCGGGCAACAGTTGTATGCACAGTCTCTCCAATCTCAGCCACTGAAGGTTTTAACTCCTTCAGAGAGGTCGTAGGTGTCTTGGTGGTCTCCCTCACCAGTCTCCCTCTCGCCCAGTTTGTGAGGATGGCCATACTCCTTCCATTTCTTGTTGATGGATTTAAATGAACTCGGGGGGATGCGCAGTGAGTTGGAATTGGTTTTGTAGCCATCCCCTGACTTATTCTTTTCAAATATCTTTTCTCTGAGTTGCTTGTAGTGTTCTTTTGTCTTTATTGTGTGATTCTAGCAGGAATACTTTTGAACCAGTGACTGGACCTCCCAGACACAGGTGTCGTTATACTACAATCACTTGAGACACATTAACTGCACTCAATGGAAGTTTTTTCTGGCTACAAAATCAATATTTCAAAGAGCAAATGTTACCCCATTAATACTTTAAGTTTGCATCTCCGCAAAACAGACTTCCCCTTCAAGCTCGGTAGCTCGGGGTTGAAGTATCTCGAGAATATGACTCGTACATTCTCAGACCTCCTTCCCGCCACAGACACTGCGCTCACCGCAACCCTGAAGACTTGAAAGACAGTCTTTCTTAGATGGAAGAGTTTACCACTCTCCTTAATTGGGAAAATAAACGTGATCAAAATGATCACGTTCAGATTTTTTTACCTGTTTTAATCTCCTACCTAAACATTTCTTTGACTCGTAAGACAAAATGATCAGCGCCTTCAAAGAGAGAGAAAGAGAGAGAGAGAGAGAGAGAGACTGTTTGATGCTGCTGTGTTGCCTGTTATTATTTATGTATTCATGTTCTTCTCATAATTTGTTATTGATTTTTTTAAATTATCTATTTTATAAATAGGGGGAGGCAGTAGCTGAGTCGGTAGGGCTTCCGCTTGGGAACCGCAGGGTCGGAGGTTCGAGTCCCTGCCTAGGTGCCCCTGAGCAAGGCACCGAACCCCCAACTGCTCCCCCCTCTGTAATGGGTGGTAATGCAATGTACGTCGCTTTGGATAAAAGCGTCTGCTAAATGATCGCAATGTAATGTAATTTTATTTTATTTTTGAAACTCACAGTCTTGTCTCTGTTTCAGGCGTCTTCACCTCCTACCTTCCTGTGCGTCCCCGTCAGTGTGATTACCTGCCTTCCCTAATGTCGTTCACCTGTGTCTTGTTGTCTCCTCCCTTGTCTTGTATACATATACCCATGTGTTCTGTGTGTTCTTTGTCAGTTTGTTATCGTTCGTGACTTCCTTGTGTTTGTAATCCTCGTGACAGTACTCCTCATCTGATCTTGTTTTACCTGTGTGCTGACCCATGCCTGCACCTGACCACGTCTTCTGTCTCAGCTCCTGTGTACCGACCCATGCCTGCACCTGACCTCATTTCCCTTCTCCAGCCCTTGGATTTGCGCCTGCCCTCGACCTCGTCTCTCACCGCCAGCCCTCGGACCTTATGGGTCCTCTGTTCCCTTAACCCGTGACATTTTTATGGATAGATCAAAGCAGACCAAAACAATTTTCCAATCAACTTCTAGTGGTATCTCTCTATGCATGTTATATTTGTCCAGATTTTAAGACACCGCTACCTCTTCGGCTACAGTTCTCATGATTAAACCTCTAAAAAGCTGCTGCTGTAAAGGAAGAGCTCTAAAGGAAGAAGCCGCGTGCCGTGTTCCCACATTAAAATGTGTAATAGTGTTTGTTTTTACATTTAATCTTTTTATACTAAACATGTAAAACTAAGGAATTCTGGAAATTATAAGGTTTAGTATAATTACAAACCAAATCGCAAAAGCAAATAGTCGAACAGTTGAAGAACGTTTTGTTGCAATTGCAAGGAATTTAGGGATTTCATCATCTACAGTCCATAATATCATCAAAAGATTCAGAGAATCTGGAGAAATCTCTGCACGTAAGCGGCAAGGTCGAATACCAACATTGAATGCCCGTGACCTTCGATCCTTCAGGCGGCACTGCATTAATAACCGACATCATTCTGTGAAGGATATTACCACGTGGGCTCAGGAACTAGACTAGACATATCATATGTCAAAGTAGCACTAAATTTGGCAAAAAATTGAAAAATAATAAAGAGCTGTTTGGGAGCCGAAAAAGCCTCTTCTTGGTGAGCTGAATTTTAGCTGAACGCTGCTAAAATGCCTGAAAGATTGAAGCCTACAAGTGCTTGAAGGTTTGGAGGGCCTGAAGGAAATGTAAACTTATTTTAATAGGAATGGCAAAATATCCCCAAAACCTGTAAAATCTGAAGTATTTTAAACTTGTGGTGTGCGCATATTTGGTTGTATATGTGAGTGCGCGCACACCGTATGTGATTGTGTGTGTGTACTGCTTCAAGTTAACACATTGTGTATGAATTGTAAATGCAGAAAAAGAAACAACACTGATTTCAAAGTCAACAGCATTTAATATATAAAATGTCTAATGATCAAATAACATTTATTTGTATAACATTTATTCGTATACCCTAGGATCAAATACACACACAGGCCTTTTTCAGGCCTACAGGCCTACAATAGTGCCTCTAGAAATTGTTCCAAGGGGCCAGATGGGGCCACTGAAAGTGTACTATTATATATACAGAACACAGAATATATACAGAATAAACTATATACACTATATATACTTTAAATACTAACTATAATTATAAATTAATAAATATGTAAATAAATAGTGCAAGGAGTCTGATCAGTGAAAACAGAAAGTTGTGCAAATGGCAGTGGAAGTGAAATGAAAAAGATCAGTGCAAAACCGAAAGTTGTGCAAATGGCAGTGGAGTGCAAGATGATGCTAGAGGGAGGATGGAGTTGAGTGGGGGAATGAAGTAGAGTTCAACAGGGTCACTGCCTCGTAGAAGAAACTCTTCCTGAGCCTGCTGGTGCGAGAGCGGAGGCTTCTGTAACGCCTGCCGGATGGGAGGATGGTGAAAAGTTTATTATTGGGGTGGAATGACTCTTTTATCATGTTCCTGGTTTTGCCCAAACAGCGTCGACGGTAGATCTGTTCGATACTGTCCAGTTGTGTACCGGTGATCCTTTGGGCAGTTTTCACCACCCGCTGGAGTGCTTTCCGGTCTGATGCAGAGCAGTACGTTTTGATCTTTAAAGCAGCCTTTTCTGAACATAAAATCAAAACTACATTACAGAATTCCTTTCAAAGTAATAAAATTAGTTTATAGATTCTGTGATACAGTTTGTAAGAATGCTCTCAATAGCACAGCAGTAGAAGTTCACCAGGATCCTGGGACAAAGGTGAGCTTTCTTAAGGCTCCGAAGAAAGTAGAGGAGCTGTGCGCCTTTTTGACCAGGGTGGAGGAGTTTATGGACCAGGTGAGATCATCGGAGATGTGGATGCTAAGGAACTTGAAGCTGGGCACACACTCCACTGCAGCTCCGTTGATGGAGATGGGTGTGTGTGCACACCACGTGGTCAGGTACCGTACTTCCTCCCTGTAGGCCGTCTCATCGTCGCCTCTGATCAGGCCTATCACCGTGGTGTCATCTGCGAACTTAATTATGGAATTGGAACCATAGATAGGAGCGCAGTCATGGGTGAATAGGGAGTAAAGGAGAGGGCTCAGCACGCAACCTTGTGGCACGCTGGTGTTCAGGGTGATAGTGGAGGAGGAGAGGTTGTCTATCTTAACAGACTGGGGTGTGTTAGATAGAAAGTCCAGAGTCCAATTGCAGAGGGATGAGTTGATACCAAGCTGGCTGAGCTTGGATATCAACTTGGAGGGGATCACAGTATTGAATGCTAAGCTGAAGTCAATGAACAGCATTCTGGCGTAACAGTTCTGGGTGTCCAAGTGTGTCAGTGTGGAATGAAGTGCCGTGGAGATGGCGTCCTCAGTTGACCTATTGTGGCGGTAGGCAAACTGGTGAGGGTCCCAAGTAGCAGGCAGGCAGGTTTTTGAGTGTGAGAGGACCAGCCTCTCAAAGCACTTGGCGATGATGGGGGTGAGGGCAACAGGATGGAAGTCATTCAGGGCCGTAGCGGTGGAGTGCTTCGGCACTGGCACGATGGTGGCGGTCTTAAAGGTAGTGGGAACAACTGCTTGGGCCAAGGACAGGTTGAAAATGTCCGCAAAGACCCCGGCCAGCTGCTCTGCACACGCTTTGAGCACGCGCCCAGGTATTCCATCGGGGCCAGCTGCCTTCCGGGCGTTCACCTTGCTCAGGACCTCTGAGGTGGAGAGTGTGAGAGGCAGATCGTTGAGAGGTAGATCTGCCTTGGACATCACCTCCCTGTTTTCCCGGTCAAAGCGAGCGTAGAAGTGGTTGAGCTCGTCAGGGAGGGGGGTGGAGGTGGAGCTGGTAGGGGGCACAGTGTTGGGTGGTTTGTAGCTGGTGAGTGACTGTATGCCTTGCCACATAAGCTGGGGGTCAGAGGAGTTGAAGTGCTCTTCAACCTTCAGTTTGTAGCCATGTTTGGCCTGTGAGATTTCACTTCTCAGGTTGGCCCTAGCTAGGGGAAGGGCTCCTGGTCTCCAGACCTGAAGGCTGCATCTCTGGCATTGAGCAGAGGGCGAACCTCTCTGTTCATCCAGGGCTTCTGGTTGGAGAAAGTTTTTATTGTTTTAAGTGATGTCACTCTGTCCACACACCTGTTGAAATGATCCAGGACAGAGTTTGTGAGAATGTCAATGTTAATCAGGGAGTCTGTGGTGGCCTGAACGGAGAACACATTCAAATCTGTTTGTTGGAATTGCTGTTGGAGAATGGAATCAGCACCCTCGGACCAGATTTTGACGGTCCTTGTTGTGGGTTTGATCTGTTTGATGATGGGGGAGTACTTGGGGATCAGGAACAAAGAGAGGTGATCAGAGTGACCAAGGTGGGGGAGGGGAGTGACTTTGTATGCCTTAGCTACACTGGTGTAAACATGGTCCAAAGTCCTTTGTCCCCTTGTGGAGCAGGAGACGTTCTGTCGGAACTTAGGAAGAACAGATCATAGAGTGCGGTGGTTAAAATCCCCAGCGACAATAAAGGCCTCATCCGGATGCATGGTCTGCAGTTTGTTGATGGCAGCATAAAGTTCTCTCATGGCCACTTTAGCATTAGCATCCAGTGGGACATAAACCGCAGCAGCAACAATGCAGGTGAACTCACGTGGAAGGTAGAAGGGCCTGCACTTGATAACCAGGTACTCCAGATCAGCAGAACAATGGGTATCCACAACGGCAGAGTCCATGCACCATGATTTGTTTACATAAATGCATACTCCTCCACCTCTGATTTTACCTGTGGCTGCCGCTTCTCTATCGGCCCTGAAGATGGTGCGCCCCTCAAGCTCCACCACGCAGTTCGGGACAGCGTCGCTAAGCCATGTTTCCGTGAAGAGTGAAGAACATGAGACTGCAGTCCATGAGCCTTTTCTGTGTGAGGGTCCAGATCTTGAGTTCATCCATCTTATTCGCAGAGACCGCACTTTGGCGAGGAAAATGCTAGGGAGCGATGGCCGGTGTGGATTTAGCACGCAGACCTCCGCGTTTCCCCCGTCTTTGTTTGCGGTCTGACGCCGGCGCAGAGAGTAGCCGGTCGGCAGGATGACTCCTTGACACCTCGGTGACTTTACCAACTCAGGTGGGAGCTCGTCGAAGTTGAATGGGTGGTCCAAAACTACGTTATTGCTTCGGTAAAAAATGTCTAAAAGTGACTCTCTACTATATGAATGGTTCGGCCCGCTGAATCGGGCGAACACGCAGGAGAAAACTATGTAAATAAGCACTAATTTGCTAAATTTAGTTGAGCCGCGCGATGTACACGCGCTGCCATCTTGTCAGCTACAATATAGTATAAAGGCTGGTTGAATTCTCAATTGGCCACAGAGGCAACCATCAACAGACATGCCCAAGAAGGCCACACTGCTGGGTGTGCTTGCTGGGCAGATATTAAGTCTACGTGAGATATTTGGACAGATGAGTGGCAGATGTAAACAGGAAATGTGGTTTATCTTGTCCACATTCAAAAAAATAACATCCTCTTAAATAAAATTAGGATCCCAAAGGTTACACCATCACCTCTAAATCTATGAGCTAAATAGATCTATTGTATAGTTGACCCTCATTGTCTGTGGATACAGGAGTCCACTTTGCAGTAAGTATTATGCAAGTGATATTTTTCTCAGATTTTCCTAAATCGTCGATGCAAATGATAGTCAGTATAATTTTAGAGTATAATTCAAATCGTATTGAACAAACTTCCCAATGATAACAGTATTTTTTTTGTTTTTTAAATAATAAACTCAAAATGCACTGTTCCAAATGATTATGCACAACAGAGTTGCAAAACATTTTATAGGTTGTAAAGAACTAAAAATGGCCATTTGTTGAATTTGCAGCATTAGGAGGTCATATTTACTGAAATCAAAAGCTATTTCAATCAAAAACATCTTAATAGGCCAAGTTACATGTAAACATAGGATCCCTTCTTTGATATCACCTTCACAATTCTTGCATCCATTGAACTTGTGAGTTTTTGGAGAGTTTCTGGTTAAATTTCTTTGCAGGATGTCAGAATAGCCTCCCAGAGCTGCTGTTTTGATCTGAACTGCCTCCCACCCTCATAGATCTTTTGCTTGAGGATGCTCCAAAGGTTCTCAATAGGGTTAAGGTCAAGTGAAGATGGGGGCCACACCATGAGTTTATCTCCTTTTTATGCCCATAGCAGCCAATGACACAGAGGTACTCTTTGCAGCATGAGATGGTGCATTGTCGTGCATAAGATGATTTTACCACGGAAGGCACGGTTCTTCTTTCTTTACCACGGAAGAAAGTGGTCAGTTTAGAAACTTTAAATACTTTACTGAGGTCATTTTCACACCTTCAGGGACCCTAAAGGGGCCTACTAGCTCTCTCCCCATGATTCCGGCCCAAAACATAACCTCGCCACCTCCTTGCTGACGTTGCAGCCTTGTTGGGACATGGTGGCCATCCACTACTCTATCCATCTGCAGTGCTGTTGCAGGGTTGCACAGCACTCATCAGTAAACAAGACTGTTTGAAAATTAGTCCTTATGTATTTCTGATCCCACTGCAACCGTTTCTGCTTGTGAGCATTGTTTAGGTGGCCGAATAGTAGGTTTATGCACAACTGCAAACCTCTGGAGGATCCTACACCATGAGGTTTGCGGGACTCCAGAGGCACCAGCGGCTTCAAATACCTGTTTGCTGCTTTGTAATGGCATTTTAGCAGCTGCTCTCCTAACCCGATGAATTTGTCTGGCCGAAACCTTCCTCATTATGCCTTTATCTGCACGACCCCGTCTGCGCTCTGAATCAGCCGCAAATCTCTTCACAGTACGATGATCACGCTTAAATTTTTGCTAAATATCTAATGTTTTCATACCTTGTCCAAGGTATTGCACTATTTGACACTTTTCGGCAGCAGAGAGATCCTTTTTCTTTCCCATATTGCTTGAAACCTGTGGCCTGCTTAATGGAACGTCCCTCTTAAGTAGTTCTCCTTTGATTGGGCCCACCTCGCAAACTAATTTCCACAGGTGTCTGAGATGGATTTCAATAACACAATACCATCCATGAATATAATTGAAAAGCAAAAAAAATTAATGTTTATGACACTTAAATCCAATTTGCATAATAATTTGGAACGCAGGTATTGCCATACTTGCATTGGCGCAGCTTGGTGGGCTGTTCTCCATGCCTGAGAGCCCTGGATACCTGCTGATAGAGAAGAACGATGAGGCTGCTGCAGAAAAAAAGTGCATTGTTGTTTGCAAGGTTCAGCCTGTTCTACTGCGCTCTTGGTTCTGAGCTGACTGTGCTAAGCCTGGAGTCTTGATATGCAGACATGGCTAAAAGTCTTGGTACCCTAAAAATAAAAAGTCGAAAATTGTCCCTGAGAGAAAACAGCACTTGGAAAGGTTTTCTCCATTTATAGAGGCTGAATTATTGATTCTAAGGTTGAAGACACCATTATTTATTATCACTTCTCAGGGATTGCTATAATTTAGTCCAGCACTATTCATTTGTTATATTATTTTAAATATGTTACATTGGAAAGCAAGGCAAAGTATCACATCTATCAGATATTGAATAATTAATGGTCAATTTCAACTTATTTCAGAGAAAATTGTGCGTTTTAGTTTTTATTTTAAGGATGCTGACACTTCTGGAAATGGAGGTCATGTTTGGAACAAGAGACAGGCACTTGCCAGCTTATTGGGTAAATAAAGAGCAAACCCAGCCTGATTTGTTAAACTGGTTCTAAAGGACAAATACTGGTAATTTTCAACATAAATTACAAACAAACTAGACACAAGTAACTCTATTTAAAACTTCTGGAATTAAGCAGTTCAATGCTACTTTTAAATATTCTGTTTTGGTCTCACCCCTCAGGAGATTCCTCTGAAAAAAAGGAGAGATGAATGGAATGCATGGAATGACGGAATGGAGCGCCAGAACAATCTACAAGTTGTTTCTGTTCTACAGTTACTGAGGGACAGGACTGTCCGCTGGCAGTTGATCACTGGCATTGCCATGCTGGTGTCTTTTCAGTTGTCTGGTGTCATAGCTGCGAGTAATTACACAAGTGAGAATAAGTGATTTTTAATCCCCCAATCTTCTACGTGACATATTAAAATGTGTATTTTCACACTACTCACCTTGGGCCACATCACACATACTGGACTGGGGGCAGGTCGGGTGGTAGATTTTGTCTTCCTCCTTTCTAACTCTGGCGACTACTACCACCGCTGCCACCGCAATCTCCTCCTCCTCCCAAGCCCAGAACTTGAGTCAGTCTTTGGGTCAGGTCAGCCTCCTCCTTCTTTTGGCCATTGAAAGACAAAAGAATCGGACCCTGTCCTGACCAGACGCTTACGGTCTCCTGCCGGACGCCACTCATGGGAATAGATTGGTGTATGTTACCGATACGTATCGCTGATTAAATACACTCAGATTGATAATACTCTTGGTGGTGACAAAAGGACAAAGGGTGACAAAAGGAATGTCTGTGACCTCAATGTGGCACAGATGTCATGTTAGGGTAGACAATCGTATTTCCTTTGAAAGAATGTTAATAAGAGGGTTCATTTATATTCTTCTTTTGTGTTATGTGGGTTTAATGATGTGTGTGATGTGTTTTGATCACCAGTCATTACTATGCAGCAATATCTGCAAATTTCCAGTAGGTGTCAGTACGGCTACACGACTGAATTAGATTTGATTCAACTTTATTGTCATTGAGCAGAGCACAGGTACAAGCCAATTAGTACATGCACCTTTAGTACAAGCCAATTAGTACATGCACCTTTGGCTGCAATCACAGCACTGAGTCTGTGTGGAGAGGTCCCCCATCCCCTGACTTATTCTTTTCAAATATCTTTTCTCTGAGTTGCTTGGAGTGTTCTTTTGTCTTCATTGTGTAATTCTAGCAGGAATACTTCTGAACCAGTGACTGGACCTCCCAGACACAGGTGTCGTTATACTACAATCACTTGAGACACATTAACTGCACTCGATGGAATTGAGATGGGGTGACTAGGTGTAGTTTGAAGGTGTTTAGAAGAGCCTTCATCAACAGTTACATCCTGAAAGAAGAGGACAAGCTAACAATGATCCCTGATGCATAGCCATGTTTCAAGGATCTTCATAATGCCAGTGATTAAATCATAATTTTGGCTTATGCACTCAGCAAGCATTGTTGCAAGTTGTAACACTTACTTGCATTATAGGTGATGTTTGAGCTGAGGCCGATTCTGGGTGTGGCCAAGAGCAAATTCATACATGAAGTAAAGATGAGATGGGAGGACAAGGTGCCATTTTACAGTGTTTAGAAGAAAGTGATGAAGCCACCCATGACCCTGGATGAAGTCATGTTGCTGTGTATCCAATACACTGCTTAGTGTTTCTTCAGACATGGGAATAGATTTGTGTATGTTGCCAATATGTAACACTGATTAAATTAAACCAAAATGATAATTCTCTCGATGGTGACAAAAGGACAAAGGGTGACATAAGGAATGTCTGTGACCTCAATGTTTCGCAGATGTCATGTTTAGGGTAGACAAATGTATTTCCATTGAAAGGATGTTAATAAGAGGGTTCCTTTATATTCTTTTTTTGTGTTATTTGGATTTAATATTGTGTGTGATGTGTTTTGATCAATAGTCATTACTATGCAGCAATATCTGCAAACTTCCAGTAGGTGTCAGTAAGGCTACACCAGTGAATTAGATTTGATTCAACGTCATTGTCATTGAGCAGAGCACAGGTACAAGCCAATTAGTACATGCACCTTTGGCTGCAATCACAGCACTGAGTCTGTGTGGAGAGGTCTCTATCAGGCTTGCACGTCTGGATACTGCAATTTCTGTCCATTCTTCCATGCAAAAAAGCTCAAGCTCTGTAAGCTTGCTTCGGGATCGGGCGTGAACTGCTCTTCTCCGAGGTTGTTGCTCTCTTGCATACTAAGTCATAATGTCCTCCAGGATTTCACAGAATGTTGCTGCATTCATTTTCCCCTCTTTCTTTAAAAGCCTTCCAGGGCCTGCTGCCAAGAAGCATCCCACACCATGATGCTGCCACCACCATGCTTCAAAGTTGGGATGGTGTGTTTGTGGAGATGTGCAGTGTTTACGTGTTGGCCAAACAGAGCGAATAATCTGATGACCCAAATGCAAAATTTGTGTCTCATCAGATCAAATAACATTCCTCCAAATTGACCTTGGAGTCTCTCAAATGCCTTTGGGCAAACTCCAGTTCCAGATTTTTCAACAGTGGCTTTCTCTTTGCCACTCTCCCATACAGCTTTGACTAGTGAAGAACTCGGGCAACAGTTGTATGCACAGTCTCTCCAATCTCAGCCACTGAAGGTTTTAACTCCTTCAGAGAGGTCGTAGGTGTCTTGGTGGTCTCCCTCACCAGTCTCCCTCTTGCCCAGTCACTCAATTTGCGAGGATGGCCATACTCTTCCCATTTCTTGATGATGGATTGAAATGAACTCGGGGGGATGTGCAGTGAGTTGGAAATGGTTTTGTAGCCATCCCCTGACTTATTCTTTTCAAATATCTTTTCTCTGAGTTGCTTGGAGTGTTCTTTTGTCTTCATTGTGTAATTCTAGCAGGAATACTTCTGAACCAGTGACTGGACCTCCCAGACACAGGTGTCGTTATACTACAATCACTTGAGACACATTAACTGCACTCGATGGAATTGAGATGGGGTGACTAGGTGTAGTTTGAAGGTGTTTAGAAGAGCCTTCATCAACAGTTACATCCTGAAAGAAGAGGACAAGCTAACAATGATCCCTGATGCATAGCCATGTTTCAAGGATCTTCATAATGCCAGTGATTAAATCATAATTTTGGCTTATGCACTCAGCAAGCATTGTTGCAAGTTTTAACACTTACTTGCATTATAGGTGATGTTTGAGCTGAGGCCGATTCTGGGTGTGGCCAAGAGCAAATTCATACATGAAGTAAAGATGAGATGGGAGGACAAGGTGCCATTTTACAGTGTTTAGAAAAAAGTGATGAAGCCACCCATGACCCTGGATGAAGTCATGTTGCTGTGTATCCAATACACTGCTTAGTGTTTCTTCAGACATGGGAATAGATTTGTGTATGTTGCCAATATGTAACACTGATTAAATTAAACCAAAATGATAATTCTCTCCATGGTGACAAAAGGACAAAGGGTGACATAAGGAATGTCTGTGACCTCAATGTGGCGTAGATGTCATGTTTAGGGTAGACAAGCGTATTTCCATTGAAAGGATGTTAATATGAGGGTTACTTTATATTCTTTTTTTTGTGTTATTTGGGTTTAATATTGTGTGTGATGTGTTTTGATCACTTGTCATTACTATGCAGCAATATCTGCAAACTTCCAGTAGGTGTCAGTAAGGCTACACCAGTGAATTAGATTTGCTTCAACTTCATTGTCATTGAGCATGGTACAGGTACAAGCCAATTAGTACATGCACCGTTGGCTGCAATCACAGCACTGAGTCGGTGTGGAGAGGTCTCTATCAGGCTTGCACGTCTGGATACTGAAATTTCTGTCCATTCTTCCTTGCAAAAAAGCACAAGCTCTGTAAGCTTGCTTCAGGATCGGGCGTGAACAGCTCTTCTCCGAGGTTGTAGCTCTCTTGCATACTGAGTCATAATGTCCTCCAGGATTTTACAAAATTCTGCTGCATTCATTTACCCCTCTATCTTTGCAAGCATTCAAGGGCCTGCTGCCAAGAAGCATCCCACACCATGATGCTGCCACCACCATGCTTCAATGTGGGGATGGTGTGTTTGTGGAGATGTGCAGTGTTTACGTGTTGGCCAAACAGAGCGAATAATCTGATGACCCAAAAGCTACATTTTTGTCTCATCAGATCAAATAACCTTCCTCCAAATTGACCTTGGAATCTCCCACATGCCTTTGGGCGAACTCCAGTTCGAGATTTTTCAACAGTGGCTTTGTCTTTGCCACTCTCCCATACAGCTTTGACTAGTGAAGTACTCGGGCAACAGTTGTATGCACAGTCTCTCCAATCTCAGCCACTGAAGGTTTTAACTCCTTCAGAGAGGTCGTAGGTGCCTTGGTGGTCTCCCTCACCAGTCTCCCTCTTGCCCAGTCACTCAATTTGCAAGGATGGCCATACTCCTCCCATTTCTTGATGATGGATTGAAATGAACTCGGGGGGGATGCGCAGTGAGTTGGAATTTGTTTTGTAGCCATCCCCTGACTTATTCTTTTCAAATATCTTTTCTCTGAGTTGCTTGGAGTGTTCTTTTGTCTTCATTGTGTAATTCTGGCAGGAATACTTCTGAACCAGTGACTGGACCTCTCAGACACAGGTGTCGTTATACTACAATCACTTGAGACACATTAACTGCACTCAATGGAAATGAGATGGGGTGACTAGGTGCAGTTTGAAGGTGTTTAGAAGAACAATATACAATAGCATAATTCTATATATCAATTTGCGGAGACAGTTGAGGCTGTGTATCTTCGTTTATTCATTCACACATGAGTGCTATCTTACACGTCATTGTGAATATGGGCACTGGCTCCACATAGAGCCAACATCAGTTTATATCAAGGAGTTCTTAGAACCTCACCCCAGCCCTCACAAACCCAAACTAGAACTTTCCATTGTTCTATTGTTGGCCCTGGCTACCTTAGTAACCATGTCACGGTGACCTGGCAATACACAATGTCGCTTCCTCGCTGATGATGGATGTTTCTGGTAAAACACTCAAGGTTAAAAACAACTTGTGTACTTCCTTTCTGATATTGAACAGTTACATAATATTAAATGATTGCCAAGAACACACGGTTCACTTGCATACTATTGTCCTGAATATAGTACATTTTCTTCCACATAATTCCCCCTTTGGCGATTTCAATATCGCCAACATGATGATATACATATTTTAGCTGGAACCAAACAACCAGTGACGGACAAAAACTAGCATCAAAATGCTAGAAAAATTCCCTCAAGACCCCCTTGCCTCTCAACTTAATCATGGGCGATCACGCTTTTGCGCTGGATATGGTTCCATTACAATACATACATAAAAATAGGTTACATACATAAATATAGGTTATAAATGGAATGTAAGCCTGGCAGATCTTGTCAAGTCAGCATTTTGCCTGCGGTGCCCAGTTGTGTGTAGATCATAAACATAAACCAACAATGTAAAACTGAAATATGAATTGCTTCACTGTGATTACTGAGTAAATGAATTACCTATTTAACTGAAAATAAGATCAAAATGAGATTAGCATAAATTTACACAATCAAGAGTTCTTCCTATAGGAATATTGTAGTTCCTGCATTTACCAATACAGATGCAAACACCATGAGTAACAAATGCATGTTAATATGCTGATACAGAGTATACATATATCAACCCGATACTGATACAGGAAGTGCAAAGTTCATATATGTTGATATAGATGTCCTCGTGCGTGGCAATGCTAGATGTCTGCTTCAGCTCTATGGACAGTGGTGTAGTGGTTTGGATGGTACCATGTAGTTCTTCCCTCCACCTGGACAGCAGTTGGTGTTGCCCTGTGTATGGCCCTTCGCGTCACTTTCTCTGGACCTGAATGTGGACCTGGTCTCCTGGCACCACCGGGCTCTCTGCTACTGAACTAGAATCAGGAACCCTGTTTTTTTCCTGTAAATAGATGACTTCATGTATGGCAGTTAGCCACCTCATATATTCCTTCAACTGCATTTGCAACTGCTCAAGCAGGGTCCTCTCAAATGCGGTGTGGCATGAGTCCACCAGTCCGCCTCTCATGCAGGGTTAAATGTCTGCTTCTGTTAGTTTGCATGCGATAACTCATTAGTGTTAGTGGTAGAGCATCATTGCAATTGAGCTTTGTGCTGCTTTGCCTTTTAGAGAACTCTTTTGACTGTCCCTTGAGACTGATGATGATATACACCAACCAACCAACCAACCTTTGTCTGCTTCTTAACTGTTATAAGATTCCTCAAGCTACGATCTGCACAAATGCTGATCCATTATCTGAACTTATTTCTGAATGTATACCAAAACGTGGAATTACTTCTTTTATCAAGAACTTAACAACAGTTTCTGACCCTAGGCCTTTTGATGCTATTTCTTCAACCCAACGACTTAAGCGATCAATTATTACTACCATGCAATGCTTTCCATGCACTGATTTTCTCACGTCAACATAGTCTGTGAACAGATGTTTGAATGGTCCTTCTGGCACTGGAATATGGCTAATATTCCTTTTCTTGCATTTTTTTGGGCACAAATTTCCCATTGTCCTAGCACATCACCACCATTGTCTGCAAAAATGGCGACCAATATCATTACGGTCATTTAGCAGACGCTTTTATCCAAAGCGACTTACAATAAGTGTGTTCAGCAAAGGTAGATAAAAGAACTTCAGGTCACAAGAAATCGTAAGCGTATCGCTGTTGTTTGCAATTTTTGCACAGTGTATCTACACTGTGCAAATCAGAAATCAACATGGTTAGCAATGCCATAGCTGCAACTATCAATTTAATAAGAAAATAAACAAAATAGTAAACTTTCATTATGCATCAACCCCACCAACGTACAGAGCATGTAACACATGTACGCCCCACACAGGCACTCTGGAGCTTTTAACCTTCAGATGCGTAAACAACTCAATAATACAAATAGTAAAAATAAAACAGTAAACTAGCAGCGCCCTAAAAGTACCTCTCAAGTCTTTTGATTCCAAATTAAGATTTACCCGCAAAGTCATGTATGTTATAGATTCAGGAACATTGTATCACTCTGAAAATGAAAGGATTGGGGTCAATATTTATGGTTGCTCCCTGTTTTCCTATTATTATGTATTAAAATGTTCCCACTTCTGTAGAATTTAAGTCATTTGTTCAGTTATATCCCCCAGCCAATAAACATTTGTTCTTTTTTATGTTACACTCATTTGAAGATTGATTCCAGAATTGTCATTGTGGTGTCATTGTGTCATTGTGGCTTCTCTCAGCTTCCTCCTCAGTTTCCTGCTTCCATCTTTTCAGTTGACGACTGATGTAGGCAGCTGGATTCTCTGTATCAGTAAGAAGCTCACCCTTCAGTGCCTTGGGGTCAATCTTGACCGGATATTCTTTCCTCAGGACCCCCCATAAGCCAGCTCGATATGGATTGAATTCAGTTCCATCGGCTAGTGGATCAACCATCCATTGTGCGCCACTCATGCGCAAGACATTTTCCATTGTTGGCACCCCCATGGTTCGGGCCCACAGTGCCTTAATGTCGCCAAGAGCCAATATTTTGCCCACTGTCTCTTCCTTGAATGCTTTTATCCATTTGCTGGCCCCCTCATGGACGTTAGGAAGTCGAGCAATCAGTCCCTCAAGGTCGAGTGTTTGCCATGGGCTATACTGTCCCTGTGCCCCCTTTATCCATATTGGATATTGCCCAGGGTCATATCTGTCTGGAGGCCTTATTGCAGGTCTGTATCTAAGGTCATAATCTTTCTCCTTGCTTTTGGCCCCCTGTTGGCTTCCTGCAGCAAATGTAAGACTTCCTGACACAATATCTCTCTGTTCTACTTCCCGAGGTCCTTCAGTGTAATTTGCTCGAGCGTCACATACTTTGCCCTGCTCTCTCATATCGTGTGCCCTCGCTTCTCCCTTAACATCTCTTAAGCCCTTTTTCCTGTTCTGCCTCTACTTCTATCTCTTGATACTTAGTATGTTACAGGTTTTCTTCACTTAGTTGGTCAAACTTCAACCAATATGCCTCTGCCTCTTTCTCTTTCAGAGCCTGGTTTCTCTCTGCAAAACAATCTAAGACTTTTGGTTTGTCCTTTACAACTTCCTTGTTCCTTTCTCTGCTGTAAACTTTTGGAGTCGACTCTTTATATTGGACATGAGATGCTCGGTAAGGATCAAATTCAATGTCTCCTGAAATTTGAACGACCCCTGCCAGATTTGGATATATTCCTGCAGTATCTGTTGACACTAGCTGTTTCTTTGTCTGTTTCCTCTCCGCTCGCACCTTTTTAGCTCTTAAATTCTCTCGGATTTCTCTCAACCTGTTCCTGTAATTTGTGCCTTCATCTTTGAACAATTTAATTATCTCTTCCTCTTTCTGTCTTTTCTGTTGTCTTTTCTTGCCTTTGTCCAACGGTTTTTAGTCTTTTATTTTTTTTTTGAGTTGCATCTCTTCGAATGCATTGACGTCAAATGTGCCTCCAGCTGGCCAAGGACTGCATAAGTTTTTAGTTCGCTTCTCCCAATTTTCAGATGTTTTCACTATGTCTTTTTTGCTCAGGGGATATTTCATTCCCAAGAGGGTTACCGGTATTCCGTCCATTTCTGCTGTGCGTATCAACAATTTGAATATTGTCTTTTGATGTTTTTATACCTGGATAGGCTCAATTGCGTAGTTTTAGAATGGCAATAATTGCAATTTGGTCTTCTTAACTAAGTTAAGCAACATACATGTTTCAAGCACAAGTTATGTTATATGTCCTACGTCACCTCTTCTTAAGCACTTATTCTGAATTCAGCATCTGGTAATACATTTAAATCAAACAATGCAACCATATATGCCAATACTGTATTGCAGCTCTCAGTTAATGTACAGAATATGTGGTGTAAGCCAAATAATATTAAGTGGTCAGACCTGACTCCATAGAGTCTCAGATGGGGAGGAGGGAAGTCAGCCTCTCTCCTTTCTTCCTGTTAAGCAGGCCCGAGTGTGTGAGGTCTAGGCACGCCCACTCGGTGGTATACGCCCCTCCTATGCTTCAGTAGGGCACAGGACAGAGCTGCGTACACATCTGTCTCAACACACTGGGTGAATATAGCAATACAGCACAAAATATAGCAACGTAAGTTTCAACTATTTTTCAACACCGTAAAAGCAGTGCTCCCGCAGCACACAACAAAACAACACTGCAACAGGTTTTTAACCGATTATATTGCCAGAAGGAACATTCAACCATCAATTTTGACCACTACTTTATGTACAAGTTTTTAGTAGTTGTACTTCTACTACAATTTTCAGCTTCAAATTTCAGAGTTTATGTACTTCGTATTTGCAATGGAGCCCAAACTGGACACACACGCGGCTCCCTTTTGTTCTCTTAGTCACACACACAGAAACACACTTCCTCACGGCACACATGCATTCAAACCTGTCGGCGCTGACTGCACTTGCTGCCGAGAAGCATCCCACACCATGATGCTGCCACCACCATGCTTCAATGTGGGGATGGTGTGTTTGTGGAGATATGCAGTGTTTACGTGTTATCCAAACAGAGCAAAAAATCTGATGACCCAAAAGCTAAATTTTTGTCTCATCAGTTCAACTAACCTTCCTCCAAATTGACCTTGGAGTCTCCCACATGCCTTTGGGCGAACTCCAGTTCCAGATTTTTCAACAGTGGCTTTCTCTTTGCCACCCTCAAATGCAGCTTTGACTAGTGAAGTACTCGGGCAACAGTTGTATGCACAGTCCCTCCAATCTCAGCCACTGAAGGTTTTAACTCCTTCAGAGTGATCGTAGGTGTCTTGGTGGACTCCCCTCACCAGTCTCCCTCTTGCCCAGTCACTCAATTTCTTGATGATGGATTTAAATGAACTCCAGGGGATGTGCAGTGAGTTGGAAAGAGTTTTGTAGCCGTCCCCTGACTTATACTTTCTAATGATCTTTTCTCTGAGTTGCTTGGAGTGTTCTTTTGTTTTCTGAACCAGTGACTGGACCTCCCAGACACAGGTGTCGTTTTACTTCAATCACTTGAGACACATTAACTGCACTCGATGGAATTGAGATGGGGTGACTAGGTGTAGTTTGAAGGTGTTTAGAAGAGCCTTCATCAACAGTAATGTACTGAAAGAAGAGGACAAGCTAACAATGATCCCTGATGCATAGCCATGTTTCAACGGTCTTCATAATGCCAGTGATTAATTCATAATTGTGGCTTATCCACTCAGCAAGCATTGTTGCAAGTTTTAACACTTACTTGCATTATAGATGATGTGTGAGCTGAGGCCGATTCTGGGTGTGGCCAAGAGCAAATTTATACATGAAGTAAAGATGAGATGGGAGGACAAGGTGCCGTTTTACAGTGTTTAGAAGAAAGTTAGAAGCCACCCATGACCTGGATGAAGTCATGTTGCTGTGTATCCAATACACTACTAAGTGTTTCTTCAGACATGGGAATAGATTTGTGTATGTTGCCAATATGTAACACTGATTAAATTAAACCAAAATGATAATTCTCTCCATGGTGACAAAAGGACAAAGGGTGACATAAGGAATGTCTGTGACCTCAATGTGGCGCAGATGTCATGTTTAGGGTAGACAAACGTATTTCCATTGAAAGGATGTTAATAAGAGGGTTCCTTTATATTCTTCTTTTGTGTTATTTGGGTTTAATATTGTGTGTGATGTGTTATGATCACTAGTCATTACTATGCAGCAATGTGTGCAAACTTCCAGTAGGTGTCAGTAAGGCTACACCAGTGAATTAGATTTGATTCAACTTTATTGTCATTGAGCAGAGTACAGGTACAAGCCAATTTGTACATGCACCGTTGGCTGCAATCACAGCACTGAGTCTGTGTGGAGAGGTCTCTATCAGGCTTGCTCTTCTGGATACTGCAATTTCTGTCCATTCTTCCTTGCAAAAAAGCTCAAGCTCTGTAAGCTTCCAAAAGGGATCGGGCGTGAACAGCTCTTCTCCGAGGTTGTAGCTCTCTTGCATACTGAGTAATAATGTCCTCCAGGATTTCACAAAATGTTGCTGCATTCATTTTCCCCTCTATCTTTACAAGCCTTCTGGGGCCTGCTGCCAAGAAGCCCCCCACACCATGATGCTGCCACACCACCATGCTGCAATGTGGGGATAGTGTGTTTGTGGAGATGTGCAGTGTTTAAGCGTTGGCCAAACAGAGCAGTAATCTGATGACCTAAAAAGTACATTTTTGTCTCAACAGATCAAATAACCTTCCCCCAAATTGACCTTGGAGTCTCCCACATGCCTTTGGGCAAACTCCAGTTTGAGATTTTTCAACAGTGGCTTTCTCTTTGCCACTGTCCGATACAGCTTTGACTAGTGAAGAACTCGAGCAACAGTTGTGTGCACATTCTCTCCAATCTCAGCCACTGAATGTTTTAACTCCTTCAGACAGGTCATAGGTGTCTTGGTGGTCTCCCTCACCAGTCTCCCTCTTGCCCAGTCACTCAGTTTGTGAGGATGGCCAAACTCCTTCCAATTCTTGATGATGGGTTGAAACGAACTCCGGGGGATGCGCAGTGAGTTGGCTTGAGTGAATATTTGATTAAAAAAATAATTTAGTGACGTTTTTCTTACTGAAAAAGCTTTTGCAGTGAGAAGTGTGTGAGATGTGTGTGATCATCATGGGATCTGTAGCTCCTCCTCCTCCAAGTCACTGGTTGGGCCATCTGGATTTTCAGGGCTGAATCCAGCCGAACAAATCTGGCTTATCCACTCAGCAAGCATTGTTGCAAGTTTTAACACTTACTTGCATTATAGCTGATGTGTGAGCTGAGGCTGATTCTGGGTGTGGCCAAGAGCAAATTTATAAATGAATTAAAGAAGAGATGGGATGACAAGGTGCCGTTTGACAGTGTTTAGAAGAAAGTGATGAAGCCACCCATGACTCTGGATGAAGTCATGTTGCTGTGTTTCCAATACACTGCTTAGTGTTTCTTCAGACATGGGAATAGATTTGTGTATGTTGCCAATATGTAACACTGATTAAATTAACCCAAAATGATAATTCTCTCGATGGTGACAAAAGGACAAAGGGTGACAAGAGAAATGTCTGTGACCTCAATGTTTCACAGATGTCATGTTTAGGGTAGACAATCGTATTTCCATTGAAAGAATGTTAATAAGAGGGTTCCTTTATATTCTTCTTTTGTGTTATTTGGGTTCAATATTGTGTGTGATGTGTTTTGATCACTAGTCATTGCTATGCAGCAATATCTGCAAACTTCCAGTAGGTGTCAGTAAGGCTACACCAGTGAATTAGATTTGATTCAACTTCATTGTCATTGAGCAGAGTACAGGTACAAGCCAATGAGTAGATGCACCGTTGGCCGCAATCACAGCACTGAGTCTGTATGGAGAGGTCTCTATCAGGCTTGCACGTCTGGATACTGCAATTTCTTTCCATGCTCACTTGTAAAAAAGCTCAAGCTCTGTCAGCTTGCTTGGGAATCAGGCGTGAACAGCTCTTCTCCGAGGTTGTTGCTCTCTTGCATACTGAGTCATAATGTCCTCCAGGATTTCACAAAATGTTGCTGCATTCATTTTCCCCTCTATCTTTACAAGCCTTCCAGGGCCTGCTGCCAAGAAGCATCCCACACCATGATGCTGCCACCACCACGCTTCAATGTGGGGATGGTGTGTTTGTGGAGATGTGCATTATTTTTCATGTTGGCCAAACAGAGCGAATAATCTGATGACCCAAAAGCCAAATTTTTGTCTCATCAGATCAAATAACCTTCCTCCAAATTGACCTTGGAGTCTCCCACATGCCTTTGGGCTAACTCCAGTTCAAGATTTTTCAACATTGGCTTTCTCTTTGCCACGCTCCCCTATAGCTTTGACTAGTGAAGTACTCGGGCAACAGTTGTATGCACAGTCTCTCCAATCTCAGCCACTGAAGGTTTTAACTCCTTCAGAGTGGTCGTAGGTGTCTTGGTGGTCTCCCTCACCAGTCTCCCTCTTGCCCAGTAACTCAGTTTGTGAGGATGGCCATACTCACAAAAATAAAAAAATTCTTGATGATGGATGTAAATGAACTCGGGGGGGATGCGCAGTGAGTCGGAATTGGTTTTGTAGCCATCCCCTGACTTATTCTTTTCAAATTTCTTTTCTCTGAGTTGCTTGGAGTGTTCTTTTGTCTTCATTATGTATTTCTAGCAGGAATACTTCTGAACCAGTGACTGGACCTCCCAGACACAGTCGTTATACTACATTACATTACATTACGATCATTTGGCAGACGCTTTTATCCAAAGCGACTTACATTACATTACCACCCTTCGCAGAGGGGAGAGCAATTGAGGGTTCGGTGCCTTGCACAGGGGCACCTCGGCAGGGGCTCGAACCGGCGACCCTCCAGTTCCCAAGTTACACTACCCACTGAGCCACTGCCTCCCTACAATCACTTGAGACACATTAACTGCACTCAATGGAATTGAGATGGGGTGACTAGGTGTAGTTTGAAGGTGTTTAGAAGAGCCTTCATCAACAGTAACGTCCTGAAAGAAGAGGACAAGCTAACAATCATCCCTTATGCATAGCCATGTTTCAAGGATCTTCATAATGCCAGTGATTAATTCATAATTTTGGCTTATCCACTCAGCGAGCATTGTTGCAAGTTTTAACACTTACTTGCATTATAGCTGATGTGTGAGCTGAGGCCGATTCTGGGTGTGGCCAAGAGCAAATTTATACATGAAGTAAAGACAAGATGGGAGGACAAGGTGCCGTTTTACAGTGTTTAGAAGAAAGTGATGAAGCCACCCATGACCCTGGATGAAGTCATGTTGCTGTGTATCCAATACACTGCTTAGTGTTTCTTCAGACATGGGAATAGATTTGTGTATGTTGCCAATATGTAACACTGATTAAATTAAACCAAAATGATAATTCTCTCTATGGTGACAAAAGGACAAAGGGTGACACAAGGAATGTCTGTGACCTCAATGTGGCGCAGATGTCATGTTTAGGGTAGACAAACGTATTTCCATTGAAAGGATGTTAATAAGAGGGTTCCTTTATATTCTTCTTTTGTGTTATTTGGGTTCAATATTGTGTGTGATGTGTTTTGATCACTAGTCATTACTATGCAGCAATATCTGCAATCTTCCGGTAGGTGTCAGTAAGGCTACACCAGTGAATTAGATTTAATTCAACTTCATTGTCATTGAGCAGAGTACAGGTACAAGCCAATGAGTAGATGCACCGTTGGCCGCAATCACAGCACTGAGTCTGTGTGGAGAGGTCTCTATCAGGCTTGCACGTCTGGATACTGCAATTTCTGTCCATTCTTCCTTGCAAAAAAGCTCAAGCTCTGTAAGCTTGCTTTGGGATCCGGCGTGAACAGCTCTTCTCCGAGGTTGTAGCTCTCTTGCATACTGAGTCATAATGTCCTCCAGGATTTCACGAAATGTTGCTGCATTCATTTTCCCCTCTATCTTTACAAGCCTTCCAGGGCCTGCTGCCAGGAAGCATCCCATTTCATGATGCTGCCACACCACCATGCTGCAATGTGGGGATAGTTTGTTTGTGGAGATGTGCAGTGTTTAAGTGTTGGCAAAACAGAGCGAATAATATGATGACCCAAAGGCTAAATTTCAATCAATCAGACCTTCCTCCAAATTGACCTTGGAGTCTCCCACATGCCTTTGGGCGAACTCCAGTTTGAGATTTTTTAACAGTGGCTTTCTCTTTGCCACCCTCAAATACAGCTTTGACTAGTGAAAAACTCGGGCAACAGTTGTATGCACAGTCTCTCCAATCTCAGCCACTGAAGGTTTTAAGGTTTAACTCCTTCAGAGTGGTCGTAGGTGTCTTGGTGGTCCCCCCTCACCAGTGTGGAGTTGGAGTGTTCTTTTGTCTTCACTGTGTATAATTCTAGCACGAATACTTCTGAACCAGTGACTGGACCTCCCAGACACAGGTGTCGTTAAACTACAATCACTTGAGACACATTTACTGCACTCAATGGAATTGAGATGGGGTGACTAGGTACAGTTTGAAGGTGTTTAGAAGAGCCTTCATCAACAGTAACGTCCTGAAAGAAGAGGATGAGCTCACAATGATCCCTGATGCATAGCCATGTTTCAAGGATCTTCATAATGCCAGCGATTAATTCATAATTTTGGCTTATCCACTCAGCAAGCATTGTTGCAAGTGTTAACACTTACTTGCATTATAGGTGATGTGTGAGCTGAGGCCGATTCTGGGTGTGGCCAAGAGCAAATTTATAAATGAAGTAAAGACAAGATGGGAGGACAAGGTACCGTTTTACAGTGTTTAGAAAAAAGTGATGAAGCCACCCATGACCCTGGATGAAGTCATTTTGCTGTGTATCCAATACACTGCTTAGTGTTTCTTCAGACATGGGAATAGATTTGTGTATGTTGCCAATGTGTAACACTGATTAAATGAACCCAAAATGATAATTCTCTCTATGGTGACAAAAGGACAAAGGGTGACATAAGGAATGTCTGTGACCTCAATGTGGCGCAGATGTCATGTTTAGGGTAGACAAACGTATTTCCATTGAAAGGATGTTAATAAGAGGGTTCCTTTATATTCTTCTTTTGTGTTATTTGGGTTCAATATTGTGTGTGATGTGTTTTGATCACTAGTCATTACTATGCAGCAATATCTGCAAACTTCCGGTAGGTGTCAGTATGGCTACACCAGTGAATTAGATTTGATTCAACTTCATTGTCATTGAGCAGAGTACAGGTACAAGCCAATTAGTACATGCACCTTTGGCTGCAATCACAGCACTGAGTCTCTGTGGAGAGGTCTCTATCAGGCTTGCACGTCTGAACACTGCAATTTCTTTCCATTTTTCCTTGCAAAAGGAATCGGGCGTGAACAGCTCTTCTCCGAGGTTGTAGCTCTCTTGCATACTGAGTCATAATGTCCTCCAAGATTTCACTTAATTTTGCTGCATTTATTTTCCCCTCTATCTTTACAAGCCTTCTGGGGCCTGATGCCAAGAAGCCTCCCACACCATGATGCTGCCACACCACCATGCTGCAATGTGGGGATAGTGTGTTTGTGGAGATGTGCAGTGTTTAAGTGTTGGCCAAACAGAGCGAACAATCTGATGACCCAAAAGCTTCATTTTTGTCTCATCAGATCAAATAACCTTCCTCCAAATTGACCTTGGAGTCTCCCACATGCCTTTGGGCAAACTCCAGTTCGAGATTTTTCAACAGTGGCTTTGTCTTTGCCACTCTCCCATACAGCTTTGACTAGTGAAGTACTCGGGCAACAGTTGTATGCACAGTCTCTCCAATCTCAGCCACTGAAGGTTTTAACTCCTTCAGAGAGGTCGTAGGTGTCTTGGTGGTCTCCCTCACCAGTCTCCCTCTTGCCCAGTTTGTGAGGATGGCCATACTCCTCCCATTTCTTGTTGATGGATTTAAATGAACTCGGGGGGATGTGCAGTGAGTTGGAATTGGTTTTGTAGCCATCCCCTGACTTATTCTTTTCAAATATCTTTTCTCTGAGTTGCTTGTAGTGTTCTTTTGTCTTCATTGTGTGATTCTAGCAGGAATACTTTTGAACCAGTGACTGGACCTCCCAGACACAGGTGTCGTTATACTACAATCACTTGAGACACATTAACTGCACTCAATGGAAGTTTTTTCTGGCTACAAAATCAATATTTCAAAGAGCAAATGTTACCCCATTAATACTTTAAGTTTGCATCTCCGCAAAACAGACTTCCCCTTCAAGCTCGGTAGCTCGGGGTTGAAGTATCTCGAGAATATGACTCGTACATTCTCAGACCTCCTTCCCGCCACAGACACTGCGCTCACCGCAACCCTGAAGACTTGAAAGACAGTCTTTCTTAGATGGAAGAGTTTACCACTCTCCTTAATTGGGAAAATAAACGTGATCAAAATGATCACGTTCAGATTTTTTTACCTGTTTTAATCTCCTACCTAAACATTTCTTTGACTCGTAAGACAAAATGATCAGCGCCTTCAAAGAGAGAGAAAGAGAGAGAGAGAGAGAGAGAGACTGTTTGATGCTGCTGTGTTGCCTGTTATTATTTATGTATTCATGTTCTTCTCATAATTTGTTATTGATTTTTTTAAATTATCTATTTTATAAATAGGGGGAGGCAGTAGCTGAGTCGGTAGGGCTTCCGCTTGGGAACCGCAGGGTCGGAGGTTCGAGTCCCTGCCTAGGTGCCCCTGAGCAAGGCACCGAACCCCCAACTGCTCCCCCCTCTGTAATGGGTGGTAATGCAATGTACGTCGCTTTGGATAAAAGCGTCTGCTAAATGATCGTAATGTAATGTAATTTTATTTTATTTTTGAAACTCACAGTCTTGTCTCTGTTTCAGGCGTCTTCACCTCCTACCTTCCTGTGCGTCCCCGTCAGTGTGATTACCTGCCTTCCCTAATGTCGTTCACCTGTGTCTTGTTGTCTCCTCCCTTGTCTTGTATACATATACCCATGTGTTCTGTGTGTTCTTTGTCAGTTTGTTATCGTTCGTGACTTCCTTGTGTTTGTAATCCTCGTGACAGTACTCCTCATCTGATCTTGTTTTACCTGTGTGCTGACCCATGCCTGCACCTGACCACGTCTTCTGTCTCAGCTCCTGTGTACCGACCCATGCCTGCACCTGACCTCATTTCCCTTCTCCAGCCCTTGGATTTACGCCTGCCCTCGACCTCGTCTCTCACCGCCAGCCCTCGGACCTTATGGGTCCTCTGTTCCGTTAACCCGTGACATTTTTATGGATAGATCAAAGCAGACCAAAACAATTTTCCAATCAACTTCTAGTGGTATCTCTCTATGCATGTTATATTTGTCCAGATTTTTAAGACACCGCTACCTCTTCGGCTACAGTTCTCATGATTAAACCTCTAAAAAGCTGCTGCTGTAAAGGAAGAGCTCTAAAGGAAGAAGCCGCGTGCCGTGTTCCCACATTAAAATGTGTAATAGTGTTTGTTTTTACATTTAATCTTTTTATACTAAACATGTTAAACTAAGGAATTCTGGAAATTATAAGGTTTAGTATAATTACAAACCAAATCGCAAAAGCAAATAGTCCAACAGTTGAAGAACGTTTTGTTGCAATTGCAAGGAATTTAGGGATTTCATCATCTACAGTCCATAATATCATCAAAAGATTCAGAGAATCTGGAGAAATCTCTGCACGTAAGCGGCAAGGTCGAATACCAACATTGAATGCCCGTGACCTTCGATCCTTCAGGCGGCACTGCATTAATAACCGACATCATTCTGTGAAGGATATTACCACGTGGGCTCAGGAACTAGACTAGACATATCATATGTCAAAGTAGCACTAAATTTGGCAAAAAATTGAAAAATAATAAAGAGCTGTTTGGGAGCCGAAAAAGCCTCTTCTTGGTGAGCTGAATTTTAGCTGAACGCTGCTAAAATGCCTGAAAGATTGAAGCCTACAAGTGCTTGAAGGTTTGGAGGGCCTGAAGGAAATGTAAACTTATTTTAATAGGAATGGCAAAAAATCCCCAAAACCTGTAAAATCTGAAGTATTTTAAACTTGTGGTGTGCGCATATTTGGTTGTATATGTGAGTGCGCGCACACCGTATGTGATTGTGTGTGTGTACTGCTTCAAGTTAACACATTGTGTATGAATTGTAAATGCAGAAAAAGAAACAACACTGATTTCAAAGTCAACAGCATTTAATATATAAAATGTCTAATGATCAAATAACATTTATTCGTATAACATTTATTCGTATACCCTAGGATCAAATACACACACAGGCCTTTTTCAGGCCTACAGGCCTACAATAGTGCCTCTAGAAATTGTTCCAAGGGGCCAGATGGGGCCACTGAAAGTGTACTATTATATATACAGAACACAGAATATATACAGAATAAACTATATACACTATATATACTTTAAATACTAACTATAATTATAAATTAATAAATATGTAAATAAATAGTGCAAGGAGTCTGATCAGTGAAAACAGAAAGTTGTGCAAATGGCAGTGGAAGTGAAATGAAAAAGATCAGTGCAAAACCGAAAGTTGTGCAAATGGCAGTGGAGTGCAAGATGATGCTAGAGGGAGGATGGAGTTGAGTGGGGGAATGGAGTAGAGTTCAACAGGGTCACTGCCTCGTAGAAGAAACTCTTCCTGAGCCTGCTGGTGCGAGAGCGGAGGCTTCTGTAACGCCTGCCGGATGGGAGGATGGTGAAAAGTTTATTATTGGGGTGGAATGACTCTTTTATCATGTTCCTGGTTTTGCCCAAACAGCGTCGACGGTAGATCTGTTCGATACTGTCCAGTTGTGTACCGGTGATCCTTTGGGCAGTTTTCACCACCCGCTGGAGTGCTTTCCGGTCTGATGCAGAGCAGTACGTTTTGATCTTTAAAGCAGCCTTTTCTGAACATAAAATCAAAACTACATTACAGAATTCCTTTCAAAGTAATAAAATTAGTTTATAGATTCTGTGATACAGTTTGTAAGAATGCTCTCAATAGCACAGCAGTAGAAGTTCACCAGGATCCTGGGACAAAGGTGAGCTTTCTTAAGGCTCCGAAGAAAGTAGAGGAGCTGTGCGCCTTTTTGACCAGGGTGGAGGAGTTTATGGACCAGGTGAGATCATCGGAGATGTGGATGCTAAGGAACTTGAAGCTGGGCACACACTCCACTGCAGCTCCGTTGATGGAGATGGGTGTGTGTGCACACCACGTGGTCAGGTACCGTACTTCCTCCCTGTAGGCCGTCTCATCGTCGCCTCTGATCAGGCCTATCACCGTGGTGTCATCTGCGAACTTAATTATGGAATTGGAACCATAGATAGGAGCGCAGTCATGGGTGAATAGGGAGTAAAGGAGAGGGCTCAGCACGCAACCTTGTGGCACGCTGGTGTTCAGGGTGATAGTGGAGGAGGAGAGGTTGTCTATCTTAACAGACTGGGGTGTGTTAGATAGAAAGTCCAGAGTCCAATTGCAGAGGGATGAGTTGATACCAAGCTGGCTGAGCTTGGATATCAACTTGGAGGGGATCACAGTATTGAATGCTAAGCTGAAGTCAATGAACAGCATTCTGGCGTAACAGTTCTGGGTGTCCAAGTGTGTCAGTGTGGAATGAAGTGCCGTGGAGATGGCGTCCTCAGTTGACCTATTGTGGCGGTAGGCAAACTGGTGAGGGTCCCAAGTAGCAGGCAGGCAGGTTTTTGAGTGTGAGAGGACCAGCCTCTCAAAGCACTTGGCGATGATGGGGGTGAGGGCAACAGGATGGAAGTCATTCAGGGCCGTAGCGGTGGAGTGCTTCGGCACTGGCACGATGGTGGCGGTCTTAAAGGTAGTGGGAACAACTGCTTGGGCCAAGGACAGGTTGAAAATGTCCGCAAAGACCCCGGCCAGCTGCTCTGCACACGCTTTGAGCACGCGCCCAGGTATTCCATCGGGGCCAGCTGCCTTCCGGGCGTTCACCTTGCTCAGGACCTCTGAGGTGGAGAGTGTGAGAGGCAGATCGTTGAGAGGTAGATCTGCCTTGGACATCACCTCCCTGTTTACCCGGTCAAAGCGAGCGTAGAAGTGGTTGAGCTCGTCAGGGAGGGGGGTGGAGGTGGAGCTGGTAGGGGGCACAGTGTTGGGTGGTTTGTAGCTGGTGAGTGACTGTATGCCTTGCCACATAAGCTGGGGGTCAGAGGAGTTGAAGTGCTCTTCAACCTTCAGTTTGTAGCCATGTTTGGCCTGTGAGATTTCACTTCTCAGGTTGGCCCTAGCTAGGGGAAGGGCTCCTGGTCTCCAGACCTGAAGGCTGCATCTCTGGCATTGAGCAGAGGGCGAACCTCTCTGTTCATCCAGGGCTTCTGGTTGGAGAAAGTTTTTATTGTTTTAAGTGATGTCACTCTGTCCACACACCTGTTGAAATGATCCAGGACAGAGTTTGTGAGAATGTCAATGTTAATCAGGGAGTCTGTGGTGGCCTGAACGGAGAACACATTCAAATCTGTTTGTTGGAATTGCTGTTGGAGAATGGAATCAGCACCCTCGGACCAGATTTTGACGGTCCTTGTTGTGGGTTTGATCTGTTTGATGATGGGGGAGTACTTGGGGATCAGGAACAAAGAGAGGTGATCAGAGTGACCAAGGTGGGGGAGGGGAGTGACTTTGTATGCCTTAGCTACACTGGTGTAAACATGGTCCAAAGTCCTTTGTCCCCTTGTGGAGCAGGAGACGTTCTGTCGGAACTTAGGAAGAACAGATCATAGAGTGCGGTGGTTAAAATCCCCAGCGACAATAAAGGCCTCATCCGGATGCATGGTCTGCAGTTTGTTGATGGCAGCATAAAGTTCTCTCATGGCCACTTTAGCATTAGCATCCAGTGGGACATAAACCGCAGCAGCAACAATGCAGGTGAACTCACGTGGAAGGTAGAAGGGCCTGCACTTGATAACCAGGTACTCCAGATCAGCAGAACAATGGGTATCCACAACGGCAGAGTCCATGCACCATGATTTGTTTACATAAATGCATACTCCTCCACCTCTGATTTTACCTGTGGCTGCCGCTTCTCTATCGGCCCTGAAGATGGTGCGCCCCTCAAGCTCCACCACGCAGTTCGGGACAGCGTCGCTAAGCCATGTTTCCGTGAAGAGTGAAGAACATGAGACTGCAGTCCATGAGCCTTTTCTGTGTGAGGGTCCAGATCTTGAGTTCATCCATCTTATTCGCAGAGACCGCACTTTGGCGAGGAAAATGCTAGGGAGCGATGGCCGGTGTGGATTTAGCACGCAGACCTCCGCGTTTCCCCCGTCTTTGTTTGCGGTCTGACGCCGGCGCAGAGAGTAGCCGGTCGGCAGGATGACTCCTTGACACCTCGGTGACTTTACCAACTCAGGTGGGAGCTCGTCGAAGTTGAATGGGTGGTCCAAAACTACGTTATTGCTTCGGTAAAAAATGTCCAAAAGTGACTCTCTACTATATGAATGGTTCGGCCCGCTGAATCGGGCGAACACGCAGGAGAAAACTATGTAAATAAGCACTAATTTGCTAAATTTAGTTGAGCCTCGCGATGTACACGCGCTGCCATCTTGTCAGCTACAATATAGTATATAGGCTGGTTGAATTCTCAATTCAACCAGAGGCAACCATCAACAGACATGCCCAAGAAGGCCACACTGCTGGGTGTGCTTGCTGGGCAGATATTAAGTCTCCGTGAGATATTTGGACAGATGAGTGGCAGATGTAAACAGGAAATGTGGTTTATCTTGTCCACATTCAAAAAAATAACATCCTCTTAAATAAAATTAGGATCCCAAAGGTTACACCATCACCTCTAAATCTATGAGCTAAATAGATCTCTTGTATAGTTGACCCTCATTGTCTGTGGATACAGGAGTCCACTTTGCAGTAAGTATTATGCAAGTGATATTTTTCTCAGATTTTCCTAAATCGTCGATGCAAATGATAGTCAGTATAATTTTAGAGTATAATTCAAATCGTATTGAACAAACTTCCCAATGATAACAGTATTTTTTTTGTTTTTTAAATAATAAACTCAAAATGCACTGTTCCAAATGATTATGCACAACAAAGTTGCAAAACATTTTATAGGTTGTAAAGAACTAAAAATGGCCATTTGTTGAATTTGCAGCATTAGGAGGTCATATTTACTGAAATCAAAAGCTATTTCAATCAAAAACATCTTAATAGGCCAAGTTACATGTAAACATAGGATCCCTTCTTTGATATCACCTTCACAATTCTTGCATCCATTGAACTTGTGAGTTTTTGGAGAGTTTCTGGTTAAATTTCTTTGCAGGATGTCAGAATAGCCTCCCAGAGCTGCTGTTTTGATCTGAACTGCCTCCCACCCTCATAGATCTTTTGCTTGAGGATGCTCCAAAGGTTCTCAATAGGGTTAAGGTCAAGTGAAGATGGGGGCCACACCATGAGTTTATCTCCTTTTTATGCCCATAGCAGCCAATGACACAGAGGTACTCTTTGCAGCATGAGATGGTGCATTGTCGTGCATAAGATGATTTTACCACGGAAGGCACGGTTCTTCTTTCTTTACCACGGAAGAAAGTGGTCAGTTTAGAAACTTTAAATACTTTACTGAGGTCATTTTCACACCTTCAGGGACCCTAAAGGGGCCTACTAGCTCTCTCCCCATGATTCCGGCCCAAAACATAACCTCGCCACCTCCTTGCTGACGTTGCAGCCTTGTTGGGACATGGTGGCCATCCACTACTCTATCCATCTGCAACCGTGGTTGCAGGGTTGCACAGCACTCATCAGTAAACAAGACTGTTTGAAAATTAGTCCTTATGTATTTCTGATCCCACTGCAACCGTTTCTGCTTGTGAGCATTGTTTAGGTGGCCGAATAGTAGGTTTATGCACAACTGCAAACCTCTGGAGGATCCTACACCATGAGGTTTGCGGGACTCCAGAGGCACCAGCGGCTTCAAATACCTGTTTGCTGCTTTGTAATGGCATTTTAGCAGCTGCTCTCCTAACCCGATGAATTTGTCTGGCCGAAACCTTCCTCATTATGCCTTTATCTGCACGACCCCGTCTGCGCTCTGAATCAGCCGCAAATCTCTTCACAGTACGATGATCACGCTTAGATTTTTGCTAAATATCTAATGTTTTCATACCTTGTCCAAGGTATTGCACTATTTGACACTTTTCGGCAGCAGAGAGATCCTTTTTCTTTCCCATATTGCTTGAAACCTGTGGCCTGCTTAATGGAACGTCCCTCTTAAGTAGTTCTCCTTTGATTGGGCCCACCTCGCAAACTAATTTCCACAGGTGTCTGAGATGGATTTCAATAACACAATACCATCCATGAATATAATTGAAAAGCAAAAAAAATTAATGTTTATGACACTTAAATCCAATTTGCATAATAATTTGGAACGCAGGTATTGCCATACTTGCATTGGCGCAGCTTGGTGGGCTGTTCTCCATGCCTGAGAGCCCTGGATACCTGCTGATAGAGAAGAACGATGAGGCTGCTGCAGAAAAAAAGTGCATTGTTGTTTGCAAGGTTCAGCCTGTTCTACTGCGCTCTTGGTTCTGAGCTGACTGTGCTAAGCCTGGAGTCTTGATATGCAGACATGGCTAAAAGTCTTGGTACCCTAAAAATAAAAAGTCGAAAATTGTCCCTGAGAGAAAACAGCACTTGGAAAGGTTTTCTCCATTTATAGAGGCTGAATTATTGATTCTAAGGTTGAAGACACCATTATTTATTATCACTTCTCAGGGATTGCTATAATTTAGTCCAGCACTATTCATTTGTTATATTATTTTAAATATGTTACATTGGAAAGCAAGGCAAAGTATCACATCTATCAGATATTGAATAATTAATGGTCAATTTCAACTTATTTCAGAGAAAATTGTGCGTTTTAGTTTTTATTTTAAGGATGCTGACACTTCTGGAAATGGAGGTCATGTTTGGAACAAGAGACAGGCACTTGCCAGCTTATTGGGTAAATAAAGAGCAAACCCAGCCTGATTTGTTAAACTGGTTCTAAAGGACAAATACTGGTAATTTTCAACATAAATTACAAACAAACTAGACACAAGTAACTCTATTTAAAACTTCTGGAATTAAGCAGTTCAATGCTACTTTTAAATATTCTGTTTTGGTCTCACCCCTCAGGAGATTCCTCTGAAAAAAAGGAGGGATGAATGGAATGCATGGAATGACGGAATGGAGCGCCAGAACAATCTACAAGTTGTTTCTGTTCTACAGTTACTGAGGGACAGGACTGTCCGCTGGCAGTTGATCACTGGCATTGCCATGCTGGTGTCTTTTCAGTTGTCTGGTGTCATAGCTACGAGTAATTACACAAGTGAGAATAAGTGATTTTTAATCCCCCAATCTTCTACGTAACATATTAAAATGTGTATTTTCACACATACTGGACTGGGGGCAGGTCGGGTGGTAGATTTTGTCTTCCTCCTTTCTAACTCTGGCGACTACTACCACCGCTGCCACCGCAATCTCCTCCTCCTCCCAAGCCCAGAACTTGAGTCAGTCTTTGGGTCAGGTCAGCCTCCCCCTTCTTTTGGCCATTGAAAGACAAAAGAATCGGACCCTGTCCTGACCAGACGCTAACGGTCTCCTGCCGGACGCCACGCATGGGAATAGATTGGTGTATGTTACCGATACGTATCGCTGATTAAATACACTCAGATTGATAATACTCTTGGTGGTGACAAAAGGACAAAGGGTGACAAAAGGAATGTCTGTGACCTCAATGTGGCACAGATGTCATGTTAGGGTAGACAATCGTATTTCCTTTGAAAGAATGTTAATAAGAGGGTTCATTTATATTCTTCTTTTGTGTTATGTGGGTTTAATGATGTGTGTGATGTGTTTTGATCACCAGTCATTACTATGCAGCAATATCTGCAAATTTCCAGTAGGTGTCAGTACGGCTACACGACTGAATTAGATTTGATTCAACTTTATTGTCATTAAGCAGAGTACAGGTACAAGCCAATGAGTAGATGTACCTTTGGCTGCAATCACAGCACTGAGTCTGTGTGGAGAGGTCTCAATCAGGCTTGTACATCTGGATACTGCAATTTCTTTCCATTCTTCCTAGCAAAAAAGCTCAAGCTCTGTCAGGTTGCTTGGGAATCGGGCATGAACAGCTCTTCTCCGACGTTGTCCCTCTCTTGCATACTGAGTCATAATGTCCTCCAGGATTTCACAAAATGTTGCTGCATTCATTTTCCCCTCTATAGTTACAAGCTTTCCAGGGCCTGCTGCTGAGAAGCATCCCACACCATGATGCTGCCCCACCAATGTGGGGATGGTGTGTTTGTGGATATGGATTTCTGAATTATCTGATGACCCAAAAGCTACATTTTTGTCTCATCAGATCAAATGTCCTTCTTCCAAATTGACCTTGGAGTCTCCCACATGCCTTCGGGGGAACTCCAGCTCAAGATTTTTTAACAGTGGCTTTCTCTTTGCCACTCTCCCATACAGCTTTGACTAGTGAAGAACTCGGGCAACAGTTGTATGCACAGTCTCTCCAATCTTAGCCACTGAAGGTTTTAACTCCTTCAGAGTGGTCGTAGGTGTCTTGGTGGTCTCCCTCTTGCCCAGTCACTCAGTTTGTGAGGATGGCCATACTCCTTCCATTTCTTGATGATGGATTTAAATGAACTCCGGGGGATGCGCAGTGAGTTGGAATTGGTTTTGTAGCCATCCCCTGACTTATACTTTTCAATAATATTTTCTCTGTTTGGAGTGTTCTTTTGTCTTAATTGTGTAATTCTAGCAGGAATACTTCTGAACCAGTGACTGGACCTCCCAGACACAGGTGTCGTTATACTACAATCACTTGAGACACATTAACTGCACTTGTAGAAGAAATTTTACTTTATTCATGACAATATTACAGTATTGGCATATAAGTGAACCATGTGTTCTTGGCAATCATTTAATATTATCTAACTGTTCAATATTAGAAAGGAAGTACACAATTTGTTCTTAACCTTGAGTGTTTTACCAGAATCGTTCATCCATCATCAGCGAGGAAGCAACATTATGTCTTGCCAGGTCACCGTGACATGGTTACTAAGGTAGCCAGGGCCAACAATAGAACAATAGAAAGGCCCCCACCCTGTAACTCTTTGATATAAAATGATGTTGGCTCTAGGAAGAGCCCAGTATTTGTACTCACCATGAAGTGTAAATGAATAAAGATACGCAGCCTCAACCGTATCCGCAAATTGATATATAGAATTATACTATAGAATTGGCGTCACGTATATGGGATTGGCAAGAGAAAACCTGCTGGACTGCCACACCGGGGGATGGAACTCGGGTGCGTCTCCCCACACAGACATGGCCACAAAGAGGTGAGAAGATTAGCTTTTTTAACTAGTATAGTATTCTGTGTGAGGGGGCTGCCTGGAGGTCCGTCGTCTGGTTGGTAAGTTCAGGAGAGTTAAAACTCACAGCAAAGAATCTGATTAGAGAATGAGGGAGAATCGAGGCTGAGACTGTGTGTGTGTGAAAGAGAAGATTGCGCAACAAAATGCTGAGAAGTCCCAGTCGTCTTTAATCCGAAGACGCAAGTAGTCAAGTGATGGCTAAAATGTTTGAAACTGCTCATTCATGAGATCTTGAATGATTTTGACAAGGGTGTGAAACATTCCATAAATGAGACTTTGGAATGCGTAAAAATATTTCTGATTTGCCGGAAACCTCAAGGAGCTTTGGGGTACTGAACGACATATAAGAGATTTTTCTTGAAAAACTATATGAGCACACTGCGGCTCACTATGAGAGAAAGAGCAGATTATCTGGCTCACAGGAAGACCAAACGGGTCTCCTGTTGAAAAGGTTGGTTTGCATCTTCAAAAATACATTGCAGTTTCAGTGGGTCCAATTAGTCTATGGCAGCATTAAATATATAACAGCAATATAACTGGAGGAGAGAAAGTTGAGGAGAAGTTCTGTAGGTAAAATCAATCAAAAGAAAATTCAACAGAAGTAAAACATAAAAGTATTCTTACAGAATTAAAACTACAGTAATTGGAGCATTTTAGATGTGTTAATTTGCTATATTTCTGCATAATTGAAATTGACTTTTTAAATGCACCAAAGTAATTTTCAAAAATCTAAAAGTTGATGTTAAAGTTAAAAGTTGAAGATTTAGGGGTCAATAAGAGGAGATAACTGATAATGCATCCCGTTAAAGTACTTGAGCTTGGGTGTTGTCTCCCAAGATCCCGAGAAAGAGAGAGACATGCACCAGGACAATCACACCTTGCCCACTTCTCAATAAGACCTAACTTTAGTTATAAATTCAGAGATACATAGATCAGAGATACATAGATCAGAGTAAACAAATAATTTTGACAAATAGAGAGATAGGTGAATTTAAAAGAACAGAAATCTTAGAAATCTTAGAATTGCCATATAAGCTGTTGTTAATTGTTACAATTGCTGTCCCTTCAATATTTAAATTGACAATAGCAGTGTGCTCCATTGCAAATACGAATACTATGAAATTTTAAGCTGAAAATTGTCGAAGAAGTACAACTACTAAAAACTTGTACCATAAAGTAGTGGTCAAAATTGATGGTTGAATGTTCCTTCTGGCAATATAATCAGTTAAAAACCTGTTGCAGGGTTGTTTTGTTGTGTGCTGCGGGAGCACTAGTGTTACTGTGTTGAAAAATAGCTGAAACTTAACTGTTGCTATATTCTGTGTTGTATTGCTATATCACTCAGTGTGTTGAGACAGATGCATACACAGGGCTGTCCAGCTCCCGACTGAAGCATAGGAGGGGCATATACTCTCTGGTGTCAGGTCTGACCACTTACTGTTGTTTGGCTTACATCACATTTTCTGTACATAAACGGGGAGCTGCAATACAGTATTGGCATATAGGGTTGCATTGTTTGATTTAAATGTATTACCAGATGCTGAATTCAGAATAAGTGCTTAAGAAGAGGTGACTTAGGATGTATAACAACTATAACTTGTGCTTGAAACATATATGCTGCTTAACTTAGTGAACAAGACCAAATTGTAATTATTGCCATTCTAAAACTACGCAATTGAGCCTATCCAGGTATAAAAACATCAAAAGACAATATTCAAATTGTTGATACGTACAGCAGAAATGGTTGGGATACCGGTAACCCTCCTGGGAATTAAGAAGCAAAAAAGACATAGAGAAAACATCAGAAAAATGGGAGAAGCGAACTAAAAACTTATGCAGTCCCTGGCCAGGTGGAGGCACATTTGATGTCAATGCATGTGAAGAGATGCAACTCAGAATAAAAATCTACAAACCGTCGGACAAAGGCAAGAAAAGACAACAGAAGAGAGAGAAAGAGGAAGAGATAATTCAATTGTTCAAAGATGAAGGCACTAATTACAGGAACAGGTTGAGAGAAATTGGAGAGAACCTAAGAGCTAAAAAGGTGAGAACGGAGAGGAAGCAGACAGAGAAACAGTCACTAGTTAGCAGATGCTGCAGGAATATATCCAAATCTGGCAGGTGTTAGGTGTTGTTCAAATTTCAGGAGACATTGACATTGATCCTTACAGAGCATCTCCTGTCCAATATAAAGAGTCGACTCCGAAAGTTTACAGTAGAGAAAGGAATAAGGAAGTTCAAATCAAAAGTCTTAGATTGCTCGACTTCCTAACGTCCATGAGGGGGAGGGCAAATGGATAAAAGCATTCGAGGATGAGACAGTGGGCAAAATATTGGCTCTTGGCGACATTAAGGTACTGTGGGCCCGAACCATGGGGGTGCCAACAATGGAAAATGTCTTCCGCATTAGTGGTGCACACTGGATGATTGATCCACTAGCCGATGGAACTGAATTCAATCCATATTGAGCTGGCTTATGGGGGGCCCTGAGGAAAGAATGTCCGGTCAAGATTGACCCCAAGGCACTGAAGGGTGAGGTTCTTAATGATACAGAGAATCCAGCTGACTACATCAGTCGTCAACTGAAAAGATGGAGGCAGAAAACTGAGGAGGATGCTGAGAAAAGCCCTCTACTAACCACACTGTTCAGAACATCAGTGATAGAGGCCATGCCAAGCTCGGTAAAAAGCAGATTGGAAGACGTTGTGGGACTGACATCAAAGCCGCACAGAGAATTCTGTGACCATGTGATACATGCCATAGAAAAATACAGAAAGGACAAGGAGAGAATGAGGGCGCAGGAGAAAGACATTCAAAGGAAAGTTGCTCAGCTACAACTTTAACTGACTAACAAATATAAGAAAAGGTGTGTGTATACATTTTCAGTGTCAAGCTCACACTAATGACTTCACATCATATTAATCTCGTAAAAAAAAAGAAAAAATGTTATTACTTATTTTACCAAAACTATACCTTTCATATTTCTCATTTTCTGTCTGTCCACATATCACAATTTCCCTTCACATTCCCTGTAATTCAGGGAATTCCCTGTAGTTGATAAGGGAACTTCAGGGAATTCTTCGAGCCGGTGCGTTCGCTAACTGCTAACTGCTGGTTAAGTGGCGCTCCACAGACGCGTTCGCACCGCAAATGAGGGTCTGTTTTCGGTGTCACAAACATGACAGCAGCGTCATTTGTTGGACTGACAGCTGATTGGCTTATAATCGTTTTGTGACAAAAGGAGGGGGGATGATTGTGAACTTGATTGGATAGAAATTTAAACAGCTTTACCAAGTGACGATGTGTTGTCAAATGTATGTAATCTTTGAACCTTTCAGCGAGCGACTCGGAAACGCTTTGCAAGCGATTGGTAGCTAGCGAGCAACGTGTTGGCAACCCCTGTATTAAACAATGTCAGCTCAGAACTTCAAATCTACAGGGAGCCACTGCAGAGGGGCTGAAGAGCCGCATGCGGCTCCGGAGCCGCGGGTTGCCGACCCCCGCTCTAGCTCCTTCCTTGTCCAAGATATGGGCTTTTAAGATTTCACAAAACGATGACCGCAGGGGGAACTTTTCAGGATTTTCACAATATTCGCAAATTTGCCCCAAAGTCACACAAATTCATGCCAATGCAGCCTGGAGGCTGTGTCTGAAATGTTAACTTTGTAGCTCCTTCCTTGTCCAAGATATGGGCTTTTAAGGTTTTCTCTAATTTTACTAAACGATGACCACGGGGTCAACATTTTCATGATTTTCACAATATTCTCAGATTTGCCCCAAATTCACACAAATTGATGCGGATGCAGCCTGGAGGCTGTGTCTGAAATGTTAACAATAGATCCTTCCTTGTCCAAGATATGGGCTTTTAAGATTTCCTGAAATTTTACAAAAAGATGACCCCGGGGGCCAAAGCTTTCAGGATTTTGTCAATATACTCAGATTTGCCCCAAATTCACACAAATTGATGCCAGGGCAGCCCGGAGGCTGTGTCTGAATTATTAACTTTCCTGCTCCTTCCTTGTCCAAGATATGGGCTTTTAAGATTTTCTCTAGTTTAACAAAACGTTGACCGTGCGGTCAACAACGCGCAAACACCGGCAGCATCGGTAGGACAGCAAGAAAGTCTATTTGAAAAACAATGACTTGAATAACACATATACAGATACAAAACACATTAAAACAGGATTCTTGTGGAACTGTAAGTCAACTGTACCATTATTAGTCTATCTAGCCTTTATTCAACAACATTACAACATTACATTACATACATTACAGTCATTTAGCAGACGCTTTTATCCAAAGCGACTTCCAATAAGTGCGTTCAACATAGGTAGGCAAAAGAACTTCAGGTCACATGAAAACAATAGCGTCATACCGCGTTTGATTTTGGTTGGCCCCCCCTAGATTTTCAGTGGCTCCATCTGGCCCCCCCCTGGGAAAATTTTCTGCAGGCGCCACTGAGAGACAGGCACACTCCCTCGCACACACACGCACACACCAGCAAGCTCATGTTGGGCAAGTGTGTCACTGCATACTGAAACAACAGCACCAAATACATTATTTCCACCATTGTTTGTTTGGATAATCACACATTTCATGGGTTTTGCAGTAAAAAACCGTAAAGCATTTTCACTTCGCTGTTGCTTGCTTGGGTCGGTTGGCCGCAGCTCGCAACAGCCCCCGCCTTCGAGCAGAGAACAGCATGGGACAGGTAGGTACTAAACACACACACACATACCAGAACACAGATATGATCAACACCAGAACCGTGTGTTCTTGTAGTATATAATGTACATTGAAGTTCCTACCACTGCTATGAGAACCAGATCATTCAGCAGAGTCCTGGTTGGTAATGAGGGGACTGATATTTTAGTTGAGAACAACTCACTAAACCATAGATGATTGTGATTAGATTATATTAGATTAGAATAGATTAGATTAGATTAGATTAGATTAGATTAGATTCAACTTTATTGTCAGTGAGCAAGTACAGGTACAAGCCAATGAAATGCAGTAGCATCCAACCAGAAAGTGCAATAGTGTACTATTATATATACAGAATACAGAATATATACAGAATATATACAGAATAAACTATATACATTATATATACTAACTATAAATATAAATTAATAAATATGTAAATAAATAATGCAAGGAGTCTTAGTGCAAAACGGAAGTGAAATGGAAATGATCAGTGCAAACAGAAAGTTGTGCAAATTGCAGTGGAGTGCAAGATGATGCTAGAGGGAGGATGGAGTTGAGTGGGGGAATGGTTCAGCAGGGTCACCGCCTCGTAGAAGAAACTCTTCCTAAGCCTGCTGGTGCGAGAGCGGAGGCTTCTGTAACGCCTGCCGGATGGGAGGAGGGTGAAAAATTTATTGTTGGGGTGGGATGAGTCTTTTATAATGTTCCTGGTTTTGCCCAGACAGCGTTGACGGTATCTGTTCAATGCTGTCCAGTTGTGTACCGGTGATCCACCGCTGGAATGCTTTCCGGTCTGATGCAGAGCAGTTGCCATACCATAATGTGATACAGTTAGTGAGAATGCTCTCAATGGTACAGCGGTAGAAGTTCACCAGGATCCTGGGACAAAGGTGAGCTTTCTTAAGGCTCCGAAGAAAGTAGAGGCGCTGTTGCGCCTTTTTAACCAGGGTGGAGGAGTTTATGGACCAGGTGAGATCATCGGAGATGTGGATGCCAAGGAACTTGAAGCTGGGCACACGCTCCACTGCAGCTCCGTTGATGGAGATGGGGGTGTGTGCATGGCTCCCTGCCCGCCTGAAGTCCACGATGATCCCCTTGGTTTTCTTGGTGTTGAGTGCCAGGTTGTTGTCAGCGAGCCACGTGGTCAGGTGCTGTACTTCCTCCCTGTAGGCCGTCTCATCGTTGCCTCTGATCAGGCCTATCACCGTGGTGTCATCTGCAAACTTAATTATGGAATTGGAGCCATAGATGGGAGCGCAGTCATGGGTGAATAGGGAGTAAAGGAGAAGGCTCAGCATGCAACCTTGTGGCACGCCAGTGTTCAGGGTGATAGTGGAGGAGGAGAGGCTGTCTATCTTAACAGACTGGGGTCTGTTAGATAGAAAGTCCAGAGTCCAATTGCAGAGGGATGAGTTAATACCTGGCTGAGCTTGGATATCAACTTGGAGGTATTGAAGAATCGTTCTGATATTCTTCTGCGTGTTTGTTTGTGGTGAATCAAGAGGAAAAGATGAGGCAAAGATGAACTGGAATCTTCAGAAGAGCTTTACTGGAATAAGACCTTGGACAGCGCTGGTTCCAACTCTCGCATGCATCAAAGAAGGACAATCAAATATCTCCGTGCTTCCCTATTTATCCCGCATATACAGGGCATTTACATAATATTCTAATTCACTGATGACAATGTTGTTTAACTGTTATCTATTGGTCAGCCAGCTTCAAGAGGGGCAGCGCTAAGATTCAAATCTGAGGGATGAACAGATGTCTGTGGGGGAAAGTAGAATTCTCTTTGTGTAAATTAAAGAACAACAGTATAGTGTTATTTACCCTTTGATCTGAAGAAGCTCCCCCTGACTGCCCGTCCATGCGAACCCCCTCTCTTCCCTCTTCCTGACCACAGATGTTTGAAGCTTTGATAAAGTAATACAGTGACCTCTTCACCTATTGGCAGATATGTGTTATCTAGCCCTCCTGGAGAGAGACGCTGTAAATGCTCGTATGTATTACTCCATCTCCAGACTTTCCCGGGGCAGCCATTTGGTTACTTAACTTCAGTTACTGCATTTACTTATATGTGTGTTGACATTATTTGTTATATTCCAACAGAGGGGATCACAGTGTTGAATGCTGAGCTAAAGTCAATGAACAGCATTCTGGCGTAACAGTTCTGGGTGTCCAAGTGTGTCAGTGTGGAGTGAAGTGCCGTGGAGATGGCGTCCTCAGTTGACCTATTGTGGCGGTAGGCAAACTGGTGAGGGTCCAAAGTAGCAGGCAAAAGTCTTAGATTTTTTTAAGTGTGAGAGGACCAGCCTCTCAAAGCACTTGGCGATGATGGGGGTGAGGGCAACAGGATGGAAGTCATTCAGGGCCGAAGCGGTGGAGTGCTTCGGCACTGGCACGATGGTGGCGGTCTTGAAGGTAGTGGGAACAACTGCTCGGGCCAGGGACAGGTGGAAAATGTCCGCAAAGACCCCCGCCAGCTGCTCTGCACACGCTTTGAGCACGCGCCCAGGTATTCCATCGGGGCCAGCTGCCTTCCGGGCGTTCACCTTGCTCAGGATGGAACAGACCTCTGAGGTAGAGAGTGTGAGAGGCAGATCAATGAGAGGTAGATCTGCCTTGGACATCACCTCCCTGTTTTCCCGGTCAAGTGGTTGAGCTCGTCAGGGAGGGAGGTGGAGCTGGTAGGGGGCACAGTGTTGGGTGGTTTGTAGCTGGTGAGTGTCTGTATGCCTTGCCACATACGCCAGGGGTCAGAGGAGTTGAAGTGCTCTTCAACCTTCAGTTTGTAGCCATGTTTGGCCTGTGAGATTCCCCTCCTCAGGTTGGCCCTAGCTGAGCTGTAGGCCTCCCGGTCTCCAGACCTGAAGGCTGCATCTCTGGCTTTGAGCAGAAGGCGAACCTCTCTGTTCATCCAGGGCTTCTGGTTGGGGAAAGTTTTTATTGTTTTAAGTGATGTCACTCTGCCCACACACCTGTTGATATGATCCAGGACAGAGTTTGTGAGAATGTCAATGTTCTGATGATGAAGGCCCCTGAAGAGCTGGCAGACCTCCAAAGCTCTGTGAATAAAGCGCAGAAGAAGGCCAAGAAGGAAAAAAAGAAACAAGGTGAAACGGCACTTCTTTAAGAATTTGGACCAAATATTCACGGGAACCCGTATGTTGTAATAATGGATTTTTCATAAGTCATGGTTTGAATCAAATGAAAGCTGTGTCATGCAGCCGCACAGCAGGCGGAGCCTGAGTGGGTGGAGGTGATGGTATTGGGCAGGTCTGTAAAACCGTCTTCTTCTCCATCTGCTGACATGTGACTGCTGCAGCCCTCAGCGCTATCTTAAATGTAAGTCTTCATAAACTTAACAATGCAGATTCGATCATCCATTAAGCATAGATGGATTATATTTCAAATGAATGCTCAATTACTAAGTGTGTTATTACTAGTGTATTTAGGTGTCTGACCTACAGAGCCTTATGTCCACAGTGAGATCATCTTGTTGAAGTCTTAGACAATGCTGCATAATTTCCCGGTTTTCTGGATATTTACCGCATCTTCTGCAAAGATTATCAAAATCGTGTAAGCATGCAGTAATCGTGTGAGGGAGCACGGAAACTGTGAAAGAATGTAAAAACACAAATGGCATCAGTTATTTAAATAGTTTCAGTTATTTAAATAGTTTTAAAGAACTCAATACCTGGAGCAAACACCGCCAATCACACAAAAAGTACAACATCACTGAGCATAAACATAAACAGAAGAGTGCACATGGTTATTCTGATCATCAATGCACTGTAGGGTTCTTACTTCTCTTACCTTCCATCAGATAATAGAGGTTGCAGTAATTAGAAGAGTGAATAGAAGAGACAAAATATTAATTATTTCTCTCCTTTTGTCATCTTTTTGAATATAAATATATATTTAAATGTAATAAAGCATAAGCCAGTTTTAAACATAGCAACTTTCTTTCATGGAATCGCAGATCTCAGAGATGGACATGGCCTGGATAGATATGAAGACAGATGAGGGAAAGAGAGAGAGTAAGAGAAAGATAAACTGTGGGTTCAGGTTTGACTGACATTCCGATTTGTTGAAAATTCTCTGAGTTTTCATGTTTTTTGGGGGGATGAAAACTGGATGTAAGCAATTACATCCAGGGTCATTGATGGCTTCATCACTTTCTTCTAAACACTGTAAAACTGCCGTTTTAGTCCTAGTCCTAGTCCTCCTATCTTGTCTTTACTTAATTTCTGAATTTGCTCTTGGCCACTTCCAGAATCGGCCTCAGCTCACACATCACCTATCTATATATATAAAAAATTCAGCTTTTTGGTCATCAGACTAGTCGCTATGTTTGACAAACACCAAACACTGCACATCACCATAAACACACCTTGAAGCATGGTGGTGGCAGCATCACACTGTGGGGATGCTTCTGGAGCGCCCTGAAAGGCTTGTAAAGGAAAATGAATGCAGCAACATTTTGTGAAATCCCAGAGGACAATATGACTCAGTCTGCAAAAGAGCTACAACTTGGAAGAAGATTTATGTTCCAGCAAGACAATGATCCAAAGCATACAGCAAAAGCTACACAGAAATGGTTTAAAGATAACAAGTTGAATGCCCTGGAGTGGCTGAGACACCTCCAGGGCATTCAACAAATAAGTGCTTACAAGCATGCTCCAACTCACTGTCAGAATCAGAATCAGAACAGCTTTATTGCCAAAAAAGGATGAATCTAATCTAATCTACTCTAATCCATTCGTGTAGCCATACTGACACCTATTGGCGATTTTTAGAACTTGCTGCATAGTCATGACAGGTGATCAAATCACTGTTAAACCCACATAACACAAGATACAAAATATAAAGGAACCCTCTTACTTACATTATGTGGAAGGAAATACCACTTCCAACTCTAAACATGACATCTGCGCCACATTGAGGTCACAGACATTCCTTTTGTCACCCTTTGTCCTTTTGTCACCATAATCATCCTGGGTTGATTAAGTCAATGTTACATTTTGGCAACATACACAAATCTAAATATAAATCTATTTTTGGGAACACTCTGTATTAGTCCTGTAAGTCTGTTTGTCCATATGGGTCTTTCTGTTCAAAAGGAGTCGGACCAGGAAGAATAATTTCAGAATCGGCCTCAGCTCACACATCACCTATAATGCCTAGCTTGTCCTCTTCTTTCAGGACGTTACTGTTGATGAAGACTCTTCTAAACACCTTCAAACTGCACCTAGTCCTCCCATCTCAATTCCATTGAGTTTATAGTATAATTCTATATATCAATTTGCGGAGACGGTTGAGGCTGCGTATCTTTGTTCATTCACACATCATGGTGGTCTAGAGCCAACATCATTTTATATCAAAGAGTTACAGGGTGGGGGCCTTTCTATTGTTCTATTGTTGGCCCTGGCTACCTCACGGTGACCTGGCAAGACATAATGTTGCTTCCCCGCTGATGATGGATGAACGATTCTGGTAAAACACTAAGAACAACCACTAAGAACAAATTGTGTACTTCCTTTCTAATATTGAACAGTTAGATAATATTCAATTATTGCCAAGAACACAAGGTTCACTTATATGGCAATACTATAATATTGTCATCAATATAGTCAATTTCCTTCCACATATTCCCTCCTTTGACGATTTCAATATCGCCAACATGATGATATACATATTTTAGCTGGAACCAAACAACCAATGACGGGCAAAAACTAGCATCAATATGCTAGAAAAATTCCCTCAAACCTTGCCTCTCAACTTAATCATGGGCGATCACGCTTGCAGATCTTGTCAAGTCAGCATTTTGTGCGCAGTTGTGTGTAGATCAAAAATATAAACCAACAATATAGAACTGAAATATGAATTGCTTAACTGGGATTACTGAGTAAATGAATTACCTATTTAACTGAAAATAATATCAAAATGAGATTTGCATAAATTTACACAATCAAGACTTCTTCCTATAGGAATATTGTAGTTCCTGCATTTAACAATACAGATGCAAACACAATGAGTAACAACTGCATGTTTATATGCTGATACAAAGTATACATATACAGTATATAGTATACATAACCTATTATGATATCAACCCAATACTGATACAGGAAGTGCAAAGTTCATATATGTTGATATAGTTGTCCTCATGCGTGGCAATGCTAGATGTCGACTTCAGCTCTATGGGCATTTGTACACCTTCAGAGGCATCATCAGAGGTTACCAGCACTATCACAGGGGATGTTGTTCAAACCACTCACTTCAGTGACCTCCAAAGTTCAGAGCTCACCACTCGTGTTCAGACACATTAACGGAGTCAATGGAGACCGATGGTCAGACGACCATCGGTCTCCATTGACTCCGTTAATTCGGCATCTGTATCCTGCATGTAGTCTGGAATGGGGAACAAGTCTGGTGTCCAATTACCATCTGTGCCAGTTGCATCTCTGCCAATCTTGAAACTGTCAGCACGCTTATCTGGTTAACGAGAGTCTTTGCAAGAACATGTCTCAGAATGGGTACGATGCAACACATCAGCAGAGCTACTATAACTTAAACTATCAACGCGGTTAGTCCTATTTTTGCAAAAGTATCGCCCCATTTTATGAGCTTTTAGGTCCAGCCAATCCCATGACGTTCCTCCCTTACTAGCATTATCTTCCTAATCCCTATCTTAATTTGTTGAGTTTGGACATGGCTATGGAGAACGTTCCATCGGGGACATGTTATCTGGGATGTAAGTGCAACACAATTCTCCAACCATTTGACACACACCCCTTTCTCCAGCTAGGATCCAACCTAAGGCCTGCCTATTTTGCCAAGACCTCCACTCAGTTTCTCGGAGTTGTACACCCATTAGCATAAGGGCTTCGTCAGTATAATTCATGTAACGCTGTTGGTTATAATAGATATAATTAAGCCAAGCAACATTTTTGTGTCGTTCTCTCTTTCCTTGTAGTATTATGCAACAGTGATGATTTTAATTTTTTCTACTTAGAGTCAATGTTTTCTCACATTTCACATCATCACTTATCTAAGTCATGGATTGGATTTTGGTCTAACACAATTTTCGACAGGTTTGTAGTTGCATTACTCATCTGCTTCCTGTTTTTTAGCTTCACTCAAACGCGTCTGGGTCTGTGTCTGGACGGCACCTTTCAGGTCCTTTATCAACACAGATCTCTCCACCACTTGTTCTATCAACAAAGTACATCTTTCAACGACATTTTATGGTAGATTCATTCAAAATGACCTCAAAATTGGATTTGTGGACCTGCAGGAGGGAATAAAGCCACTTTGTTTATTTGACCAGGAGCACAGCAGTTCAAGCAGGCACAGATTGAGTAGTGTTGATGTCCAGCCCTGCATAAATGAAAACATTACGATCATTTGGCAGACGCCTTTTTTCCAAAGCGACTAACATTACATGACCAGCCTTCGCGGAGAGGGGAGCAATTGAGGGTTTGGTGCCTTGCTCAGGGGCACCTCGGCGGTGGCTCAAACCGGCGACCACGCGGTTCCCAAGCAGAAGCACTACCCACTGAGCCACTGCCTCCCTATATCTTAAAATGTCGTTGAAAGATGTACTTTGTTGGTATCTTAACAGTTTAAACATGAGGCTGTACATACATTAAACAACAGATTGTTTAGCAGCTATTGTAGCAGCTAGAAACGTCAAACATGACTGTAACATGCTTTTCATTGTTATTTACACAAACAGTGGCGTGGTTGTTTCAGTAAGTCATATTATAATGTGATTTCAAACAGGGCTATCTTGAAATGTAGTTTGAAGATGTTTTGAGTTGATAATCGATCAGTTTTCACTTTTTCATTTATTCAGGGCTGAACAGCAACACTACTCAATCTGTGCCTGCTTAAACTGCTGTGCTCCTGGCCAAATAAACAAACTGGCTTTAATCCCTCCTGAAGGTCCACAAATCCAATTTTGAGGTGATGTTGAATGAATCTACCATAAAATATCGTTGAAAGATGTACTTTGTTGATAACATAACATGTTATGTTTAATCTCGTTACATTGAGAAAAAGCGATTGCAGTAGCTGGAAATGTCAAAAACGGCTGTTACATGCTTTTCATTGTATTTTACACAAGCAGTGTCCTAGTTTTTGCAGTAAAGCATATCATAATGTGATTCCAAGCAGGGCTATCTTGAAATGTAGTATGAAGATGTTTAGAGTTGATAATCAATCAGTTTTCACTTTTTCATTCATTCAGGGCTGAACAGCAACACTACTCAATCTGTGCCTGCTTAAACTGCGAAATACACAAAGTAGCTTTATCCCCTCCTGAAGGTCCACAAATCCAATATTGAGGTGATTTTGAATGAATCTACCATAGAATGTCGTTTAAAGATGTACTTTAAACTTAACAGTTTAAACATGAAGCTGTACATACATTGAGAAACAGCGATTGCAGTAGCTGGAAACGACAAAAACGGCTTTTACATGCTTTTCATTGTTATTTACACAAGCAGTGGTTGTTTTAGTAAGTCATATAGAAATGGAAAATATGAAGGCATGTTGTTTGTATATAGAGGTTTCTGGTACAGGTTTGCCACCTGGTGGTTGGACATGGCATCACATGAATGCGGTTTAATTTTTCGAAAACGTCACCAAATAAACAAAGTGGCTTTGGCGTGGCGTGGTTGTTTCAGAAGTCATATTATAATGTGATTTCAAGAGGGCTATCTTGAAATGTAGTTTGAACAATGTACATACATTGCGAAACAGCGATTGCAGCAACTGAAAACGTCAAAAACAACTGTAACCTGCTTTTCATTGTTATTTACACAAGCAGTGGCCTGGTTGTTTCAGTAAGTCATGTTATATTGTGATTTCAAGCAGGGCAATCTTGAAATGTAGTTTGAAAATGTTTTGTGTTGATAATCGATCAGTTTTCAGTTTTTCATTCATTCAGGGCTGAACAGCAACACTACTCAATCTGTGCCTGCTTAAACTGCTGTGCTCCTGGCCAAATAAACAAAGTGGTTATTCCCTCCTGAAGGTCCACAAATCTAATTTTGAGGTCATTTTGAATGAATCTACCATAAAATGTCATTGAAAGATGTACTTTGTTGATAACATAACAGTTTAAACATGAAGCAGTACATACTTTGAGAAACAGCGCTTGCAGCAGCTAGAAATGTCTTAAAACGGCTGTTACATGCTTTTCATTGTAATTTACACAAGCAGTGGCCTGGTTGTTTCAGTAAGTCATATTATAATGTGATTTCAAGCAGGGCTATCTTGAAATGTAGTTTGAAGATGTTTTGAGTTGATGTTGAGTTTGAGTTTGAGTTTGAGTCTGCCAAATAATCGTTATGTAATGTAATATCAACAAAGTACATCTTTGAAGGTTATGTTTTGGTGGATTCATTCAAAATCACCTCAAGTTTGGATTTGTGGACCTTCAGGAGGGAATCAAGCCACTTTGTTTATTTGGCCAGGAGCACTGCAGTTTGAGCAGGCACAGATTGAGTAGTGTTGCTGTTCAGCCCTGAATGAATGAAAAAGTGAAAACTGATCAATTATCAACTCAAAACATCTTCAAACTACATTTCAAGATGGCCTTGTTCAAATCACATTATAATATGAATTCTGAAACAACCATGCCACGCCAAAGCCACTTTGTTTATTTGGTGACGTCTTTGAAAAATTAAACCGCATCATGTAATGCCATGTCAAACCACCAGGTGGCAAACTCGTACCAGTTACCTTACTGAAACAACCACTGCTTGTGTAAATAACAATGAAAAGCATATTACAGCCGTTTCGGTCGTTTTCAGCTACTGCAATCACTGTTTCTCAATGTATGTACAGCTTCATGTTTAAACTGTTATGTTATCGACAAAGTATAATATTAAAAAGATGTTTCAATGACATTTTATGGTAGATTCATTCAAAATCACCTCAAAATTGGATTTGTGGTCCACAATAAAGCCACTTTGTTTATTTGGACAGGAGCACAGCAGTATAAGCAGGCACAGATTGAGTAGAGTTGCTGTTCAGCCCTGAATAAATGAAAAAGTGAAAACTGATCAATTATCAACTCAAAACATCTTCAAACTACATTTCAAGATGGCCTTGTTCAAATCACATTATAATATGAATTCTGAAACAACCATGCCGCGCCAAAGCCACTTTGTTTATTTGGTGACGTTTTTGAAAAATTAAACCGCATTCATGTAATGCCATGTCAAACCACCAGGTGGCAAACTCGTACCAGTTACCTTACTGAAACAACCACTGCTTGTGTAAATAACAATGAAAAGCATATTACAGCCGTTTCGGTCGTTTTCAGCTACTGCAATCACTGTTTCTCAATGTATGTACAGCTTCATGTTTAAACTGTTATGTTATCAACAAAGTATAATATTAAAAAGATGTTTCAATGACATTTTATGGTAGATTCATTCAAAATCACCTCAAAATTGGATTTGTGGTCCACAATAAAGCCCCTTTGTTTATTTGGACAGGAGCACAGCAGTATAAGCAGGCACAGATTGAGTAGTGTTGCTGTCCAGCCCTGAATGAATAAAAAAAAATAAAACTAATGGATTATCAACTCAAAACATCTTCAAACTACAGTTCAAGATAGCCCTGCTTGAAATCACATTGTAATATGACTTACTGAAACAACCAGGCCACTGCTTGTGTAAATTACAAGGAAAAGCATGTAACAGCCATTTTTGACATTTCCAGCTACCGCAATCGCTGTTTCTTCAAGTTTAAACTGTTAAGTTGTCAACAAAGTACATCTTTCAAGGACATTTTATGGTAGATTCATTCAAAATCACCTCAAAATTGGATTTGTGGTCCACAATAAAGCCACTTTGTTTATTTGGACAGGAGCACAGCAGTATAAGCAGGCACAGATTGAGTAGTGTTGCTGTTCAGCCCTGAATGAATGAAAAAGTGAAAACTGATCAATTATCAACTCAAAACATCTTCAAACTACATTTCAAGATGGCCTTGTTCAAATCACATTATAATATGAATTCTGAAACAACCATGCCACGCCAAAGCCACTTTGTTTATTTGGTGACGTTTTTGAAAAATTAAACCGCATCATGTAATGCCATGTCAAACCACCAGGTGGCAAACTCGTACCAGTTACCTTACTGAAACAACCACTGCTTGTGTAAATAACAATGAAAAGCATATTACAGCCGTTTCGGTCGTTTTCAGCTACTGCAATCACTGTTTCTCAATGTATGTACAGCTTCGTGTTTAAACTGTTATGTTATCGACAAAGTATAATATTAAAAAGATGTTTCAATGACATTTTATGGTAGATTCATTCAAAATCACCTCAAAATTGGATTTGTGGTCCACAATAAAGCCACTTTGTTTATTTGGACAGGAGCACAGCAGTATAAGTAGGCACAGATTGAGTAGTGTTGCTGTTCAGCCCTGAATGAATGAAAAAGTGAAAACTGATCAATTATCAACTCAAAACATCTTCAAACTACATTTCAAGATGGCCTTGTTCAAATCACATTATAATATGAATTCTGAAACAACCATGCCACGCCAAAGCCACTTTGTTTATTTGGTGACGTTTTTGAAAAATTAAACCGCATTCATGTAATGCCATGTCAAACCACCAGGTGGCAAACTCGTACCAGTTACCTTACTGAAACAACCACTGCTTGTGTAAATAACAATGAAAAGCATATTACAGCCGTTTCGGTCGTTTTCAGCTACTGCAATCACTGTTTCTCAATGTATGTACAGCTTCATGTTTAAACTGTTATGTTATCAACAAAGTATAATATTAAAAAGATGTTTCAATGACATGTTATGGTAGATTCATTCAAAATCACCTCAAAATTGGATTTGTGGTCCACAATAAAGCCCCTTTTGTTTATTTGGACAGGAGCACAGCAGTATAAGCAGGAACAGATTGAGTAGTGTTGCTGTCCAGCCCTGAATGAATAAAAAAAAATAAAACTAATGGATTATTAACTCAAAACATCTTCAAACTACAGTTCAAGATAGCCCTACTTGAAATCACATTGTAATATGACTTACTGAAACAACCAGGCCACTGCTTGTGTAAATTACAAGGAAAAGCATGTAACAGCCATTTTTGACATTTCCAGCTATCGCAATCGCTGTTTCTTCAAGTTTAAACTGTTAAGTTGTCAACAAAGGACATTTTATGGTAGATTCATTCAAACTCACCTCAAAATTGGATTTGTGGTCCACAATAAAGCCACTTTGTTTATTTGGACAGGAGCACAGCAGTATAAGCAGGCACAGATTGAGTAGTGTTGCTGTTCAGCCCTGAATGAATGAAAAAGTGAAAACTGATCAATTATCAACTCAAAACATCTTCAAACTACATTTCAAGATGGCCTTGTTCAAATCACATTATAATATGAATTCTGAAACAACCATGCCACGCCAAAGCCACTTTGTTTATTTGGTGACGTTTTTGAAAAATTAAACCGCATCATGTAATGCCATGTCAAACCACCTGGTGGCAAACTCGTACCAGTTACCTTACTGAAACAACCACTGCTTGTGTAAATAACAATGAAAAGCATATTACAGCCGTTTCGGTCGTTTTCAGCTACTGCAATCACTGTTTCTCAATGTATGTACAGCTTCGTGTTTAAACTGTTATGTTATCGACAAAGTATAATATTAAAAAGATGTTTCAATGACATTTTATGGTAGATTCATTCAAAATCACCTCAAAATTGGATTTGTGGTCCACAATAAAGCCACTTTGTTTATTTGGACAGGAGCACAGCAGTATAAGCAGGCACAGATTGAGTAGTGTTGCTGTTCAGCCCTGAATAAATGAAAAAGTGAAAACTGATCAATTATCAACTCAAAACATCTTCAAACTACATTTCAAGATGGCCTTGTTCAAATCACATTATAATATGAATTCTGAAACAACCATGCCACGCCAAAGCCACTTTGTTTATTTGGTGACGTTTTTGAAAAATTAAACCGCATTCATGTAATGCCATGTCAAACCACCAGGTGGCAAACTCGTACCAGTTACCTTACTGAAACAACCACTGCTTGAGTAAATAACAATGAAAAGCATATTACAGCCGTTTCGGTCGTTTTCAGCTACTGCAATCACTGTTTCTCAATGTATGTACAGCTTCATGTTTAAACTGTTATGTTATCAACAAAGTATAATATTAAAAAGATGTTTCAATGACATTTTATGGTAGATTCATTCAAAATCACCTCAAAAGTTGGATTTGTGGACCTTCAGGAGGCAATAAAGCCACTTTGTTATTTGGCAGTTTAAGCAGGCACAGATTGAGTAGTGTTGCTGTTCAGCCCTGAATGAATGAAAAAGTGAATACTGATCAATTATCAACTCAAAACATCTTCAAACTACATTTCAAGATAGCCCTGCTTGAAATCACATTATAATATGAATTCTGAAACAACCATGCCACGCCAAAGCCACTTTGTTTATTTGGTGACGTTTTTGAAAAATTAAACCGCATTCATGTAATGCCGAGTCAAACCACCTGGTGGCAAACTCGTACCAGTAACCTCTAGATACAAACAACATGCCTTCATATTTTCCATTTCCATATGACTTACTGAAACAACCACTGCTAGTGTACATAACAATGAAAAGCATATAACAGCCGTTTTGTCGTTTCCAGCTGTTGCAATTACTGTTTCTCAATGTATGTGCAACTTCATGTTTAAACTGTTATGTTATCAACAAAGTATAATATTAAAAAGATGTTTCAATGACATTTTATGGTAGATTCATTCAAAATCACCTCAAAATTGGATTTGTGGTCCACAATAAAGCCACTTTGTTTATTTTGACAGGAGCACAGCAGTATAAGCAGGCACAGATTGAGTAGTGTTGCTGTTCAGCCCTGAATGAATGAAACAATTAAAACTAATGGATTATCAACTCAAAACATCTTCAAACTACATTTCAAGATAGCCCTGCTTGAAATCACATTGTAATATGACTTACTGAAACAACCAGGCCACTGCTTGTGTGAATTACAATGAAAAGTATGTAACAGCCATTTTTGACATTTCCAGCTACCGCAAATGCTGTTTCTTCATGTTTAAACTGTTAAGTTATCAACAAAGTACATCTTTCAACGATATTTTATGGTAGATTCATTCAAAATCACCTCAAAATTGGATTTGTGGACCTTCAGGAGGGAATTAAGCCACTTTGTTTATTTGGCCAGGAGCACAGCAGTTTAAGGAGGCACAGATTAGGTAGTGTTGTTCTCCAGCCCTGAATGAATGAAAAAGTGAAAACTGATCGATTATCATCTCTTAACATCTTCAAACTACATTTCAAGATAGCCCTGCTTGAAATCACATTATAATATGACTAACTGAAACAACCACGCCACTGTTTGTGTAAATAACAATGAAAAGCATGTTACAGTCGTTTTTGACGTTTTCAGATGCTGCAATCGCTGTTTCTCAATGTATGTACAGCTACTGTTAAGTTATCAACAAAGTACATCTTTAAACGATATTTTATGGTAGATTCATTCAAAATCACCTTAGATAGGATTTGTGAACCTACAGGAGTGAATAAAGCCACTTTTTTTATTTGGCCAGGAGCACAGCAGTTTAAGCAGGCACAGATTAGGTAGTGTTGCTGTTCAGCCCTGACTGAATGAAAAAGTGAAAACTGATCGATTATCAACTTTTAACATCTTCAAACTACATTTCAAGATAGCCCTGCTTGAAATCACATTATAATATGACTAACTGAAACAACCACGCCACTGTTTGGGTAAATAACAATGAAAAGCATGTTACAGTTGTTTTTGACGTTTTCAGATGCTGCAATCGCTGTTTCTCAATGTATGTACAGCTACATGTTTAAACTGTTAAGTTCTTAACAAAGTGCATCTTTAAACGATATTTTATGGTAGATTCATTCAAAATCACCTTAGATAGGATTTGTGGACCTACAGGAGTGAATAAAGCCACTTTGTTTATTTGGCCAAGAGCACAGCAGTTTAAGCAGGCACAGATTGAGTAGTGTTGTTCTCCAGCCCTGAATGAATGAAAAAGTGAAAACTGATCGATTATCAACCCAAAACATTTTCAAACTACATTTCAAGATAGCCCTGCTTGAAATCACATTATAATATGACTAACTGAAACAACCACGCCACTGTTTGTGTAAATAACAATGAAAAGCATGTTACAGTCGTTTTTGACGTTTTCAGATGCTGCAATCGCTGTTTCTCAATGTATGTACAGCTACATGTTTAAACTGTTAAGTTCTTAACAAAGTGCATCTTTAAACGATATTTTATGGTAGATTCATTCAAAATCACCTTAGATAGGATTTGTGGACCTACAGGAGTGAATAAAGCCACTTTGTTTATTTGGCCAAGAGCACAGCAGTTTAAGCAGGCACAGATTGAGTAGTGTTGTTCTCCAGCCCTGAATGAATGAAAAAGTGAAAACTGATCGATTATCAACCCAAAACATTTTCAAACTACATTTCAAGATAGCCCTGCTTGAAATCACATTATAATATGACTAACTGAAACAACCACGCCACTGTTTGTGTAAATAACAATGAAAAGCATGTTACAGTCGTTTTTGACGTTTTCAGATACTGCAATCGCTGTTTCTCAATGTATGTACAGCTACTGTTAAGTTATCAACAAAGTACATCTTTAAACGATATTTTATGGTAGATTCATTCAAAATCACCTTAGATAGGATTTGTGGACCTACAGGAGTGAATAAAGCCACTTTTTTTATTTGGCCAGGAGCACAGCAGTTTAAGCAGGCACAGATTAGGTAGTGTTGCTGTTCAGCCCTGAATGAATGAAAAGGTGAAAACTGATCGATTATCAACTCAAAACATTTTCAAACTACATTTGAAGATAGCCCTGCTTGAAATCACATTATAATATGACTAACTGAAACAACCACGCCACTGTTTGTGTAAATAACAATGAAAAGCATGTTACAGTCGTTTTTGACGTTTTCAGATGCTGCAATCGCTGTTTCTCAATGTATGTACAGCTACTGTTAAGTTATCAACAAAGTACATCTTTAAACGATATTTTATGGTAGATTCATTCAAAATCACCTTATAATAGGATTTGTTGACCTTCAGGAGAGAATAAAGCAACTTTGTTTATTTGGCCAGGAGTACAGCAGTTTAGGCAGGCACAGATTGAGTAGTGTTGTTCTCCAGCCCTGAATGAATGAAAAAGTGAAAACTGATCGATTATCAACCCAAAACATCTTCAAACTACATTTCAAGATAGCCCTGCTTGAAATCACATTATAATATGACTAACTGAAACAACCACGCCACTGTTTGTGTAAATAACAATGAAAAGCATGTTACAGTCGTTTTTGACATTTTCAGATGCTGCACTCGCTGTTTCTCAATGTATGTACAGCTACTGTTAAGTTATCAACAAAGTACATCTTTAAACGATATTTTATGGTAGATTCATTCAAAATCACCTTAGATAGGATTTGTGAACCTACAGGAGTGAATAAAGCCACTTTTTTTATTTGGCCAGGAGCACAGCAGTTTAAGCAGGCACAGATTAGGTAGTGTTGCTGTTCAGCCCTGACTGAATGAAAAAGTGAAAACTGATCGATTATCAACCCAAAACATCTTCAAACTACATTTCAAGATAGCCCTGCTTGAAATCACATTATAATATGACTAACTGAAACAACCACGCCACTGTTAGGGTAAATAACAATGAAAAGCATGTTACAGTCGTTTTTGACGTTTTCAGATGCTGCAATCGCTGTTTCTCAATGTATGTACAGCTACATGTTTAAACTGTTAAGTTCTTAACAAAGTGCATCTTTAAACGATATTTTATGGTAGATTCATTCAAAATCACCTTAGATAGGATTTGTGGACCTACAGGAGTGAATAAAGCCACTTTGTTTATTTGGCCAAGAGCACAGCAGTTTAAGCAGGCACAGATTGAGTAGTGTTGTTCTCCAGCCCTGAATGAATGAAAAAGTGAAAACTGATCGATTATCAACCCAAAACATTTTCAAACTACATTTCAAGATAGCCCTGCTTGAAATCACATTATAATATGACTAACTGAAACAACCACGCCACTGTTTGTGTAAATAACAATGAAAAGCATGTTACAGTCGTTTTTGACGTTTTCAGATGCTGCAATCGCTGTTTCTCAATGTATGTACAGCTACTGTTAAGTTATCAACAAAGTACATCTTTAAACGATATTTTATGGTAGATTCATTCAAAATCACCTTAGATAGGATTTGTGGACCTACAGGAGTGAATAAAGCCACTTTTTTTATTTGGCCAGGAGCACAGCAGTTTAAGCAGGCACAGATTAGGTAGTGTTGCTGTTCAGCCCTGAATGAATGAAAAGGTGAAAACTGATCGATTATCAACTCAAAACATTTTCAAACTACATTTGAAGATAGCCCTGCTTGAAATCACATTATAATATGACTAACTGAAACAACCACGCCACTGTTTGTGTAAATAACAATGAAAAGCATGTTACAGTCGTTTTTGACGTTTTCAGATGCTGCAATCGCTGTTTCTCAATGTATGTACAGCTACTGTTAAGTTATCAACAAAGTACATCTTTAAACGATATTTTATGGTAGATTCATTCAAAATCACCTTATAATAGGATTTGTTGACCTTCAGGAGAGAATAAAGCAACTTTGTTTACTTGGCCAGGAGTACAGCAGTTTAGGCAGGCACAGATTGAGTAGTGTTGTTCTCCAGCCCTGAATGAATGAAAAAGTGAAAGCTGATCGATTATCAACTCAAAACATTTTCAAACTACATTTCAAGATAGCCCTGCTTGAAATCACATTATAATATGACTTACTGAAACAACCACGCCATGCCAAAGCCACTTTGTTTATTTGGTGACGTTTTTGAAAAATAAAACCGCATTCATGTAATGCCATGTCCAACCACCAGGTGGCAAACACGTACCAGAAACCAAACCAAACAACATGCCTTTTTCCATTTCAATTTTCCATGAAACAACCACGCCACTGTTTGTGTAAATAACAATAAAAAGCATGTTACAGCCGTATTTGGCGTTTCCAGCTGCTGCAATCGCTGTTTCTCAATGTATGTACAGCTCCATGTTTAAACTGTTTAGTTATCAACAAAGTACATCTTAAAATAACATTTTATGGTAGATTCATTCAAAATCACCTCATAGTATGATTTGTGGATTTTGAGGAGGGAATGCCAGTCAGTTGCTGTCCACATCATCATGTGGACTCGAACTGAGCTCTTTGAGCAGGAACAGATTGGGAAGTCTGGACTGGACAGTCCTAAATGATTGTAAAAAGGCAAAAATGTTCCATAATCAACTGAAAACATATTCAAATCACATTTTAAGGTACCTCTACTTGAAATCACATTATAATAGGATTTAATGAAGCGACCATCAACTGCTTGTGTAAATTACAATGAAAAGCATTTTACGCTAGGTCTTCGGCATTTACAGTTGCCCCATTGCTGTTGATTATTGTATATTCACAATAATATCACACAATAATGAGAACACTGTTTAGTTATCAGCAGAGCACATCTTCACATGACATTTTATGGTAGATTCATTCAAAATCACCTTAAAATAGGATTTGTGGATTTTCAGGAGGGAACTGAGTTTTCTGGTCAGATACAGATTGGGGTCCAGTCCTAAATGGATGAAAAAGTGACAGATGTTTAATAACCAACTCAAAACATATTCAAATTACATTTCAAGGTACCTCTACTTGAAATCACATTATAATAGGATTGAATGAAGCAACCATCAACTGCTTGTGTAAATTACAATGAAAAGCATTTTACGCTAGGTTTTTGGCATTTACAGTTGCCCCATTGCTGTTGATTATTGTAAACTCACTCCAATGAGAAAACTGTTTAGTTATCAACAAAGCACATCTTAACATGACATTTTATGGTAGATTCATTCAAAATCACCTTATAATAGGATTTGTGGATTTTCAGGAGGGAACTGAGTTTTCTGGTCAGATACAGATTGGGGTCCAGTCCTAAATGGATGAAAAAGGGACAGATGTTCCATAATCAACTCAAAACATATTCAAATTACATTTCCAGGTACCTCTACTTGAAATCACATTATAATAGGATTTACTGAAGCAACAATCAACTACAATGAAAAGCATTTTACGGCTGGTTTTAGGGATTTACAGCTGCTTTCATTGCTGCTTATCATTGTATATTCACTCCAATGAGAAAACTGTTTAGTTATCAGTAGGGCACATCTCAACATGACATTTTATGGTAGATTCATTCAAAATCACCTTATAATAGGATTTGTGGATTTTCAGGAGGGAACTGAGTTTTCTGGTCAAATACAGATTGGGGTCCAGTCCTAAATGGATGAAAAAGTGACACATGTTCCATAATCAACTCACACATATTCAAATTACATTTCAAGGTACCTCTACTTCAAATCACATTATAATAGGATTTCATGAAGCAACCATCAACTACAATGAAAAGCATTTTACGCTTGGTTTTTGGCATTTACAGCTGCTTTCATTGCAGTTTATCATTGTATATTCACTCCAATGAGAAAACTGTTTAGTTATCAACAAAGCACATCTTAACATGACATTTTATGGCAGATTCATTCAAAATCACCTTATAATAGGATTTGTGGATTTTCAGGAGGGAACTGAGTTTTCTGGTGGGATACAGATTGGGGTCCATTCCTAAATGGATGAAAAAGTGACACATGTTCCATAATCAACTCACACATATTCAAATTACATTTCAAGGTACCTCTACTTCAAATCACATTATAATAGAATTTAATGAAGCAACCATCAACTGCTTGTGTAAATTACAATGAAAAGCATTTTACGCTAGGTTTTCGGCATTTACAGCTGCCCCATTGCTGTTGATTATTGTATATTCACTCCAATGAGAAAACTGTTTAGTTATCAACAAAGCACATCTTAACATGACATTTTATGGTAGATTCATCCAAAATCACCTCATAATAGGATTTGTGGATTTTCAGGAGGGAACTGAGTTTTCTGGTCAGATACAGATTGGGGTCCAGTCCTAAATGGATGAAAAAGGGACAGATGTTCCATAATCAACTCAAAACATATTCAAATTACATTTCCAGGTTCCTCTACTTGAAATCACATTAAAATAGGATTTACTGAAGCAACCATCAACTACAATGAAAAGCACTTTACGCTTGGTTTTCGGTATTTACTGCTGCTTTCATTGCTGTTTATCATTGTATATTCACTCCAATGAGAAAACTGTTTAGTTATCAGCAGAGCACATCTCAACATGACATTTTATGGCAGATTCATTCAAAATCACCTTAAAATAGGATTTGTGGATTTTCAGGAGGGAACTGAGTTTTCTGGTCAAATACAGATTGGGGTCCAGTCCTAAATGGATGAAAAAGTGACAGATGTTCCATAATCAACTCAAAACATATTCAAATTACATTTCAAGGTACCTCTACTTGAAATCACATTATAATAGGATTGAATGAAGCAACCATCAACTGCTTGTGTAAATTACAATGAAAAGCATTTTACGCTAGGTTTTTGGCATTTACAGTTGCCCCATTGCTGTTGATTATTGTAAACTCACTCCAATGAGAAAACTGTTTAGTTATCAACAAAGCACATCTTAACATGACATTTTATGGTAGATTCATTCAAAATCACCTTATAATAGGATTTGTGGATTTTCAGGAGGGAACTGAGTTTTCTGGTCAGATACAGATTGGGGTCCAGTCCTAAATGGATGAAAAAGTGACACATGTTCCATAATCAACTCAAAACATATTCAAATTACATTTCCAGGTTCCTCTACTTGAAATCACATTAAAATAGGATTTACTGAAGCAACCATCAACTACAATGAAAAGCACTTTACGCTTGGTTTTCGGTATTTACTGCTGCTTTCATTGCTGTTTATCATTGTATATTCACTCCAATGAGAAAACTGTTTAGTTATCAGCAGAGCACATCTCAACATGACATTTTATGGCAGATTCATTCAAAATCACCTTAAAATAGGATTTGTGGATTTTCAGGAGGGAACTGAGTTTTCTGGTCAAATACAGATTGGGGTCCAGTCCTAAATGGATGAAAAAGTGACAGATGTTCCATAATCAACTCAAAACATATTCAAATTACATTTCAAGGTACCTCTACTTGAAATCACATTATAATAGGATTGAATGAAGCAACCATCAACTGCTTGTGTAAATTACAATGAAAAGCATTTTACGCTAGGTTTTTGGCATTTACAGTTGCCCCATTGCTGTTGATTATTGTAAACTCACTCCAATGAGAAAACTGTTTAGTTATCAACAAAGCACATCTTAACATGACATTTTATGGTAGATTCATTCAAAATCACCTTATAATAGGATTTGTGGATTTTCAGGAGGGAACTGAGTTTTCTGGTCAGATACAGATTGGGGTCCAGTCCTAAATGGATGAAAAAGGGACAGATGTTCCATAATCAACTCAAAACATATTCAAATTACATTTCCAGGTACCTCTACTTGAAATCACATTATAATAGGATTTACTGAAGCAACAATCAACTACAATGAAAAGCATTTTACGGCTGGTTTTAGGGATTTACAGCTGCTTTCATTGCTGCTTATCATTGTATATTCACTCCAATGAGAAAACTGTTTAGTTATCAGTAGGGCACATCTCAACATGACATTTTATGGCAGATTCATTCAAAATCACCTTATAATAGGATTTGTGGATTTTCAGGCGGGAACTGAGTTTTCTGGTCAAATACAGATTGGGGTCCAGTCCTAAATGGATGAAAAAGTGACACATGTTCCATAATCAACTCACACATATTCAAATTACATTTCAAGGTACCTCTACTTCAAATCACATTATAATAGGATTTCATGAAGCAACCATCAACTACAATGAAAAGCATTTTACGCTTGGTTTTTGGCATTTACTGCTGCTTTCATTGCAGTTTATCATTGTATATTCACTCCAATGAGAAAACTGTTTAGTTATCAACAAAGCACATCTTAACATGACATTTTATGGCAGATTCATTCAAAATCACCTTATAATAGGATTTGTGGATTTTCAGGAGGGAACTGAGTTTTCTGGTGAGATACAGATTGGGGTCCATTCCTAAATGGATGAAAAAGTGACACATGTTCCATAATCAACTCAAAACATATTCAAATTACATTTCAAGGTACCTCTACTTGAAATCACATTATAATAGGATTGAATGAAGCAACCATCAACTGCTTGTGTAAATTACAATGAAAAGCATTTTACGCTAGGTTTTTGGCATTTACAGTTGCCCCATTGCTGTTGATTATTGTAAACTCACTCCAATGAGAAAACTGTTTAGTTATCAACAAAGCACATCTTAACATGACATTTTATGGTAGATTCATTCAAAATCACCTTATAATAGGATTTGTGGATTTTCAGGAGGGAACTGAGTTTTCTGGTCAGATACAGATTGGGGTCCAGTCCTAAATGGATGAAAAAGTGACACATGTTCCATAATCAACTCAAAACATATTCAAATTACATTTCCAGGTTCCTCTACTTGAAATCACATTAAAATAGGATTTACTGAAGCAACCATCAACTACAATGAAAAGCACTTTACGCTTGGTTTTCGGTATTTACTGCTGCTTTCATTGCTGTTTATCATTGTATATTCACTCCAATGAGAAAACTGTTTAGTTATCAGCAGAGCACATCTCAACATGACATTTTATGGCAGATTCATTCAAAATCACCTTAAAATAGGATTTGTGGATTTTCAGGAGGGAACTGAGTTTTCTGGTCAAATACAGATTGGGGTCCAGTCCTAAATGGATGAAAAAGTGACAGATGTTCCATAATCAACTCAAAACATATTCAAATTACATTTCAAGGTACCTCTACTTGAAATCACATTATAATAGGATTGAATGAAGCAACCATCAACTGCTTGTGTAAATTACAATGAAAAGCATTTTACGCTAGGTTTTTGGCATTTACAGTTGCCCCATTGCTGTTGATTATTGTAAACTCACTCCAATGAGAAAACTGTTTAGTTATCAACAAAGCACATCTTAACATGACATTTTATGGTAGATTCATTCAAAATCACCTTATAATAGGATTTGTGGATTTTCAGGAGGGAACTGAGTTTTCTGGTCAGATACAGATTGGGGTCCAGTCCTAAATGGATGAAAAAGGGACAGATGTTCCATAATCAACTCAAAACATATTCAAATTACATTTCCAGGTACCTCTACTTGAAATCACATTATAATAGGATTTACTGAAGCAACAATCAACTACAATGAAAAGCATTTTACGGCTGGTTTTAGGGATTTACAGCTGCTTTCATTGCTGCTTATCATTGTATATTCACTCCAATGAGAAAACTGTTTAGTTATCAGTAGGGCACATCTCAACATGACATTTTATGGCAGATTCATTCAAAATCACCTTATAATAGGATTTGTGGATTTTCAGGCGGGAACTGAGTTTTCTGGTCAAATACAGATTGGGGTCCAGTCCTAAATGGATGAAAAAGTGACACATGTTCCATAATCAACTCACACATATTCAAATTACATTTCAAGGTACCTCTACTTCAAATCACATTATAATAGGATTTCATGAAGCAACCATCAACTACAATGAAAAGCATTTTACGCTTGGTTTTTGGCATTTACTGCTGCTTTCATTGCAGTTTATCATTGTATATTCACTCCAATGAGAAAACTGTTTAGTTATCAACAAAGCACATCTTAACATGACATTTTATGGCAGATTCATTCAAAATCACCTTATAATAGGATTTGTGGATTTTCAGGAGGGAACTGAGTTTTCTGGTGAGATACAGATTGGGGTCCATTCCTAAATGGATGAAAAAGTGACACATGTTCCATAATCAACTCACACATATTCAAATTACATTTCAAGGTACCTCTACTTCAAATCACATTATAATAGAATTTAATGAAGCAACCATCAACTGCTTGTGTAAATTACAATGAAAAGCATTTTACGCTTAGTTTTCGGCATTTACAGCTGCCCCATTGCTGTTGATTATTGTATATTCACTCCAATGAGAAAACTGTTTAGTTATCAACAAAGCACATCTTAACATGACATTTTATGGTAGATTCATCCAAAATCACCTCATAATAGGATTTGTGGATTTTCAGGAGGGAACTGAGTTTTCTGGTCAGATACAGATTGGGGTCCAGTCCTAAATGGATGAAAAAGGGACAGATGTTCCATAATCAACTCAAAACATATTCAAATTACATTTCCAGGTACCTCTACTTGAAATCACATTATAATAGGATTTACTGAAGCAACCATCAACTACAATGAAAAGCATTTTACGCTTGGTTTTCGGTATTTACTGCTGCTTTCATTGCTGTTTATCATTGTATATTCACTCCAATGTGAAAACTGTTTAGTTATCAGCAGAGCACATCTACACATGACATTTTATGGCAGATTCATTCAAAATCACCTTATAATAGGATTTGTGGATTTTCAGGAGGGAACTGAGTTTTCTGGTGGGATACAGATTGGGGTCCAGTCCTAAATGGATGAAAAAGTGACAGATGTTCCATAATCAACTTACACATATTCAAATTACATTTCAAGGTACCTCTACTTCAAATCTCATTATAATAGAATTTAATGAAGCAACCATCAACTGCTTGTGTAAATATACAATGAAAAGCATTTTATGCTAGATTTTCGGCATTTACAGTTGCCCCATTGCTGTTGATTATTGTATATTCACTCCAATGAGAAAACTGTTTAGTTATTAACAAAGCACATCTTAACATGACATTTTATGGTAGATTCATTCAGAATCACCTTATAATAGGATTTGTGGATTTTCAGCAGGGAACTGAGTTTTCTGGACAGATAAAGATTGGGGTCCAGTCCTAAATGGATGAAAAAGGGACAGATGTTCCATAATCGACTCAAAACATATTCAAATTACATTTCCAGGTACCTCTACTTGAAATCACATTATAATAGGATTTACTGAAGCAACCATCAACTACAATGAAAAGCATTTTACGCTTGGTTTTCGGCATTTACAGCTGCTTTCATTGCTGTTGATTATTGTATATTCACTCCAATGAGAAACTGTTCAGTTATCAGCAGAGCACATCTTCACATGACATTTTATGGTAGATTCATTCAAAATCACCTTATAATAGGATTTGTGGATTTTCAGGAGGGAACTGAGTTTAATGGTCAAATACAGATTGGGGTCCAGTCCTAAATGGATGAAAAAGTGACACATGTTCCATAATCAACTCACACATATTCAAATTACATTTCAAGGTACCTCTACTTCAGATCACATTATAATAGAATTTACTGAAGCAACCATCAACTACAATGAAAAGCATTTTACGCTTGGTTTTCAGCATTTACTGCTGCTTTCATTGCTGTTTATCATTGTATATTCACTCCAATGAGAAACTGTTCAGTTATCAGCAGAGCACATCTTCACAAGACATTTTATGGTAGATTCATTCAAAATCACCTTATAATAGGATTTGTGGATTTTCAGGAGGGAACTGAGTTTAATGGTCAAATACAGATTGGGGTCCAGTCCTAAATGGATGAAAAAGTGACAGATGTTCCATAATCAACTCAAAACATATTCAAATTACATTTCAAGGTACCTCTACTTGAAATCACATTATAATAAGATTGAATGAAGCAACCATCAACTGCTTGTGTAAATTACAATGAAAAGCATTTTACGCTAGGTTTTTGGCATTTACAGTTGCCCCATTGCTGTTGATTATTGTAAACTCACTCCAATGAGAAAACTGTTTAGTTATCAACAAAGCACATCTTAACATGACATTTTATGGTAGATTCATTCAAAATCACCTTATAATAGGATTTGTGGATTTTCAGGAGGGAACTGAGTTTTCTGGTCAGATACAGATTGGGGTCCAGTCCTAAATGGATGAAAAAGGGACAGATGTTCCATAATCAACTCAAAACATATTCAAATTACATTTCCAGGTTCCTCTACTTGAAATCACATTAAAATAGGATTTACTGAAGCAACCATCAACTACAATGAAAAGCACTTTACGCTTGGTTTTCGGCATTTACTGCTCCTTTCATTGCTGTTTATCATTGTATATTCACTCCAATGAGAAAACTGTTTAGTTATCAGCAGAGCACATCTCAACATGACATTTTATGGCAGATTCATTCAAAATCACCTTAAAATAGGATTTGTGGATTTTCAGGAGGGAACTGAGTTTTCTGGTCAAATACAGATTGGGGTCCAGTCCTAAATGGATGAAAAAGTGACAGATGTTCCATAATCAACTCAAAACATATTCAAATTACATTTCAAGGTACCTCTACTTGAAATCACATTATAATAGGATTGAATGAAGCAACCATCAACTGCTTGTGTAAATTACAATGAAAAGCATTTTACGCTAGGTTTTTGGCATTTACAGTTGCCCCATTGCTGTTGATTATTGTAAACTCACTCCAATGAGAAAACTGTTTAGTTATCAACAAAGCACATCTTAACATGACATTTTATGGTAGATTCATTCAAAATCACCTTATAATAGGATTTGTGGATTTTCAGGAGGGAACTGAGTTTTCTGGTCAGATACAGATTGGGGTCCAGTCCTAAATGGATGAAAAAGGGACAGATGTTCCATAATCAACTCAAAACATATTCAAATTACATTTCCAGGTACCTCTACTTGAAATCACATTATAATAGGATTTACTGAAGCAACAATCAACTACAATGAAAAGCATTTTACGGCTGGTTTTAGGGATTTACAGCTGCTTTCATTGCTGCTTATCATTGTATATTCACTCCAATGAGAAAACTGTTTAGTTATCAGTAGGGCACATCTCAACATGACATTTTATGGCAGATTCATTCAAAATCACCTTATAATAGGATTTGTGGATTTTCAGGCGGGAACTGAGTTTTCTGGTCAAATACAGATTGGGGTCCAGTCCTAAATGGATGAAAAAGTGACACATGTTCCATAATCAACTCACACATATTCAAATTACATTTCAAGGTACCTCTACTTCAAATCACATTATAATAGGATTTCATGAAGCAACCATCAACTACAATGAAAAGCATTTTACGCTTGGTTTTTGGCATTTACTGCTGCTTTCATTGCAGTTTATCATTGTATATTCACTCCAATGAGAAAACTGTTTAGTTATCAACAGAGCACATCTTAACATGACATTTTATGGCAGATTCATTCAAAATCACCTTATAATAGGATTTGTGGATTTTCGGGAGGGAACTGAGTTTTCTGGTGAGATACAGATTGGGGTCCATTCCTAAATGGATGAAAAAGTGACACATGTTCCATAATCAACTCACACATATTCAAATTACATTTCAAGGTACCTCTACTTCAAATCACATTATAATAGAATTTAATGAAGCAACCATCAACTGCTTGTGTAAATTACAATGAAAAGCATTTTACGCTAAGTTTTCGGCATTTACAGCTGCCCCATTGCTGTTGATTATTGTATATTCACTCCAATGAGAAAACTGTTTAGTTATCAACAAAGCACATCTTAACATGACATTTTATGGTAGATTCATCCAAAATCACCTCATAATAGGATTTGTGGATTTTCAGGAGGGAACTGAGTTTTCTGGTCAGATACAGATTGGGGTCCAGTCCTAAATGGATGAAAAAGGGACAGATGTTCCATAATCAACTCAAAACATATTCAAATTACATTTCCAGGTACCTCTACTTGAAATCACATTATAATAGGATTTACTGAAGCAACCATCAACTACAATGAAAAGCATTTTACGCTTGGTTTTCGGTATTTACTGCTGCTTTCATTGCTGTTTATCATTGTATATTCACTCCAATGAGAAAACTGTTTAGTTATCAGCAGAGCACATCTCAACATGACATTTTATGGCAGATTCATTCAAAATCACCTTAAAATAGGATTTGTGGATTTTCAGGAGGGAACTGAGTTTTCTGGTCAAATACAGATTGGGGTCCAGTACTAAATGGATGAAAAAGTGACACATGTTCCATAATCAACTCACACATGTTCAAATTACATTTCAAGGTACCTCTACTTCAAATCACATTATAATAGAATTTAATGAAGCAACCATCAACTGCTTGTGTAAATTACAATGAAAAGCATTTTACGCTAGGTTTTTGGCATTTACAGTTGCCCCATTGCTGTTGATTATTGTATATTCACTCCAATGAGAAAACTGTTTAGTAATTAACAAAGCACATTTTAACATGACATTTTATGGTAGATTCATTCAAAATCACCTTATAATAGGATTTGTGGATTTTCAGGAGGGAACTGAGTTTTCTGAACGGATACAGATTGGGTCCAGTCCTAAATGGATAAAAAAAGTGACAGATGTTCAATAATCAACTCAAAACATATTGAAATTACATTTCCAGGTACCTCTACTTGAAATCACATTATAATAGGATTTACTGAAGCAACCATCAACTACAATGAAGAGCATTTTGTGCTTGGTTTTCAGCATTTACAGCTGCTTTCATTGCTGTTGATTATTGTATATTCACTCCAATGTGAAAACTGTTTAGTTATCAGCAGAGCACATCTACACATGACATTTTATGGCAGATTCATTCAAAATCACCTTATAATAGGATTTGTGGATTTTCAGGAGGGAACTGAGTTTTCTGGTGAGATACAGATTGGGGTCCAGTCCTAAATGGATGAAAAAGGGACAGATGTTCCATTATCAACTTACACATATTCAAATTACATTTCAAGGTACCTCTACTTCAAATCTCATTATAATAGAATTTAATGAAGCAACCATCAACTGCTTGTGTAAATATACAATGAAAAGCATTTTATGCTAGATTTTCGGCATTTACAGTTGCCCCATTGCTGTTGATTATTGTATATTCACTCCAATGAGAAAACTGTTTAGTTATTAACAAAGCACATCTTAACATGACATTTTATGGTAGATTCATTCAAAATCACCTTATAATAGGATTTGTGGATTTTCAGGAGGGAACTGAGTTTTCTGGACGGATAAAGATTGGGGTCCAGTCCTAAATGGATGAAAAAGGGACAGATGTTCCATAATCGACTCAAAACATATTCAAATTACATTTCCAGGTACCTCTACTTGAAATCACATTATAATAGGATTTACTGAAGCAACCATCAACTACAATGAAAAGCATTTTACGCTTGGTTTTCGGCATTTACAGCTGCTTTCATTGCTGTTGATTATTGTATATTCACTCCAATGAGAAACTGTTCAGTTATCAGCAGAGCACATCTTCACATGACATTTTATGGTAGATTCATTCAAAATCACCTTATAATAGGATTTGTGGATTTTCAGGAGGGAACTGAGTTTAATGGTCAAATACAGATTGGGGTCCAGTCCTAAATGGATGAAAAAGTGACACATGTTCCATAATCAACTCACACATATTCAAATTACATTTCAAGGTACCTCTACTTCAGATCACATTATAATAGAATTTACTGAAGCAACCATCAACTACAATGAAAAGCATTTTACGCTTGGTTTTCAGCATTTACTGCTGCTTTCATTGCTGTTTATCATTGTATATTCACTCCAATGAGAAAACTGTTTAGTTATCAGCAGAGCACATCTTCACATGACATTTTATGGTAGATTCATTCAAAATCAACTCATAATAGGATTTGTGGATTTCAGGAGGGAACTGAGTTTTCTGGTCAAATACAGATTGGGGTCCAGTCCTAAATGGATGAAAAAGTGCCACATGTTCCATAATCAACTCAAAACATATTCAAATAACATTTCAAGGTACCTCTACTTGAAATCACATTATAATAGGATTGAATGAAGCAACCATCAACTGCTTGTGTAAATTACAATGAAAAGCATTTTACGCAAGGTTTTCGGCATTTACAGTTGCCCCATTGCTGTTGATTATTGTATATTCACTCCAATGAGAAAACTGTTTAGTTATTAACAAAGCACATTTTAACATGACATTTTATGGTAGATTCATCCAAAATCACCTTATAATAGGATTTGTGGATTTTCAGGAGGGAACTGAGTTTTCTGGTCAGATACAGATTGGGGTCCAGTCCTAAATGGATGAAAAAGTGACACATGTTCCATAATCAACTCAAAACATATTCAAATTACATTTCCAGGTACCTCTACTTGAAATCACATTATAATAGGATTTACTGAAGCAACCATCAACTACAATGAAAAGCATTTTACGCTTGGTTTTCGGCATTTACTGCTGCTTTCATTGCTGTTTATCATTGTATATTCACTCCAATGAGAAAACTGTTTAGTTATCAGCAGAGCACATCTTCACATGACATTTTATGGTAGATTCATTCAAAATCACCTTATAATAGGATTTGTGGATTTCAGGAGGGAACTGAGTTTTCTGGTCAAATACAGATTGGGGTCCAGTCCTAAATGGATGAAAAGGTGACAGATGTTCAATAATCAACTCAAAACATATTGAAATTACATTTCAAGGTACCTCTACTTGAAATCACATTATAATAGGATTTACTGAAGCAACCATCAACTACAATGAAAAGCATTTTGTGCTTGGTTTTCAGCATTTACAGCTGCTTTCATTGCTGTTGATTATTGTATATTCACTCCAATGAGAAAACTGTTTAGTTATCAACAAAGCACATCTTAACATGACATTTTATGGCAGATTCATTCAAAATCACCTTATAATAGGATTTGTGGATTTTCAGGAGGGAACTGAGTTTTCTGGTGAGATACAGATTGGGGTCCAGTCCTAAATGGATGAAAAAGTGACAGATATTCCATAATCAACTTACACATATTCAAATTACATTTCAAGGTACCTCTACTTCAAATCTCATTATAATAGAATTTAATGAAGCAACCATCAACTGCTTGTGTAAATATACAATGAAAAGCATTTTATGCTAGGTTTTCGGCATTTACAGTTGCCCCATTGCTGTTGATTATTGTATATTCACTCCAATGAGAAAACTGTTTAGTTATTAACAAAGCACATCTTAACATGACATTTTATGGTAGATTCATTCAAAATCACCTTATAATAGGATTTGTGGATTTTCAGGAGGGAACTGAGTTTTCTGGTCAAATACAGATTGGGGTCCAGTCCTAAATGGATGAAAAAGGGACAGATGTTCCATAATCGACTCAAAACATATTCAAATTACATTTCCAGGTACCTCTACTTGAAATCACATTATAATAGGATTTACTGAAGCAACCATCAACTACAATGAAAAGCATTTTACGCTTGGTTTTCGGCATTTACAGCTGCTTTCATTGCTGTTGATTATTGTATATTCACTCCAATGAGAAACTGTTCAGTTATCAGCATAGCACATCTTCACATGACATTTTATGGTAGATTCATTCAAAATCACCTTATAATAGGATTTGTGGATTTTCAGGAGGGAACTGAGTTTTCTGGTCAAATACAGATTGGGGTCCAGTCCTAAATGGATGAAAAAGTGACACATGTTCCATAATCAACTCACACATATTCAAATTACATTTCAAGGTACCTCTACTTCAGATCACATTATAATAGAATTTACTGAAGCAACCATCAACTACAATGAAAAGCATTTTACGCTTGGTTTTCGGCATTTACTGCTGCTTTCATTGCTGTTTATCATTGTATATTCACTCCAATGAGAAAACTGTTTAGTTATCAGCAGAGCACATCTTCACATGACATTTTATGGTAGATTCATTCAAAATCACCTCATAATAGGATTTGTGGATTTCAGGAGGGAACTGAGTTTTCTGGTCAAATACAGATTGGGGTCCAGTCCTAAATGGATGAAAAAGTGCCACATGTTCCATAATCAACTCAAAACATATTCAAATAACATTTCAAGGTACCTCTACTTGAAATCACATTATAATAGGATTGAATGAAGCAACCATCAACTGCTTGTGTAAATTACAATGAAAAGCATTTTATGCAAGGTTTTCGGCATTTACAGTTGCCCCATTGCTGTTGATTATTGTATATTCACTCCAATGAGAAAACTGTTTAGTTATCAACAAAGCACATCTTAACATGACATTTTATGGTAGATTCATCCAAAATCACCTTATAATAGGATTTGTGGATTTTCAGGAGGGAACTGAGTTTTCTGGTCCGATACAGATTGGGGTCCAGTCCTAAATGGATGAAAAAGTGACAGATGTTCCATAATCAACTCAAAACATATTCAAATTACATTTCAAGGTACCTCTACTTGAAATCACATTATAATAGGATTTACTGAAGCAACCATCAACTACAATGAAAAGCATTTTACGCTTGGTTTTCGGCATTTACAGCTGCTTTCATTGCTGTTGATTATTGTATATTCACTCCAATGAGAAACTGTTCAGTTATCAGCATAGCACATCTTCACATGACATTTTATGGTAGATTCATTCAAAATCACCTTATAATAGGATTTGTGGATTTTCAGGAGGGAACTGAGTTTTCTGGTCAAATACAGATTGGGGTCCAGTCCTAAATGGATGAAAAAGTGACACATGTTCCATAATCAACTCACACATATTCAAATTACATTTCAAGGTACCTCTACTTCAGATCACATTATAATAGAATTTACTGAAGCAACCATCAACTACAATGAAAAGCATTTTACGCTTGGTTTTCGGCAAGTACTGCTGCTTTCATTGCTGTTTATCATTGTATATTCACTCCAATGAGAAAACTGTTAAGTTATCAGCAGAGCACATCTTCACATGACATTTTATGGTAGATTCATTCAAAATCACCTCATAATAGGATTTGTGGATTTCAGGAGGGAACTGAGTTTTCTGGTCAAATACAGATTGGGGTCCAGTCCTAAATGGATGAAAAAGTGCCACATGTTCCATAATCAACTCAAAACATATTCAAATAACATTTCAAGGTACCTCTACTTGAAATCACATTATAATAGGATTGAATGAAGCAACCATCAACTGCTTGTGTAAATTACAATGAAAAGCATTTTATGCGAGGTTTTCGGCATTTACAGTTGCCCCATTGCTGTTGATTATTGTATATTCACTCCAATGAGAAAACTGTTTAGTTATCAACAAAGCACATCTTAACATGACATTTTATGGTAGATTCATCCAAAATCACCTTATAATAGGATTTGTGGATTTTCAGGAGGGAACTGAGTTTTCTGGTCCGATACAGATTGGGGTCCAGTCCTAAATGGATGAAAAAGTGACAGATGTTCCATAATCAACTCAAAACATATTCAAATTACATTTCAAGGTACCTCTACTTGAAATCACATTATAATAGGATTTACTGAAGCAACCATCAACTACAATGAAAAGCATTTTACGCTTGGTTTTCGGCATTTACTGCTGCTTTCATTGCTGTTTATCATTGTATATTCACTCCAATGAGAAAACTGTTTAGTTATCAGCAGAGCACATCTTCACATGACATTTTATGGTAGATTCATTCAAAATCACCTTATAATAGGATTTGTGGATTTCAGGAGGGAACTGAGTTTTCTGGTCAAATACAGATTGGGGTCCAGTCCTAAATGGATGAAAAGGTGACACATGTTCCATAATCAACTCACACATATTCAAATTACATTTCAAGGTACCTCTACTTCAGATCACATTATAATAGAATTTAATGAAGCAACCATCAACTGCTTGTGTAAATTACAATGAAAAGCATTTTACGCTAGGTTTTTGGCATTTACAGTTGCCCCATTGCTGTTGATTATTGTAAACTCACTCCAATGAGAAAACTGTTTAGTTATCAACAAAGCACATCTTAACATGACATTTTATGGTAGATTCATCCAAAATCACCTTATAATAGGATTTGTGGATTTTCAGGAGGGAACTGAGTTTTCTGGTCAAATACAGATTGGGGTCCAGTCCTAAATGGATGAAAAAGTGACAGATGTTCCATAATCAACTCAAAACATATTCAAATTACATTTCCAGGTACCTCTACTTGAAATCACATTATAATAGGATTTACTGAAGCAACCATCAACTACAATGAAAAGCATTTTACGCTTGGTTTTCAGCATTTACTGCTGCTTTCATTGCTGTTTATCATTGTATATTCACTCCAATGAGAAAACTGTTCAGTTATCAGCAGAGCACATCTTCACATGACATTTTATGGTAGATTCATTCAAAATCACCTTATAATAGGATTTGTGGATTTCAGGAGGGAACTGAGTTTTCTGGTCAAATACAGATTGGGGTCCAGTCCTAAATGGGTGAAAAAGTGACAGATGTTCCATAATCAACTCAAAATATATTCAAATTACATTTCAAAGTACCTCTACTTCAAATCTCATTATAATAGAATTTAATGAAGCAACCATCAACTGCTTGTGTAAATATACAATGAAAAGCATTTTATGCTAGGTTTTCGGCATTTACAGTTGCCCCATTGCTGTTGATTATTGTATATTCACTCCAATGAGAAAACTGTTTAGTTATTAACAAAGCACATCTTAACATGACATTTTATGGTAGATTCATTCAAAATCACCTTATAATAGGATTTCTGGATTGTCAGGAGGGAACTGAGTTTTCTGGTCGGATACAGATTGGGGTCCAGTCCTAAATGGATGAAAAAGTGACAGATGTTCAATAATCAACTCGAAACATATTCAAATTACATTTCAAGGTACCTCTACTTGAAATCACATTATAATAGGATTTAATGAAGCAACCATCAACTGCTTGTGTAAATTACAATGAAAGCATTTTACGCTAGGTTTTCGGCATTTACAGCTGCCCCATTGCTGTTGATTATTGTTTATTCACTCCAATGAGAAAACTGTTTAGATATCAACAAAGCAAATCTTTGCATGAGATTTTATGGTAGATTCGTTCATAATCACCTCATAATAGGATTTGTGGATTTTCAGGAGGCTATGACAGGCACAGATTGGGGTCCAGTCCTAAATGGATGAAAAAGTGACAGATGTTCCATAATCAACTCAAAACATATTCAAATTACATTTCAAGGTACCACTACTTGAAATCACATTATAAAAGGATTTAATGAAGCAACCATCAACTGCTTGTGTAAATTACAATAAAAAGCATTACGCTAGGTTGTTGGCATTTACAGCTGCCCCATTGCTGTTGATTATTGTATATTCACTCCAATGAGAAAACTGTTAAGTTATGCACAAAGCACACCTTTGCATGACATTTTATGGTAGATTCGTTCATAATCGACTCATAATAGGATTGGTGGATTTTCAGGAGGCTATGACAGACACAGATTGGGGTCCAGTCCTAAATGGATGAAAAAGTGACGGATGTTCCATAATCAACACAAAACATATTCAAATTACATTTCAAGGTACCTCTACTTGAAATCACATTATAATAGGATTTAATGAAGCAACCATCAACTGCTTGTGTAAATTACAATGAAAAGCATTTTACGCTTGGTTTTCGGCATTTACAGCTGCTTTCATTGCTGTTTATCATTGTATATTCACTCCAATGAGAAAACTGTTTAGTTATCAGCAGAGCATATCTTCACATGACATTTTATGGTAGATTCATTCAAAATCACCTTATAATAGGATTGGTGGATTTTCAGGAGGGAACTGAGTTTTTTGGTCGGATACAGATTGGAGTCTAGTCCTAAATGGATGAAAAAGTGAAAGATGTTCCATAATCAACTCAAAACATATTCAAATCACATTTCAAGGTACCTCTACTTGAAATCACATTATAATAGGATTTAATGAAGCAACCATCAACTGCTTGTGTAAATTACAATGAAAGCATTTTACGCTAGGTTTTCGGCATTTACAGCTGCCCCATTGCTGTTGATTATTGTATATTCACTCCAATGAGAAAACTGTTTAGTTATCAACAAAGCACATCTTTGCATGACATTTTATGGTAGATTCGTTCATAATCACCTCATAATAGGATTTGTGGATTTTCAGGAAGCTATGACAGGCACAGATTGGGGTCCAGTCCTAAATGGATGAAAAAGTGACAGATGTTCCATAATCAACTCAAAACATATTCAAATTACATTTCAAGGTACCACTACTTGAAATCACATTATAATAGGATTTAATGAAGCAACCATCAACTGCTTGTGTAAATTACAATAAAAAGCATTACGCTAGGTTGTTGGCATTTACAGCTGCCCCATTGCTGTTGATTATTGTATATTCACTCCAATGAGAAAACTGTTTAGTTATCAACAAAGCACATCTTAACATGACATTTTATGGTAGATTCATTCAAAATCACCTTATAATAGGATTGGTGGATTTTCAGGAGGGAACTGAGTTTTCTGGTCGCATACAGATTGGGGTCCAGTCCTAAATGGATGAAAAAGTGACAGATGTTCAATAAAAAGTGACAGATGTTCAATAATCAAGTCAAAACATATTCAAATTACATTTCAAGGTACCTCTACTTGAAATCACATTATAATAGGATTTAATGAAGCAACCATCAACTGCTTGTGTAAATTACAATGAAAAGCATATTACGCTAGGTTTTCAGCATTTACAGTTGCCCCATTGCTGTTGATTATTGTATATTCACTCCAATGAGAAAGCTGTTTAGTTATCAACAAACCACATCTTAACATGACATTTTATGGTAGATTCATTCAAAATCACCTCATAATAGGATTGGTGGTTTTTCAGGAGGGAACTGAGTTTTCTGGTTGGATACAGATTGGGGTCCAGTCCTAAATGGATGAAAAAGTGACAGATGTTCAATAATCAACTCAAAACATATTCATATTACATTTCAAGGTACCTCTGCTTGAAATCACATTATAATATGATTTAATGAAGCAACCATCAACTGCTTGTGTAAATTACAATGAAAAGCATTTTACGCTAGGTTTTCGGCATTTACAGTTGCCCCATTGCTGTTGATTATTGTATATTCACTCCAATGAGAAAACTGTTTAGATATCAACAAAGCACATCTTAACATGACATTTTATGGTAGATTCATTCAAAATCACCTTATAATAGGATTGGTGGATTTTCAGGAGGGAACTGAGTTTTCTGGTCGGATACAGATTGGGGTCCAGTCCTAAATGGATGAAAAAGTGACAGATGTTCAATCAAAAGTGACAGATGTTCAATAATCAAGTCAAAACATATTCAAATTACATTTCAATGTACCTCTACTTGAAATCACATTATAATAGGATTTAATGAAGCAACCATCAACTGCTTGTGTAAATTACAATGAAAAGCATATTACGCTCGGTTTTCAGCATTTACAGTTGCCCCATTGCTGTTGATTATTGTATATTCACTGCAATGAGAAAGCTGTTTAGTTATCAACAAAGCACATCCCAACATGACATTTTATGGTAGATTCATTCAAATCACCTTATAATAGGATTGGTGGATTTTCAGGAGGGAACTGAGTTTTCTGGTTGGATACAGATTGGGGTCCAGTCCTATATGGATGAAAAAGTGACAGATGTTCCATAATCAACACAAACATATTCAAATTACATTTCCAGGTACCTCTACTTGAAATCACATTATAATAGGATTTACTGAAGCAACCATCAACTACAATGAAAAGCATTTTACGCTTGGTTTTCGGCATTTACAGCTGCTTTCATTGCTGTTTATCATTGTATATTCACTCCAATGAGAAAACTGTTAAGTTATCAGCAGAGCACATCTTTACATGACATTTTATGGTAGATTCATTCAAAATCACCTTATAATAGGATTGGTGGATTTTCAGGAGGCAACTGAGTTTTCTGGTCAGATACAGATTGGGGTCCAGTCCTAAATGGATGAAGAAGTGACAGATGTTCAATAATCAACTCAAAACATATTCAAATCACATTTCAAGGTACCTCTACTTGAAATCACATTATAATAGGATTTAATGAAGCAACCATCAACTGCTTGTGTAAATTACAATGAAAAGCATATTACGCTAGGTTTTCGGCATTTACAGTTGCCCCATTGCTGTTGATTATTGTATATTAACTCCAATGAGAAAGCTGTTTAGTTATCAACAAAGCACATCTTAACATGACATTTTATGGTAGATTCATTCAAATCACCTTATAATAGGATTGGTGGATTTTCAGGAGGGAACTGAGTTTTCTGGTCAGATACAGATTGGGGTCCAGTCCTAAATGGATGAAAAAGTGACAGATGTTCCATAATCAACTCAAAACATATTCAAATTACATTTCCAGGTACCTCTACTTGAAATCACATTATAATAGGATTTACTGAAGCAACCATCAACTACAATGAAAAGCATTTTACGCTTGGTTTTCGGCATTTACAGCTGCTTTCAATGCTGTTTATCATTGTATATTCACTCCAATGAGAAAACTGTGCAGTTATCAACAAAGCACATCTTTGCATGACATTTTATGGTAGATTCATTCATCATCACCTCATAAAAGGATTTGTGGATTTTCAGGAGGCTATGACGGACACAGATTGGGGTCCAGTCCTAAATGGATGAAAAAGTGACACATGTTCCATAATCAACTCAAAACATAATCAAATTACATTTCAAGGTACCTCTACTCGAAATCACATAATAATTGGATTTACTGAAGCAACCATCAACTACAATGAAAAGCATTTTACGATAGGTTTTTAGCATTTACAGCTGCCCCATTGCTGTTGATTATTGTTTATTCACTCCAACGAGAAAACTGTTAAGATATCAACAAAGCACATCTTAACATGACATTTTATGGTAGATTCATTCAAAATCACCTTATAATAGCATTTGTGGATTTTCAGGAGGGAACTGAGTTTTCTGGTCAAATACAGATTGGGGTCCAGTCCTAAATGGATGAAAAAGTGACAGATGTTCAATAATCAACTCAAAACATATTCATATTACATTTCAAGGTACCTCTGCTTGAAATCACATTATAATATGATTTAATGAAGCAACCATCAACTGCTTGTGTAAATTACAATGAAAAGCATTTTACGCTAGGTTTTCGGCATTTACAGTTGCCCCATTGCTGTTGATTATTGTATATTCACTCCAATGAGAAAACTGTTTAGATATCAACAAAGCACATCTTAACATGACATTTTATGGTAGATTCATTCAAAATCACCTTATAATAGGATTGGTGGATTTTCAGGAGGGAACTGAGTTTTCTGGTCGGATACAGATTGGGGTCCAGTCCTAAATGGATGAAAAAGTGACAGATGTTCAATCAAAAGTGACAGATGTTCAATAATCAAGTCAAAACATATTCAAATTACATTTCAATGTACCTCTACTTGAAATTACATTATAATAGGATTTACTGAAGCAACCATCAACTACAATGAAAAGCATTTTACGCTTGGTTTTCGGCATTTACAGCTGCTTTCATTGCTGTTTATCATTGTATATTCACTCCAATGAGAAAACTGTTTAGTTATCAGCAGAGCATATCTTCACATGACATTTTATGGTAGATTCATTCAAAATCACCTTATAATAGGATTTGTGGATTTTCAGGAGGGAACTGAGATTTCTGGTCAGATACAGATTGGGGTCCAGTCCTAAATGGATGAAAAAGTGACAGATGTTCAATGATCAACTCAAAACATATTCAAATTACATTTCAAGGTACCTCTACTTGAAATCACATTATAATAGGATTTAATGAAGCAACCATCAACTGCTTGTGTAAATTACAATGAAAGCATTTTACGCTAGGTTTTCGGCATTTACAGCTGCCCCATTGCTGTTGATTATTGTATATTCACTCCAATGAGAAAACTGTTTAGTTATCAACAAAGCACATCTTTGCATGACATTTTATGGTAGATTCGTTCATAATCACCTCATAATAGGATTTGTGGATTTTCAGGACGCTATGACAGGCACAGATTGGGGTCCAGTCCTAAATGGATGAAAAAGTGACAGATGTTCCATAATCAACTCAAAACATATTCAAATTACATTTCAAGGTACCACTACTTGAAATCACATTATAATAGGATTTAATGAAGCAACCATCAACTGCTTGTGTAAATTACAATAAAAAGCATTACGCTAGGTTGTTGGCATTTACAGCTGCCCCATTGCTGTTGATTATTGTTTATTCACTCCAATGAGAAAACTGTTTAGTTATCAACAAAGCACATCTTAACATGACATTTTATGGTAGATTCATTCAAAATCACCTTATAATAGGATTGGTGGATTTTCAGGAGGGAACTGAGTTTTCTGGTCGCATACAGATTGGGGTCCAGTCCTAAATGGATGAAAAAGTGACAGATGTTCAATAAAAAGTGACAGATGTTCAATAATCAAGTCAAAACATATTCAAATTACATTTCAAGGTACCTCTACTTGAAATCACATTATAATAGGATTTAATGAAGCAACCATCAACTGCTTGTGTAAATTACAATGAAAAGCATATTACGCTAGGTTTTCAGCATTTACAGTTGCCCCATTGCTGTTGATTATTGTATATTCACTCCAATGAGAAAGCTGTTTAGTTATCAACAAACCACATCTTAACATGACATTTTATGGTAGATTCATTCAAATCACCTTATAATAGGATTGGTGGATTTTCAGGAGGGAACTGAGTTTTCTGGTTGGATACAGATTGGGGTCCAGTCCTAAATGGATGAAAAAGTGACAGATGTTCCATAATCAACACAAACATATTCAAATTACATTTCCAGGTACCTCTACTTGAAATCACATTATAATAGGATTTAATGAAGCAACCATCAACTACAATGAAAAGCATTTTACGCTTGGTTTTCGGCATTTACAGCTGCTTTCATTGCTGTTTATCATTGTATATTCACTCCAATGAGAAAACTGTTAAGTTATCAGCAGAGCACATCTTTACATGACATTTTATGGTAGATTCATTCAAAATCACCTTATAATAGGATTGGTGGATTTTCAGGAGGCAACTGAGTTTTCTGGTCAGATACAGATTGGGGTCCAGTCCTAAATGGATGAAAAAGTGACAGATGTTCAATAATCAACTCAAAACATATTCAAATTACATTTCAAGGTACCTCTACTTGAAATCACATTATAATAGGATTTAATGAAGCAACCATCAACTGCTTGTGTAAATTACAATGAAAAGCATATTACGCTAGGTTTTCGGCATTTACAGTTGCCCCATTGCTGTTGATTATTGTATATTAACTCCAATGAGAAAGCTGTTTAGTTATCAACAAAGCACATCTTAACATGACATTTTATGGTAGATTCATTCAAATCACCTTATAATAGGATTGGTGGATTTTCAGGAGGGAACTGAGTTTTCTGGTCAGATACAGGTTGGGGTCCAGTCCTAAATGGATGAAAAAGTGACAGATGTTCCATAATCAACTCAAAACATATTGAAATTACATTTCCAGGTACCTCTACTTGAAATCAAATTATAATAGGATTTACTGAAGCAACCATCAACTACAATGAAAAGCATTTTACGCTTGGTTTTCGGCATTTACAGCTGCTTTCAATGCTGTTTATCATTGTATATTCACTCCAATGAGAAAACTGTGCAGTTATCAACAAAGCACATCTTTGCATGACATTTTATGGTAGATTCATTCATAATCACCTCATAAAAGGATTTGTGGATTTTCAGGAGGCTATGACGGACACAGATTGGGGTCCAGTCCTGAATGGATGAAAAAGTGACACATGTTCCATAATCAACTCAAAACATAATCAAATTACATTTCAAGGTACCTCTACTCGAAATCACATTATAATTGGATTTACTGAAGCAACCATCAACTACAATGAAAAGCATTTTACGATAGGTTTTTAGCATTTACAGCTGCCCCATTGCTGTTGATTATTGTATATTCACTCCAACGAGAAAACTGTTAAGATATCAACAAAGCACATCTTAACATGACATTTTATGGTAGATTCATTCAAAATCACCTTATAATAGCATTTGTGGATTTTCAGGAGGGAACTGAGTTTTCTGGTCAAATACAGATTGGGGTCCAGTCCTAAATGGATGAAAAAGTGACAGATGTTCCATAATCAACACAAAACATATTCAAATTACATTTCCAGGTACCTCTACTTGAAATCACATTATAATAGGATTTACTGAAGCAACCATCAACTACAATGAAAAGCATTTTACGCTTGGTTTTCGGCATTTACAGCTGCTTTCATTGCTGTTTATCATTGTATATTCACTCCAATGAGAAAACTGTTTAGTTATCAGCAGAGCATATCTTCACATGACATTTTATGGTAGATTCATTCAAAATCACCTTATATTAGGATTTGTGGATTTTCAGGAGGGAACTGAGTTTTCTGGTCAGATACAGATTGGGGTCCAGTCCTAAATGGATGAAAAAGTGACAGATGTTCAATAATCAACTCAAAACATATTCAAATTACATTTCAAGGTACCTCTACTTGAAATCACATTATAATAGGATTTACTGAAGCAACCATCAACTACAATGAAAAGCATTTTAAGCTAGGTTGTCGGCATTTACAGTTGCCGCATTGCTGTTGATTATTGTATATTCACTCCAATGAGAAAACTGTTTAGTTATCAACAAAGCACATCTTAACATGACCTTTTATGGTAGATTCATTCAAAATCACCTTATAATAGGATTGGTGGATTTTCAGGAGGGAACTGAGTTTTCTGGTCAGATACAGATTGGGGTCCAGTCCTAAATGGATGAAAAAGTGACAGATGTTCCATAATCAACACAAAACATATTCAAATTACATTTCCAGGTACCTCTACTTGAAATTACATTATAATAGGATTTACTGAAGCAACCATCAACTACAATGAAAAGCATTTTACGCTTGGTTTTCGGCATTTACAGCTGCTTTCATTGCTGTTTATCATTGTATATTCACTCCAATGAGAAAACTGTTTAGTTATCAGCAGAGCATATCTTCACATGACATTTTATGGTAGATTCATTCAAAATCACCTTATATTAGGATTTTTGGATTTTCAGGAGGGAACTGAGTTTTCTGGTCAGATACAGATTGGGGTCCAGTCCTAAATGGAGGAAAAAGTGACAGATGTTCAATAATCAACTCAAAACATATTCAAATTACATTTCAAGGTACCTCTACTTGAAATCACATTATAATAGGATTTACTGAAGCAACCATCAACTACAATGAAAAGCATTTTAAGCTAGGTTGTCGGCATTTACAGTTGCCGCATTGCTGTTGATTATTGTATATTCACTCCAATGAGAAAACTGTTTAGTTATCAACAAAGCACATCTTAACATGACATTTTATGGTAGATTCATTCAAAATCACTTTATAATAGGATTGGTGGATTTTCAGGAGGGAACTGAGTTTTCTGGTCAGATACAGATTGGGTTCCAGTCCTAAATGGATGAAAAAGTGACAGATGTTCCATTATCAACACCAAACATATTCAAGTTACATTTCCAGGTACCTCTACTTGAAATCACATTATAATAGGATTTAATGAAGCAACCATCAACTACAATGAAAAGCATTTTACACTTGGTTTTCGGCATTTACAGCTGCTTTCATTGCTGTTTATCATTGTATATTCACTCCAATGAGAAAACTGTTTAGTTATCAGCAGAGCACATCTTCACATGTCATTTTATGGTAGATTCATTCAAAATCACCTTATAATAGGATTGGTGGATTTTCAGGAGGGAACTGAGTTTTCTGGTCAGATACAGATTGGGGTCCAGTCCTAAATGGATGAAAAAGTGACAGATGTTCAATAATCAACTCAAAACATATTCAAATTACATTTCAAGGTACCTCTACTTGAAATCACATTATAATAGGATTTAATGAAGCAACCATCAACTGCTTGTGTAAATTACAATGAAAAGCATATTACGCTAGGTTTTGGCATTTACAGTTGCCCCATTGCTGTTGATTATTGTATATTCACTCCAATGAGAAAACTGTTTAGTTATCAACAAAGCACATCTTAACATGACATTTTATGGTAGATTCATTCAAAATCACCTTATAATAGGATTGGTGGATTTTCAGGAGGGAACTGAGTTTTCTGGTCGGATACAGATTGGGGTCCAGTCCTAAATGGATGAAAAAGTGACAGATGTTCAATAAAAAGTGACAGATGTTCAATAATCAAGTCAAAACATATTCAAATTACATTTCAAGGTACCTCTACTTGAAATCACATTATAATAGGATTTAATGAAGCAACCATCAACTACAATGAAAAGCATTTTACGCTAGGTTTTCGGCATTTACAGCTGCTTTCATTGCTGTTTATCATTGTATATTCACTCCAATGAGAAAACGGTTTAGTTATCAGCAGAGCACATCTTCACATGACATTTTATGGTAGATTCATTCAAAATCACCTTATAATAGGATTTGTGGATTTTCAGGAGGGAACTGAGTTTTCTGGTCAGATACAGATTGGGGTCCAGTCCTAAATGGATGAAAAAGTGACAGATGTTCAATAATCAACTCAAAACATATTCAAATTACATTTCCAGGTACCTCTACTTGAAATCACATTATAACAGGATTTAATGAAGCAACCATCAACTGCTTGTGTAAATTACAATGAAAAGCATTTTACGCTAGGTTTTCATCATTTACAGCTGCCCCATTGCTGTTGATTATTGTATATTCACTCCAATGATAAAACTGTTTAGTTATCAACAAAGCACATCTTAACATGACATTTTATGGTAGATTCATTCAAAATCACCTTATAATAGGATTGGTGGATTTTCAGGAGGCAACTGAGTTTTCTGGTCGGATACAGATTGGGGTCCAGTCCTAAATGGATGAAAAAGTGACAGATGTTCCATAATCAACACAACATATTCAAATTACATTTCCAGGTACCTCTACTTGAAATCACATTATAATAGGATTTACTGAAGCAACCATCAACTACAATGAAAAGCATTTTACGCTTGGTTTTCGGCATTTACAGCTGCCCCATTGCTGTTGATTATTGTATATTCACTCCAATGAGAAAACTGTTTAGTTATCAGCAGAGCATATCTTCACATGACATTTTATGGTAGATTCATTCAAAATCACCTTATATTAGGATTTGTGGATTTTCAGGAGGGAAATGAGTTTTCTGGTCAGATACAGATTGGGGTCCAGTCCTAAATGGATGAAAAAGTGACAGATGTTCAATAATCAACTCAAAACATATTCAAATTACATTTCAAGGTACCTCTACTTGAAATCACATTATAATAGGATTTAATGAAGCAACCATCAACTGCTTGTGTAAATTACAATGAAAAGCATTTTACGCTAGGTTTTCAGCATTTACAGCTGTCCCATTGCTGTTGATGATTGTATATTCACTCCAATGAGAAAGTGTTTAGATATCAACAAAGCACATCTTCATTTTATGGTAGATTCATTCAAAATCACCTTATAATAGGATTTGTGGATTTTCAGGAGGGAACTGAACTTTCTGGTCGGATACAGATTTGGGTCGAGTCCTAAATGGATGAAAAAGTGACACATGTTTTATAATCATCTCATGTGTGTGTTTGTGTGTGTGTGTGTGTGTGTGTGTGTGTGTGTGTGTGTGTGTGTGTGTGTGTGCGCGTACCTACCTGTCCCATTCTGTTCGCTGCTCGAAGAGGCGGGGCTGTTGCAATCTGTCTGCAGTAAGGATGTACGTGCAAACACGATGATGTCGGCACACTTGCAGCTGCTAAACAGGGTGGACGGAGTGCAAAAGCCATAACTTAGCTGTCTGTGATGAGGCCATCTTCTTCTTTCCATATGCGCCGCTGTAAATACGAATGCATTACCGAAGACAGAAGCGATACTGTTAAACTGCCTTACCGATGAGCCAACTTAAGGAAAACCATACTTCTCTTGATGACATCCAGTTCAAAATGGTTCTCCAGTCGACCATCCAATCACGTAAGTTCTGTGAGGGGGGGGGGGGAGGAGTATGTGCGAAACATGTACTACTACTACGTGTAAATAGCGAATAAAAAATTGTTATTTGTAGATATAACGACTACAAGGTAAATGTTAATTGTTAAGCCAGTTTTCAGCATTTTTGAATCGCATTACTATGTAATTACTATGCAAGCTATTTCGAGTCTTAATGGGCTCGACCAAATTCCTCATTTGGTATAGCCCGACCTGGTCACACCATTTGTTGCCGTGTTGTCCATTTGCAGCCATTTTACCGTCTGACTGTGTGCACCATTGGATTGTTTTTTGTGGTACGTGTGATTGAGGATTATCAGATTCAAGGGCCTGTTCATCAGGTAAGATGCAATGTTGGCTATCTAGTATGATAGTGTGACTACATAATGCTTGATGTGAAGTGTATATGCGAGTGAGTGTCTATCTATGGGAAGATTTAAAATGCTTGAAGGGTTTTAACTGCAAAACCCGCGAAATGTGTGAATATGCTGAGAAAAACCCTGAAAGATGAAGCCTGTGTGTGCTTTATGTATGTGTATGTGAAGTAATGTGAGTGTGAGTGTCTGTGCTGTCTGTTGCCTGCAAGATTTAAAATGCTTGAAGTGTTTTAACTGCAAAAACCTATGAAATGGGTGAAAATTATGAAAAAAACCCAGAAAGATCAAAGCCTGTCTGTGTGTGCGTGTACGTGAAGTAATGTGAGTGTGAGTGTCTGTGCTGTCTGTTGCCTGAAAGATTTGAATTGCTTTAAGTGACTCAAAGATTCTGCTGTAAAACCATAAAAGTGTTTAAATGCTTGAAATGCTTAACAAAAACCCCTGAAAGAATGGAGCATGTAGGTCTGACAATGTGTGAATGATTTCTGTCCCTAAATGAGATAAACTCGCAAGCAGTTTGATTGACAGCTCAAGTCCTTTGAAGCTGTGACAAAAGGACAACAGTTGTCCAGAAAAAAAACAAAGAAAGATCAAAGCCTGTGTTCAAGGGTGTGTGTGTGCAGGAGAGGCAGGATAACCCTTGAATGGATTCTCTGTCTCTGTCTGAAAGTAGGAAGAAGTTAGAAGGCACATGAAGTGCCTGAAGAAAATGAAAAAAGATTTGAATGGGTTTTAATGAAAAATTTTCAGCTGGAAAATAATGAATATTTCAGAAAATATCAGAGAAATATCAGCCTTTCCAAATCCCACCACACCATTGCAGGTGATTTTATATACAGATGAAATATATTGATGGTTAATAATACTTTAGGAAACATAGACCCCAAGTTTAGGTTAAAGCTTGCTGCAATCAGACTTTTTGCTTTAGTAAAAGCTAAGGATATTGATGAGTGTGGTGTTGATGTTGTGTTACAAACAATTGATTGTGACTTACAGTTGCTGTATAATGGTGTCCAAATCCAAACAAAGAATGGTGAAATTAATTTATTTGGTGCTGTAGTTTCAGTATGGAGTGACACAACATAAGCTTGCTGTATTCAAGGAAGGTGTTGTTTTTTACAGTTACATTGTGAATGTAATATGTCACTGAAAGGACAATGGAAAAATACACGAGACAGCGAGAAAGGGCCAGCACAGACTTCTTGAAATCTGTCCTCAAAACCACATATGGAATTTATAAAAGAAGCAGGTTGGTTGATTATCCAGACTTTGAGGGCTTGCACCCATGGAAATTAAACACCTTGTCCTCTGATGGAGTTAGATAGTTCAATTCAGTTTTGTTGAGCAGTATAGAGAAAAATATATATGTTCAGTTTGTTTTGTTTTGGACTGTTTTGGATTGAGATAGTTCAAACACGTTTTGATCCTGATTTATCTGTGGAATGTGTAGTAAGACTGCAAAAAATGATTGAAAAGCATTCAAGCTACTCTTTCCTGAGAATTGCTTAGCAATGAGCTGCATCTCCCTGCTCAAATCCTTTCTCTGTGCCCTTTGGTAAGGCATATGTGCATGAGATTTGAGTCAGAGCATAGGTCATCAAAATTGAACTTCAAAAATGTCAGTAAGTCACTGTTTGGACCAACTTTTTGAATGTTGTCAAAATGAAGTGGGCACTGAGCATCCCATTTTTACCCATGAGAAGAAATTGGGTCCTGTCCCTGAAGTTCCTTTATCTACCTTTGTTGAACGCACTTATTGTAAGTCGCTTTGGATAAAAGCGTCTGCTAAATGACCGTAATGTAATGTAATGTAAGTGATAAATATGGAGTACATTACAGCAAAGATAATGTGTTTGGGGGGGATTGATGCATACAACATGTAATGACAGTAAAGTGGCTTATTCTAGCAAGATGTGTTATGTACTTTGCAGGATGCTTAAATTGCTTAAAAGCTGAATTCATCATTTGAACTGACTGACACAGAGGCTGCTGTGTATAAGCAGGTCAAAGAAAACTGGTGGATATGAATGTAACCGACTAACTAGTTTCCTTTCTCGGGGGTGGGGGGGGAGGACTCTGTATTCCGACTTAGAAAGTGGATCATTGCTCCACTTTCATCCATCTTTGACAACCACGAAGTGAAGAAGGGGGAGGAGCTCATCCTGGACATGGCCAGGTTTGTCCCCAGCCTAAAACTGTGTAAAGATGTGTGAGTTTTCTAAAGGGGATTCTAAGTGAAGTTTTTGTTGTTGTAACCTGCCAGGTTTGTCTTTTTCCACGCTTTCTTCAATACCAATACTAAAAAAAGACACTACCGACATCCCAGAGACAGGAAGGAAACTTTGTTTACTACTGGATAATCAAACCAGAACTGTCCTCGTCAGTTCTTCCTTTGGGTAAGAGCTCTGATCTAACCTGCTTCTTATTATTAATGCAGCGTGTGAACGATGACATTGAAAGGCCATGCTAGTAGACACGTCCTAGTCTTCACTCTGAACACTGAATAATAGATGCATATTAAGATGCATATTAATTCCAACCATATGTACAGTTTAATCACAGTCTGGGCACTAACATAGGCCTGAAAACCTTTCTTTTTAAACAAGGATTTTTTTAACACACTGTGTCATAGTTCTCTTGTTTTAAAACCTGTTTTAATTTTGCTGTACTCTGTAGCACTTTGGGATTGTTTTTAACTATGAAAAGTGCTCTTCAAATCAAATGTATTATTATTATTATTATTATTAATGTGAGTTTGTGCTGTGACTCATTGATTTGTGCCTCTTGCAGACTCCTCCTATCCATGCACCACATGCCACTTACACAGGACTCTGCTGAATCTGAGGCCTAATGGCCAAAGACTGGTGCTGGGTGTGACAGCTGACAGTACAATGTGGATCTACCACAAGGTCCAGTATGCTCAACTCTTTGCTTAGCCAGTCGAAGCATGTCCAGAGCACTCAACCCTTCGGCCTAGAGCAGAGACTAGGATGGGAAAGGTAGGTAAACACACACACACACACACACACACACACACACACACACACAGAGCTGAACAGAGTCACCAATGTTAATCATCGTACATCTGTGTCACTCCTCTCAGCATGCTGGAATCGGTGGCAAGTCTAAAGAAGAAGACAAAGAAAGGCCCGGCTGCAGAGAGCAGCACTTTGCAAGCAGCTCTTCCTGTTGGAATGTTAATTCATCTCTCTAAGGTGGAGCATGTTCTGCTCTTCAGCAGCACTTCACACAAAGTGATGCTCATTTGATGAGTTTATAGTGATGGAGCTGGCATAACACCGGAACCATGTGTTCTTGTATATAATGTACATTGAAGTTCCTACCACTGCTATGAGAACCAGATCAATCAGCAGAGTCCTGGTTGGAATGAACAACAACAACTCACTTAACCAGGCATGTTTGGGATGAAGGCCCCTGAAGAGCTGGTGGACATCGAGAAGGACCTCAAAACCTCTGTGGATAAAGCGCAGGAGAAGAAGGCCAAGAAGAAAAAGAAGAAACAAGGTGAAACTGCACTTATTTAAGAGTTTGGACCAAATATTCACGGGAACCCAAAGTAAATATACGAAAATACAGATACAGAACTTAAAGTTAAATGAGTAGTGCAAGGATATATGAAATGCAAGTTTTTACAGTATATAAAGTACAAGGTTTTTTTACAGTATGTGCAGTAAAACAAAGATAAACAAAGTGACCAGTGAAAGTGCATTCATCAGTGCAGTGGTGAGTTCATTCCGGGAGGGGTTGGGTGTGTGCAAGGGGGTGGGGGATGGGGTCTGGCGAGTATGTGTGAATGTTTGTGAAGGAGAGTGGGGTGACGGAGGGCAGAGTTCAGCAGGGAGACTGCTGTGGGGAAGAAACTGTTCCTGAACCTGGTGGTTCTTGTACAGAGACTCCTGTAGTGCCTCCTAGAGGGCAGGAGGGCAAACAGTCTGTTTGCCGGATAGCAGGAGTCTTTCTTTATTTTGGTAGCTCTCCTGAGACAACGCTTCCTGAAGGTGGTCTGAAGAGCAGGAAGGAAGTGAGGCGCCAGCCATGCGTTGGGTGGTTTTCACCACTTTCTGCAGCGCCTTCCGGTCAGCTACAGAGCAGTTCCCGTACCAAACTGTAATGCAGTTGGTCAGGATGCTCTCAACGGTGCAGCAGTAGAAGTTCACCAGGATCTCTGAAGATAGGCCGTTGCTGTGATGCCGATCTGCAAGTTTGGTGATCAGCTCAGAGGGGATGGCAGTGTCAAATGCTGAACTGAAGTCTATGAACAGCATTCTTGCATATGTGTCCTGATTGTCCAGATGGCACTCTGTTAGGACCTGTTCACTCCGTCCTAACAGAGTGCAGCGCTATGGAGACTGCATCTTCTGTGCTCCTGTTCTCGCAATAAGCAAATTGTTGGGGGTCCAGGTTGGGGGGAAGACAGGATTGGAGATGTGCCAGAACCAGCTGCTCCAAGCACTTGGTGATGGTGGGGGTGAGTGCTACCGGGCGGTAGTCATTCAGACAGGTAGGGGAGGATTTTTGGGGAGCAGGTACAATGGAGGTGGACTTAAAGCAGGTTGGAACAACAGCATGGGCCAAGGACAGGTTGAATAAGTCCGACAGCTCCCCAGCACATGCTCTGAGTACACGTCCAGGGGTGCCATCGGGGCCTGCAGCTTTGTGCGCTGCTCTGACATCCGTGGGGCAGAGTGATAGGGGTTGGTAGTCAGTGGTCAGCTCTGCTTGGTTGCAGGCTGTATGTTGTCCCTCTCAAAACAAGCGTAGAAGTTGTTCAACTCGTTGAGAAAGGAGATATCAGAGGAGGGGGGCGCTGATCCCTGGATGCCTTGCCACACAAGGGGGTTGGAGTTTGAGAAGTACTCCTCAACCTTCAGCTTGCAGCAGGGCTTGGCTTCCTTGACGCCCCGCTTCAGGTCAGGCCTGGCTGTACTGTAGGCTCGTGTATCTCCCGATCTGAAGGCGATGTTGCGGGCCTTCAGCAGGAGACAGACATTCCTGTTCATCCAGGGCTGTTAGGGCACATGGTGATCCACTTCTGGGTGGTAAACATATGGTATATATGGTGGTGGATATGTGGTCCAGTACAGAGCTCTCAATATCAGTGTGGGAGTGACAGGTTGCCTGGGTGGAAAACATATTCCAGTGTGTGTGCCTGAACCGGTACTGCAACACATCTGTCCCCTCAGGCCACACTTTTATTGTCTTTACTGTGGGTTTCACACATTGGATGAGTGGTGAATACTTGGGGGAGAGAAAAGTAGCAAGGTGGTCTGTTTGTCCTATGTGGGGGAGGGGTTTAGCCTTGTAGGCTCCAACCAAATTGGTGTAAACATGGTCCAGTGTCTTGTTTACTCTAGTGTGGCAGGAAACATGTTGATGAAATCTGGGGAGGACTGCACTACCACACAACCTTGTTTTTCACTAGACTTCTTAGGAAATTCCCAATGTTTACTATTGTTGTACATGAAGAAGACTTTGTTTGAAGAGGAACCACTTGTTTTTCCCGTTTCTGATCCGTTGAACAAAGTTGCGTGTCAATGTTAGAACTTTAAAAAAAAAGAAAATAGAAATGGAAAATATGAAGGCATGTTGTTTTTATCTAGAGGTTTGTGGTACGAGTTTGCCACCTGGTGGTTGGACATGGCATTACATGAATGCGGTTTTATTTTTCAAAATCCGTTGGAATGATTAAAGTCCCCTGCTTACAAGCTGACATCAAAAGCAGGAAACATGTTGATGAAATCTGGGGAGGACTGCACAACCACACAACCTTGTTTTTCACTGGACTTCTTAGGAAATTCCTAATGTTTACTATTGTTGTACATGAAGAAGACTTTGTTTGAAGAGGAACCACTTGTTTTTCCCGTTTCTGATCCGTTGAACAAAGTTGCGTGTCAATGTAAGAACTTTAAAAAAAAAAGAAAATAGAAATGGAAAATATGAAGGCATGTTGTTTTTATGTAGAGGCTTTTCTGGTACGAGTTTGCCACCTGGTGGTTGGACATGGCATTACATGAATGCGGTTTTATTTTTCAAAATCCGTTGGAATGATTAAAGTCCCCTGCATACAAGCCGACATCGAAAGCTTTTCATCCTAATTTACTCAAGCAGGTACAGGTTACTTCGGACAGGAGGTGATTTCAAGGAGGTCTTCCAAAAAATGTCATTTAATTTGTTTTGAATTGATAATGGAACATTTTTTCCTTTTTACAATCATTTAGGACTGTCCAGTCCAGACTTCCCAATCTGTGTCTGCTCAAAGAGCTCAGTTCGAGTCCACATGATGATGTGGACAGCAACTGACTGGCATTCCCTCCTGAAAATCCACAAATCATACTATGAGGTGATTTTGAATGAATCTACCATAAAATGTTATTTTAAGATGTACTTTGTTGATAACATAACGGTTTAAACATGTAGCTGTACATATATTGAGAAACAGCGATTACAGCAGCTGGAAACGTCAAATACGGCTGTAACATGCTTTGTATTGTTATTTACACAAACAGTGACGTGGTTGTTTCATGGAAATGGAAATGGCAAAAAGGCATGTTGTTTGTATCTAGAGGTTTCTGGTACAAGTTTGCCACCTGGTGGTTGGACATGGCATTACATGAATGCGGTTTTATTTTTCAAAAACGTCACCAAATAAACAAAGTGGGTTTGGCATGGCGTGGTTGTTTCAGTAAGTCATATTATAATGTGATTTCTAGCATGGCTATCTTGAAATGTAGTTTGAAAATGTTTTGAGTTGATAATCGATCAGTTTTCACTTTTTCATTCATTCAGGGCTGGAGAACAACACTACTCAATCTGTGCCTGCCTAAACTGCTGTACTCCTGGCCAAGTAAACAAAGTTGCTTTATTCCCTCCTGTAGGTCAACAAATCCTATAATAAGGTGATTTTGAATGAATCTACCATAAAATGTCATGTTAAGATGTGCTTTGTTGATAACTAAACAGTTTTCTCTTTGGAGTGAATATACAATAATCAACAGCAATGGGGCAGCTGTAAATGCCGAAAACCTAGCGTAATGCTTTTCAATGTAATTTTCACAAGCAGTTGATGGTTGCTTCATTAAATCCTATTATAATGTGATTTCAAGTAGTGGTACCTTGAAATGTAATTTGAATATGTTTTGAGTTGATTATGGAACATGTGTCACTTTTTCATCCATTTAGGACTGGACCCCAATCTGTGTCTGTCATAGCCTTTTGAAAATCCACAAATCCTATTATAAGGTGATTATGAATGAATCTACCATAAAATGTCATATGAAGATGTGCTTTGTTGATAACTGAACAGTTTTCTTATGTGAGTGAATATACAATAATAAACAGCAATGACAGAAGCTGGAAATGCTGACCACCTGGCGTTAAATGCTTTTTATTGTAATTTACAGAAGCAGTTGATGGTTGCTTTAGTAAATCCTATTATAATGTGATTTCAAGTGGAGATACCTTGAAATGTGACGTGTTTTGAATTGATTATGGAACATGTGTCTCTTTTTCATCCATTTAGGATTGACCCCAATCTGTGTCTGCAATAGCCTCCTGAAAATCCACAAATCCACCTCAAAATTATGAGGTGATTTTGAATGAATCTGCATTACATTACATTACATTACAGTCATTTAGCAGACGCTTTCATCCAAAGCGACTTGCAATAAGTGCGTTCAACAAAGATAGATAAAAGCACTTCAGGTCACAAGAAATCGTGAGCGTATTTCCTTCCAAAACCAACAGCTAAGAGCAACATAAGAACAACATAACTAGAGCTGGAGTAAAAGTGCAATAAATTAGGTACCATGATGAATGAGAAAAAAGGACAAATTAGAAAGGACAGATTAGAAAACAAAGTGAATCAGAAGAGCTAGGACAGAATAGGTGATGTCCTAGACCCTAACTCTAACAGGGCGGATCCGGGTAGTGTTTCCTGAAGAGATGAGTTTTCAGCCTGCGGCGAAAGATGGACAGCGACACCGCTGTCCTGACATCAGTCGGGAGATCATTCCACCACTGAGGTGCCAGAACAGTGAAAAGCCGTGACCGCGTCGATCGCAAGCAGGGGCCGCTGAGCGCCGGGGCAGCCAGCCGCCTGGAGGCAGAAGAGCGAAGTGGTCGGCCGGCGGTGTAGGGCTTGACCGTAGCCTGGAGGTATGAAGGAGCTGTTCCTTTCACTGCCCTGTAGGCTAGCACCAGAGTCTTAAACTGGATGCGAGCAGCTACAGGGAGAAAGGGAAAGTGGAAACAGATCGATTATCAACTCAAAACATCTTCAAACTACATTTGAAGATAGCTGCTTGCTTGAAATCACATTATAATATGACTTACTTAAACAGCTACGCCACTGTTTGTGTAAATAACAATGAAAAGCATGTTTACAGTCGTTTTTGACGTTTCTAGCTGCTACAATCGCTTTTCTCAATGTAAGTACAGCTACTGTTATGTTATCAACAAAGTACATCTTTAAACGATATTTTATGGTAGATTCATTCAAAATCAACTTATAATAGGATTTGTGGACCTACAGGAGTGAATAGAGCCACTTTGTTTTTTTGGCCAGGAGCACAGCAGTTAAAGAAGGCACATATCAAGTAGTGTTGCTGTTCAGCCTTGAATGAATGAAAAAGTGAAAACTGATCGATTATCAACTCAAAACATTTTCAAACTTCATTGCAAGATAGCCCTGCTTGAAATCACATTATAATATGACTTACTTAAACAGCCACGCCACTGTTTGTGTAAATAACAATGAAAAGCATGTTTACAGTCGTTTTTGACGTTTCTAGCTGCGACAATCGCTTTTTCATAAAGTATGTACAGCTACTGTTATGTTATCAATAAATAACATCCTAAACGACATTTTATGGTAGATTCATTCAAAATCAACTTATAATAAGATTTGTGGACCTACAGGAGTGAATAAAACCACTTTGTTTATTTGGCCAAGAGCACAGCAGTTTAAGCAGGCACAGATTGAGTAGTGTTGCTGTTCGGTCCTGAATGAATGAAAAAGTGAAAACTGATCGATTATCAACTCAAAACATTTTCAAACTACATTTGAAGATAGCCCTGCTTGAAATCACATTATAACATGACTAACTGAAACAACCACGCCACTGTTTGTGTAAATAACAATGAAAAGCATGTTACAGTCGTTTTTGACGTTTTCAGATGCTGCACTCGCTGTTTCTCAATGTATGTACAGCTACTTTTAAGTTATCAACAAAGTACATCTTTAAACGATATTTTATGGTAGATTCATTCAAAATCACCTTAGATAGGATTTGTGGACCTACAGGAGTGAATAAAGCCACTTTTTTTTTTTGGCCAGGAGCACAGCAGTTTAGGCAGGCACAGATTGAGTAGTGTTGTGCTCCAGCCCTGAATGAATAAAAAAATGAAAACTGATCGATTATCAACTCAAAACATGTTCAAACTTCATTGCAAGATAGCCCTGCTTGAAATCACATTATAATATGACTTACTTAAACAGCTACGCCACTGTTTGTGTAAATAACAATGAAAAGCATGTTTACATTCGTTTTTGACGTTTCTAGCTGCTACACTCGCTTTTCTCAATGTAAGTACAGCTACTGTTATGTTATCAATAAAGTACATCCTAAACGACATTTTATGGTAGATTCATTCAAAATCAACTTATAATAGGATTTGTGGACCTACAGGAGTGAATAGAGCCACTTTGTTTTTTTGGCCAGGAGCACAGCAGTTAAAGAAGGCACAGATCAAGTAGTGTTGCTGTTCAGCCTTGAATGAATGAAAAAGTGAAAACTGATCGATTATCAACTCAAAACATTTTCAAACTTCATTGCAAGATAGCCCTGCTTGAAATCACATTATAATATGACTTACTTAAACAGCCACGCCACTGTTTGTGTAAATAACAATGAAAAGCATGTTTACAGTCGTTTTTGACGTTTCTAGCTGCGACAATCGCTTTTTCATAATGTATGTACAGCTACTGTTATGTTATCAATAAATAACATCCTAAACGACATTTTATGGTAGATTCATTCAAAATCAACTTATAATAAGATTTGTGGACCTACAGGAGTGAATAAAACCACTTTGTTTATTTGGCCAAGAGCACAGCAGTTTAAGCAGGCACAGATTGAGTAGTGTTGCTGTTCAGCCCTGAATGAATGAAAAAGTGAAAACTGATCGATTGTCAACTCAAAACATTTTCAAACTTCATTGCAAGATAGCCCTGCTTGAAATCACATTATAATATGACTTACTTAAACAGCTACGCCACTGTTTGTGTAAATAACAATGAAAAGCATGTTTACATTCGTTTTTGACGTTTCTAGCTGCTACACTCGCTTTTCTCAATGTAAGTACAGCTACTGTTATGTTATCAATAAAGTACATCCTAAACGACATTTTATGGTAGATTCATTCAAAATCAACTTATAATAGGATTTGTGGACCTACAGGAGTGAATAGAGCCACTTTGTTTTTTTGGCCAGGAGCACAGCAGTTAAAGAAGGCACAGATCAAGTAGTGTTGCTGTTCAGCCTTGAATGAATGAAAAAGTGAAAACTGATCGATTATCAACTCAAAACATTTTCAAACTTCATTGCAAGATAGCCCTGCTTGAAATCACATTATAATATGACTTACTTAAACAGCCACGCCACTGTTTGTGTAAATAACAATGAAAAGCATGTTTACAGTCGTTTTTGACGTTTCTAGCTGCGACAATCGCTTTTTCATAATGTATGTACAGCTACTGTTATGTTATCAATAAATAACATCCTAAACGACATTTTATGGTAGATTCATTCAAAATGAACTTATAATAGGATTTGTGGACCTACAGGTGTGAATAGAGCCACTTTGTTTTTTTGGCCAGGAGCACAGCAGTTTAAGCAGGCACAGATTGAGTAGTGTTGCTGTTCAGCCCTGAATGAATGAAAAAGTGAAAACTGATCGATTATCAACTCAAAACATTTTCAAACTTCATTGCAAGATAGCCCTGCTTGAAATCACATTATAATATGACTTACTTAAACAGCCACGCCACTGTTTGTGTAAATAACAATGAAAAGCATGTTTACAGTCGTTTTTGACGTTTCTAGCTGCTACAATCGCTTTTTCATAATGTATGTACAGCTACTGTTATGTTATCAATAAATCACATCCTAAACGACATTTTATGGTAGATTCATTCAAAATCAACTTATAATAAGATTTGTGGACCTACAGGAGTGCATAAAGCCACTTTGTATTTTTGGCCAGGAGCACAGCAGTTTAAGAAGGCACAGATTTAGTAGTGTTGCTGTTCAGTCCTGAATGAATGAAAAAGTGAAAACTGATCGATTATCAACTCTTAACATCTTCAAACTACATTTGAAGATAGCCCTGCTTGAAATCACATTATAATATGACTAACTGAAACAACCACGCCACTGTTTGTGTAAATAACAATGAAAAGCATGTTACAGTCGTTTTTGACGTTTTCAGATGCTGCAATCGCTGTTTCTCAATGTATGTACAGCTACTGTTAAGTTATCAACAAAGTACATCTTTAAACGATATTTTATGGTAGATTCATTCAAAATCAACTTATAATAAGATTTGTGGACCTACAGGAGTGAATAAAACCACTTTGTTTATTTGGCGAAGAGCACAGCAGTTTAAGCAGGCACAGATTGAGTAGTGTTGCTGTTCAGCCCTGAATGAATGAAAAAGTGAAAACTGATCGATTGTCAACTCAAAACATTTTCAAACTTCATTGCAAGATAGCCCTGCTTGAAATCACATTATAATATGACTTACTTAAACAGCCACGCCACTGTTTGTGTAAATAACAATGAAAAACATGTTTACAGTTGTTTTTGACGTTTCTAGCTGCTACAATCGCTTTTCTCAATGTAAGTACAGCTACTGTTATGTTATCAATAAAGTACATCCTAAACGACATTTTATGGTAGATTCATTCAAAAACAACTTATAATAGGAATCGTGGACCTACAGGAGTGAATAAAGCCACTTTGTCTATTTGGCCAGCAGCACAGCAGTCCAAGCAGGCACAGATTGAGTAGTGTTGCTGTTCAGCCCTGAATGAATGAAAAAGTGAAAACTGATCGATTATCAACTCAAAACATTTTCAAACTAAATTTCAAGATAGCCCTGCTTGAAATCACATTATAATATGACTTACTTAAACAGCCACGCCACTGTTTGTGTAAATAACAATGAAAAGCATGTTACAGTCGTTTTTGACGTTTTCAGATGCTGCAATCGCTGTTTCTCAATGTATGTACAGCTACTGTTAAGTTATCAACAAAGTACATCTTTAAACGATATTTTATGGTAGATTCATTCAAAATCACCTTAGATAGGATTTGTGGACCTACAGGAGTGAATAAAGCCACTTTGTTTTTTTGGCCAGGAGCACAGCAGTTTAGGCAGGCACAGATTGAGTAGTGTTGTGCTCCAGCCCTGAATGAATGAAAAAGTGAAAACTGATCGATTATCAACTCAAAACATTTTCAAACTTCATTGCAAGATAGCCCTGCTTGAAATCACATTATAATATGACTTACTTAAACAGCTACGCCACTGTTTGTGTAAATAACAATGAAAAGCATGTTTACAGTCGTTTTTGACGTTTCTAGCTGCTACAATCGCTTTTTCATAATGTATGTACAGCTACTGTTATGTTATCAATAAAGTACATCCTGAACGACATTTTATGGTAGATTCATTTAAAATCACCTTAGATAGGATTTGTGGACCTACAGGAGGGAATAAAGCCACTTTGTTTACTTGGCCAGGAGCACAGCAGTTTAAGCAGGCACAGTTTGAGTAGTGTTGCTGTTCAGCCCTGAATGAATGAAAAAGTGAAAACTGATCGATTATCAACTCAAAACATTTTCAAACTTCATTGCAAGATAGCCCTGCTTGAAATCACATTATAATATGACTTACTTAAACAGCTACGCCACTGTTTGTGTAAATAACAATGAAAAGCATGTTTACATTCGTTTTTGACGTTTCTAGCTGCTACACTCGCTTTTCTCAATGTGTGTACAGCTACTGTTATGTTATCAATAAAGTACATCCTAAACGACATTTTATGGTAGATTCATTCAAAATCAACTTATAATAGGATTTGTGGACCTACAGGTGTGAATAGAGCCACTTTGTTTTTTTGGCCAGGAGCACAGCAGTTAAAGAAGGCACAGATTGAGTAGTGTTGCTGTTCAGCCCTGAATGAATGAAAAAGTGAAAACTGATCGATTATCAACTCAAAACATTTTCAAACTACATTTCAAGATAGCCCTGCTTGAAATCACATTATAATATGACTTACTTAAACAGCCACGCCACTGTTTGTGTAAATAACAATGAAAAGCATGTTACAGTCGTTTTTGACGTTTTCAGATGCTGCAATCGCTGTTTCTCAATGTATGTACAGCTACTGTTAAGTTATCAACAAAGTACATCTTTAAACGATATTTTATGGTAGATTCATTCAAAATCACCTTAAAATAGGATTTGTGGACCTACAGGAGTGAATAAAGCCACTTTGTTTATTTGGCCAGCAGCACAGCAGCACAGCAGTCCAAGCAGGCACAGATTGAGTAGTGTTGCTCTCCAGCCCTGAATGAATGAAAAAGTGAAAACTGATCGATTATTAACTCAAAACATTTTCAAACTTCATTGCAAGATAGCCCTGCTTGAAATCACATTATAATATGACTTACTTAAACAGCCACGCCACTGTTTGTGTAAATAACAATGAAAGCATGTTTACAGTAGTTTTTGACGTTTCTAGCTGCTACAATCGCTTTTTCATAATGTATGTACAGCTACTGTTATGTTATCAATAAATAACATCCTAAACGACATTTTATGGTAGATTCATTTAAAATCACCTTAGATAGGATTTGTGGACCTACAGGAGGGAATAAAGCCACTTTGTTTACTTGGCCAGGAGCACAGCAGTTTAAGCAGGCACAGTTTGAGTAGTGTTGCTGTTCAGCCCTGAATGAATGAAAAAGTGAAAACTGATCGATTATCAACTCAAAACATTTTCAAACTTCATTGCAAGATAGCCCTGCTTGAAATCACATTATAATATGACTTACTTAAACAGCTACGCCACTGTTTGTGTAAATAACAATGAAAAGCATGTTTACATTCGTTTTTGACGTTTCTAGCTGCTACACTCGCTTTTCTCAATGTAAGTACAGCTACTGTTAAGTTATCAATAAAGTACATCCTAAACGACATTTTATGGTAGATTAATTCAAAATCAACTTATAATAGGATTTGTGGACCTACAGGAGTGAATAAAGCCACTTTGTTTATTTGGCCAGCAGCACAGCAGCACAGCAGTTTAAGCAGGCACAGATTGAGTAGTGTTGTTCTCCAGCCCTGAATGAATGAAAAAGTGAAAACTGATCGATTATCAACTCAAAACATTTTCAAACTACATTTCAAGATAGCCCTGCTTGAAATCACATTATAATATGACTTACTTTAACAGCCACGCCACTGTTTGTGTAAATAACAATGAAAAGCATGTTACAGTCGTTTTTGACGTTTTCAGATGCTGCAATCGCTGTTTCTCAATGCATGTATGTTTAATGTTTAAACTGTTAAGTTATCAACAAAGTACATCTTTAAACGACATTTATTGTAGATTAATTCAAAATCACCTTATAATAGGATTTGTGGACCTACAGGAGTGAATAAAGCAACTTTGTTTATTTGGACAGCAGCACAGCAGTCCAAGCAGGCACAGATTGAGTAGTGTTGCTGTTCAGCCCTGAATGAATGAAAAAGTGAAAACTGATCGATTATCAACTCAAAACATTTTCAAACTACATTTCAAGATAGCCCTGCTTGAAATCACATTATAATATGACTAACTGAAACCACCACGCCACTGTTTGTGTAAATAACAATGAATAGCATGTTTACAGTCGTTTTTGACGTTTCTAGCTGCTACAATCGCTTTTCTCAATGTATGTACAGCTACTGTTATGTTATCAATAAAGTACATCTTTAAACGACATTTATGGTAGATTCATTCAAAATCACCTTAGATAGGATTTGTGGACCTACAGGAGTGAATAAAGCCACTTTGTTTATTTGGCCAGGAGCACACAGCAGTTTAAGCAGGCACAGATTGAGTAGTGTTGCTGTTCAGCCCTGAATGAATGAAAAAGTGAAAACTGATCGATTATCAACTCAAAACATTTTCAAACTACATTTCAAGATAGCCCTGCTTGAAATCACATTATAATATGACTTACTTTAACAGCCACGCCACTGTTTGTGTAAATAACAATGAAAAGCATGTTACAGTCGTTTTTGACGTTTTCAGATGCTGCAATCGCTGTTTCTCAATGCATGTATGTTTAATGTTTAAACTGTTAAGTTATCAACAAAGTACATCTTTAAACGACATTTATTGTAGATTAATTCAAAATCACCTTATAATAGGATTTGTGGACCTACAGGAGTGAATAAAGCAACTTTGTTTATTTGGCCAGCAGCACAGCAGTCCAAGCAGGCACAGATTGAGTAGTGTTGCTGTTCAGCCCTGAATGAATGAAAAAGTGAAAACTGATCGATTATCAACTCAAAACATTTTCAAACTACATTTCAAGATAGCCCTGCTTGAAATCACATTATAATATGACTAACTGAAACCACCACGCCACTGTTTGTGTAAATAACAATGAATAGCATGTTTACAGTCGTTTTTGACGTTTCTAGCTGCTACAATCGCTTTTCTCAATGTATGTACAGCTACTGTTATGTTATCAATAAAGTACATCCTAAACGACATTTTATGGTAGATTAATTCAAAATCACCTTAGATAGGATTTGTGGACCTACAGGAGTGAATAAAGCCACTTTGTTTATTTGGCCAGGAGCACACAGCAGTTTAAGCAGGCACAGATTGAGTAGTGTTGCTGTTCAGCCCTGAATGAATGAAAAAGTGAAAACTGATCGATTATCAACTCAAAACATTTTCAAACTACATTTCAAGATAGCCCTGCTTGAAATCACATTATAATATGACTTACTTAAACAGCCACGCCACTGTTTGTGTAAATAACAATGAAAGCATGTTTACAGTCGTTTTTGACGTTTCTAGCTGCTACAATCACTTTTTCTTAATGTATGTACAGCTACTGTTAAGTTATCAACAAAGTATATCCTTAACGACATTTTATGGTAGATTCATTCAAAATCACCTTAAAATAGGATTTGTGGACCTACAGGAGTGAATAAAGCCACTTTGTTTATTTGGCCAGCAGCACAGCAGCACAGCAGTCCAAGCAGGCACAGATTGAGTAGTGTTGCTCTCCAGCCCTGAATGAATGAAAAAGTGAAAACTGATCGATTATCAACTCAAAACATTTTCAAACTACATTTCAAGATAGCCCTGCTTGAAATCACATTATAATATGACTTACTTAAACAGCCACGCCACTGTTTGTGTAAATAACAATGAAAGCATGTTTACAGTCGTTTTTGACGTTTTCAGATGCTGCAATCGCTGTTTCTCAATGCATGTATGTTTAATGTTTAAACTGTTAAGTTATCAACAAAGTACATCTTTAAACGACATTTATTGTAGATTAATTCAAAATCACCTTATAATAGGATTTGTGGACCTACAGGAGTGAATAAAGCAACTTTGTTTATTTGGCCAGCAGCACAGCAGTCCAAGCAGGCACAGATTGAGTAGTGTTGCTGTTCAGCCCTGAATGAATGAAAAAGTGAAAACTGATCGATTATCAACTCAAAACATTTTCAAACTACATTTCAAGATAGCCCTGCTTGAAATCACATTATAATATGACTAACTGAAACCACCACGCCACTGTTTGTGTAAATAACAATGAATAGCATGTTTACAGTCGTTTTTGACGTTTCTAGCTGCTACAATCGCTTTTCTCAATGTATGTACAGCTACTGTTATGTTATCAATAAAGTACATCCTAAACGACATTTTATGGTAGATTAATTCAAAATCACCTTAGATAGGATTTGTGGACCTACAGGAGTGAATAAAGCCACTTTGTTTATTTGGCCAGGAGCACACAGCAGTTTAAGCAGGCACAGATTGAGTAGTGTTGCTGTTCAGCCCTGAATGAATGAAAAAGTGAAAACTGATCGATTATCAACTCAAAACATTTTCAAACTACATTTCAAGATAGCCCTGCTTGAAATCACATTATAATATGACTTACTTAAACAGCCACGCCACTGTTTGTGTAAATAACAATGAAAGCATGTTTACAGTCGTTTTTGACGTTTCTAGCTGCTACAATCGCTTTTTCTTAATGTATGTACAGCTACTGTTAAGTTATCAACAAAGTATATCCTTAACGACATTTTATGGTAGATTCATTCAAAATCACCTTAAAATAGGATTTGTGGACCTACAGGAGTGAATAAAGCCACTTTGTTTATTTGGCCAGCAGCACAGCAGCACAGCAGTCCAAGCAGGCACAGATTGAGTAGTGTTGCTCTCCAGCCCTGAATGAATGAAAAAGTGAAAACTGATCGATTATCAACTCAAAACATTTTCAAACTTCATTGCAAGATAGCCCTGCTTGAAATCACATTATAATATGACTTACTTAAACAGCCACGCCACTGTTTGTGTAAATAACAATGAAAAGCATGTTTACAGTAGTTTTTGACGTTTCTAGCTGCTACAATCGCTTTTTCATAATGTATGTACAGCTACTGTTATGTTATCAATAAAGTACATCCTAAACGACATTTTATGGTAGATTCATTTAAAATCACCTTAGATAGGATTTGTGGACCTACAGGAGGGAATAAAGCCACTTTGTTTACTTGGCCAGGAGCACAGCAGTTTAAGCAGGCACAGTTTGAGTAGTGTTGCTGTTCAGCCCTGAATGAATGAAAAAGTGAAAACTGATCGATTATCAACTCAAAACATTTTCAAACTACATTTCAAGATAGCCCTGCTTGAAATCACATTATAATATGACTAACTTAAACAGCCACGCCACTGTTTGTGTAAATAACAATGAAAAGCATGTTACAGTCGTTTTTGACGTTTTCAGATGCTGCAATCGCTGTTTTTCAATGCATGTATGTTTAATGTTTAAACTGTTAAGTTATCAACAAAGTACATCTTTAAACGACATTTATGGTAGATTCATTCAAAATCACCTTAGATAGGATTTGTGGACCTACAGGAGTGAATAAAGCCACTTTGTTTATTTGGCCAGGAGCACACAGCAGTTTAAGCAGGCACAGATTGAGTAGTGTTGCTGTTCAGCCCTGAATGAATGAAAAAGTGAAAACTGATCGATTATCAAGTTAAAACATTTTCAAACTACATTTCAAGATAGCCCTGCTTGAAAACACATTATAATATGACTTACTGAAACAACCACGCCATGCCAAACCCACTTTGTTTATTTGGTGACGTTTTTGAAAAATAAAACCGCATTCATGTAATGCCATGTCCAACCACCAGGTGGCAAACTCGTACCAGAAACCTCTAGATACAAACAACATGCCTTTTTCCATTTCCATTTCCATGAAACAACCACGCCACTGTTTGTGTAAATAACAATAAAAAGCATGTTACAGCCGTATTTGACGTTTCCAGCTGCTGCAATCGCTGTTTCTCAATGTATGTACAGCTACATGTTTAAACTGTTAAGTTATCAACAAAGTACATCTTAAAATAACATTTTATGGTAGATTCATTCAAAATCACCTCATAGTATGATTTGTGGATTTTCAGGAGGGAATGCCAGTCAGTTGCTGTCCACATCATCATGTGGACTCGAACGGAGCTCTTTGAGCAGACACAGATTGGGAAGTCTGGACTGGGCAGTCCTAAATGATTGTGAAAAGGAAAACATGTTCCATAATCAATTCAAAACAAATTCAATGACGTTTTTTGGAAGACCTCCCTGAAATCACCTCCTGTTCGAAGCAACCTGTACCTGCTTGAGTAAATTAGAATGAAAAGCTTTCAATGTCGGCTTGTAAGCAGGGGACTTCAATCATTCCAACGGATTTTGAAAAATAAAACCGCATTCATGTAATGCCATGTCCAACCACCAGGTGGCCAACTCGTACCAGAAACAACATGCCTTCATATTTTCCATTTCTATTGTCTTTTTTTTTAAAGTTCTACTATTGACACGCAACTTTGTTTAACGGATCAGAAACGGGAAAAACAAGTGGTTCCTCTTCAAACAAAGTCTTCTTCATGTACAACAATAGTAAACATTAGGAATTTCCTAAGAAGTCCAGTGAAAAACAAGGTTGTGTGGTAGTTGAGTCCTCACCAGATTTCATCAACATGTTTCCTGCTTTCGATGTCGGCTTGTAAGCAGGGGACTTTAATCATTCCAACGGATTTTTGAAAAATAAAACCGCATTCATGTAATGCCATGTCCAACCACCAGGTGGCAAACTCGTACCAGAAACCTCTAGATAAAAACAACATGCCTTCATATTTTCCATTTCTATTTTCTATTCAACAATAGTAAACATTGGGAATTTCTTAAGAAGTCCAGTGAAAAACAAGGTTGTGCAGTCCTCCCCAGATTTCATCAACATGTTTCCTGCCACACTAGAGTAAACAAGACACTTGACCATGTTTACACCAATTTGGTTGGAGCCTACAAGGCTAAACCCCTCCCCCACATAGGACAAACAGACCACCTTGCTCTTTTTCTCTCCCCCAAGTATTCACCACTCATCCAATGTGTGAAACCCACAGTAAAGACAATAAAAGTGTGGCCTGAGGGGACAGATGTGTTGCAGTACCGGTTCAGGCACACAGACTGGAATATGTTTTCAACCCAGGCAACCTTGTCACTCCCACACTGATATTGAGAGTTCTGTACTGGACCACATACCATATGTTTACCACCCAGAAGCAGATCACCATGTGCCCTAACAGCCCTGGATGAACAGGAATGTCTGTCTCCTGCTGAAGGCCCGCAGCATTGCCTTCAGATCGGGAGATACACGAGCCTACAGTACAGCCAGGCCTGACCTGAAGCGGGGCGTCAAGGAAGCCAAGCACTGCTGCAAGCTGAAGGTTGAGGAGTACTTCTCAAACTCCAACCCCCATGTGTGGCAAGGCATCCAGGGATCAGCGCCCCCCTCCTCTGATATCTCCTTTCTCAACGAGTTGAACAACTTCTACGCTTGTTTTGAGAGGGACAACCTACAGCCTGCAACCAAAGCAGAGCTGACCGCTGACTACCAACCCCTATCACTCTGCCCCACGGATGTCAGAGCAGTGTTGAGCAAAATCAACGCGCACAAAGCTGCAGGCCCCGATTGCACCCCTGGACGTGTACTTAGAGCATGTGCTGGGGAGCTGTCGGACTTATTCAACCTGTCCTTGGCCCATGCTGTTGTTCCAACCTGCTTTAAGTCCACCTCCATCGTACCTGCTCCCCAAAAATCCTCCCCTACCTGTCTGAATGACTACCGCCCGGTAGCACTCACCCCCACCATCACCAAGTGCTTAAAGCAGCTGGTTCTGGCACATCTCCAATCCTGTCTTCCCCCCAACCTGGACCCCCAACAATTTGCTTATTGCAAGAACAGGAGCACAGAAGATGCAGTCTCCATAGCGCTGCACTCTGTTAGGACGGAGTGAACAGGTCCTAACAGAGTGCCATCTGGACAATCAGGACACATATGCAAGAATGCTGTTCATAGACTTCAGTTCATCATTTGACACTGCCATCCCCTCTGAGCTGATCACCAAACTTGCAGATCGGCATCACAGCAACGGCCTATCTTCAGAGATCCTGGTGAACTTCTACCGCTGCACTGTTGAGAGCATCCTGACCAACTGCATTACAGTTTGGTACGGGAACTGCTCTGTAGCTGACCGGAAGGCGCTGCAGAAAGTGGTGAAAACCACCCAACGCATGGCTGGCGCCTCACTTCCTTCCTGCTCTTCAGACCACCTTCAGGAAGTGTTGTCTCAGGAGAGCTACCAAAATAAAGAAAGACTCCTGCCATCCGGCAAACAGACTGTTTGCCCTCCTGCCCTCTAGGAGGCACTACAGGAGTCTCTGTACAAGAACCACCAGGTTCAGGAACAGTTTCTTCCCCACAGCAGTCTCCCTGCTGAACTCTGCCCTCCGTCACCCCACTCTCCTTCACAAACATTCACACATACTCGCCAGACCCCATCCCCCACCCCCTCGCACACACACTGGCCAACCCCTCCCGGAATGAACTCACCACTGCACTGATGAATGCACTTTCACTGGTCACTTTGTTTATCTTTGTTTTACTGCACATACTGTGAAAAAACCTTGTACTTTATATACTGTAAAAACTTGCATTTCATATATCCTTGCACTACTCATTTAACTTTAAGTTCTGTATCTGTATTTTCGTATATTTACTTTGGGTTCCCGTGAATATTTGGTCCAAACTCTTAAATAAGTGCAGTTTCACCTTGTTTCTTCTCTTTCTTCTTGGCCTTCTTCTCCTGCGCTTTATCCACAGAGGTTTTGAGGTCCTTCTCGATGTCCACCAGCTCTTCAGGGGCCTTCATCACAAACATGCCTGGTTTAGTGAGTTGTTGTTGCTCATTCCAACCAGGACTCTGCTGATTGATCTGGTTCTCATAGCAGTGGTAGGAACTTCAATGTACATTATATACAAGAACACATGGTTCCGGTGTTATGCCAGCTCCATCACTATAAACTCATCAAATGAGCATCACTTTGTGTGAAGTGCTGCTGAAGAGCAGAACATGCTCCACCTTAGAGAGATGAATTAACATTCCAACGGGAAGAGCTGCTTGCAAAGTGCTGCTCTCTGCAGCCGGGCCTTTCTTTGTCTTCTTCTTTAGACTTGCCACCGATTCCAGCATGCTGAGAGGAGTGACACAGATGTACGATGATTAACATTGGTGACTCTGTTCAGCTGTGTGTGTGTGTGTGTGTGTTTACCTACCTTTCCCATCCTAGTCTCTGCTCTAGGCCGAAGGGTTGAGTGCTCTGGACATGCTTCGACTGGCTAAGCAAAGAGTTGAGCATACTGGACCTTGTGGTAGATCCACATTGTACTGTCAGCTGTCACACCCAGCACCAGTCTTTGGCCATTAGGCCTCAGATTCAGCAGAGTCCTGTGTAAGTGGCATGTGGTGCATGGATAGGAGGAGTCTGCAAGAGGCACAAATCAATGAGTCACAGCACAAACTCACATTAATAATAATAATAATAATAATACATTTGATTTGAAGAGCACTTTTCATAGTTAAAAACAATCCCAAAGTGCTACAGAGTACAGCAAAATTAAAACAGGTTTTAAAACAAGAGAACTATGACACAGTGTGTTAAAAAAATCCTTGTTTAAAAAGAAAGGTTTTCAGGCCTATGTTAGTGCCCAGACTGTGATTAAACTGTACATATGGTTGGAATTAATATGCATCTTAATATGCATCTATTATTCAGTGTTCAGAGTGAAGACTAGGACGTGTCTACTAGCATGGCCTTTCAATGTCATCGTTCACACGCTGCATTAATAATAAGAAGCAGGTTAGATCAGAGCTCTTACCCAAAGGAAGAACTGACGAGGACAGTTCTGGTTTGATTATCCAGTAGTAAACAAAGTTTCCTTCCTGTCTCTGGGATGTCGGTAGTGTCTTTTTTTAGTATTGGTATTGAAGAAAGCGTGGAAAAAGACAAACCTGGCAGGTTACAACAACAAAAACTTCACTTAGAATCCCCTTTAGAAAACTCACACATCTTTACACAGTTTTAGGCTGGGGACAAACCTGGCCATGTCCAGGATGAGCTCCTCCCCCTTCTTCACTTCGTGGTTGTCAAAGATGGATGAAAGTGGAGCAATGATCCACTTTCTAAGTCGGAATACAGAGTCCTCCCCCCCCACCCCCGAGAAAGGAAACTAGTTAGTCGGTTACATTCACATCCACCAGTTTTCTTTGACCTGCTTATACACAGCAGCCTCTGTGTCAGTCAGTTCAAATGATGAATTCAGCTTTTAAGCAATTTAAGCATCCTGCAAAGTACATAACACATCTTGCTAGAATAAGCCACTTTACTGTCATTACATGTTGTATGCATCAATCCCCCCCAAACACATTATCTTTGCTGTAATGTACTCCATATTTATCACTTACATTACATTACATTACGGTCATTTAGCAGACGCTTTTATCCAAAGCGACTTACAATAAGTGCGTTCAACAAAGGTAGATAAAGGAACTTCAGGGACAGGACCCAATTTCTTCTCATGGGTAAAAATGGGATGCTCAGTGCCCACTTCATTTTGACAACATTCAAAAAGTTGGTCCAAACAGTGACTTACTGACATTTTTGAAGTTCAATTTTGATGACCTATGCTCTGACTCAAATCTCATGCACATATGCCTTACCAAAGGGCACAGAGAAAGGATTTGAGCAGGGAGATGCAGCTCATTGCTAAGCAATTCTCAGGAAAGAGTAGCTTGAATGCTTTTCAATCATTTTTTGCAGTCTTACTACACATTCCACAGATAAATCAGGATCAAAACGTGTTTGAACTATCTCAATCCAAAACAGTCCAAAACAAAACAAACTGAACATATATATTTTTCTCTATACTGCTCAACAAAACTGAATTGAACTATCTAACTCCATCAGAGGACAAGGTGTTTAATTTCCATGGGTGCAAGCCCTCAAAGTCTGGATAATCAACCAACCTGCTTCTTTTATAAATTCCATATGTGGTTTTGAGGACAGATTTCAAGAAGTCTGTGCTGGCCCTTTCTCGCTGTCTCGTGTATTTTTCCATTGTCCTTTCAGTGACATATTACATTCACAATGTAACTGTAAAAAACAACACCTTCCTTGAATACAGCAAGCTTATGTTGTGTCACTCCATACTGAAACTACAGCACCAAATAAATTAATTTCACCATTCTTTGTTTGGATTTGGACACCATTATACAGCAACTGTAAGTCACAATCAATTGTTTGTAACACAACATCAACACCACACTCATCAATATCCTTAGCTTTTACTAAAGCAAAAAGTCTGATTGCAGCAAGCTTTAACCTAAACTTGGGGTCTATGTTTCCTAAAGTATTATTAACCATCAATATATTTCATCTGTATATAAAATCACCTGCAATGGTGTGGTGGGATTTGGAAAGGCTGATATTTCTCTGATATTTTCTGAAATATTCATTATTTTCCAGCTGAAAATTTTTCATTAAAACCCATTCAAATCTTTTTTCATTTTCTTCAGGCACTTCATGTGCCTTCTAACTTCTTCCTACTTTCAGACAGAGACAGAGAATCCATTCAAGGGTTATCCTGCCTCTCCTGCACACACACACCCTTGAACACAGGCTTTGATCTTTCTTTGTTTTTTTTCTGGACAACTGTTGTCCTTTTGTCACAGCTTCAAAGGACTTGAGCTGTCAATCAAACTGCTTGCGAGTTTATCTCATTTAGGGACAGAAATCATTCACACATTGTCAGACCTACATGCTCCATTCTTTCAGGGGTTTTTGTTAAGCATTTCAAGCATTTAAACACTTTTATGGTTTTACAGCAGAATCTTTGAGTCACTTAAAGCAATTCAAATCTTTCAGGCAACAGACAGCACAGACACTCACACTCACATTACTTCACGTACACGCACACACAGACAGGCTTTGATCTTTCTGGGTTTTTTTCATAATTTTCACCCATTTCATAGGTTTTTGCAGTTAAAACACTTCAAGCATTTTAAATCTTGCAGGCAACAGACAGCACAGACACTCACACTCACATTACTTCACATACACATACATAAAGCACACACAGGCTTCATCTTTCAGGGTTTTTCTCAGCATATTCACACATTTCGCGGGTTTTGCAGTTAAAACCCTTCAAGCATTTTAAATCTTCCCATAGATAGACACTCACTCGCATATACACTTCACATCAAGCATTATGTAGTCACACTATCATACTAGATAGCCAACATTGCATCTTACCTGATGAACAGGCCCTTGAATCTGATAATCCTCAATCACACGTACCACAAAAAACAATCCAATGGTGCACACAGTCAGACGGTAAAATGGCTGCAAATGGACAACACGGCAACAAATGGTGTGACCAGGTCGGGCTATACCAAATGAGGAATTTGGTCGAGCCCATTAAGACTCGAAATAGCTTGCATAGTAATTACATAGTAATGCGATTCAAAAATGCTGAAAACTGGCTTAACAATTAACATTTACCTTGTAGTCGTTATATCTACAAATAACAATTTTTTATTCGCTATTTACACGTAGTAGTAGTACATGTTTCGCACATACTCCTCCCCCCCCCCCCCCTCACAGAACTTACGTGATTGGATGGTCGACTGGAGAACCATTTTGAACTGGATGTCATCAAGAGAAGTATGGTTTTCCTTAAGTTGGCTCATCGGTAAGGCAGTTTAACAGTATCGCTTCTGTCTTCGGTAATGCATTCGTATTTACAGCGGCGCATATGGAAAGAAGAAGATGGCCTCATCACAGACAGCTAAGTTATGGCTTTTGCACTCCGTCCACCCTGTTTAGCAGCTGCAAGTGTGCCGACATCATCGTGTTTGCACGTACATCCTTACTGCAGACAGATTGCAACAGCCCCGCCTCTTCGAGCAGCGAACAGAATGGGACAGGTAGGTACGCGCACACACACACACACACACACACACACACACACACACACACACACACAAACACACACATGAGATGATTATAAAACATGTGTCACTTTTTCATCCATTTAGGACTCGACCCAAATCTGTATCCGACCAGAAAGTTCAGTTCCCTCCTGAAAATCCACAAATCCTATTATAAGGTGATTTTGAATGAATCTACCATAAAATGAAGATGTGCTTTGTTGATATCTAAACACTTTCTCATTGGAGTGAATATACAATCATCAACAGCAATGGGACAGCTGTAAATGCTGAAAACCTAGCGTAAAATGCTTTTCATTGTAATTTACACAAGCAGTTGATGGTTGCTTCATTAAATCCTATTATAATGTGATTTCAAGTAGAGGTACCTTGAAATGTAATTTGAATATGTTTTGAGTTGATTATTGAACATCTGTCACTTTTTCATCCATTTAGGACTGGACCCCAATCTGTATCTGACCAGAAAACTCATTTCCCTCCTGAAAATCCACAAATCCTAATATAAGGTGATTTTGAATGAATCTACCATAAAATGTCATGTGAAGATATGCTCTGCTGATAACTAAACAGTTTTCTCATTGGAGTGAATATACAATAATCAACAGCAATGGGGCAGCTGTAAATGCCGAAAACCAAGCGTAAAATGCTTTTCATTGTAGTTGATGGTTGCTTCAGTAAATCCTATTATAATGTGATTTCAAGTAGAGGTACCTGGAAATGTAATTTGAATATGTTGTGTTGATTATGGAACATCTGTCACTTTTTCATCCATTTAGGACTGGACCCCAATCTGTATCCGACCAGAAAACTCAGTTGCCTCCTGAAAATCCACCAATCCTATTATAAGGTGATTTTGAATGAATCTACCATAAAATGTCATGTTAAGATGTGCTTTGTTGATAACTAAACAGTTTTATCATTGGAGTGAATATACAATAATCAACAGCAATGGGGCAGCTGTAAATGATGAAAACCTAGCGTAAAATGCTTTTCATTGTAATTTACACAAGCAGTTGATGGTTGCTTCATTAAATCCTGTTATAATGTGATTTCAAGTAGAGGTACCTGGAAATGTAATTTGAATATGTTTTGAGTTGATTATTGAACATCTGTCACTTTTTCATCCATTTAGGACTGGACCCCAATCTGTATCTGACCAGAAAACTCAGTTCCCTCCTGAAAATCCACAAATCCTATTATAAGGTGATTTTGAATGAATCTACCATAAAATGTCATGTGAAGATGTGCTCTGCTGATAACTAAACCGTTTTCTCATTGGAGTGAATATACAATGATAAACAGCAATGAAAGCAGCTGTAAATGCCGAAAACCAAGTGTAAAATGCTTTTCATTGTAGTTGATGGTTGCTTCATTAAATCCTATTATAATGTGATTTCAAGTAGAGGTACCTGGAAATGTAACTTGAATATGTTTGGTGTTGATAATGGAACATCTGTCACTTTTTCATCCATTTAGGACTGGAACCCAATCTGTATCTGACCAGAAAACTCAGTTCCCTCCTGAAAATCCACCAATCCTATTATAAGGTGATTTTGAATGAATCTACCATAAAATGTCATGTTAAGATGTGCTTTGTTGATAACTAAACAGTTTTATCATTGGAGTGAATATACAATAATCAACAGCAATGGGGCAGCTGTAAATGATGAAAACCTAGCGTAAAATGCTTTTCATTGTAATTTACACAAGCAGTTGATGGTTGCTTCATTAAATCCTGTTATAATGTGATTTCAAGTAGAGGTACCTGGAAATGTAATTTGAATATGTTTTGAGTTGATTATTGAACATCTGTCACTTTTTCATCCATTTAGGACTGGACCCCAATCTGTATCTGACCAGAAAACTCAGTTCCCTCCTGAAAATCCACAAATCCTATTATAAGGTGATTTTGAATGAATCTACCATAAAATGTCATGTGAAGATGTGCTCTGCTGATAACTAAACCGTTTTCTCATTGGAGTGAATATACAATGATAAACAGCAATGAAAGCAGCTGTAAATGCCGAAAACCAAGTGTAAAATGCTTTTCATTGTAGTTGATGGTTGCTTCATTAAATCCTATTATAATGTGATTTCAAGTAGAGGTACCTGGAAATGTAACTTGAATATGTTTGGTGTTGATAATGGAACATCTGTCACTTTTTCATCCATTTAGGACTGGAACCCAATCTGTATCTGACCAGAAAACTCAGTTCCCTCCTGAAAATCCACCAATCCTATTATAAAGTGATTTTGAATGAATCTACCATAAAATGTCATGTTAAGATGTGCTTTGTTGATAACTAAACAGTTTTCTCATTGGAGTGAATATACAATAATCAACAGCAATGCGGCAACTGTAAATGCCGACAACCTAGCTTAAAATGCTTTTCATTGTAGTTGATGGTTGCTTCAGTAAATCCTATTATAATGTGATTTCAAGTAGAGGTACCTTGAAATGTAATTTGAATATGTTTTGAGTTGATTATTGAACATCTGTCACTTTTTCATCCATTTAGGACTGGACCCCAATCTGTATCTGACCAGAAAACTCAGTTCCCTCCTGAAAATCCAAAAATCCTAATATAAGGTGATTTTGAATGAATCTACCATAAAATGTCATGTGAAGATATGCTCTGCTGATAACTAAACAGTTTTCTCATTGGAGTGAATATACAATGATAAACAGCAATGAAAGCAGCTGTAAATGCCGAAAACCAAGCGTAAAATGCTTTTCATTGTAGTTGATGGTTGCTTCAGTAAATCCTATTATAATGTAATTTCAAGTAGAGGTACCTGGAAATGTAATTTGAATATGTTTTGTGTTGATTATGGAACATCTGTCACTTTTTCATCCATTTAGGACTGGACCCCAATCTGTATCTGACCAGAAAACTCAGTTCCCTCCTGAAAATCCACCAATCCTATTATAAGGTGATTTTGAATGAATCTACCATAAAAGGTCATGTAAAGATGTGCTTTGTTGATAACTAAACAGTTTTCTCATTGGAGTGAATATACAATAATCAACAGCAATGCGGCAACTGTAAATGCCGACAACCTAGCTTAAAATGCTTTTCATTGTAGTTGATGGTTGCTTCAGTAAATCCTATTATAATGTGATTTCAAGTAGAGGTACCTTGAAATGTAATTTGAATATGTTTTGAGTTGATTATTGAACATCTGTCACTTTTTCATCCATTTAGGACTGGACCCCAATCTGTATCTGACCAGAAAACTCAGTTCCCTCCTGAAAATCCACAAATCCTAATATAAGGTGATTTTGAATGAATCTACCATAAAATGTCATGTGAAGATATGCTCTGCTGATAACTAAACAGTTTTCTCATTGGAGTGAATATACAATGATAAACAGCAATGAAAGCAGCTGTAAATGCCGAAAACCAAGCGTAAAATGCTTTTCATTGTAGTTGATGGTTGCTTCAGTAAATCCTATTATAATGTGATTTCAAGTAGAGGTACCTGGAAATGTAATTTGAATATGTTTTGTGTTGATTATGGAACATCTGTCACTTTTTCATCCATTTAGGACTGGACCCCAATCTGTATTTGACCAGAAAACTCAGTTCCCTCCTGAAAATCCACAAATGCTATTATAAGGTGATTTTGAATGAATCTACCATAAAATGTCATGTTAAGATGTGCTTTGTTGATATCTTAACAGTTTTCTCATTGGAGTGAATATACAATAATCAACAGCAATGGGGCAGCTGTAAATGCTAAAAACCTATCGTAAAATGCTTTTCATTGTAGTTGATGGTTGCTTCAGTAAATCCAATTATAATGTGATTTCGAGTAGAGGTACCTTGAAATGTAATTTGATTATGTTTTGAGTTGATTATGGAACATGTGTCACTTTTTCATCCATTCAGGACTGGACCCCAATCTGTGTCCGTCATAGCCTCCTGAAAATCCACAAATCCTTTTATGAGGTGATTATGAATGAATCTACCATAAAATGTCATGCAAAGATGTGCTTTGTTGATAACTGCACAGTTTTCTCATTGGAGTGAATATACAATGATAAACAGCATTGAAAGCAGCTGTAAATGCCGAAAACCAAGCGTAAAATGCTTTTCATTGTAGTTGATGGTTGCTTCAGTAAATCCTATTATAATTTGATTTCAAGTAGAGGTACCTGGAAATGTAATTTCAATATGTTTTGAGTTGATTATGGAACATCTGTCACTTTTTCATCCATTTAGGACTGGACCCCAATCTGTATCTGACCAGAAAACTCAGTTCCCTCCTGAAAATCCACCAATCCTATTATAAGGTGATTTGAATGAATCTACCATAAAATGTCATGTTAAGATGTGCTTTGTTGATAACTAAACAGCTTTCTCATTGGAGTTAATATACAATAATCAACAGCAATGGGGCAACTGTAAATGCCGAAAACCTAGCGTAATATGCTTTTCATTGTAATTTACACAAGCAGTTGATGGTTGCTTCATTAAATCCTATTATAATGTGATTTCAAGTAGAGGTACCTTGAAATGTAATTTGAATATGTTTTGAGTTGATTATTGAACATCTGTCACTTTTTCATCCATTTAGGACTGGACCCCAATCTGTATCTGACCAGAAAACTCAGTTGCCTCCTGAAAATCCACCAATCCTATTATAAGGTGATTTTGAATGAATCTACCATAAAATGTCATGTAAAGATGTGCTCTGCTGATAACTTAACAGTTTTCTCATTGGAGTGAATATACAATGATAAACAGCAATGAAAGCAGCTGTAAATGCCGAAAACCAAGCGTAAAATGCTTTTCATTGTAGTTGATGGTTGCTTCATTAAATCCTATTATAATGTGATTTCAAGTAGAGGTACCTGGAAATGTAATTTGAATATGTTTGTGTTGATTATGGAACATCTGTCACTTTTTCATCCATTTAGGACTGGACCCCAATCTGTATCCAACCAGAAAACTCAGTTCCCTCCTGAAAATCCACCAATCCTATTATAAGGTGATTTGAATGAATCTACCATAAAATGTCATGTTAAGATGTGGTTTGTTGATAACTAAACAGCTTTCTCATTGGAGTGAATATACAATAATCAACAGCAATGGGGCAACTGTAAATGCTGAAAACCTAGCGTAATATGCTTTTCATTGTAATTTACACAAGCAGTTGATGGTTGCTTCATTAAATCCTATTATAATGTGATTTCAAGTAGAGGTACCTTGAAATGTAATTTGAATATGTTTTGACTTGATTATTGAACATCTGTCACTTTTTATTGAACATCTGTCACTTTTTCATCCATTTAGGACTGGACCCCAATCTGTATGCGACCAGAAAACTCAGTTCCCTCCTGAAAATCCACCAATCCTATTATAAGGTGATTTTGAATGAATCTACCATAAAATGTCATGTTAAGATGTGCTTTGTTGATAACTAAACAGTTTTCTCATTGGAGTGAATATACAATAATCAACAGCAATGGGGCAGCTGTAAATGCCAACAACCTAGCGTAATGCTTTTTATTGTAATTTACACAAGCAGTTGATGGTTGCTTCATTAAATCCTATTATAATGTGATTTCAAGTAGTGGTACCTTGAAATGTAATTTGAATATGTTTTGAGTTGATTATGGAACATCTGTCACTTTTTCATCCATTTAGGACTGGACCCCAATCTGTGCCTGTCATAGCGTCCTGAAAATCCACAAATCCTATTATGAGGTGATTATGAACGAATCTACCATAAAATGTCATGCAAAGATGTGCTTTGTTGATAACTAAACAGTTTTCTCATTGGAGTGAATATACAATAATCAACAGCAATGGGGCAGCTGTAAATGCCGAAAACCTAGCGTAAAATGCTTTCATTGTAATTTACACAAGCAGTTGATGGTTGCTTCATTAAATCCTATTATAATGTGATTTCAAGTAGAGGTACCTTGAAATGTAATTTGAATATGTTTTGAGTTGATTATTGAACATCTGTCACTTTTTCATCCATTTAGGACTGGACCCCAATCTGTATCTGACCAGAAATCTCAGTTCCCTCCTGAAAATCCACAAATCCTATTATAAGGTGATTTTGAATGAATCTACCATAAAATGTCATGTGAAGATATGCTCTGCTGATAACTAAACAGTTTTCTCATTGGAGTGAATATACAATGATAAACAGCAATGAAAGCAGCTGTAAATGCCGAAAACCAAGCGTAAAATGCTTTTCATTGTAGTTGATGGTTGCTTCAGTAAATCCTATTATAATGTAATTTCAAGTAGAGGTACCTGGAAATGTAATTTGAATATGTTTTGTGTTGATTATGGAACATCTGTCACTTTTTCATCCATTTAGGACTGGACCCCAATCTGTATTTGACCAGAAAACTCAGTTCCCTCCTGAAAATCCACAAATGCTATTATAAGGTGATTTTGAATGAATCTACCATAAAATGTCATGTTAGGATGTGCTTTGTTGATATCTTAACAGTTTTCTCGTTGGAGTGAATAAACAATAATCAACAGCAATGGGGCAGCTGTAAATGCTAAAAACCTATCGTAAAATGCTTTTCATTGTAGTTGATGGTTGCTTCAGTAAATCCAATTATTATGTGATTTCGAGTAGAGGTACCTTGAAATGTAATTTGATTATGTTTTGAGTTGATTATGGAACATGTGTCACTTTTTCATCCATTTAGGACTGGACCCCAATCTGTGTCCGTCATAGCCTCCTGAAAATCCACAAATCCTTTTATGAGGTGATGATGAATGAATCTACCATAAAATGTCATGCAAAGATGTGCTTTGTTGATAACTGCACAGTTTTCTCATTGGAGTGAATATACAATGATAAACAGCATTGAAAGCAGCTGTAAATGCCGAAAACCAAGCGTAAAATGCTTTTCATTGTAGTTGATGGTTGCTTCAGTAAATCCTATTATAATGTGATTTCAAGTAGAGGTACCTGGAAATGTAATTTGAATATGTTTTGAGTTGATTATGGAACATCTGTCACTTTTTCATCCATTTAGGACTGGACCCCAATCTGTATCTGACCAGAAAACTCAGTTCCCTCCTGAAAATCCACCAATCCTATTATAAGGTGATTTGAATGAATCTACCATAAAATGTCATGTTAAGATGTGCTTTGTTGATAACTAAACAGCTTTCTCATTGGAGTTAATATACAATAATCAACAGCAATGGGGCAACTGTAAATGCCGAAAACCTAGCGTAATATGCTTTTCATTGTAATTTACACAAGCAGTTGATGGTTGCTTCATTAAATCCTATTATAATGTGATTTCAAGTAGAGGTACCTTGAAATGTGATTTGAATATGTTTTGAGTTGATTATTGAACATCTGTCACTTTTTCATCCATTTAGGACTGGACCCCAATCTGTATCTGACCAGAAAACTCAGTTGCCTCCTGAAAATCCACCAATCCTATTATAAGGTGATTTTGAATGAATCTACCATAAAATGTCATGTAAAGATGTGCTCTGCTGATAACTTAACAGTTTTCTCATTGGAGTGAATATACAATGATAAACAGCAATGAAAGCAGCTGTAAATGCCGAAAACCAAGCGTAAAATGCTTTTCATTGTAGTTGATGGTTGCTTCAGTAAATCCTATTATAATGTGATTTCAAGTAGAGGTACCTGGAAATGTAATTTGAATATGTTTGCGTTGATTATGGAACATCTGTCACTTTTTCATCCATTTAGGACTGGACCCCAATCTGTATCCAACCAGAAAACTCAGTTCCCTCCTGAAAATCCACCAATCCTATTATAAGGTGATTTGAATGAATCTACCATAAAATGTCATGTTAAGATGTGCTTTGTTGATAACTAAACAGCTTTCTCATTGCAGTGAATATACAATAATCAACAGCAATGGGGCAACTGTAAATGCTGAAAACCGAGCGTAATATGCTTTTCATTGTAATTTACACAAGCAGTTGATGGTTGCTTCATTAAATCCTATTATAATGTGATTTCAAGTAGAGGTACATTGAAATGTAATTTGAATATGTTTTGACTTGATTATTGAACATCTGTCACTTTTGATTGAACATCTGTCACTTTTTCATCCATTTAGGACTGGACCCCAATCTGTATCCGACCAGAAAACTCAGTTCCCTCCTGAAAATCCACCAATCCTATTATAAGGTGATTTTGAATGAATCTACCATAAAATGTCATGTTAAGATGTGCTTTGTTGATATCTAAACAGTTTTCTCATTGGAGTGAATATACAATAATCAACAGCAATGGGGCAACTGTAAATGCCGAAAACCTAGCGTAAAATGCTTTTCATTGTAATTTACACAAGCAGTTGATGGTTGCTTCATTAAATCATATTATAATGTGATTTCAAGCAGAGGTACCTTGAAATGTAATATGAATATGTTTTGAGTTGATTATTGAACATCTGTCACTTTTTCATCCATTTAGGACTGGACCCCAATCTGTATGCGACCAGAAAACTCAGTTCCCTCCTGAAAAACCACCAATCCTATTATGAGGTGATTTTGAATGAATCTACCATAAAATGTCATGTTAAGATGTGGTTTGTTGATAACTAAACAGCTTTCTCATTGGAGTGAATATACAATAATCAACAGCAATGGGGCAACTTCAAATGCTGAAAACCTAGCGTAATATGCTTTTCATTGTAATTTACACAAGCAGTTGATGGTTGCTTCATTAAATCCTATTATAATGTGATTTCAAGTAGAGGTACCTTGAAATGTAATTTGAATATGTTTTGACTTGATGATTGAACATCTGTCACTTTTTATTGAACATCTGTCACTTTTTCATCCATTTAGGACTGGACCCCAATCTGTATCCGACCAGAAAACTCAGTTCCCTCCTGAAAATCCACCAATCCTATTATAAGGTGATTTTGAATGAATCTACCATAAAATGTCATGTTAAGATGTGCTTTGTTGATAACTAAACAGTTTTCTCATTGGAGTGAATATACAATAATCAACAGCAATGGGGCAGCTGTAAATGCCAACAACCTAGCGTAATGCTTTTTATTGTAATTTACACAAGCAGTTGATGGTTGCTTCATTAAATCCTATTATAATGTGATTTCAAGTAGAGGTACCTTGAAATGTAATTTGAATATGTTTTGTGTTGATTATGGAACATCCGTCACTTTTTCATCCATTTAGGACTGGACCCCAATCTGTGTCTGTCATAGCCTCTTGAAAATCCACCAATCCTATTATGAGTCGATTATGAACGAATCTACCATAAAATGTCATGCAAAGGTGTGCTTTGTGCATAACTTAACAGTTTTCTCATTGGAGTGAATATACAATAATCAACAGCAATGGGGCAGCTGTAAATGCCAACAACCTAGCGTAATGCTTTTTATTGTAATTTACACAAGCAGTTGATGGTTGCTTCATTAAATCCTTTTATAATGTGATTTCAAGTAGTGGTACCTTGAAATGTAATTTGAATATGTTTTGAGTTGATTATGGAACATCTGTCACTTTTTCATCCATTTAGGACTGGACCCCAATCTGTGCCTGTCATAGCCTCCTGAAAATCCACAAATCCTATTATGAGGTGATTATGAACGAATCTACCATAAAATCTCATGCAAAGATTTGCTTTGTTGATATCTAAACAGTTTTCTCATTGGAGTGAATATACAATAATCAACAGCAATGGGGCAGCTGTAAATGCCGAAAACCTAGCGTAAAATGCTTTCATTGTAATTTACACAAGCAGTTGATGGTTGCTTCATTAAATCCTATTATAATGTGATTTCAAGTAGAGGTACCTTGAAATGTAATTTGAATATGTTTCGAGTTGATTATTGAACATCTGTCACTTTTTCATCCATTTAGGACTGGACCCCAATCTGTATCCGACCAGAAAACTCAGTTCCCTCCTGACAATCCAGAAATCCTATTATAAGGTGATTTTGAATGAATCTACCATAAAATGTCATGTAAAGGTGTGCTCTGCTGATAACTAAACAGTTTTCTCATTGGAGTGAATATGCAATGATAAACAGCAATGAAAGCAGCTGTAAATGCCGAAAACCAAGCGTAAAATGCTTTTCATTGTAGTTGATGGTTGCTTCATTAAATCCTATTATAATTTAATTTCAAGTAGAGGTACCTGGAAATGTAATTTGAATATGTTTTGTGTTGATTATGGAACATCTGTCACTTTTTCATCCATTTAGGACTGGACCCCAATCTGTATTTGACCAGAAAACTCAGTTCCCTCCTGAAAATCCACAAATCCTATTATAAGGTGATTTTGAATGAATCTACCATAAAATGTCATGTGAAGATGTGCTCTGCTGATAACTAAACAGTCTTCTCATTGGAGTGAATATACAATAATCAACAGCAATGGGGCAGCTGTAAATGCCGAGAAACCTAGCTTAAAATGCTTTTCATTGTAATTTACACAAGCAGTTGATGGTTGCTTCATTAAATCCTATTTTAATGTTATTTCAAGTAGAGGTACCTTGAAATGTAATTTGAATATGTTTTGAGTTTATTATTGAACATCTGTCACTTTTTCATCCATTTAGGACTGGACCCCAATCTGTATCCGACCAGAAAACTCAGTTCCCTCCTGAAAATCCACAAATCCTAATATAAGGTGATTTTGAATGAATCTGCCATAAAATGTCATGTGAAGATGTGCTCTGCTGATAACTAAACAGTCTTCTCATTGGAGTGAATATACAATGATAAACAGCAATGAAAGCAGCTGTAAATGCCGAAAACCAAGCGTAAAATGCTTTTCATTGTAGTTGATGGTTGCTTCAGTAAATCCTATTATAATGTGATTTCAAGTAGAGGTACCTTGAAATGTAATTTGAATATGTTTTGAGTTGATTATTGAACATCTGTTACTTTTTCCACCATTTAGGACTGGACCCCAATCTGTATCTGACCAGAAAACTCAGTTCCCTCCTGAAAATCCACCAATCCTATTATAAAGTGATTTTGAATGAATCTACCATAAAATGTCATGTTAAGATGTGCTTTGTTGATAACTAAACAGTTTTCTCATTGGAGTGAATATACAATAATCAACAGCAATGCGGCAACTGTAAATGCCGACAACCTAGCTTAAAATGCTTTTCATTGTAGTTGATGGTTGCTTCAGTAAATCCTATTATAATGTGATTTCAAGTAGAGGTACCTTGAAATGTAATTTGAATATGTTTTGAGTTGATTATTGAACATCTGTCACTTTTTCATCCATTTAGGACTGGACCCCAATCTGTATCTGACCAGAAAACTCAGTTCCCTCCTGAAAATCCACAAATGCTATTATAAGGTGATTTTGAATGAATCTACCATAAAATGTCATGTTAAGATGTGCTTTGTTGATATCTTAACAGTTTTCTCGTTGGAGTGAATATACAATAATCAACAGCAATGGGGCAGCTGTAAATGCTAAAAACCTATCGTAAAATGCTTTTCATTGTAGTTGATTATTGCTTCAGTAAATCCAATTATAATGTGATTTCGAGTAGAGGTACCTTGAAATGTAATTTGATTATGTTTTGAGTTGATTATGGAACATGTGTCACTTTTTCATCCATTTAGGACTGGACCCCAATCTGTGTCCGTCATAGCCTCCTGAAAATCCACAAATCCTTTTATGAGGTGATTATGAATAAATCTACCATAAAATGTCATGCAAAGATGTGCTTTGTTGATAACTTAACAGTTTTCTCATTGGAGTGAATATACAATGATAAACAGCATTGAAAGCAGCTGTAAATGCCGAAAACCAAGCGTAAAATGCTTTTCATTGTAGTTGATGGTTGCTTCAGTAAATCCTATTATAATGTGATTTCAAGTAGAGGTACCTGGAAATGTAATTTGAATATGTTTTGAGTTGATTATGGAACATCTGTCACTTTTTCATCCATTTAGGACTGGACCCCAATCTGTATCTGACCAGAAAACTCAGTTCCCTCCTGAAAATCCACCAATCCTATTATAAGGTGATTTGAATGAATCTACCATAAAATGTCATGTTAAGATGTGCTTTGTTGATAACTAAACAGCTTTCTCATTGGAGTTATTATACAATAATCAACAGCAATGGGGCAACTGTAAATGCTGAAAACCTAGCGTGATATGCTTTTCATTGTAATTTACACAAGCAGTTGATGGTTGCTTCATTAAATCCTATTATAATGTGATTTCAAGTAGAGGTACCTTGAAATGTAATTTGAATATGTTTTGACTTGATTATTGAACATCTGTCACTTTTTATTGAACATCTGTCACTTTTTCATCCATTTAGGACTGGACCCCAATCTGTATCTGACCAGAAAACTCAGTTCCCTCCTGACAATCCACAAATCCTATTATAAAGTGATTTTGAATGAATCTACCATAAAATGTCATGTGAAGATGTGCTCTGCTGATAACTAAACAGTTTTCTCATTGGAGTGAATATACAATAATCAACAGCAATGGGGCAACTATAAATGCCGAAAACCTAGGGTAATATGCTTTTCATTGTAATTTACACAAGCGGTTGATGGTTGCTTCATTAAATCCTATTATAATGTGATTTCAAGTAGAGGTACCTTGAAATGTTATTTGAATATGTTTTGAGTTGATTATGGAACATCTGTCACTTTTTCATCCATTTAGGACTGGACCCCAATCTGTATCTGACCAGAAAACTCAGTTCCCTCCTGAAAATCCACCAATCCTATTATAAGGTGATTTTGAATGAATCTACCATAAAATGTCATGTAAAGATGTGCTCTGCTGATAACTAAACCGTTTTCTCATTGGAGTGAATATACAATGATAAACAGCAATGAAAGCAGCTGTAAATGCCGAAAACCAAGCGTGAATTGCTTTTCATTGTAGTTGATGGTTGCTTCAGTAAATCCTATTATAATGTGATTTCAAGTAGAGGTACCTGGAAATGTAATTTGAATATGTTTTGTGTTGATTATGGAACATCCGTCACTTTTTCATCCATTTAGGACTGGACCCCAATCTGTATCTGACCAGAAAACTCAGTTCCCTCCTGAAAATCCACCAATCCTATTATAAGGTGATTTGAATGAATCTACCATAAAATGTCATGTTAAGATGTGCTTTGTTGATAACTAAACAGCTTTCTCATTGGAGTTATTATACAATAATCAACAGCAATGGGGCAACTGTAAATGCTGAAAACCTAGCGTGATATGCTTTTCATTGTAATTTACACAAGCAGTTGATGGTTGCTTCATTAAATCCTATTATAATGTGATTTCAAGTAGAGGTACCTTGAAATGTAATTTGAATATGTTTTGACTTGATTATTGAACATCTGTCACTTTTTATTGAACATCTGTCACTTTTTCATCCATTTAGGACTGGACCCCAATCTGTATCCGACCAGAAAACTCAGTTCCCTCCTGAAAATCCACCAATCCTATTATAAGGTGATTTTGAATGAATCTACCATAAAATGTCATGTTAAGATGTGCTTTGTTGATATCTAAACAGTTTTCTGATTGGAGTGAATATACAATAATCAACAGCAATGGGGCAACTGTAAATGCCGAAAACCTAGCGTAATATGCTTTTCATTGTAATTTACACAAGCAGTTGATGGTTGCTTCATTAAATCATATTATAATGTGATTTCAAGCAGAGGTACCTTGAAATGTAATTTGAATATGTTTTAAGTTTATAATTGAACATCTGTCACTTTTTCATCCATTTAGGACTGGACCCCAATGTGTATCTGACCAGAAAACTCAGTTCCCTCCTGAAAATCCACCAATCCTATTATGAGGTGATTTTGAATGAATCTACCATAAAATGTCATGTTAAGATGTGCTTTGTTGATAACTAAACAGTTTTCTCATTGGAGTGAATATACAATAATCAACAGCAATGGGGCAACTGTAAATGCCGAAAACCTAGCGTAATATGCTTTTCATTGTAATTTACACAAGCAGTTGATGGTTGCTTCAGTAAATCCTATTATAATGTGATTCCAAGTAGAGGTACCTTGAAATGTAATTTGATTATGTTTGGAGTTGACTATGGAACATGTGTCAATTTTTTTTATCCATTTAGGACTGGACCCCAATCTGTGTCCGTCATAGCCTCCTGAAAATCCAAAAATCTTATTTTGAGGTGATTATGACTGAATCTACCATAAAATGTCATGCAGAATGTGCTTTGTTGATAACTAAACCGTTTTCTCATTGGAGTGAATATACAATGATCAACAGCAATGAAAGCAGCTGTAAATGCCGAAAACCAAGCGTAAAATGCTTTCCATTGTAGTTGATGGTTGCTTCAGTAAATCCTATTATAATGTGATTTCGAGTAGAGGTATCTGGAAATATAATTTGAATATGTTTTGTGTTGATTATGGAACATCTGTCACTTTTTCATCCATTTAGGACTGGACCCCAATCTGTATCCGACCAGAAAACTCAGCTCCCTCCTTAAAATCCACAAATCCTATTATAAGGTGATTTTGAATGAATCTACCATAAAATGTCATGTAAAGAGGTGCTCTGCTGATAACTAAACCGTTTTCTCATTGGAGTGAATATACAATGATAAACAGCAATGAAAGCAGCTGTAAATGCCGAAAACCAAGCGTAAAATGCTTTTCATTGTAATTTACACAAGCAGTTGATGGTTGCTTCATTAAATCCTATTATAATGTGATTTCAAGTAGAGGTACCTGGAAATGTAATTTGAATATGTTTTGAGTTGATTATTGAACATCTGTTACTTTTTCATCCATTTAGGACTGGACCCCAATCTGTATCTGACCAGAAAACTCAGTTGCCTCCTGAAAATCCACAAATCCTATTATAAGGTGATTTTGAATGAATCTACCATAAAATGTCATTTCAAGATGTGCTCTGCTGATAACTAAACCGTTTTCTCATTGGAGTGAATATACAATGATAAACAGCAATGAAAGCAGCTGTAAATGCCGAAAACCAAGCGTAAAATGCTTTTCATTGTAGTTGATGGTTGCTTCAGTAAATCCTATTATAATGTGATTTCAAGTAGAGGTACCTGGAAATGTAATTTGAATATGTTTTGTGTTGATTATGGAACATCTGTCACTTTTTCATCCATTTAGGACTGGACCCCAATCTGTATCTGACCAGAAAACTCAGTTCCCTCCTGAAAATCCACCAATTTTATTATAAGGTGATTTCGAATGAATCTACCATAAAATGTCATGTGAAGATGTGCTCTGCTGATAACTAAACAGTTTTCTCATTGGAGTGAATATACAATAATCAACAGCAATGGGGCAACTATAAATGCCGAATACCTAGCGTAATATGCTTTTCATTGTAATTTACACAAGCAGTTGATGGTTGCTTCATTAAATCCTATTATAATGTGATTTCAAGTAGAGGTACCTTGAAATGTAATTTGAATATGTTTTGAGTTGATTATGGAACATCTGTCACTTTTTCATCCATTTAGGACTGGACCCCAATCTGTATCCGACCAGAAAACTCAGTTCCCTCCTGACAATCCACAAATCCTATTATAAAGTGATTTTGAATGAATCTACCATAAAATGTCATGTGAAGATGTGCTCTGCTGATAACTAAACAGTTTTCTCATTGGAGTGAATATACAATAATCAACAGCAATGGGGCAACTATAAATGCCGAAAACCTAGCGTAATATGCTTTTCATTGTAATTTACACAAGCGGTTGATGGTTGCTTCATTAAATCCTATTATAATGTGATTTCAAGTAGAGGTACCTTGAAATGTAATTTGAATATGTTTTGAGTTGATTATGGAACATCTGTCACTTTTTCATCCATTTAGGACTGGACCCCAATCTGTATCCGACCAGAAAACTCAGTTCCCTCCTTAAAATCCACCAATCCTATTATAAGGTGATTTTGAATGAATCTACCATAAAATGTCATGTTAAGATGTGCTTGGTTGATAACTAGACAGTTTTCTCATTGGAGTGAATATACAATAATCAACAGCAATGGGGCAACTGTAAATGCCGAAAACCTAGCGTAATATGCTTTTCATTGTAATTTACACAAGCAGTTGATGGTTGCTTCATTAAATCCTATTATAATTTGATTTCAAGTAGAGGTACCTTGAAATGTAATTTGAATATGTTTTGAGTTGATTATTGAACATCTGTTACTTTTTCATCCATTTAGGACTGGACCCCAATCTGTATCTGACCAGAAAACTCAGTTGCCTCCTGAAAATCCACAAATCCTCTTATAAGGTGATTTTGAATGAATCTACCATAAAATGTCATGTAAAGATGTGCTCTGCTGATGACTAAACCGTTTTCTCATTGGAGTGAATATACAATGATAAACAGCAATGAAAGCAGCTGTAAATGCCGAAAACCAAGCGTGAATTGCTTTTCATTGTAGTTGATGGTTGCTTCAGTAAATCCTATTATAATGTGATTTCAAGAAGAGGTACCTGGAAATGTAATTTGAATATGTTTTGTGTTGATTATGGAACATCCGTCACTTTTTCATCCATTTAGGACTGGACCCCAATCTGTATCCGACCAGAAAACTCAGTTCCCTCCTGAAAATCCACCAATCCTATTAAAAGGTGATTTTGAATGAATCTACCATAAAATGTCATGTTTAGATGTGCTTTGTTGATAACTAAACAGTTTTCTCATTGGAGTGAATATACAATAATCAACAGCAATGGGGCAACTGTAAATGCCGAAAACCTAGCGTAATATGCTTTTCATTGTAATTAACACAAGCAGTTGATGGTTGCTTCATTAAATCCTATTATAATGTGATTCCAAGTAGAGGTACCTTGAAATGTAATTTAAATATGTTTTGAGTTGATTATTGAACATCTGTCACTTTTTCATCCATTTAGGACTGGACCCCAATCTGTATCTGACCAGAAAACTCAGTTCCCTCCTGACAATCCACAAATCCTATTATAAGGTGATTTTGAATGAATCTACCATAAAATGTCATGTGAAGATGTGCTCTGCTGATAACTAAACAGTTTTCTCATTGGAGTGAATATACAATAATCAACAGCAATGGGGCAACTGTAAATGCCGAAAACCTAGCGTAATATGCTTTTCATTGTAATTTACACAAGCAGTTGATGGTTGCTTCATTAAATCCTATTATAATGTGATTTCAAGTAGAGGTACCTTGAAATGTAATTTGAATATGTTTTGAGTTGATTATGGAACATCTGTCACTTTTTCACCCATTTAGGACTAGACCCCAATCTGTGTCTGTCATAGCTTCCTGGAAATCCACAAATCCTATTATGAGGTGATTATGAACGAATCTACCATAAAATGTCATGCAAAGATGTGCTTTGTTGATAACTAAACAGTTTTCTCATTGGAGTGAATTTACAATAATCAACAGCAATGGGGCAGCTGTAAATGCCGAAAACCTAGCGTAATATGCTTTTTATTGTAATTTACACAAGCAGTTGATGGTTTCTTCATTAAATCCTATTATAATGTGATTCCAAGTAGAGGTACCTTGAAATGTAATTTGAATATGTTTTGAGTTGATTATTGAACATCTGTCACTTTTTCATCCATTTAGGACTGGACCCCAATCTGTATCTGACCAGAAAACTCAGTTCCCTCCTGACAATCCAAAAATCCTATTATAAAGTGATTTTGAATGAATCTACCATAAAATGTCATGTGAAGATGTGCTCTGCTGATAACTAAACAGTTTTTCTCATTGGAGTGAATATACAATGATAAACAGCAATGAAAGCAGCTGTAAATGCCGAAAACCAAGCATAAATGCTTTTCATTGTAGTTGATGGTTGCTTCAGTAAATCCTATTATAATGTGATTTCAAGTAGAGGTACCTGGAAATGTAATTTGAATATGTTTTGTGTTGATTATGGAACATCTGTCACTTTTTCATCCATTTAGGACTGGACCCCAATCTGTATTCGACCAGAAAACTCACTTCCCTCCTGAAAATCCACCAATCCTATTATAAGGTGATTTTGAATGAATCTACCATAAAATGTCATGTTAAGATGTGCTTTGTTGATAACTAGACAGTTTTCTCATTGGAGTGAATATACAATAATCAACAGCAATGGGGCAACTGTAAATGCCGAAAACCTAGTGTAATATGCTTTTCATTGTAATTTACACAAGCAGTTGATGGTTGCTTCATTAAATCCTATTATAATGTGATTTCAAGTAGAGGTACCTTGAAATGTAATTTGAATATGTTATGAGTTGATTATTGAACATCTGTCACTTTTTCATCCATTAAGGTCTGGACCCCAATCTGTATCCGACCAGAAAACTCAGTTCCCTCCTGACAATCCACAAATCCTATTATAAAGTGATTTTGAATGAATCTACCATAAAATGTCATTTCAAGATGTGCTCTGCTGATAACTAAACCGTTTTCTCATTGGAGTGAATATACAATGATAAACAGCAATGAAAGCAGTTGTAAATGCCGAAAACCAAGCGTAAAATGCTTTTCATTGTAGTTGATGGTTGCTTCATTAGATCCTATTATAATGTAATTTCAAGTAGAGGTACCTGGAAATGTAATTTGAATATGTTTTGTGTTGATTATGGAACATCTGTCACTTTTTCATCCATTTAGGACTGGACCCCAATCTGTATCCGACTAGAAAACTCAGTTCCCTCCTGAAAATCCACCAATCCTATTATAAGGTGATTTTGAATGAATCTTCCATAAAATGTCATGTTAAGATGTGCTGTGTTGATAACTAAACAGTTTTCTCATTGGAGTGAATATACAATAATCAACAGCAATGGGGCAACTGTAAATGCCGAAAACCTAGCGTAATATGCTTTTCATTGTAATTTACACAAGCAGTTGATGGTTGCTTCATTAAATCCTATTATAATGTGATTTCAAGTAGAGGTACCTTGAAATGTAATTTGAATATGTTTTGAGTTGATTATGGAACATGTGTCACTTTTTCACCCATTTAGGACTAGTCCCCAATATGTGTCTGTCATAGCCTCCTGAAAATCCACAAATCCTATTATGAGGTGATTATGAACGAATCTACCATAAAATGTCATGCAAAGATGTGCTTTGTTGATAACTAAACAGTTTTCTCATTGGAGTGAATATACAATAATCAACAGCAATGGGCCAGCTGTAAATGCCGAAAACCTAGCGTAATATGCTTTTTATTGTAATTTACACAAGCAGTTGATGGTTTCTTCATTAAATCCTATTATAATGTGATTCCAAGTAGAGGTACCTTGAAATGTAATTTGAATATGTTTTGAGTTGATTATTGAACATCTGTCACTTTTTCATCCATTTAGGACTGGACCCCAATCTGTATCTGACCAGAAAACTCAGTTCCCTCCTGACAATCCACAAATCCTATTATAAAGTGATTTTGAATGAATCTACCATAAAATGTCATGTGAAGATGTGCTCTGCTGATAACTTAACAGTTTTCTCATTGGAGTGAATATACAATGATAAACAGCAATGAAAGCAGCTGTAAATGCCGAAAACCAAGCGTAATATGCTTTTCATTGTAGTTGATGGTTGCTTCAGTAAATCCTATTATAATGGGATTTCAAGTAGAGGTACCTGGAAATGTTATTTGAATATGTTTTGTGTTGATTATGGAACATCTGTCACTTTTTCATCCATTTAGGACTGGACCCCAATCTGTATCCGACCAGAAAACTCAGTTCCCTCCTGAAAATCCACCAATCCTATTATAAGGTGATTTTGAATGAATCTACCATAAAATGTCATGTTAAGATGTGCTTTGTTGATAACTAGACAGTTTTCTCATTGGAGTGAATATACAATAATCAACAGCAATGGGGCAACTGTAAATGCCGAAAACCTAGTGTAATATGCTTTTCATTGTAATTTACACAAGCAGTTGATGGTTGCTTCATTAAATCCTATTATAATGTGATTTCAAGTAGAGGTACCTTGAAATGTAATTTGAATATGTTATGAGTTGATTATTGAACATCTGTCACTTTTTCATCCATTAAGGTCTGGACCCCAATCTGTATCTGACCAGAAAACTCAGTTCCCTCCTGACAATCCACAAATCCTATTATAAGGTGATTTTGAATGAATCTACCATAAAATGTCATGTAAAGATGTGCTCTGCTGATAACTAAACAGTTTTCTCATTGGAGTGAATATACAATGATAAACAGCAATGAAAGCAGCTGTAAATGCCGAAAACCTAGCGTAAAATGCTTTTCATTGTATTTGATGGTTGCTTCAGTAAATCCTATTATAATGTGATTTCAAGTAGAGGTACCTGGAAATGTAATTTGAATATGTTATGAGTTGATTATTGAACATCTGTCACTTTTTCATCCATTAAGGTCTGGACCCCAATCTGTATCTGACCAGAAAACTCAGTTCCCTCCTGAGAATCCACAAATCCTATTATAAGGTGATTTTGAATGAATCTACCATAAAATGTCATGTAAAGATGTGCTCTGCTGATAACTAAACAGTTCTCTCATTGGAGTGAATATACAATGATAAACAGCAATGAAAGCGGCTGTAAATGCCGAAAACCAAGCGTAAAATGCTTTTCATTGTATTTGATGGTTGCTTCAGTAAATCCTATTATAATGTGATTTCAAGTAGAGGTACCTTGAAATGTAATTTGAATATGTTTTGTGTTGATTATGGAACATCTGTCACTTTTTCATCCATTTAGGACTGGACCCCAATCTGTATCCGACCAGAAAACTCAGTTCCCTCCTGAAAATCCACCAATCCTATTATAAGGTGATTTTGAATGAATCTACCATAAAATGTCATGTTAAGATGTGCTTTGTTGATAACTAAACAGTTTTCTCATTGGAGTGAATATACAATTATCAACAGCAATGGGGCAACTGTAAATGCCGAAAACCTAGCGTAATATGCTTTTCATTGTAATTTACACAAGCAGTTGATGGTTGCTTCAGTAAATCCTATTATAATGTGATTTCAAGTAGAGGTACCTTGAAATGTAATTTGAATATGTTTTGAGTTGATTATTGAACATCTGTTACTTTTTCATCCATTTAGGACTGGACCCCAATCTGTATCTGACCAGAAAACTCAGTTCCCTCCTGACAATCCACAAATCCTATTATAAAGTGATTTTGAATGAATCTACCATAAAATGTCATGTGAAGATGTGCTCTGCTGATAACTAAACAGTTTTCTCATTGGAGTGAATATACAATGATAAAGAGCAATGAAAGCAGCTGTAAATGCTGAAAACCAAGCGTAAAATGCTTTTCATTGTAGTTGATGGTTGCTTCGTTTAATCCTATTATAATGTAATTTCAAGTAGAGGTACCTGGAAATGTAATTTGAATATGTTTTGTGTTGATTATGGAACATCTGTCACTTTTTCATCCATTTAGGACTGGACCCCAATCTGTATCCGACCAGAAAACTCAGTTCCCTCCTGAAAATCCACAAATCCTATTTTAAGGTGATTTTGAATGAATGTTCCATAAAATGTCATGTGAAGATGTGCTTTGTTGATAACTAAACAGTTTTCTCATTGGAGTGAATATACAATAATCAACAGCAATGGGGCAACTGTAAATGCCGAAAACCTAGTGTAATATGCTTTTCATTGTAATTTACACAAGCGGTTGATGGTTGCTTCATTAAATCCTATTATAATGTGATTTCAAGTAGAGGTACCTTGAAATGTAATTTGAATATGTTTTGAGTTGATTATGGAACATGTGTCACTTTTTCATCCATTTAGGACTGGACCCCAATCTGTGTCTGTCATAGCCTCCTGAAAATCCACAAATCCTATTATGAGGTGATTTTGAATGAGTCTACCATAAAATGTAATTTAAAGATGTGCTTTGTTGATAACTGAACAGTTTTGTTATTTGAGTGAATATACAATAATAAACAGCAATGACAGAAGCTGGAAATGCCGACCACCTGGCGTTAAATGCTTTTTATTGTAATTTACAGAAGCAGTTGATGGTTGCTTTAGTAAATCCTATTATAATGTATTTTAAAGTGGAGGCACTTGAAATGCAACGTGCTTTGAATTGATTATGGAACATGTGTCTCTTTTTCATCCATTTAGGATGGACCCCAATCTGTGTCTGTCATAGCCTCCTGAAAATCCACAAATCCACCTCAAATTATGAGGTGATTTTGAATGAATCTACATTACATTACATTACATTACAGTCGGCCAGGGGTGTAGGGCTTGACCGTAGCCTGGAGGTATGAAGGAGCTGTTCCTTTCACTGCCCTGTAGGCTAGCACCAGAGTCTTAAACTGGATGCGAGCAGCTACAGGGAGCCAGTGAGAGAGAACGGAGAAGGCAAGTTGTGTGGGACAACTTGGGGAGGTTGAACACCACACGAGCTGCAGCTTTCTTGGACGAGCTCTAGAGGTCTGATGGCGGAAGCCGGGGCGCCAGCAAGGAGGGAGTTGCACTAGTCCAGGCGGGAGATGACAAGAGCCTGGATCAGCACCTGCGCTGCCTTGTTGGCTAGGAAGGGACCAATCCTCCGGATGTTGTAGAGGAGGAATCTGCAGGAACGCGTCAAAGCCACTTTGTTTATTTGGCCAGGGGCACAGCAATTTAAGCAGGCACAGATCGAGTAGTGTTGTTATCCAGCCCTGAATGAATGAAAAAGTGGAAACTTATCGATTATCAACTCAAAACATCTTCAAACTACATTTCAAAATAGCCCTGCTTGAAATCACAGTATAATATGACTTACTGAAACAACCACGCCACTGTCTGTGTAAATGACAATGAAAAGCATGTTTCGGTCGTTTTTGACGTTTCTAGCTGTACAATAACTGTTTCTCAACGTATGTACAGCTACTGTTTAGTTATCAACAAAGCACATCTTCATATGACATTTTATGGTAGATTCATTCAAAATCACCTTATAATAGGATTTGTGGATTTTCAGGAGGCTTTGACAGACACAGATTGGGGTCCAGTCCTAATTGGATGAAAAAGTGACACATGTTCCATAATCAACTCAAAAAATATTCAAATTACATTTCAAGGTACCTCTACTTGAAATCACATTATAATAGGATTTGACGAAGGAACCATCAACTGCTTGTGTAAATTACAATGAAAAGCATTTTACGCTAGGTTTTCGGCATTTACAGCTGCCCCATTGCTGTTGATTATTGTATATTCACTCCAATGAAAAAAACTGTTAAATTATCAACAAAGCACATCTTTGCATGACATTTTATGGTAGATTCATTCAAAATCACCTCATAATAGGATTTGTGGATTTTCAGGAGGGAACTCAGTTTTCTGGTCGGATACAGATTGGGGTCCAGTCCTAAATGGATGAAAAAGTGACAGATGTTCCATAATCAACTCAAAACATATTCAAATTACATTTCAAGGTACCTCTACTTGAAATCACATTATAATAGGATTTAATGAAGCAACCATCAACTACAATGAAAAGCATTTTACGCTTGGTTTTTGGCATTTACAGATGCTTTCATTGCTGTTTATCATTGTATATTCACTCCAATGAGAAAACTGTTTAGTTATCAGCAGAGCACATCTTTGCATGACATTTTATGGTAGATTCATTAATAATCACCTCATAATAGGATTTGTGGATTTTCAGGAGGCTATGACAGACACAGATTGGGGTCCAGTCCTAAATGGATGAAAAAGTGACAGATGTTCCATAATCAACTCAAAACATATTCAAATTACATTTCAAGGTACCTCTACTTGAAATCACATTATAATAGGATTTAATGAAGCAACCATCCACTGCTTGTGTAAATTACAATGAAAAGCATTTTACGCTAGGTTTTCAGCATTTACAGCTGCCCTATTACTGTTGATTATTGTATATTCACTCCAATGAGAAATCTGTTTAGTTATCAACAAAGCACATCTTAACATGACATTTTATGGTAGATTCATTCAAAATCACCTTATAATAGGATTTGTGGATTTTCAGGAGGGAACTGAGTTTTCTGGTCAGATACAGATTGGGGTCCAGTCCTAAATGGATGAAAAAGTGACAGATGTTCCATAATCAACTCAAAACATATTCAAATTACATTTCCAGGTACCTCTACTTGAAATCACATTATAATAGGATTTAATGAAGCAACCATCAACTGCTTGTGTAAATTACAATGAAAAGCATTTTACACTAGGTTTTCGGCATTTACAGCTGCCCCATTGCTGTTCATTATTGTATATTCACTCCAATGAGAAAACTGTTTAGTTATCAACAAAGCACATCTTTGCATGACATTTGATGGTAGATTCATTCATAATCACCTCAAAATAGGATTTGTGGATTTTCAGGAGGCTATGACAGACACAGATTGGGGTCCAGTCCTAAATGGATGAAAAAGTGACAGATGTTCCATAATCAACTCAAAACATATTCAAATTACATTTCCAGGTACCTCTACTTGAAATCACATTATAATAGGATTTACTGAAGCAACCATCAACTACAATGAAAAGCATTTTACGCTTGGTTTTCAGCATTTACAGCTGCCCCATTGCTGTTGATTATTGTATATTTACTCCAACGAGAAAACTGTTAAGATATCAACAAAGCACATATTAACATGACATTTTATGGTAGATTCATTCAAAATCACCTTATAATAGGATTTGTGGATTTTCAGAAGCGAACTGAGTTTTCTGGTCAAATACAGATTAAGGTCCAGTCCTAAATGGATGAAAAAGTGACAGATGTTCCATAATCAACTCAAAACATATTCAAATTACATTTCAAGGTACCTCTACTTGAAATCACATTATAATAGGATTTAATGAAGCAACCTCCAACTGCTTGTGTAAATTACAATGAAAAACATTTTACGCTAGGTTTTCAGCATTTACAGCTGCCCCATTGCTGTTGATTATTGTATATTCACTCCAATGAGAAAACTGTTTAGTTATCAACAAAGCACATCTTTACATGACATTTTATGGCAGATTCATTCAAAATCACCTTATAATAGGATTTGTGGATTTTCAGGAGGGAACTGAGTTTTCTGGTCGGATACAGATTGGGGTCCAGTCCTAAATGGATGAAAAAGTGACAGATGTTCCATAATCAACTCAAAACATATTCAAATTACATTTCCAGGTACCTCTACTTGAAATCACATTATAATAGGATTTACTGAAGCAACCATCAACTACATTGAAAAGCATTTTACGCCTGGTTTTGGGGTTTACAGCTGCTTTCATTGCAGTTTATCATTGTATATTCACTCCAATGAGAAAACTGTTATGTTATCAGCAGAGCACATCTTCACATGACATTTTATGGCAGATTCATTCAAAATCACCTTATAAAAGGATTTGTGGATTTTCAGGAGGGAACTGAGTTTTCTGGTCAAATACAGATTGGGGTCCAGTCCTAAATGGATGAAAAAGTGACAGATGTTCCATAATCAACTCAAAACATATTCAAATTACATTTCCAGGTACCTCTACTTGAAATCACATTATAATAGGATTTAATGAAGCAACCATCAACTGCTTGTGTAAATTACAATGAAAAGCATTTTACACTAGGTTTTCGGCATTTAGAGCTGCCCGATTGCTGTTCGATATAGTATATTCACTCCAATGAGAAAACTGTTTAGTTATCAACAAAGCACATCTTTGCATGACATTTTATGGTAGATTCATTCATAATCACCTCATAATAGGATTTGTGGATTTTCAGGAGGCTATGACAGACACAGATTGGGGTCCAGTCCTAAATGGATGAAAAAGTGACACATGTTCCATAATCAACTCAAAACATATTCAAATTACATTTCCAGGTACCTCTACTTGAAATCACATTATAATAGGATTTAATGAAGCAACCATCAACTGCTTGTGTAAATTACAATGAAAAGCATTTTACGCTAGGTTTACAGCATTTACAGCTGCCCCATTGCTGTTGATTATTGTATATTCACTCCAATGAGAAAACTGTTTAGTTATCAACAAAGCACATCTTTACATGACATTTTATGGCAGATTCATTCAAAATCACCTTATAATAGGATTTGTGGATTTGCAGTAGGGAACTGAGTTTTCTGGTCGGATACAGATTGGGGTCCAGTCCTAAATGGATGAAAAAGTGACAGATGTTCCATAATCAACTCAAAACATATTCAAATTACATTTCAAGGTACCTCTACTTGAAATCACATTATAATAGGATTTAATGAAGCAACCATCAACTACAATGAAAAGCATTTTACGCTTGGTTTTTGGCATTTACAGATGCTTTCATTGCTGTTTATCATTGTATATTCACTCCAATGAGAAAACTGTTTAGTTATCAGCAGAGCACATCTTTGCATGACATTTTATGGTAGATTCATTAATAATCACCTCATAATAGGATTTGTGGATTTTCAGGAGGCTATGACAGACACAGATTGGGGTCCAGTCCTAAATGGATGAAAAAGTGACAGATGTTCCATAATCAACTCAAAACATATTCAAATTACATTTCAAGGTACCTCTACTTGAAATCACATTATAATAGGATTTAATGAAGCAACCATCCACTGCTTGTGTAAATTACAATGAAAAGCATTTTACGCTAGGTTTTCAGCATTTACAGCTGCCCTATTACTGTTGATTATTGTATATTCACTCCAATGAGAAATCTGTTTAGTTATCAACAAAGCACATCTTAACATGACATTTTATGGTAGATTCATTCAAAATCACCTTATAATAGGATTTGTGGATTTTCAGGAGGGAACTGGGTTTTCTGGTCAGATACAGATTGGGGTCCAGTCCTAAATGGATGAAAAAGTGACAGATGTTCCATAATCAACTCAAAACATATTCAAATTACATTTCCAGGTACCTCTACTTGAAATCACATTATAATAGGATTTAATGAAGCAACCATCAACTGCTTGTGTAAATTACAATGAAAAGCATTTTACACTAGGTTTTCGGCATTTACAGCTGCCCCATTGCTGTTCATTATTGTATATTCACTCCAATGAGAAAACTGTTTAGTTATCAACAAAGCACATCTTTGCATGACATTTGATGGTAGATTCATTCATAATCACCTCAAAATAGGATTTGTGGATTTTCAGGAGGCTATGACAGACACAGATTGGGGTCCAGTCCTAAATGGATGAAAAAGTGACAGATGTTCCATAATCAACTCAAAACATATTCAAATTACATTTCAAGGTACCTCTACTTGAAATCACATTATAATAGGATTTACTGAAGCAACCATCAACTACAATGAAAAGCATTTTACGCTTGGTTTTCAGCATTTACAGCTGCCCCATTGCTGTTGATTATTGTATATTCACTCCAACGCGAAAACTGTTAAGATATCAACAAAGCACATATTAACATGACATTTTATGGTAGATTCATTCAAAATCACCTTATAATAGGATTTGTGGATTTTCAGAAGGGAACTGAGTTTTCTGGTCAAATACAGATTAAGGTCCAGTCCTAAATGGATGAAAAAGTGACAGATGTTCCATAATCAACTCAAAACATATTCAAATTACATTTCAAGGTACCTCTACTTGAAATCACATTATAATAGGATTTAATGAAGCAACCTTCAACTGCTTGTGTAAATTACAATGAAAAACATTTTACGCTAGGTTTTCAGCATTTACAGCTGCCCCATTGCTGTTGATTATTGTATATTCACTCCAATGAGAAAACTGTTTAGTTATCAACAAAGCACATCTTTACATGACATTTTATGGCAGATTCATTCAAAATCACCTTATAATAGGATTTGTGGATTTTCAGGAGGGAACTGAGTTTTCTGGTCGGATACAGATTGGGGTCCAGTCCTAAATGGATGAAAAAGTGACAGATGTTCCATAATCAACTCAAAACATATTCAAATTACATTTCCAGGTACCTCTACTTGAAATCACATTATAATAGGATTAAATGAAGCAACCATCAACTACAATGAAAAGCATTTCACGCCTGGTTTTGGGGATTTACAGCTGCTTTCATTGCAGTTTATCATTGTATATCCACTCCAATAAGAAAACTGTTTAGTTATCAGCAGAGCACATCTTCACATGACATTTTATGGCAGATTCATTCAAAATCACCTTATAATAGGATTTGTGGATTTTCAGGAGGGAACTGAGTTTTCTGGTGAGATACAGATTAAGGTCCAGTCCTAAATGGATGAAAAAGTGACAGATGTTCCATAATCAACTCAAAACATATTCAAATTACATTTCAAGGTACCTCTACTTGAAATCACATTATAATAGGATTTAATGAAGCAACCTTCAACTGCTTGTGTAAATTACAATGAAAAACATTTTACGCTAGGTTTTCAGCATTTACAGCTGCCCCATTGCTGTTGATTATTGTATATTCACTCCAATGAGAAAACTGTTTAGTTATCAACAAAGCACATCTTTACATGACATTTTATGGCAGATTCATTCAAAATCACCTTATAATAGGATTTGTGGATTTTCAGGAGGGAACTGAGTTTTCTGGTCGGATACAGATTGGGGTCCAGTCCTAAATGGATGAAAAAGTGACAGATGTTCCATAATCAACTCAAAACATATTCAAATTACATTTCCAGGTACCTCTACTTGAAATCACATTATAATAGGATTAAATGAAGCAACCATCAACTACAATGAAAAGCATTTCACGCCTGGTTTTGGGGATTTACAGCTGCTTTCATTGCAGTTTATCATTGTATATCCACTCCAATAAGAAAACTGTTTAGTTATCAGCAGAGCACATCTTCACATGACATTTTATGGCAGATTCATTCAAAATCACCTTATAATAGGATTTGTGGATTTTCAGGAGGGAACTGAGTTTTCTGGTGAGATACAGATTGGGGTCCAGTCCTAAATGGATGAAAAAGTGGCACATGTTCCATAATCAACTCAAAACATATTCAAATTACATTTCAAGGTACCTCTACTTGAAATGACATTATAATAGCATTTAATGAAGCAACCATCAACTGCTTGTGTAAATTACAATGAAAAGCATTTTACGTTAGGTTTTCGGCATTTACAGTTTCCCCATTGCTGTTGATTATTGTATATTCACTCCAATGGGAAAACTGTTTAGTTATCAACAAGGCATATCTTAACATGACATTTTATGGTAGATTCATTCAAAATCACCTTATAATAGGATTTGTGGATTTTCAGGAGGGAAATGAGTTTTCTGGTCAAATACAGATTGGGGTCCAGTCCTAAATGGATGAAGAAGTGACACATGTTCCATAATCAACTCAAAACATATTCAAATAACATTTCAAGGTACCTCTACTTGAAATCACATTATAATAGGATTTAATGAAGCAACCATCAACTGCTTGTGTAAATTACAATGAAAAGCGTTTTACGCTAGGTTTTCAGCATTTACAGTTTTCAGCATTTACAGGTGCCCCATTGCTATTGATTATTGTATATTCACTCCAATGAGAAAACTGTTTAGTTATCAACAAAGCACATCTTAACATGACATTTTATGGTAGATTCATTCAAAATCACCTTATAATAGGATTTGTGGATTTTCAGGAGGGAACTGAGTTTTCTGGTCAAAAACAGATTGGGGTCCAGTCCTAAATGGATGAAAAAGTGACAGATGTTCCATAATCAACTCAAAACATATTCAAATTACATTTCCAGGTACCTCTACTTGAAATCACATTATAATAGGATTTACTGAAGCAACCATCAACTACAATGAAATGCATTTTACGCTTGGTTTTCGGCATTTACAGCTGCTTTCATTGCTGTTTATCATTGTATATTCACTCCAATGAGAACACTGTTTAGTTATCAGCAGAGCACATCTTCACATGACATTTTATGGTAGATTCATTCAAAATCACCTTATAATAGGATTTGTGGATTTTCAGGAGGGAACTGAGTTTTCTGGTCAGATACAGATTGGGGTCCAGTCCTAAATGGATGAAAAAGTGACAGATGTTCCATAATCAACTCAAAACATATTCACATTACATTTCAAGGTACCTCTACTTGAAATCACATTATAATAGGATTTAATGAAGCAACCATCAACTGCTTGTGTAAATTACAATGAAAAGCATTTTACACTAGGTTTTCGGCATTTATAGCTGCCCGATTGCTGTTCATTATTGTATATTCACTCCAATGAGAAAACTGTTTAGTTATCAACAAAGCACATCTTTGCATGACATTTGATGGTAGATTCATTCATAATCACCTCATAATAGGATTTGTGGATTTTCAGGAGGCTATGACAGACACAGATTGGGGTCCAGTCCTAAATGGATGAAAAAGTGACAGATGTTCCATAATCAACTCAAAACATATTCAAATTACATTTCAAGGTACCTCTACTTGAAATCACATTATAATAGGATTTACTGAAGCAACCATCAACTACAATGAAAAGCATTTTACGCTTGGTTTTCGGCATTTACAGCTTATTTCATTGCTGTTTATCATTGTATATCCACTCCAATGAGAAAACTGTTTAGTTATCAGCAGAGCACATCTTCACATGACATTTTATGGTAGATTCATTCAAAATCACCTTATAATAGGATTTGTGGGTTTTCAGGAGGGAACTGAGTTTTCTGGTCAAATACAGATTGGGGTCCAGTCCTAAATGGATGAAAAAGTGACAGATGTTCCATAATCAACTCAAAACATATTCAAATTACATTTCAAGGTACCTCTACTTGAAATCACATTATAATAGGATTTACTGAAGCAACCATCAACTACAATGAAAAGCATTTTACGCCTGGTTTTGGGGATTTACAGCTGCTTTCATCGCAGTTTATCATTGTATATTCACTCCAATGAGAAAACTGTTTAGTTATCAGCAGAGCACATCTTCACATGACATATTATGGCAGATTCATTCAAAATCACCTTATAAAAGGATTTGTGGATTTTCAGGAGGGAACTGAGTTTTCTGGTCAAATACAGATTGGGGTCCAGTCCTAAATGGATGAAAAAGTGACAGATGTTCCATAATCAACTCAAAACATATTCAAATTACATTTCCAGGTTCCTCTACTTGAAATCACATTATAATAGGATTTAATGAAGCAACCATCAACTGCTTCTGTAAATTACAATGAAAAGCATTTTACACTAGGTTTTCGGCATTTAGAGCTGCCCGATTGCTGTTCGATATAGTATATTCACTCCAATGAGAAAACTGTTTAGTTATCAACAAAGCACATCTTTGCATGACATTTTATGGTAGATTCATTCATAATCACCTCATAATAGGATTTGTGGATTTTCAGGAGGCTATGACAGACACAGATTGGGGTCCAGTCCTAAATGGATGAAAAAGTGACAGATGTTCCATAATCAACTCAAAACATATTCAAATTACATTTCAAGGTACCTCTACTTGAAATCACATTATAATAGGATTTAATGAAGCAACCATCAACTACAATGAAAAGCATTTTACGCTTGGTTTTCGGCATTTACAGATGCTTTCATTGCTGTTTATCATTGTATATTCACTCCAATGAGAAAACTGTTTAGTTATCAGCAGAGCACATCTTTGCATGACATTTTATGGTAGATTCATTAATAATCACCTCATAATAGGATTTGTGGATTTTCAGGAGGCTATGACAGACACAGATTGGGGTCCAGTCCTAAATGGATGAAAAAGTGACAGATGTTCCATAATCAACTCAAAACATATTCAAATTACATTTCAAGGTACCTCTACTTGAAATCACATTATAATAGGATTTAATGAAGCAACCATCCACTGCTTGTGTAAATTACAATGAAAAGCATTTTACGCTAGGTTTTCAGCATTTACAGCTGCCCTATTACTGTTGATTATTGTATATTCACTCCAATGAGAAAACTGTTTAGTTATCAACAAAGCACATCTTAACATGACATTTTATGGTAGATTCATTCAAAATCACCTTATAATAGGATTTGTGGATTTTCAGGAGGGAACTGAGTTTTCTGGTCAGATACAGATTGGGGTCCAGTCCTAAATGGATGAAAAAGTGACAGATGTTCCATAATCAACTCAAAACATATTCAAATTACATTTCCAGGTACCTCTACTTGAAATCACATTATAATAGGATTTAATGAAGCAACCATCAACCGCTTGTGTAAATTACAATGAAAAGCATTTTACACTAGGTTTTCGGCATTTACAGCTGCCCCATTGCTGTTCATTATTGTATATTCACTCCAATGAGAAAACTGTTTAGTTATCAACAAAGCACATCTTTGCATGACATTTGATGGTAGATTCATTCATAATCACCTCAAAATAGGATTTGTGGATTTTCAGGAGGCTATGACAGACACAGATTGGGGTCCAGTCCTAAATGGATGAAAAAGTGACAGATGTTCCATAATCAACTCAAAACATATTCAAATTACATTTCAAGGTACCTCAACTTGAAATCACATTATAATAGGATTTACTGAAGCAACCATCAACTACAATGAAAAGCATTTTACGCTTGGTTTTCAGCATTTACAGCTGCCCCATTGCTGTTGATTATTGTATATTCACTCCAACGAGAAAACTGTTAAGATATCAACAAAGCACATATTAACATGACATTTTATGGTAGATTCATTCAAAATCACCTTATAATAGGATTTGTGGATTTTCAGAAGGGAACTGAGTTTTCTGGTCAAATACAGATTAAGGTCCAGTCCTAAATGGATGAAAAAGTGACAGATGTTCCATAATCAACTCAAAACATATTCAAATTACATTTCAAGGTACCTCTACTTGAAATCACATTATAATAGGATTTAATGAAGCAACCTTCAACTGCTTGTGTAAATTACAATGAAAAACATTTTACGCTAGGTTTTCAGCATTTACAGCTGCCACATTGCTGTTGATTATTGTATATTCACTCCAATGAGAAAACTGTTTAGTTATCAACAAAGCACATCTTTACATGACATTTTATGGCAGATTCATTCAAAATCACCTTATTATAGGATTTGTGGATTTTCAGGAGGGAACTGAGTTTTCTGGTCGGATACAGATTGGGGTCCCTTCCTAAATGGATGAAAAAGTGACAGATGTTCCATAATCAACTCAAAACATATTCAAATTACATTTCCAGGTACCTCTACTTGAAATCACATTATAATAGGATTAAATGAAGCAACCATCAACTACAATGAAAAGCATTTCACGCCTGGTTTTGGGGATTTACAGCTGCTTTCATTGCAGTTTATCATTGTATATCCACTCCAATAAGAAAACTGTTTAGTTATCAGCAGAGCACATCTTCACATGACATTTTATGGCAGATTCATTCAAAATCACCTTATAATAGGATTTGTGGATTTTCAGGAGGGAACTGAGTTTTCTGGTGAGATACAGATTGGGGTCCAGTCCTAAATGGATGAAAAAGTGGCACATGTTCCATAATCAACTCAAAACATATTCAAATTACATTTCAAGGTACCTCTACTTGAAATGACATTATAATAGGATTTAATGAAGCAACCATCAACTGCTTGTGTAAATTACAATGAAAAGCATTTTACGTTAGGTTTTCGGCATTTACAGTTTCCCCATTGCTGTTGATTATTGTATATTCACTCCAATGGGAAAACTGTTTAGTTATCAACAAGGCATATCTTAACATGACATTTTATGGTAGATTCATTCAAAATCACCTTATAATAGGATTTGTGGATTTTCAGGAGGGAAATGAGTTTTCTGGTCAAATACAGATTGGGGTCCAGTCCTAAATGGATGAAGAAGTGACACATGTTCCATAATCAACTCAAAACATATTCAAATAACATTTCAAGGTACCTCTACTTGAAATCACATTATAATAGGATTTAATGAAGCAACCATCAACTGCTTGTGTAAATTACAATGAAAAGCGTTTTACGCTAGGTTTTCAGCATTTACAGTTTTCAGCATTTACAGCTGCCCCATTGCTATTGATTATTGTATATTCACTCCAATGAGAAAACTGTTTAGTTATCAACAAAGCACATCTTAACATGACATTTTATGGTAGATTCATTCAAAATCACCTTATAATAGGATTTGTGGATTTTCAGGAGGGAACTGAGTTTTCTGGTCAAAAACAGATTGGGGTCCAGTCCTAAATGGATGAAAAAGTGACAGATGTTCCATAATCAACTCAAAACATATTCAAATTACATTTCCAGGTACCTCTACTTGAAATCACATTATGATAGGATTTACTGAAGCAACCATCAACTACAATGAAATGCATTTTACGCTTGGTTTTCGGCATTTACAGCTGCTTTCATTGCTGTTTATCATTGTATATTCACTCCAATGAGAACACTGTTTAGTTATCAGCAGAGCACATCTTCACATGACATTTTATGGTAGATTCATTCAAAATCACCTTATAATAGGATTTGTGGATTTTCAGGAGGGAACTGAGTTTTCTGGTCAGATACAGATTGGGGTCCAGTCCTAAATGGATGAAAAAGTGACAGATGTTCCATAATCAACTCAAAACATATTCACATTACATTTCAAGGTACCTCTACTTGAAATCACATTATAATAGGATTTAATGAAGCAACCATCAACTGCTTGTGTAAATTACAATGAAAAGCATTTTACACTAGGTTTTCGGCATTTATAGCTGCCCGATTGCTGTTCATTATTTTATATTCACTCCAATGAGAAAACTGTTTAGTTATCAACAAAGCACATCTTTGCATGACATTTGATGGTAGATTCATTCATAATCACCTCATAATAGGATTTGTGGATTTTCAGGAGGCTATGACAGACACAGATTGGGGTCCAGTCCTAAATGGATGAAAAAGTGACAGATGTTCCATAATCAACTCAAAACATATTCAAATTACATTTCAAGGTACCTCTACTTGAAATCACATTATAATAGGATTTAATGAAGCAACCATCAACTACAATGAAAAGCATTTTACGCTTGGTTTTCGGCATTTACAGCTTATTTCATTGCTGTTTATCATTGTATATCCACTCCAATGAGAAAACTGTTTAGTTATCAGCAGAGCACATCTTCACATGACATTTTATGGTAGATTCATTCAAAATCACCTTATAATAGGATTTGTGGATTTTCAGGAGGGAACTGAGTTTTCTGGTCAGATACAGATTGGGGTCCAGTCCTAAATGGATGAAAAAGTGACAGATGTTCCATAATCAACTCAAAACATATTCAAATTACATTTCAAGGTACCTCTACTTGAAATCACATTATAATAGGATTTACTGAAGCAACCATCAACTACAATGAAAAGCATTTTACGCCTGGTTTTGGGGATTTACAGCTGCTTTCATCGCAGTTTATCATTGTATATTCACTCCAATGAGAAAACTGTTTAGTTATCAGCAGAGCACATCTTCACATGACATTTTATGGCAGATTCATTCAAAATCACCTTATAAAAGGATTTGTGGATTTTCAGGAGGGAACTGAGTTTTCTGGTCAAATACAGATTGGGGTCCAGTCCTAAATGGATGAAAAAGTGACAGATGTTCCATAATCAACTCAAAACATATTCAAATTACATTTCCAGGTACCTCTACTTGAAATCACATTATAATAGGATTTAATGAAGCAACCATCAACTGCTTGTGTAAATTACAATGAAAAGCATTTTACACTAGGTTTTCGGCATTTACAGCTGCCCGATTGCTGTTCGATATAGTATATTCACTCCAATGAGAAAACTGTTTAGTTATCAACAAAGCACATCTTTGCATGACATTTTATGGTAGATTCATTCATAATCACCTCATAATAGGATTTGTGGATTTTCAGGAGGCTATGACAGACACAGATTGGGGTCCAGTCCTAAATGGATGAAAAAGTGACAGATGTTCCATAATCAACTCAAAACATATTCAAATTACATTTCAAGGTACCTCTACTTGAAATCACATTATAATAGGATTTAATGAAGCAACCATCCACTGCTTGTGTAAATTACAATGAAAAGCATTTTACGCTAGGTTTTCAGCATTTACAGCTGCCCTATTACTGTTGATTATTGTATATTCACTCCAATGAGAAAACTGTTTAGTTATCAACAAAGCACATCTTAACATGACATTTTATGGTAGATTCATTCAAAATCACCTTATAATAGGATTTGTGGATTTTCAGGAGGGAAATGAGTTTTCTGGTCAAATACAGATTGGGGTCCAGTCCTAAATGGATGAAGAAGTGACACATGTTCCATAATCAACTCAAAACATATTCAAATAACATTTCAAGGTACCTCTACTTGAAATCACATTATAATAGGATTTAATGAAGCAACCATCAACTGCTTGTGTAAATTACAATGAAAAGCGTTTTACGCTAGGTTTTCAGCATTTACAGTTTTCAGCATTTACAGGTGCCCCATTGCTATTGATTATTGTATATTCACTCCAATGAGAAAACTGTTTAGTTATCAACAAAGCACATCTTTGCATGACATTTGATGGTAGATTCATTCATAATCACCTCATAATAGGATTTGTGGATTTTCAGGAGGCTATGACAGACACAGATTGGGGTCCAGTCCTAAATGGATGAAAAAGTGACAGATGTTCCATAATCAACTCAAAACATATTCAAATTACATTTCAAGGTACCTCTACTTGAAATCACATTATAATAGGATTTAATGAAGCAACCATCAACTACAATGAAAAGCATTTTACGCTTGGTTTTCGGCATTTACAGCTTATTTCATTGCTGTTTATCATTGTATATCCACTCCAATGAGAAAACTGTTTAGTTATCAGCAGAGCACATCTTCACATGACATTTTATGGTAGATTCATTCAAAATCACCTTATAATAGGATTTGTGGATTTTCAGGATGGAACTGAGTTTTCTGGTCAAATACAGATTGGGGTCCAGTCCTAAATGGATGAAAAAGTGACAGATGTTCCATAATCAACTCAAAACATATTCAAATTACATTTCAAGGTACCTCTACTTGAAATCACATTATAATAGGATTTACTGAAGCAACCATCAACTACAATGAAAAGCATTTTACGCCTGGTTTTGGGGATTTACAGCTGCTTTCATCGCAGTTTATCATTGTATATTCACTCCAATGAGAAAACTGTTTAGTTATCAGCAGAGCACATCTTCACATGACATTTTATGGCAGATTCATTCAAAATCACCTTATAAAAGGATTTGTGGATTTTCAGGAGGGAACTGAGTTTTCTGGTCAAATACAGATTGGGGTCCAGTTCTTAATGGATGAAAAAGTGACAGATGTTCCATAATCAACTCAAAACATATTCAAATTACATTTCCAGGTACCTCTACTTGAAATCACATTATAATAGGATTTAATGAAGCAACCATCAACTGCTTGTGTAAATTACAATGAAAAGCATTTTACACTTGGTTTTCGGCATTTACAGCTGCCCGATTGCTGTTCGATATAGTATATTCACTCCAATGAGAAAACTGTTTAGTTATCAACAAAGCACATCTTTGCATGACATTTTATGGCAGATTCATTCATAATCACCTCATAATAGGATTTGTGGATTTTCAGGAGGCTATGACAGACACAGATTGGGGTCCAGTCCTAAATGGATGAAAAAGTGACAGATGTTCCATAATCAACTCAAAACATATTCAAATTACATTTCAAGGTACCTCTACTTGAAATCACATTATAATAGGATTTAATGAAGCAACCATCCACTGCTTGTGTAAATTACAATGAAAAGCATTTTACGCTAGGTTTTCAGCATTTACAGCTGCCCTATTACTGTTGATTATTGTATATTCACTCCAATGAGAAAACTGTTTAGTTATCAACAAAGCACATCTTAACATGACATTTTATGGTAGATTCATTCAAAATCACCTTATAATAGGATTTGTGGATTTTCAGGAGGGAACTGAGTTTTCTGGTCAAATACAGATTGGGGTCCAGTCCTAAATGGATGAAAAAGTGACAGATGTTCCATAATCAACTCAAGACATATTCAAATTACATTTCCAGGTACCTCTACTTGAAATCACATTATAATAGGATTTAATGAAGCAACCATCAACTGCTTGTGTAAATTACAATGAAAAGCATTTTACACTAGGTTTTCGGCATTTACAGCTGCCCCATTGCTGTTCATTATTGTATATTCACTCCAATGAGAAAACTGTTTAGTTATCAACAAAGCACATCTTTGCATGACATTTGATGGTAGATTCATTCATAATTACCTCATAATAGGATTTGTGGATTTTCAGGAGGCTATGACAGACACAGATTGGGGTCCAGTCCTAAATGGATGAAAAAGTGACAGATGTTCCATAATCAACTCAAAACATATTCAAATTACATTTCAAGGTACCTCTATTTGAAATCACATTATATCAGGATTTAATGAAGCAACCTTCAACTGCTTGTGTAAATTACAATGAAAAGCATTTTACGCTAGGTTTTCAGCATTTACAGCTGCCCCATTGCTGTTGATTATTGTATATTCACTCCAATGAGAAAACTGTTTAGTTATCAACAAAGCACATCTTTACATGACATTTTATGGCAGATTCATTCAAAATTACCTTATAATAGGATTTGTGGATTTGCAGGAGGGCACTGAGTTTTCTGGTCGGATACAGATTGGGGTCCAGTCCTAAATGGATGAAAAAGTGACAGATGTTCCATAATCAACTCAAAACATATTCAAATTACATTTCAAGGTACCTCTACTTGAAATCACATTATAATAGGATTTAATGAAGCAACCATCAACTATAATGAAAAGCATTTTATGCTTGGTTTTTGGCATTTACAGATGCTTTCATTGCTGTTTATCATTGTATATTCACTCCAATGAGAAAACTGTTTAGTTATCAGCAGAGCACATCTTTGCATGACATTTTATGGTAGATTCATTAATAATCACCTCATAATAGGATTTGTGGATTTTCAGGAGGCTATGACAGACACAGATTGGGGTCCAGTCCTAAATGGATGAAAAAGTGACAGATGTTCCATAATCAACTCAAAACATATTCAAATTACATTTCAAGGTACCTCTACTTGAAATCACATTATAATAGGATTTAATGAAGCAACCATCCACTGCTTGTGTAAATTACAATGAAAAGCATTTTACGCTAGGTTTTCAGCATTTACAGCTGCCCTATTACTGTTGATTACTGTATATTCACTCCAATGAGAAAACTGTTTAGTTATCAACAAAGCACATCTTAACATGACATTTTATGGTAGATTCATTCAAAATCACCTTATAATAGGATTTGTGGATTTTCAGGAGGGAACTGAGTTGTCTGGTCAGATACAGATTGGGGTCCAGTCCTAAATGGATGAAAAAGTGACAGATGTTCCATAATCAACTCAAAACATATTCAAATTACATTTCCAGGTACCTCTACTTGAAATCACATTATAATAGGATTTAATGAAGCAATCATCAACCGCTTGTGTAAATTACAATGAAAAGCATTTTACACTAGGTTTTCGGCATTTACAGCTGCCGATTGCTGTTCATTATTGTATATTCACTCCAATGAGAAAACTGTTTAGTTATCAACAAAGCACATCTTTGCATGACATTTGATGGTAGATTCATTCATAATCACCTCATAATAGGATTTGTGGATTTCCAGGAGGCTATGACAGACACAGATTGGGGTCCAGTCCTAAATGGATGAAAAAGTGACAGATGTTCCATAATCAACAAAAAACATATTCAAATTACATTTCAAGGTACCTCTACTTGAAATCACATTATAATAGGATTTACTGAAGCAACCATCAACTACAATGAAAAGCATTTTACGCTTGGTTTTCGGCATTTACAGCTTATTTCATTGCTGTTTATCATTGTATATCCACTCCAATGAGAAAACTGTTTAGTTATCAGCAGAGCACATCTTCACATGACATTTTATGGTAGATTCATTCAAAATCACCTTATAATAGGATTTGTGGATTTTCAGGAGGGAACTGAGTTTTCTGGTGAAATACAGATTGGGGTCCAGTCCTAAATGGATGAAAAAGTGACAGATGTTCCATAATCAACTCAAAACATATTCAAATTACATTTCCAGGTACCTCTACTTGAAATCACATTATAATAGGATTTAATGAAGCAACCATCAACTGCTTGTGTAAATTACAATGAAAAGCATTTTACACTAGGTTTTCGGCATTTACAGCTGCCCGATTGCTGTTCGATATAGTATATTCACTCCAATGAGAAAACTGTTTAGTTATCAACAAAGCACATCTTTGCATGACATTTTATGGTAGATTCATTCAAAATCACCTCATAATAGGATTTGTGGATTTTCAGGAGGCTATGACAGACACAGATTGGGGTCCAGTCCTAAATGGATGAAAAAGTGACAGATGTTCCATAATCAACTCAAAACATATTCAAATAACATTTCAAGGTACCTCTACTTGAAATCACATTATAATAGGATTTAATGAAGCAACCATCAACTGCTTGTGTAAATTACAATGAAAAGCGTTTTACGCTAGGTTTTCAGCATTTACAGTTTTCAGCATTTACAGTTGCCCCATTGCTATTGATTATTGTATATTCACTCCAATGAGAAAACTGTTTAGTTATCAACAAAGCACATCTTCACATGACATTTTATGGTAGATTCATTCAAAATCACCTTATAATAGGATTTGTGGATTTTCAGGAGGGAACTGAGTTTTCTGGTCAGATACAGATTGGGGTCTAGTCCTAAATGGATGAAAAAGTGACAGATGTTCCATTATCAACTCAAAACATATTCACATTACATTTCAAGGTACCTCTACTTGAAATCACATTATAATAGGATTTAATGAAGCAACCATCAACTGCTTGTGTAAATTACAATGAAAAGCGTTTTACGCTTGGTTTTCAGCATTTACAGCTGCTTTCATTGCTGTTTATCATTGTATATTCACTCCAATGAGAAACTGTTTAGTTATCAGCAGAGCACACCGTCACATGACATTTTATGGTAGATTCATTCAAAATCACCTTCTAATAGGATTTGTGGATTTTCAGGAGGGAACTGAGTCATCTGGTCAGATACAGATTGGGGTCCAGTCCTAAATGGATGAAAAAGTGACACATGTTCCATAATCAACTCAAAACATATTCAAATTACATTTCCAGGTACCTCTACTTGAAAGCACATTATAATAGGATTTACTGAAGCAACCATCAACTACAATGAAAAGCATTGTACGCTTAGTTTTCAGCATTTACAGCTGCTTTCATTGCTGTTCATCATTGTATATTCACTCCAATGAGAAACTGTTTAGTTATCAGCAGAGCACATCTTCACGTGACATTTTATGGTAGATTCATTCAAAATCACCTTATAATAGGATTTGTGGATTTTCAGGAGGGAACTGAGTTTTCTCGTCAGAAACAGATTGGGGTCCAGTCCTAAATGGATGAAAAAGTGACAGATGTTCCATAATCAACTCAAAACATATTCAAATTACATTTCCAGGTACCTCTACTTGAAATCACATTATAATAGGATTTAATGAAGCAACCATCAACTGCTTGTGTAAATTACAATGAAAAGCATTTTACACTAGGTTTTCGGCATTTACAGCTGCCCGATTGCTGTTCATTATTGTATATTCACTCCAATGAGAAAACTGTTTAGTTATCAACAAAGCACATCTTTGCATGACATTTGTTGGTAGATTCATTCATAATCACCTCATAATAGGATTTGTGGATTTTCAGGAGGCTATGACAGACACAGATTGGGGTCCAGTCCTAAATGGATGAAAAAGTGACAAATGTTCCATAATCAACTCAAAACATATTCAAATTGCATTTCAAGGTACCTCTACTTGAAATCACATTATAATAGGATTTACTGAAGCAACCATCAACTACAATGAAAAGCATTTTACGCTTGGTTTTCGGCATTTACAGCTTATTTCATTGCTGTTTATCATTGTATATCCACTCCAATGAGAAAACTGTTTAGTTATCAGCAGAGCACATCTTCACATGAAATTTTATGGTAGATTCATTCAAAATCACCTTATAATAGGATTTGTGGATTTTCAGGAGGGAACTGAGTTTTCTGGTGAAATACAGATTGGGGTCCAGTCCTAAATGGACGAAAAAGTGACAGATGTTCCATAATCAACTCAAAACATATTTAAATTACATTTCAAGGTACCTCTACTTGAAATCACATTATAATAGGATTTACTGAAGCAACCATCAACGACAATAAAAGCATTTTACGCCTGGTTTTGGGGATTTACAGCTGCTTTCATCGCAGTTTAACATTGTATATTCACTCCAATGAGAAAACTGTTTAGTTATCAGCAGAGCACATCTTCACATGACATTTTATGGCAGATTCATTCAAAATCACCTTATAAAATGATTTGTGGATTTTCAGGAGGGAACTGAGTTTTCTGGTCAAATACAGATTGGGGTCCAGTCCTAAATGGATGAAAAAGTGACAGATGTTCCATAATCAACTCAAAACATATTCAAATTACATTTCAAGGTACCTCTACTTGAAATCACATTATAATAGGATTTAATGAAGCAACCTTCAACTGCTTGTGTAAATTACAATGAAAAGCATTTTACGCTAGGTTTTCAGCATTTACAGCTGCCCCATTGCTGTTGATTATTGTATATTCACTCCAATGAGAAAACTGTTTAGTTATCAACAAAGCACATCTTTACATGACATTTTATGGCAGATTCATTCAAAATCACCTTATAATAGGATTTGTGGATTTTCAGGATGGAACTGAGTTTTCTGGTCGGATACAGATTGGGGCCCAGTCCTAAATGGATGAAAAAGTGACAGATGTTCCATAATCAACTCAAAACATATTCAAATTACATTTCAAGGTACCTCTACTTGAAATCACATTATAATAGGATTTAATGAAGCAACCATCAACTACAATGAAAAGCATTTTACGCTTGGTTTTTGGCATTTACAGATGCTTTCATTGCTGTTTATCATTGTATATTCACTCCAATGAGAAAACTGTTTAGTTATCAGCAGAGCACATCTTTGCATGACATTTTATGGTAGATTCATTCATAATCACCTCATAATAGGATTTGTGGATTTTCAGGAGGCTATGACAGACACAGATTGGGGTCCAGTCCTAAATGGATGAAAAAGTGACAGATGTTCCATAATCAACTCAAAACATATTCAAATTACATTTCAAGGTACCTCTACTTGAAATCACATTATAATAGGATTTAATGAAGCAACCATCCACTGCTTGTGTAAATTACAATGAAAAGCATTTTACGGTAGGTTTTCAGCATTTACAGCTGCCCTATTACTGTTGATTACTGTATATTCACTCCAATGAGAAAACTGTTTAGTTATCAACAAAGCACATCTTAACATGACATTTTATGGTAGATTCATTCAAAATCACCTTATAATAGGATTTGTGGATTTTCAGGAGGGAACTGAGTTTTCTGGTCAGATACAGATTGGGGTCCAGTCCTAAATGGATGAAAAAGTGACAGATGTTCCATAATCAACTCAAAACATATTCAAATTACATTTCCAGGTACCTCTACTTGAAATCACATTATAATAGGATTTAATGAAGCAACCATCAACCGCTTGTGTAAATTACAATGAAAAGCATTTTACACTAGGTTTTCGGCATTTACAGCTGCCGATTGCTGTTCATTATTGTATATTCACTCCAATGAGAAAACTGTTTAGTTATCAACAAAGCACATCTTTGCATGACATTTGATGGTAGATTCATTCATAATCACCTCATAATAGGATTTGTGGATTTCCAGGAGGCTATGACAGACACAGATTGGGGTCCAGTCCTAAATGGATGAAAAAGTGACAGATGTTCCATAATCAACTCAAAACATATTCAAATTACATTTCAAGGTACCTCTACTTGAAATCACATTATAATAGGATTTACTGAAGCAACCATCAACTACAATGAAAAGCATTTTACGCTTGGTTTTCGGCATTTACAGCTTATTTCATTGCTGTTTATCATTGTATATCCACTCCAATGAGAAAACTGTTTAGTTATCAGCAGAGCACATCTTCACATGACATTTTATGGTAGATTCATTCAAAATCACCTTATAATAGGATTTGTGGATTTTCAGGAGGGAACTGAGTTTTCTGGTGAAATACAGATTGGGGTCCAGTCCTAAATGGATGAAAAAGTGACAGATGTTCCATAATCAACTCAAAACATATTCAAATTACATTTCCAGGTACCTCTACTTGAAATCACATTATAATAGGATTTAATGAAGCAACCATCAACCGCTTGTGTAAATTACAATGAAAAGCATTTTACACTAGGTTTTCGGCATTTACAGCTGCCGATTGCTGTTCATTATTGTATATTCACTCCAATGAGAAAACTGTTTAGTTATCAACAAAGCACATCTTTGCATGACATTTGATGGTAGATTCATTCATAATCACCTCATAATAGGATTTGTGGATTTCCAGGAGGCTATGACAGACACAGATTGGGGTCCAGTCCTAAATGGATGAAAAAGTGACAGATGTTCCATAATCAACTCAAAACATATTCAAATTACATTTCAAGGTACCTCTACTTGAAATCACATTATAATAGGATTTACTGAAGCAACCATCAACTACAATGAAAAGCATTTTACGCTTGGTTTTCGGCATTTACAGCTTATTTCATTGCTGTTTATCATTGTATATCCACTCCAATGAGAAAACTGTTTAGTTATCAGCAGAGCACATCTTCACATGACATTTTATGGTAGATTCATTCAAAATCACCTTATAATAGGATTTGTGGATTTTCAGGAGGGAACTGAGTTTTCTGGTGAAATACAGATTGGGGTCCAGTCCTAAATGGATGAAAAAGTGACAGATGTTCCATAATCAACTCAAAACATATTCAAATTACATTTCCAGGTACCTCTACTTGAAATCACATTATAATAGGATTTAATGAAGCAACCATCAACTGCTTGTGTAAATTACAATGAAAAGCATTTTACACTAGGTTTTCGGCATTTACAGCTGCCCGATTGCTGTTCGATATAGTATATTCACTCCAATGAGAAAACTGTTTAGTTATCAACAAAGCACATCTTTGCATGACATTTTATGGTAGATTCATTCAAAATCACCTCATAATAGGATTTGTGGATTTTCAGGAGGCTATGACAGACACAGATTGGGGTCCAGTCCTAAATGGATGAAAAAGTGACAGATGTTCCATAATCAACTCAAAACATATTCAAATTACATTTCAAGGTACCTCTACTTGAAATCACATTATAATAGGATTTAATGAAGCAACCATCCACTGCTTGTGTAAATTACAATGAAAAGCATTTTACGCTAGGTTTTCAGCATTTACAGCTGCCCTATTACTGTTGATTACTGTATATTCACTCCAATGAGAAAACTGTTTAGTTATCAACAAAGCACATCTTAACATGACATTTTATGGTAGATTCATTCAAAATCACCTTATAATAGGATTTGTGGATTTTCAGGAGGGAACTGAGTTTTCTGGTCAGATACAGATTGGGGTCCAGTCCTAAATGGATGAAAAAGTGACAGATGTTCCATAATCAACTCAAAACATATTCAAATTACATTTCCAGGTACCTCTACTTGAAATCACATTATAATAGGATTTAATGAAGCAACCATCAACCGCTTGTGTAAATTACAATGAAAAGCATTTTACACTAGGTTTTCGGCATTTACAGCTGCCGATTGCTGTTCATTATTGTATATTCACTCCAATGAGAAAACTGTTTAGTTATCAACAAAGCACATCTTTGCATGACATTTGATGGTAGATTCATTCATAATCACCTCATAATAGGATTTGTGGATTTCCAGGAGGCTATGACAGACACAGATTGGGGTCCAGTCCTAAATGGATGAAAAAGTGACAGATGTTCCATAATCAACTCAAAACATATTCAAATTACATTTCAAGGTACCTCTACTTGAAATCACATTATAATAGGATTTACTGAAGCAACCATCAACTACAATGAAAAGCATTTTACGCTTGGTTTTCGGCATTTACAGCTTATTTCATTGCTGTTTATCATTGTATATCCACTCCAATGAGAAAACTGTTTAGTTATCAGCAGAGCACATCTTCACATGACATTTTATGGTAGATTCATTCAAAATCACCTTATAATAGGATTTGTGGATTTTCAGGAGGGAACTGAGTTTTCTGGTGAAATACAGATTGGGGTCCAGTCCTAAATGGATGAAAAAGTGACAGATGTTCCATAATCAACTCAAAACATATTCAAATTACATTTCCAGGTACCTCTACTTGAAATCACATTATAATAGGATTTAATGAAGCAACCATCAACTGCTTGTGTAAATTACAATGAAAAGCATTTTACACTAGGTTTTCGGCATTTACAGCTGCCCGATTGCTGTTCGATATAGTATATTCACTCCAATGAGAAAACTGTTTAGTTATCAACAAAGCACATCTTTGCATGACATTTTATGGTAGATTCATTCAAAATCACCTCATAATAGGATTTGTGGATTTTCAGGAGGCTATGACAGACACAGATTGGGGTCCAGTCCTAAATGGATGAAAAAGTGACAGATGTTCCATAATCAACTCAAAACATATTCAAATTACATTTCAAGGTACCTCTACTTGAAATCACATTATAATAGGATTTAATGAAGCAACCATCAACTACAATGAAAATCATTTTACGCCTGGTTTTGGGGATTAACAGCTGCTTTCATCGCAGTTTATCATTGTATATTCACTCCAATGAGAAAACTGTTTAGTTATCAACAAAGCACATCTTCACATGACATTTTATGGTAGATTCATTCAAAATCACCTTATAATAGGATTTGTGGATTTTCAGGAAGGAAATGAGTTTTCTGGTCAAATACAGATTGGGGTCCAGTCCTAAATGGTTGAAGAAGTGACACATGTTCCATAATCAACTCAAAACATATTCAAATAACATTTCAAGGTACCTCTACTTGAAATCACATTATAATAGGATTTAATGAAGCAACCATCAACTGCTTGTGTAAATTACAATGAAAAGCGTTTTACGCTAGGTTTTCAGCATTTACAGTTTTCAGCATTTACAGTTGCCCCATTGCTATTGATTATTGTATATTCACTCCAATGAGAAAACTGTTTAGTTATCAACAAAGCACATCTTCACATGACATTTTATGGTAGATTCATTCAAAATCACCTTATAATAGGATTTGTGGATTTTCAGGAGGGAACTGAGTTTTCTGGTCAGATACAGATTGGGGTCTAGTCCTAAATGGATGAAAAAGTGACAGATGTTCCATTATCAACTCAAAACATATTCACATTACATTTCAAGGTACCTCTACTTGAAATCACATTATAATAGGATTTAATGAAGCAACCATCAACTACAATGAAAATCATTTTACGCCTGGTTTTGGGGATTAACAGCTGCTTTCATCGCAGTTTATCATTGTATATTCACTCCAATGAGAAAACTGTTTAGTTATCAACAAAGCACATCTTCACATGACATTTTATGGTAGATTCATTCAAAATCACCTTATAATAGGATTTGTGGATTTTCAGGAAGGAAATGAGTTTTCTGGTCAAATACAGATTGGGGTCCAGTCCTAAATGGTTGAAGAAGTGACACATGTTCCATAATCAACTCAAAACATATTCAAATAACATTTCAAGGTACCTCTACTTGAAATCACATTATAATAGGATTTAATGAAGCAACCATCAACTGCTTGTGTAAATTACAATGAAAAGCGTTTTACGCTAGGTTTTCAGCATTTACAGTTTTCAGCATTTACAGTTGCCCCATTGCTATTGATTATTGTATATTCACTCCAATGAGAAAACTGTTTAGTTATCAACAAAGCACATCTTCACATGACATTTTATGGTAGATTCATTCAAAATCACCTTATAATAGGATTTGTGGATTTTCAGGAGGGAACTGAGTTTTCTGGTCAGATACAGATTGGGGTCTAGTCCTAAATGGATGAAAAAGTGACAGATGTTCCATTATCAACTCAAAACATATTCACATTACATTTCAAGGTACCTCTACTTGAAATCACATTATAATAGGATTTAATGAAGCAACCATCAACTGCTTGTGTAAATTACAATGAAAAGCGTTTTACGCTTGGTTTTCAGCATTTACAGCTGCTTTCATTGCTGTTTATCATTGTATATTCACTCCAATGAGAAACTGTTTAGTTATCAGCAGAGCACACCGTCACATGACATTTTATGGTAGATTCATTCAAAATCACCTTCTAATAGGATTTGTGGATTTTCAGGAGGGAACTGAGTCATCTGGTCAGATACAGATTGGGGTCCAGTCCTAAATGGATGAAAAAGTGACACATGTTCCATAATCAACTCAAAACATATTCAAATTACATTTCCAGGTACCTCTACTTGAAAGCACATTATAATAGGATTTACTGAAGCAACCATCAACTACAATGAAAAGCATTGTACGCTTAGTTTTCGGCATTTACAGCTGCTTTCATTGCTGTTCATCATTGTATATTCACTCCAATGAGAAACTGTTTAGTTATCAGCAGAGCACATCTTCACGTGACATTTTATGGTAGATTCATTCAAAATCACCTTATAATAGGATTTGTGGATTTTCAGGAGGGAACTGAGTTTTCTCGTCAGAAACAGATTGGGGTCCAGTCCTAAATGGATGAAAAAGTGACAGATGTTCCATAATCAACTCAAAACATATTCAAATTACATTTCCAGGTACCTCTACTTGAAATCACATTATAATAGGATTTAATGAAGCAACCATCAACTGCTTGTGTAAATTACAATGAAAAGCATTTTACACTAGGTTTTCGGCATTTACAGCTGCCGATTGCTGTTCATTATTGTATATTCACTCCAATGAGAAAACTGTTTAGTTATCAACAAAGCACATCTTTGCATGACATTTGATGGTAGATTCATTCATAATCACCTCATAATAGGATTTGTGGATTTTCAGGAGGCTATGACAGACACAGATTGGGGTCCAGTCCTAAATGGATGAAAAAGTGACAGATGTTCCATAATCAACTCAAAACATATTCAAATTACATTTCAAGGTACCTCTACTTGAAATCACATTATAATAGGATTTACTGAAGCAACCATCAACGACAATGAAAAGCATTTTACGCCTGGTTTTGGGGATTTACAGCTGCTTTCATCGCAGTTTATCATTGTATATTCACTCCAATGAGAAAACTGTTTAGTTATCAGCAGAGCACATCTTCACATGACATTTTATGGCAGATTCATTCAAAATCACCTTATAAAAGGATTTGTGGATTTTCAGGAGGGAACTGAGTTTTCTGGTCAAATACAGATTGGGGTCCAGTCCTAAATGGATGAAAAAGTGACAGATGTTCCATAATCAACTCAAAACATATTCAAATTACATTTCCAGGTACCTCTACTTGAAATCACATTATAATAGGATTTAATGAAGCAACCATCAACTGCTTGTGTAAATTACAATGAAAAGCATTTTACACTTGGTTTTCGGCATTTACAGCTGCTCGATTGCTGTTCGATATAGTATATTCACTCCAATGAGAAAACTGTTTAGTTATCAACAAAGCACATCTTTGCATGACATTTTATGGTAGATTCATTCATAATCACCTCATAATAGGATTTGTGGATTTTCAGGAGGCTATGACAGACACAGATTGGGGTCCAGTCCTAAATGGATGAAAAAGTGACAGATGTTCCATAATCAACTCAAAACATATTCAAATTACATTTCAAGGTACCTCTACTTGAAATCACATTATAATAGGATTTAATGAAGCAACCTTCAACTTTTTGTGTAAATTACAATGAAAAGCATTTTACGCTAGGTTTTCAGCATTTACAGCTGCCCCATTGCTGTTGATTATTGTATATTCACTCCAATGAGAAAACTGTTTAGTTATCAACAAAGCACATCTTTACATGACATTTTATGGCAGATTCATTCAAAATCACCATATAATAGGATTTGTGGATTTTCAGGATGGAACTGAGTTTTCTGGTCGGATACAGATTGGGGTCCAGTCCTAAATGGATGAAAAAGTGACAGATGTTCCATAATCAACTCAAAACATATTCAAATTACATTTCAAGGTACCTCTACTTGAAATCACATTATAATAGGATTTAATGAAGCAACCATCAACTACAATGAAAAGCATTTTACGCTTGGTTTTTGGCATTTACAGATGCTTTCATTGCTGTTTATCATTGTATATTCACTCCAATGAGAAAACTGTTTAGTTATCAGCAGAGCACATCTTTGCATGACATTTTATGGTAGATTCATTCATAATCACCTCATAATAGGATTTCTGGATTTTCAGGAGGCTATGACAGACACAGATTGGGGTCCAGTCCTAAATGGATGAAAAAGTGACAGATGTTCCATAATCAACTCAAAACATATTCAAATTACATTTCAAGGTACCTCTACTTGAAATCACATTATAATAGGATTTAATGAAGCAACCATCCACTGCTTGTGTAAATTACAATGAAAAGCATTTTAAGCTAGGTTTTCAGCATTTACAGCTGCCCTATCACTGTTGATTATTGTATATTCACTCCAATGAGAAAACTGTTTAGTTATCAACAAAGCACATCTTAACATGACATTTTATGGTAGATTCATTCAAAATCACCTTATAATAGGATTTGTGGATTTTCAGGAGGGAACTGAGTTTTCTGGTCAGATACAGATTGGGGTCCAGTCCTAAATGGATGAAAAAGTGACAGATGTTCCATAATCAACTCAAAACATATTCAAATTACATTTCAAGGTACCTCTACTTGAAATCACATTATAATAGGATTTAATGAAGCAACCTTCAACTGCTTGTGTAAATTACAATGAAAAGCATTTTACGCTAGGTTTTCAGCATTTACAGCTGCCCCATTGCTGTTGATTATTGTATATTCACTCCAATGAGAAAACTGTTTAGTTATCAACAAAGCACATCTTTACATGACATTTTATGGCAGATTCATTCAAAATCACCTTATAATAGGATTTGTGGATTTTCAGGAGGGAACTGAGTTTTCTGGTCGGATACAGATTGGGGTCCAGTCCTAAATGGATGAAAAAGTGACAGATGTTCCATAATCAACTCAAAACATATTCAAATTACATTTCAAGGTACCTCTACTTAAAATCACATTATAATAGGATTTACTGAAGCAACCATCAACTACAATGAAACGCATTTTACGCTTGGTTTCTTAGCATTTACAGCTGCCCCATTGCTGTTGATTATTGTATATTCACTCCAACGAGAAAACTGTTAAGATATCAACAAAGCACATATTAACATGACATTTTATGGTAGATTCATTCAAAATCACCTTATAATAGGATTTGTGGATTTTCAGAAGAGAACTGAGTTTTCTGGTCAAATACAGATTAAGGTCCAGTCCTAAATGGATGAAAAAGTGACAGATGTTCCATAATCAACTCAAAACATATTCAAATTACATTTCAAGGTACCTCTACTTGAAATCACATTATAATAGGATTTAATGAAGCAACCTTCAACTGCTTGTGTAAATTACAATGAAAAGCATTTTACGCTAGGTTTTCAGCATTTACAGCTGCCCCATTGCTGTTGATTATTGTATATTCACTCCAATGAGAAAACTGTGTAGTTATCAGCAGAGCACATCTTTGCATGACATTTTATGGTAGATTCATTCATAATCACCTCATAATAGGATTTGTGGATTTTCAGGAGGCTATGACAGACACAGATTGGGGTCCAGTCCTAAATGGATGAAAAAGTGACAGATGTTCCATAATCAACTCAAAACATATTCAAATTACATTTCAAGGTACCTCTACTTGAAATCACATTATAATAGGATTTAATGAAGCAACCATCAACTACAATGAAAAGCATTTTACGCTTGGTTTTTGGCATTTACAGATGCTTTCATTGCTGTTTATCATTGTATATTCACTCCAATGAGAAAACTGTTTAGTTATCAGCAGAGCACATCTTTGCATGACATTTTATGGTAGATTCATTCATAATCACCTCATAATAGGATTTGTGGATTTTCAGGAGGCTATGACAGACACAGATTGGGGTCCAGTCCTAAATGGATGAAAAAGTGACAGATGTTCCATAATCAACTCAAAACATATTCAAATTACATTTCCAGGTACCTCTACTTGAAATCACATTATAATAGGATTTAATGAAGCAACCATCAACTGCTTGTGTAAATTACAATGAAAAGCATTTTACACTAGGTTTTCGGCATTTACAGCTGCCCGATTGCTGTTCGATATAGTATATTCACTCCAATGAGAAAACTGTTTAGTTATCAACAAAGCACATCTTTGCATGACATTTTATGGTAGATTCATTCATAATCACCTCATAATAGGATTTGTGGATTTTCAGGAGGCTTTGACAGACACAGATTGGGGTCCAGTCCTAAATGGATGAAAAAGTGACAGATGTTCCATAATCAACTCAAAACATATTCAAATTACATTTCAAGGTACCTCTACTTGAAATCACATTATAATAGGATTTAATGAAGCAACCATCCACTGCTTGTGTAAATTACAATGAAAAGCATTTTACGCTTGGTTTTCAGCATTTACAGCTGCTTTCATTGCTGTTTATCATTGTATATTCACTCCAATGAGAAACTGTTTAATTATCAGCAGAGCACATCGTCACATGACATTTTATGGTAGATTCATTCAAAATCACCTTATAATAGGATTTGTGGATTTTCAGGAGGGAACTGAGTTTTCTGGTCAGATACAGATTGGGGTCCAGTCCTAAATGGATGAAAAAGTGACAGATGTTCCATAATCAACTCAAAACATATTCAAATTACATTTCAAGGTACCTCTACTTGAAATCACATTATAATAGGATTTACTGAAGCAACCATCAACTACAATGAAAAGCATTTTACGCCTGGTTTGGGGGATTAACAGCTGCTTTCATCGCAGTTTATCATTGTATATTCACTCCAATGAGAAAACTGTTTAGTTATCAACAAAGCACATCTTAACATGACATTTTATGGTAGATTCATTCAAAATCACCTTATAATAGGATTTGTGGATTTTCAGGAGGGAAATGAGTTTTCTGGTCAAATACAGATTGGGGTCCAGTCCTAAATGGTTGAAGAAGTGACACATGTTCCATAATCAACTCAAAACATATTCACATTACATTTCAAGGTACCTCTACTTGAAATCACATAACAGGATTAAATGAAGCAACCATCAACTGCTTGTGTAAATTACAATGAAAAGCATTTTACGCTAGGTTTTCAGCATTTACAGTTTTCAGCATTTACAGTTGCCCCATTGCTATTGATTATTGTATATTCACTCCAATGAGAAAACTGTTTAGTTATCAACAAAGCACATCTTCACATGACATTTTATGGTAGATTCATTCAAAATCACCTTATAATAGGATTTGTGGATTTTCAGGAGGGAACTGAGTTTTCTGGTCAAAAACAGATTGGGGTCCAGTCCTAAATGGATGAAAAAGTGACAGATGTTCCATAATCAACTCAAAACATATTCAAATTACATTTCCAGGTACCTCTACTTGAAATCACATTATAATAGGATTTACTGAAGCAACCATCAACTACAATGAAAAGCATTTTACGCTTGGTTTTCGGCATTTACAGCTGCTTTCATTGCTGTTTATCATTGTATATTCACTCCAATGAGAAAACTGTTTAGTTATCAGCAGAGCACATCTTCACATGACATTTTATGGTAGATTCATTCAAAATCACCTTATAATAGGATTTGTGGATTTTCAGGAGAGAACTGAGTTTTCTGGTCAGATACAGATTGGGGTCTAGTCCTAAATGGATGAAAAAGTGACAGATGTTCCATTATCAACTCAAAACATATTCACATTACATTTCAAGGTACCTCTACTTGAAATCACATTATAATAGGATTTAATGAAGCAACCATCAACTGCTTGTGTAAATTACAATGAAAAGCATTTTACACTAGGTTTTCGGCATTTACAGCTGCCCGATTGCTGTTCGTTATTGTATATTCACTCCAATGAGAAAACTGTTTAGTTATCAACAAAGCACATCTTTGCATGACATTTGATGGTAGATTCATTCATAATCACCTCATAATAGGATTTGTGGATTTTCAGGAGGCTATGACAGACACAGATTGGGGTCCAGTCCTAAATGGATGAAAAAGTGACAGATGTTCCATAATCAACTCAAAACATATTCAAATTACATTTCAAGGTACCTCTACTTAAAATCACATTATAATAGGATTTACTGAAGCAACCATCAACTACAATGAAACGCATTTTACGCTTGGTTTCTTAGCATTTACAGCTGCCCCATTGCTGTTGATTATTGTATATTCACTCCAACGAGAAAACTGTTAAGATATCAACAAAGCACATATTAACATGACATTTTATGGTAGATTCATTCAAAATCACCTTATAATAGGATTTGTGGATTTTCAGAAGAGAACTGAGTTTTCTGGTCGAATACAGATTAAGGTCCAGTCCTAAATGGATGAAAAAGTGACAGATGTTCCACAATCAACTCAAAACATATTCAAATTACATTTCAAGGTACCTCTACTTGAAATCACATTATAATAGGATTTAATGAAGCAACCTTCAACTGCTTGTGTAAATTACAATGAAAAGCATTTTACGCTAGGTTTTCAGCATTTACAGCTGCCCCATTGCTGTTGATTATTGTATATTCACTCCAATGAGAAAACTGTTTAGTTATCAACAAAGCACATCTTTACATGACATTTTATGGCAGATTCATTCAAAATCACCTTATAATAGGATTTGTGGATTTTCAGGAGGGAACTGAGTTTTCTGGTCGGATACAGATTGGGGTCCAGTCCTAAATGGATGAAAAAGTGACAGATGTTCCATAATCAACTCAAAACATATTCAAATTACATTTCAAGGTACCTCTACTTGAAATCACATTATAAAAGGATTTAATGAAGCAACCATCAACTACAATGAAAAGCATTTTACGCTTGGTTTTTGGCATTTACAGATGCTTTCATTGCTGTTTATCATTGTATATTCACTCCAATGAGAAAACTGTTTAGTTATCAGCAGAGCACATCTTTGCATGACATTTTATGGTAGATTCATTCATAATCACCTCATAATAGGATTTGTGGATTTTCAGGAGGCTATGACAGACACAGATTGGGGTCCAGTCCTAAATGGATGAAAAAGTGACAGATGTTCCATAATCAACTCAAAACATATTCAAATTACATTTCCAGGTACCTCTTCTTGAAATCACATTATAATAGGATTTAATGAAGCAACCATCAACTACAATGAAAAGCATTTTACGCTTGGTTTTTGGCATTTACAGATGCTTTCATTGCTGTTTATCATTGTATATTCACTCCAATGAGAAAACTGTTAAGTTATCAGCAGAGCACATCTTTGCATGACATTTTGTGGTAGATTCATTCATAATCACCTCATAATAGGATTTGTGGATTTTCAGGAGGCTATGACAGACACAGATTGGGGTCCAGTCCTAAATGGATGAAAAAGTGACAGGTGTTCCATAATCAACTCAAAACATATTCAAATTACATTTCCAGGTACCTCTACTTGAAATCACATTATAATAGGATTTAATGAAGCAACCATCAACTGCTTGTGTAAATTACAATGAAAAGCATTTTACACTAGGTTTTCGGCATTTACAGCTGCCCGATTGCTGTTCGATATAGTATATTCACTCCAATGAGAAAACTGTTTAGTTATCAACAAAGCACATCTTTGCATGACATTTTATGGTAGATTCATTCATAATCACCTCATAATAGGATTTGTGGATTTTCAGGAGGCTTTGACAGACACAGATTGGGGTCCAGTCCTAAATGGATGAAAAGTGACAGATGTTCCATAATCAACTCAAAACATATTCAAATTACATTTCAAGGTACCTCTACTTGAAATCACATTATAATAGGATTTAATGAAGCAACCTTCAACTGCTTGTGTAAATTACAATGAAAAGCATTTTACGCTAGGTTTTCAGCATTTACAGCTGCCCCATTGCTGTTGATTATTGTATATTCACTCCAATGAGAAAACTGTTTAGTTATCAACAAAGCACATCTTTACATGACATTTTATGGCAGATTCATTCAAAATCACCTTATAATAGGATTTGTGGATTTTCAGGATGGAACTGAGTTTTCTGGTCGGATACAGATTGGGGTCCAGTCCTAAATGGATGAAAAAGTGACAGATGTTCCATAATCAACTCAAAACATATTCAAATTACATTTCAAGGTACCTCTACTTGAAATCACATTATAATAGGATTTACTGAAGCAACCATCAACTACAATGAAAAGCATTTTACGCCTGGTTTGGGGGATTAACAGCTGCTTTCATCGCAGTTTATCATTGTATATTCACTCCAATGAGAAAACTGTTTAGTTATCAACAAAGCACATCTTAACATGACATTTTATGGTAGATTCATTCAAAATCACCTTATAATAGGATTTGTGGATTTTCAGGAGGGAAATGAGTTTTCTGGTCAAATACAGATTGGGGTCCAGTCCTAAATGGTTGAAGAAGTGACACATGTTCCATAATCAACTCAAAACATATTCAAATAACATTTCAAGGTACCTCTACTTGAAATCACATTATAATAGGATTTAATGAAGCAACCATCAACTGCTTGTGTAAATTACAATGAAAAGCGTTTTACGCTAGGTTTTCAGCATTTACAGTTTTCAGCATTTACAGTTGCCCCATTGCTATTGATTATTGTATATTCACTCCAATGAGAAAACTGTTTAGTTATCAACAAAGCACATCTTCACATGACATTTTATGGTAGATTCATTCAAAATCACCTTATAATAGGATTTGTGGATTTTCAGGAGGGAACTGAGTGTTCTGGTCAAAAACAGATTGGGGTCCAGTCCTAAATGGATGAAAAAGTGACAGATGTTCCATAATCAACTCAAAACATATTCAAATTACATTTCCAGGTACCTCTACTTGAAATCACATTATAATAGGATTAACTGAAGCAACCATCAACTACAATGAAAAGAATTTCACGCTTGGTTTTCGGCATTTACAGCTGCTTTCATTGCTGTTTATCATTGTATATTCACTCCAATGAGAAAACTGTTTAGTTATCAGCAGAGCACATCTTCACATGACATTTTATGGTAGATTCATTCAAAATCACCTTATAATAGGATTTGTGGATTTTCAGGAGAGAACTGAGTTTTCTGGTCAGATACAGATTGGGGTCTAGTCCTAAATGGATGAAAAAGTGACAGATGTTCCATTATCAACTCAAAACATATTCACATTACATTTCAAGGTACCTCTACTTGAAATCACATTATAATAGGATTTAATGAAGCAACCATCAACTGCTTGTGTAAATTACAATGAAAAGCGTTTTACGCTTGGTTTTCAGCATTTACAGCTGCTTTCATTGCTGTTTATCATTGTATATTCACTCCAATGAGAAACTGTTTAGTTATCAGCAGAGCACATCTTTGCATGACATTTTATGGTAGATTCATTCAAAATCACCTTCTAATAGGATTTGTGGATTTTCAGGAGGGAACTGAGTTTTCTGGTCAGATACAGATTGGGGTCCAGTCCTAAATGGATGAAAAAGTGACACATGTTCCATAATCAACTCAAAACATATTCAAATTACATTTCCAGGTACCTCTACTTGAAAGCACATTATAATAGGATTTACTGAAGCAACCATCAACTACAATGAAAAGCATTGTACGCTTAGTTTTCGGCATTTACAGCTGCTTTCATTGCTGTTCATCATTGTATATTCACTCCAATGAGAAACTGTTTAGTTATCAGCAGAGCACATCTTCACGTGACATTTTATGGTAGATTCATTCAAAATCACCTTATCATAGGATTTGTGGATTTTCAGGAGGGAACTGAGTTTTCTCGTCAGAAACAGATTGGGGTCCAGTCCTAAATGGATGAAAAAGTGACAGATGTTCCATAATCAACTCAAAACATATTCAAATTACATTTCCAGGTACCTCTACTTGAAATCACATTATAATAGGATTTAATGAAGCAACCATCAACTGCTTGTGTAAATTACAATGAAAAGCATTTTACACTAGGTTTTCGGCATTTACAGCTGCCCGATTGCTGTTCATTATTGTATATTCACTCCAATGAGAAAACTGTTTAGTTATCAACAAAGCACATCTTTGCATGACATTTGATGGTAGATTCATTCATAATCACCTCATAATAGGATTTGTGGATTTTCAGGAGGCTATGACAGATACAGATTGGGGTCCAGTCCTAAATGGATGAAAAAGTGACAGATGTTCCATAATCAACTCAAAACATATTCAAATTACATTTCAAGGTACCTCTACTTGAAATCACATTATAATAGGATTTACTGAAGCAACCATCAACTACAATGAAAAGCATTTTACGCTTGGTTTTCGGCATTTACAGCTTATTTCATTGCTGTTTATCATTGTATATCCACTCCAATGAGAAAACTGTTTAGTTATCAGCAGAGCACATCTTCACATGACATTTTATGGTAGATTCATTCAAAATCACCTTATAATAGGATTTGTGGATTTTCAGGAGGGACGGAGTTTTCTTGTGAAATACAGATTGGGGTCCAGTCCTAAATGGATGAAAAAGTGACAGATGTTCCATAATCAACTCAAAACATATTCAAATTACATTTCAAGGTACCTCTACTTGAAATCACATTATAATAGGATTTACTGAAGCAACCATCAACGACAATGAAAAGCATTTTACGCCTGGTTTTGGGGATTTACAGCTGCTTTCATCGCAGTTTATCATTGTATATTCACTCCAATGAGAAAACTGTTTAGTTATCAGCAGAGCACATCTTTACATGACATTTTATGGCAGATTCATTCAAAATCACCTTATAAAAGGATTTGTGGATTTTCAGGAGGGAACTGGGTTTTCTGGTCAAATACAGATTGGGGTCCAGTCCTAAATGGATGAAAAGTGACAGATGTTCCATAATCAACTCAAAACATATTCAAATTACATTTCAAGGTACCTCTACTTGAAATCACATTATAATAGGATTTAATGAAGCAACCTTCAACTGCTTGTGTAAATTACAATGAAAAGCATTTTACGCTAGGTTTTCAGCATTTACAGCTGCCCCATTGCTGTTGATTATTGTATATTCACTCCAATGAGAAAACTGTTTAGTTATCAACAAAGCACATCTTTACATGACATTTTATGGCAGATTCATTCAAAATCACCTTATAATAGGATTTGTTGATTTTCAGGATGGAACTGAGTTTTCTGGTCGGATACAGATTGGGGTCCAGTCCTAAATGGATGAAAAAGTGACAGATGTTCCATAATCAACTCAAAACATATTCAAATTACATTTCAAGGTACCTCTACTTGAAATCACATTATAATAGGATTTAATGAAGCAACCATCAACTACAATGAAAAGCATTTTACGCTTGGTTTTTGGCATTTACAGATGCTTTCATTGCTGTTTATCATTGTATATTCACTCCAATGAGAAAACTGTTTAGTTATCAGCAGAGCACATCTTTGCATGACATTTTATGGTAGATTCATTCATAATCACCTCATAATAGGATTTGTGGATTTTCAGGAGGCTATGACAGACACAGATTGGGGTCCAGTCCTAAATGGATGAAAAAGTGACAGATGTTCCATAATCAACTCAAAACATATTCAAATTACATTTCAAGGTACCTCTACTTGAAATCACATTATAATAGGATTTAATGAAGCAACCATCCACTGCTTGTGTAAATTACAATGAAAAGCATTTTACGCTAGGTTTTCAGCATTTACAGCTGCCCTATTACTGTTGATTATTGTATATTCACTCCAATGAGAAAACTGTTTAGTTATCAACAAAGCACATCTTAACATGACATTTTATGGTAGATTCATTCAAAATCACCTTATCATAGGATTTGTGGATTTTCAGGAGGGAACTGAGTTTTCTCGTCAGAAACAGATTGGGGTCCAGTCCTAAATGGATGAAAAAGTGACAGATGTTCCATAATCAACTCAAAACATATTCAAATTACATTTCAAGGTACCTCTACTTGAAATCACATTATAATAGGATTTAATGAAGCAACCTTCAACTGCTTGTGTAAATTACAATGAAAAGGATTTTACGCTAGGTTTTCAGCATTTACAGCTGCCCCATTGCTGTTGATTATTGTATATTCACTCCAATGAGAAAACTGTTTAGTTATCAACAAGGCACATCTTTACATGACATTTTATGGCAGATTCATTCAAAATCACCTCATAATAGGATTTGTGGATTTTCAGGAGGGAACTGAGTTTTCTGGTCGGATACAGATTGGGGTCCAGTCCTAAATGGATGAAAAAGTGACAGATGTTCCATAATCAACTCAAAACATATTCAAATTACATTTCAAGGTACCTCTACTTGAAATCACATTATAATAGGATTTAATGAAGCAACCATCAACTACAATGAAAAGCATTTTACGCTTGGTTTTTGGCATTTACAGATGCTTTCATTGCTGTTTATCATTGTATATTCACTCCAATGAGAAAACTGTTTAGTTATCAGCAGAGCACATCTTTGCATGACATTTTATGGTAGATTCATTCATAATCACCTCATAATAGGATTTGTGGATTTTCAGGAGGCTATGACAGACACAGATTGGGGTCCAGTCCTAAATGGATGAAAAAGTGACAGATGTTCCATAATCAACTCAAAACATATTCAAATTACATTTCAAGGTACCTCTACTTGAAATCACATTATAATAGGATTTAATGAAGCAACCATCAACTACAATGAAAAGCATTTTACGCTTGGTTTTCAGCATTTACAGATGCTTTCATTGCTGTTTATCATTGTATATTCACTCCAATGAGAAAACTGTTTAGTTATCAGCAGAGCACATCTTTGCATGACATTTTATGGTAGATTCATTCATAATCACCTCATAATAGGATTTGTGGATTTTCAGGAGGCTATGACAGACACAGATTGGGGTCCAGTCCTAAATGGATGAAAAAGTGACAGATGTTCCATAATCAACTCAAAACATATTCAAATTACATTTCAAGGTACCTCTACTTGAAATCACATTATAATAGGATTTAATGAAGCAACCATCCACTGCTTGTGTAAATTACAATGAAAAGCATTTTACGCTAGGTTTTCAGCATTTACAGCTGCCCTATTACTGTTGATTATTGTATATTCACTCCAATGAGAAAACTGTTTAGTTATCAACAAAGCACATCTTAACATGACATTTTATGGTAGATTCATTCAAAATCACCTTATAATAGGATTTGTGGATTTTCAGGAGGGAACTGAGTTTTCTGGTCAGATACAGATTGGGGTCCAGTCCTAAATGGATGAAAAAGTGACAGATGTTCCATAATCAACTCAAAACATATTCAAATTACATTTCAAGGTACCTCTACTTGAAATCACATTATAATAGGATTTAATGAAGCAACCTTCAACTGCTTGTGTAAATTACAATGAAAAGCATTTTACGCTAGGTTTTCAGCATTTACAGCTGCCCCATTGCTGTTGATTATTGTAATTCACTCCAATGAGAAAACTGTTTAGTTATCAACAAAGCACATCTTTACATGACATTTTATGGCAGATTCATTCAAAATCACCTTATAATAGGATTTGTGGATTTTCAGGAGGCAACTGAGTTTTCTGGTCTGATACAGATTGGGGTCCAGTCCTAAATGGATGAAAAAGTGACAGATGTTCCATAATCAACTCAAAACATATTCAAATTACATTTCAAGGTACCTCTACTTGAAATCACATTATAATAGGATTTAATGAAGCAACCATCAACTACAATGAAAAGCATTTTACGCTTGGTTTTTGGCATTTACAAATGCTTTCATTGCTGTTTATCATTGTATATTCACTCCAATGAGAAAACTGTTTAGTTATCAGCAGAGCACATCTTTGCATGACATTTTATGGTAGATTCATTCATAATCACCTCATAATAGGATTTGTGGATTTTCAGGAGGCTATGACAGACACAGATTGGGGTCCAGTCCTAAATGGATGAAAAAGTGACAGATGTTCCATAATCAACTCAAAACATATTCAAATTACATTTCAAGGTACCTCTACTTGAAATCACATTATAATAGGATTTAATGAAGCAACCATCAACTACAATGAAAAGCATTTTACGCTTGGTTTTCAGCATTTACAGATGCTTTCATTGCTGTTTATCATTGTATATTCACTCCAATGAGAAAACTGTTTAGTTATCAGCAGAGCACATCTTTGCATGGCATTTGATGGTAGATTCATTCATAATCACCTCATAATAGGATTTGTGGATTTTCAGGAGGCTATGACAGACACAGATTGGGGTCCAGTCCTAAATGGATGAAAAAGTGACAGATGTTCCATAATCAACTCAAAACATATTCAAATTACATTTCCAGGTACCTCTTCTTGAAATCACATTATAATAGGATTTAATGAAGCAACCATCAACTGCTTGTGTAAATTACAATGAAAAGCATTTTACGCTAGGTTTTCAGCATTTACAGCTGCCCTATTACTGTTGATTATTGTATATTCACTCCAATGAGAAAACTGTTTAGTTATCAACAAAGCACATCTTAACATGACATTTTATGGTAGATTCATTCAAAATCACCTTATAATAGGATTTGTGGATTTTCAGGAGGGAACTGAGTTTTCTGGTCAGATACAGATTGGGGTCCAGTCCTAAATGGATGAAAAAGTGACAGCTGTTCCATAATCAACTCAAAACATATTCAAATTACATTTCCAGGTACCTCTACTTGAAATCACATTATAATAGGATTTAATGAAGCAACCATCAACTGCTTGTGTAAATTACAATGAAAAGCATTTTACACTAGGTTTTCAGCATTTACAGCTGCCCTATTGCTGTTCATTATTGTATATTCACTCCAATGAGAAAACTGTTTAGTTATCAACAAAGCACATCCTTGCATGACATTTGATGGTAGATTCATTCATAATCACCTCATAATAGGATTTGTGGATTTTCAGGAGGCTATGACAGACACAGATTGGGGTCCAGTCCTAAATGGATGAAAAAGTGACAGATGTTCCATAATCAACTCAAAACATATTCAAATTACATTTCCAGGTACCTCTTCTTGAAATCACATTATAATAGGATTTACTGAAGCAACCATCAACTACAATGAAGAGCATCTTACGCTAGGTTTTCAGCATTTACAGCTGCCCCATTGCTGTTGATTATTGTATATTCACTCCAATGAGAAAACTGTTTAGTTATCAACAAAGCACATCTTAACATGACATTTGATGGTAGATCCATTCATAATCACCTCATAATAGGATTTGTGGATTTTCAGGAGGGAACTGAGTTTTCTGGTCGGATACAGATTGGGGTCCAGTCCTAAATGGATGAAAAAGTGACACATGTTCCATAATCAACTCAAAACATATTCACATTACATTTCAAGGTACCTCTACTTGAAATCACATAACAGGATTAAATGAAGCAACCATCAACTGCTTGTGTAAATTACAATGAAAAGCATTTTACGCTAGGTTTTCAGCATTTACAGCTGCTTTCATTGCTGTTTATCATTGTATATTCACTCCAATGAGAAACTGTTTAGTTATCAGCAGAGCACATCTTCACATGACATTTTATGGTAGATTCATTCAAAATCACCTTATAATAGGATTTGTGGATTTTCAGGAGGGAACTGAGTTTTCTGGTCAAATACAGATTAAGGTCCAGTCCTAAATGGATGAAAAAGTGACAGATGTTCCATAATCAACTCAAAATATATTCAAATTACATTTCCAGGTACCTCTACTTGAAATCACATTATAATAGGATTTAATGAAGCAACCATCAACTGCTCGTGTAAATTACAATGACAAGCATTTTACGCTAGGTTTTCAGCACTTACAGTTGCCCCAATGCTGTTGATTATTGTATATTCACTCCAATGAGAAAACTGTTTAGTTATCAACAAAGCCTATCTTAACATGACATTTTATGGTAGATTCATTCAAAATCACCTTATAATAGGATTTGAGGATTTTCAGGAGGGAACTGAGTTTTCTGGTCAGATACAGATTGGGGTCCAGTCCTAAATGGATGAAAGAGTGACACGTTTTATAATCAACTCATGTGTGTGTGTGTGTGTGTGTGTGTGTGTGTGTGCGCGTGTGTGTGCGCACCTACCTGTCCCATTCTGTTCGCTGCTCGAAGAGGCGGGGCTGTTGCAATCTGTCTGCAGTAAGGATGTACGTGCAAACACGATGATGTCGGCACACTTGCAGCTGCTAAACAGGGTGGACGGAATGCAAAAGCCATAACTTAGCTGTCTGTGATGGGGCCATCTTCCTCTTTCCATATGCGCCGCTGTAAATACGAATGCATTACCGAAGACAGAAGCTATACTGTTAAACTACCTTACCGATGAGCCAACTTAAGGAAAACCATACTTCTCTTGATGACATCCAGTTCAAAATGGTTCTCCAGTCGACCATCCAATCACGTAAGTTCTGTGAGGGGGGGGGGAGGAGTATGTGCGAAACATGTCAGACTACGTGTAAATAGCGAATAAAAAATAGTTATTTGTAGATATAACGACTACAAGGTAAATGTTAATTGTTCAGCCAGTTTTCAGCATTTTTGAATTTCATTACTATGTAATTACTATGCAAGCTATTTCGAGTCTTAATGGGCTCGACCAAATTCCTCATTTGGTATAGCCCGACCTGGTCACACCATTTGTTGCCGTGTTGTCCATTTGCAGCCATTTTACCGTCTGACTGTGTGCACCATTGGACTGTTTTTTTGTGGTACGTGTGAATGAGGATTATCAGATTCAAGGGCCTGTTCATCAGGTAAGATGCAATGTTGGCTATCTAGTGTGATAGTGTGACTACATAATGCTTGATGTGAAGTGTATATGCGAGTGAGTGTGTCTATCTATGGGAAGATTTAAAATGCTTGAAGGGTTTTAACTGCAAAACCCGCGAAATGTGTGAATATGCTGAGAAAAACCCTGAAAAATGAAGCCTGTGTGTGCTTTATGTATGTGTATGTGAAGTAATGTGAGTGTGAGTGTCTGTGCTGTCTGTTGCCTGCAAGATTTAAAATGCTTGAAGTGTTTTGACTGCAAAAACCTATGAAATGGGTGAAAATTATGAAAAAAAACCCAGAAAGATCAAAGCCTGTCTGTGTGTGCGTGTGTACTTGAAGTAATGTGAGTGTGAGTGTCTGTGCTGTCTGTTGCCTGAAAGATTTGAATTGCTTTAAGTGACTCAAAGATTCTGCTGTAAAACCATAAAAGTGTTTAAATGCTTGAAATGCTTAAAAAAAAAACCCTGAAAGAATGGAGCATGTAGGTCTAACAATGTGTGAAAGATTTCTGTCCCTAAATGAGATAAACTCGCAAGCAGTTTGATTGACAGCTCAAGTCCTTTGAAGCTGTGACAAAAGGACAACAGTTGCCCAGAAAAAAAACAAAGAAAGATCAAAGCCTGTGTTCAAGGATGTGTGTGTGCAGGAGAGGCAGGATAACCCTTGAATGGATTCTCTGTCTCTGTCTGAAAGTAGAAGAAGTAAGAAGGCACATGAAGTGCCTGAATAAAATGAAAAAAGATTTGAATGGGTTTTAATGAAAAATTTTCAGCTGGAAAATAATGAATATTTCAGAAAATATCAGAGAAATATCAGCCTTTCCAAATCCCACCACACCATTGCAGGTGATTTTATATACAGATGAAATATATTGATGGTTAATAATACTTTAGGAAACATAGACCCCAAGTTTAGGTTAAGCTTGCTGCAATCAGACTTTTTGCTTTAGTAAAAGCTAAGGATATTGATGAGTGTGGTGTTGATGTTGTGTTACAAACAATTGATTATGACTTACAGTTGCTGTAAAATGGTGTCCAAATCCAAACAAAGAATGGTGAAATTAATTTATTTGGTGCTGTAGTTTCAGTATGGGGTGACACAACATAAGCTTGCTGTATTCAAGGAAGCTTATGTTTTTACAGTTACATTGTGAATGTAATATGTCACTGAAAGGACAATGGAAAAATACACGAGACAGTGAGAAAGGGCCAGCACAGACTTCTTGAAATCTGTCCTCAAAACCACATATGGAATTTATAAAAGAAGCAGGTTGGTTGATTATCCAGACTTTGAGGGCTTGCACCCATGGAAATTAAACACCTTGTCCTCTGATGGAGTTAGATAGTTCAATTCAGTTTTGTTGAGCAGTATAGAGAAAAATATATATGTTCAGTTTGTTTTGTTTTGGACTGTTTTGGATTGGGATAGTTCAAACACGTTTTGATCCTGATTTATCTGTGGAATGTGTAGTAAGACTGCAAAAAATGATTGAAAAGCATTCAAGCTACTCTTTCCTGAGAATAA